>NW_026967563.1:1212500-1930000 GCF_028390025.1 Pseudophryne corroboree | reverse complement strand
TGTAGTGTTGATGTATCAAGCCTTTATACAGTCATCCCGCACGATGAAGGAGTAGCGTCAGTTAGGCGCTTTCTTAACAGTAATCCACTGTATACTGGTCCAGATCTTGATTTTTTGCTTGATTTATTGTATCTGGTACTCACTAAAAATTATTTTATGTTTGACGGGAAGTACTACCTGCAGCGTATAGGATGTGCGATGGGGTCCAGTGTGGCCCCGTCGTACGCTAATATCTATATGTTCCAGGTGGAGACTGACGTCTTTTTTTCTGATCCTGAGATTGCTAGTAATGTGGTTTTCTATACTAGATTTATAGATGACCTATTGATTTTTTGGAGAGGTAGTCAAGAGTCATTCGTATCTGTGATGGAAGGACATAATAGTCAGGAATGTCCAATTAAATTCACATATACTATTAGCAAGACGGAAGTCCATTTTTTGGATGTTTTAATACAAAAGCATGAAGGTAAAATTACTACTTCCCTATATACTAAAACAGACCGCAATAATCTGCTTCATTGTAAAAGTTTCCATCCTAGACCTCTTAAACGAGGCCTCCCTTTCTCCCAATTACTTAGGGTAAAAAGAATTACATCTGACCCGCAGTTGGCAGAGGAGCAGATGAATACCATGATCAATAAATTCCATGAAAGAGGGTACAGCTTAGAAGATTTAATACAGGCTAAGGAGAAAGTACTCCAATTAGATAGAGATGAATTATTGAAACAAAATCAAATAAAAAAAACTACTACCATGATTCCTTGGGTGCAGGAGTACAATCAATATAGCAACGATATCAGTAAGATCTCCAAAAAATGGTGGCCTATGATCCAGACAGATGAAGAGTTGAAATTGAATAATACTAAACTAATGAGTTGCTACACTAGGAGCCGTAATTTCCGCGACATACTGGTAAAAACCGATATAAGATCTAATTATGCCACTAGGAGTAGAAGTAGGACTATGGGATGCATTAGATGTGCATGTACAACATGCCAATACCTCATTGCGGGTGACACCTTTTATCACCCCACAACAGGACATAAATATAAAATTAGACACACATTGACGTGCAATACAAAATATACAGTATACCAAATTATTTGCCCCTGTGGTAAATCATATGTCGGCAAGACAGAACGAGCCTTTAAAGAAAGGATGGCAGCACATCGGAGCTCCATAAAAGCAGCGATCCTAAAAGGAGATAGTGAACAGCCAGTAGCCCGGCATTTTAGTCGCGCAAAACATCCACTCAGCACGTTGAGGTATAGGATGATCGACCATATACCACCTCTAATTAGAGGGGGTAATAGATCATTGAAATTAATGCAATGTGAGTCTGAATGGATATTTAGACTAGACACACTTAGCCCTAAGGGGCTTAATGAATATCTAGGTCTTAATTGGTTCCTGTAATACCTATGAGTAGTAGTGAGGATATTATGGTCAATATAAAAGTTGTGATACAGTATAATTCACCTGCTTTGGTTCACGAGGCTAATGAGTTGAAATTAACTAATGATGGTAATTCTGATATGCTCATAAATTACCAAATATAGCGATATTTGTTATGACTTAAACAATATTCCTGTGCGCATCAGGTTTCAGCTATTTTGAACAGTTTATTGTTTGATGTTTTATTATGCACTAGCACTTTAAGAAATATATGTGAGTTTTTGTAGTGAGACCTCAGCCCACCCAGGTGAGGTGTGTGCGGGGACTACGTCATTGATGACGTGAAGCCGGCCAGGTGGGAGGTCCTGGACGTCGGCTTCCGGCGTTTGGCGTCCATGTGGAGGGTACACTTATTTAGGTGAGTCACTTTGTATCTTGTATTGTCTGATGAAAGTGCCTTAATAAAGTGGCACTGAAACGTTACTGTACCTGCCCGTCTGAGCCGTGATTTATTTGACAAGTCCAGGAGTGCCGCACTTGGAAAATTGGTGTGTATGCATATACGTGAGGGCACCCGGACGAGGATTGCAATTAGAAGGAGAGCCGGACCATACGGATACATACATACACACACACACACACACACACATACACATATATATATATATATATATATATATATACATACACATATACATACATACATATACATACACATATATACACATACACACACTCAGCACCATGCTGCTCAGGACGCCCCCCTGCGCGCCCTGCACCCCAGACAACGTTCGGGAAGCGGGAGTTCCGGCGCATCGCGCACCCGCCACTCTCATGGTGGGTCCCCGTGTGCGGCGCCCGGGAGCTCTAACTATCTATGCTGCCTCGGGCGCCACCACCTCCCGGCGCCCTGTACCCATGGCGGCCGACGGGGACCACGGCATAACGCGCCTGCGGGGGTCTGTATACGGAGCCCCCGGCAGTGCGAGGAAGAACTTTTAAAACTGACTCGCTGCTCAGGGCGCTCCCCCCAGCGCGCCCTGCACCCGTATAAGCGGTGTCGGGGAAATAATTCAAGTATACTGGCGGGGGATGAACCACGGTGCCTCGGCACCTAAATGCTTTTTTTTTTTTGCCAGTTGTTCACATTAAGCAGACCAGTAACATGCTGCCCAGGGCACTCCCTCCCCCCCCCCCCCCCCCCCCACCACCAGCGCCCTGCACCCTGTGAGTGCCGTTGGTGTGTGGGAGCATGAAGAGCAGCACTACCACTGTACTTCCATTACTGAAGTCTTCTGCCGTCTGAAGTCTTCTTTTCTTCCAATACTCACCCGACTTCTTTCTTCTGGCTTCTGTGAGGGGAATGACGGCGTGGCTCCGGGAACAAGCAGCTAGGCGCACCAAGTGATCGAACCCTCTGAAACTAATGGTGTCCAGTAGCCGAGAAGCAGAGCCTTGAAACTCACAGAAGTAGGTCCTGCTTCTCTCCCCTCAGTCCCACGCTGCAGGGAGCCTGTAGCCAGCAGATCTCCCTGAAAATAAAAAACCTAACAAAGTCTTTTAGAGAAACTCAGTACAGCTCCTCTAGTGTGTGACCCATCACTCCTGGGCACAAAGTCTAACTGAGGTCTGGAGGAGGGGCATAGAGGGAGGAGCCAGTTCACACCCAGTTTAAGTCTTTATAGTGTGCCCAGCTTCCTGCGGATGCGTCTATACCCCATGGTCCTTTTGGAATCCCCAGCATCCTCTAGGACGTATGAGAAATAGAGGTACATTAATGAAAAGCGTGAGTAACAGTCATCAGTCTGCTTGTGAAGGTCTCTAGAGTGGAGGCCTCTTGGACTGTGCAAGGCAGTGAGTTCCATGGTCAGGGCTACAAAGCTAAACATTCAACCCATAAATAAATGACAGGAGATTCTTGGTACTGCTGGTAACAGTCCTTCATCTGTAGAAGCCAGCAAGCAAGCAGGGCAGTAAGGAGGCAGAAGCTCCTTCTAGTACCTTGGACCATGTAATGTTTTGCTGGGAAGGTCAGTTAGCCAATAATGAAATAGATTTGTCATCTTACAGGCAGCCGGTGAAGGGAGTAGAGAATGGGTGTTATGAGGCAGGAACGGGCTGGTTAGGTAACAGCTTGGCTGCTGCATTCTGTACTAGCTGCAAGCTCTGTAATTCTTTTGCTGGGTGACCCAGGTAGATGGCACTGCAGTAGTCTATGAACTTCTGAGGGAATCAAGTGCTTGATTCTGGCTATGGTCCACAGATGAAAGAACGAGGATTTGTATGTGGCGGATACCTGATGTCTGTGTCAGCCACATACCAGGACAACACAAAGATTCAGCACACGTTCAGTATTTTCAATTCTGAGCACCAAAGCGTAAATCCAGATGGTTGGTAAAGCTGTAGTCTTGTCCTTTGTTGGGGAGCTTCTATTATGTTTCACAAAGACTGAATCACAGCCAACTGGCATCATCCACCCCTGACGCTCAGCTAGACAACCATTTAGGATTGGTATTCGGTTCTCAGTACATGGAGCAAAAAGCAGGTCATCTGCATATCAGTGGTAGACCAGGCCATGATGTCTGATTATATCACCCAGTGGTAGCATGTATATTTTATAAAGCATAGGAGATAGGATTCAACCTTGAGGAACATTGGACGACAGTGATAATTATACTCCAGAAGATGTAAATGGTTCCGTACTTGGGTAATGTCTAATGTGTTCAACAAGAGCGGATTTATTTCTCTCACAGCATGAAAATGGCTTCTCACCTGTGTGACTTCTCTGATGTGTAACAAGATCTGATTTCCGTGCAAAACATTTCCCACACTCAGAACAGGAATACGGCTTCTCACCTGTGTGACTTCTCTGATGTCTGACAAGATGTGATTTCTGTGCAAAACATTTCCCACACTCAGAACAGGAATACGGCTTCTCACCTGTGTGACTTCTCTGATGTGTAACAAGAGATGATTTCTGTGTAAAACATTTCCCACACTCAGAACAGGAATACGGCTTCTCACCTGAGTAACTTTTCTGATGTTTAACAAGAACTGATTTAAATGCGAAACATTTCCCACACTCAGAACAGGAAAACGGCTTCTCACCTGTGTGACTTCTCTGATGTGGAACAAGAGCTGATTTCTGTGTAAAACATTTCCCACACTCAGAACAGGAATACGGCTTCTCACCTGTGTGACTTCTCTGATGTGGAACAAGAGCTGATTTCTGTGTAAAACATTTCCCACACTCAGAACAGGAAAACGGCTTCTCACCTGAGTGACTTTTCTGATGTTTAACAAGATCTGATTTCCATGCAAAACATTTCCCACACTCAGAACAGGAAAACGGCTTCTCACCTGTGTGATTTCTCTGATGTGTAACAAGATATGATTTATATGTAAAACATTTCCCACACTCAGAACATGGAAATGGCCTCTCACCTGCCTTAGCTGGATGATGGGTAATAAGGTTTGTGTTCTGTGTAAAACATTTGGCATCTACAGAACAGGGAAACTCATTATCTACTCTCAGAGCTGTAACAGATGCACCAATATCAGAGTGATCAGGAGAACATTTCACTGGATCAGAGGGATCAGCTGATAGAGCTGGATGTATAATTGGGGTAATGGGGTTATCTCCTGGAGAATCCTGTCTACTGTCATTATCTTTTATGTCACAATCCGGGGATAACATTAGATGTCCTTCTGAGATATTCCTGCTTGTGTGTCCACCTGCTGGAAATAAAATACATTATGGAAAATAAGATTTTACTCACCGGTAAATCTATTTCTCCTAGTCCGTAGTGGATGCTGGGAACTCCGTAAGGACCATGGGGAATAGCGGCTCCGCAGGAGACTGGGCACAACTAAAAGAAAGCTTTAGGACTAACTGGTGTGCACTGGCTCCTCCCCCTATGACCCTCCTCCAGACCTCAGTTAGGATACTGTGCCCGGAAGAGCTGACACAATAAGGAAGGATTTTTGAATCCCGGGTAAGACTCATACCAGCCACACCAATCACACCGTACAACTCGTGATTTTAAACCCAGTTAACAGTATGATAACAGAGGAGCCTCTGAACAGATGGCTCTCAACAATAACCCGATTAGTTAACAATAACTATTTACAAGTATTGCAGACAATCCGCACTTGGGATGGGCGCCCAGCATCCACTACGGACTACGAGAAATAGATTTACCGGTGAGTAAAATCTTATTTTCTCTGACATCCTAGTGGATGCTGGGAACTCCGTAAGGACCATGGGGATTATACCAAAGCTCCCAAACGGGGGGGGGGGGGGGGAGTGCGGGTGACTGCAGCAACGAATGAGAGAACTCCAGGTCCTCGTCAGCCAGGGTGTCAAACTTGTAAAACTTTGCAAAAGTATTTGACCCTGACCAAGTCGTGGCTCGGCAAAGTTGTAAAGCAGAGACCCCTCGGGCGGCCGCCCAAGATGAGCCCACCTTCCTCGTGGAATGGGCTTTCACTGATTTAGGATGCGGCAGTCCTGCCGCAGAATGCGCAAGTTGAATTGTGCTACAAATCCAACGAGCAATAGTCTGCTTTGAAGCAGGAGCACCCAGCTTGTTGGGTGCATACAGGATAAACAGCGAGTCAGATTTTCTGACTCCAGCTGTCCTGGAAACATAAACCTTCAGGGCCCTGACTACATCCAGCAACTTGGCATCCTCCAAGTCCCTAGTAGCCGCAGGCACCACAATAGGCTGGTTCAAATGAAAAGCTGACACCACCTTCAGGAGAAAATGAGGACGAGTCCTCAACTCTGCCCTATCCGTATGGAAAATCAGATAAGGGCTTTTACAAGATAAAGCCGCCAATTCTGACACACGCCTGGCCGAAGCCAGGGCCAACAGCATGACCACTTTCCACATGAGATATTTCAAATCCACGGTTTTAAGTGGCTCGAACCAATGTGATTTCAAGAACCCCAAAACCACACTGAGATCCCAAGGTGCCACTGGAGGCACAAAAGGGGGCTGAATATGCAGCACGCACTTCACAAATGTCTGAACTTCAGGCAGTGAAGCCAATTCTTTTTGGAAGAAAATTGACAGACGAAATCTGTACCTTAATGGATCCTAATTTTAGGCCCATATTCACTCCTGCTTGCAGGAAATGCAGAAAACGACCCAGTTGAAACTCCTCCGTTGGGGCCTTTTTGGCCTCACACCAAGCAACATATTTTCGCCAAATGCGGTGATAATGTTTTGCCGTGACATCCTTCCTGGCTTTGATCAGGGTAGGGATGACTTCCTCCGGAATACCCTTTTCCTTCAGGATCCGGTGTTCAACCGCCATGCCGTCAAACGCAGCCGCGGTAAGTCTTGGAATAGACAGGGCCCCTGCTGGAGCAGGTCCCGTCTTAGCGGTAGAGGCCATGGGTCCTCTGTGAGCATCTCTTGAAGTTCCGGGTACCAAGCTCTTCTTGGCCAATCTGGAACCACGAGCATCGTTCTTACTCCGCTCCTTCGCACAATTCTCAGTACCTTTGGAATGAGAGGCAGAGGAGGGAACACGTAAACCGACTGGTACACCCACGGTGTCACTAGAGCGTCCACAGCTATCGCCTGAGGGTCCCTTGACCTGGCGCAATACCTTTCTAGTTTTTTGTTGAGGCGGGACGCCATCATGTCCACCTTTGGTCGTTCCCAACGGTTTACAATCATTTGGAAAACTTCCGGATGAAGTCCCCATTCTCACGGGTGGAGGTTGTGTCTGCTGAGGAAGTCTGCTTCCCAGTTGTCTACTCCCGGGATGAACACTGCTGTCAGTGCTGACACGTGAGTTTCCGCCCATCGGATAATCTTTGTGGCTTCTGCCATCGCGCTCCTGCTTCTTGTGCCGCCCTGTCTGTTTACATGGGCGACCGCCGATGTTGTCTGATTGTATCAGTACCGACTGGTTTTGAAGCAGAGGTCTTGCCTGGCTTAGGGCGTTGTAGATGGCCCTTAGTTCCAGGATATTTATGCGAAGTGAAATTTCCTGGTTTGACCACAGTCCCTGGAAATTTCGTCCCTGTGTGACTGCCCCCCAGTCTCGAAGGCTGGCATCCGTAGTTACCAGGACCCAGTACTGTATCCCGAATCTGCGGCCCTCCAGAAGATGAGCACTCTGCAGCCAACACAGTAGCGACACCCTGGTCCTTGGCGACAGGGTTATCCACCGATGCATCTGAAGATGCGATCCGGACCACTTGTCCAACAGGTCCCACTGGAAGGTTCTTGCGTGGAATCTGCCGAATGGAATTGCTTCGTACGAAGCTACCATCTTTCCCAGGACTTTCGTGCATTGATGCACTGACACCTGTCCTGGCTTTAGAAGGTTTCTTACTAGAGATGACAACCCCTTTTTTTTTTTCCTCTGGAAGAAACACTTTTTTTCTGGTCTGTATCCAGAATCATCCCCAGGAACAGAAGACGTGTCGTGGGGACCAGCTGTGACTTTGGGATGTTGAGAATCCAACCATGCTGTTGTAGCACTTCCTGAGAAAGTGCTACCCCCACCAGCAACTGCTCCCTGGACCTCGCCTTTATCAGGAGATCGTCCTAGTACGGGATAATTGAAACCCCTTTCTTTCGAAGGAGAATCATCATTTCGGCCATTACCTTGGTAAAAACCCTCGGTGCCGGGATAACCCAAACGGCAGCGTCTGGAACTGGTAGTGACAGTCCTGTACCACAAACCTGAGGTACTCCTGGTGAGGAGGGTAAATGGGGACATGCAGGTAAGCATCCTTGATGTCCAGAGATACCATGTAATCCCCCTCCTCCAGGCTGGAGATAACCGCTCTGAGCGATTCCATCTTGAACTTTTTGATATACTTGTTCAAGGATTTTAAATTTAAAATGGGTCTCACCGAACCGTCCGGTTTCGGTACCACAAACATTGTGGAATAATAACCCTTTCCTTGTTGAAGGAGAGGTACCCTGTTTATCACTTGCTGGGAATACAGCTTGTGAATTGCCTGTAACACCGCCTCTGTCAGAGAGTGTTGTTGGTAAGGCAGATTTTAGGAAACGGCATGGGGGAGGCGTCTCGAATTCCAGCATGTACCCCTGAGATACTACCTGAAGGATCCAGGGATCCACCTGTGAGCGAGCCCACTGTGTGCTGAAATTCCTGAGACGTGCCCCCACCGTACCTAGATCCGCCTGTGAAGCCCCATCGTCATGCTGTGGACTTGGCGGAAGCGGGGGAGGACTCCTGGTCCTGGGAACTGGCTGTATGCTGCAGCTTTTTTCCCTTACCTCTGCCTTTTGGCAAAAAAGAGGCGCCTCTTGCTCGCTTGCCCTTATGGGGCCGAAAGGACTGTGCTTGATAATACGGTGCTTTCTTTTGCTGCGAGGTAACCTGGAGCAGAAAAGTTGATTTTCCAGCTGTTGCCGTGGAAACGAGGTCTGACAGACCTTCCCCAAACAACTCCACCCCTTTATAAGGCAAAATCTCCATGTGCCTTTTTGAATCGGCATCCCCTGACCACTGCCGAGTCCATAATCCAGTCTAGCGGAAATGGACATTGCACTTACTTTTGATGCCAGTCGGCAAATATCCCTCTGTGCATCACGCATGTATAAGAGCGCATCTTTTATATGCTCTAAAGTCAGTAAAATATTGTCCCTATCCAGGGTCTCAATATTCTCTGTCAGGGAATCCGACCACGCAACCGCAGCACTACACTTCCATGCTGAGGCTATAGCTGGTCGTAGTATAACACCAGTGTGTGTGTATATAGACTTTAGGAAAGTCTCCTGCTTTCTGTCAGCAGGCTCTTTAAGGGCGGCCGTATCCGGAGACGGTAGTGCCACCTTCTTTGACAAACGTGTGAGCGCTTTATCAACCCTAGGGGGTGTTTCCCAACGTGACCTATCCTCTGGCGGAAAAGGGTACGCTGCCAATAGCCGTTTAGAAATTACTAATTTCTTATCGGGGGAAGTCCATGCTTCTTCACAAACTTCATTTAATTCCTCAGATGCAGGAAAAACTACTGGTAGTTTTTTCTCACCAAACATAATACCCTTTTTTGTGGTACCTGGGGTAATATCAGTAATGTGTAATACATTTTTCATTGCCTCAATCATGTAACGTGTGGCCCTATTGGAAGTTACAGTCGTCTCCTCATCGTCGACACTGGAGTCGGTATCCGTGTCGACGTCTGTGTCTGCCATCTGAGGTAACGGGCGTTTTACAGCCCCTGATGGCCTTTGAGACGCCTGGACAGACACAAGCTGAGTTGCCGGCTGTCCCATGTCGTCAAGCCTTTTATGTAAGGAGTTGACACTTTCCCGTAATTCCTTCCATAAGTCCATCCACACAGGTGTCGACCCCGCAGGGGGTGACCTCACATTTACCGGCATTTGCTCCGCCTCCACATAATTTTCCTCCTCATACATGTCGACACAGCCGTACCGACACACAGCGCACACACAGGGAATGCTCTAAAAGAGGATAGGACCCCACAAAGCCCTTTGGAGAGACAGAGGGAGAGTATGCCAGCACACACCAGAGCGCTATATATATACAGGGATATCACCTATAAAGAGTGTTTTCCCCTATAGCTGCATAGAATAACTATAATGCGCCTAAAATATGTGCCCCCCTCTCTTTTTTACCCTTTTCTGTAGTGCAGGACTGCAGGGGAGAGCCAGGGAGCCTTCCTTCCAGCGGAGCTGTGAGGGAAAATGGTGCCGGTATGCTGAGGGAGATAGCTCCGCCCCTTTTTCGGCGGACTTTAGGAAATCTGGCAGGGGTTAATTTACACCTATATAGCCCCTGGGGCTATATATGGTGTATATTTGCCAGCCAAGGTGTTATTTATTGCTGCTCAGGGCGTCCCCCCCCCCCCCAGCGCCCTGCACCCATCAGTGACCGGAGTGTGAGGTGTGCATGAGGAGCAATGGCGCACAGCTGCAGTGCTGTGCACTACCTTGGTGAAGACTGATGTCTTCTGCCGCCGATTTTCTGGAACCTCTTCTTGCTTCTGGCTCTGTAAGGGGGACGGCGGCGCGGCTCCGGGAACGGACATCGAGGTCGGGTCCTGCGTTCAATCCCTCTGGAGCTAATGGTGTCCAGTAGCCTAAGAAGCCCAAGCTGGCTGCAAGCAGGCAGGTTCGCTTCTTCTCCCCTTAGTCCCTCGTAGCAGTGAGCCTGTTGCCAGCAGATCTCACTGAAAATAAAAAACCTAAACTATACTTTCTTTTCTAGGAGGCTCAGGAGAGCCCCTAGTGTGCATCCAGCTCAGCCGGGCACAGAAATCTAACTGAGGCTTGGAGGAGGGTCATAGGGGGAGGAGCCAGTGCACACCAGTTAGTCCTAAAGCTTTCTTTTAGTTGTGCCCAGTCTCCTGCGGAGCCCGCTATTCCCCATGGTCCTTACAGAGTTCCCAGCATCCACTAGCACGTCAGAGAAATATAAAATGAGTAGACAAGACCCAGGGTGTTACAGGATACAATATATAATTCTATAATTGACATGTTTTACCTGTAATCATTGCTTTTATGTGTATTAAAAAAAAAAAAGAAGATAGGATGCTTAGACTGGAGCTTGATCAACACTGAACACTCATGTGGGATTACTAGAGGCGACATGGACGCTCATGGGGGATTACTAGAGATGACATGGACGCTCATGTGGGATTACTAGAGCTGACATGGACGCTCATGTGGGATTACTAGAGATGACATGGACGCTCATGTGGGATTACTAGAGATGACATGGACGCTCATGTGGGATTACTAGAGATGACATGGACGCTCATGTGGGATTACTAGAGGTGACATGGACGCTCATGTGGGATTACTAGTGGTGACATGGACGCTCATGTGGGATTACTAGAGGTGACATGGACGCTCATGTGGGATTACTAGTGGCGACATGGACGCTCATGTGGGATTACTAGAGATGACATGGACGCTCATGTGGGATTACTAGAGGTGACATGGACGCTCATGTGGGATTACTAGAGGTGACATGGACGCTCATGGGGGATTACTAGAGGTGACATGGACGCTCGTGTGGGATTACTAGAGGTGACACGGACGCTCATGGGGGATTACTAGAGGTGACATGGACGCTCGTGTGGGATTACTAGAGGTGACACGGACGCTCATGGGGGATTACTAGAGGTGACATGGACGCTCGTGTGGGATTACTAGAGGTGACACGGACGCTCATGTGTGATTACTAGAGGTGACACGGACGCTCATGGGGGATTACTAGAGGTGACATGGACGCTCGTGTGGGATTACTGGAGGAGACATGGCCGCTCATGTGGGATTACTGGAGGAGACATGGCCGCTCATGTGGGATTAGTAGAGGTGACATGGACGCTCGTGTGGGATTACTAGAGGTGACATGGTTGTAATAATAAAACACCAAAGAAGAGAAAATGCTGTCCTGCTTGCGCACTAATAAATAATAGGATTTTAATACCTGCCGGTAAATCCTTTTCTCTGAGTCCGTAGAGGATGCTGGGGTCATCAATAGAACCATGGGGTATAGACAGGATCCGCAGGAGAAATGGGCACTTTAAGACTTTAATAAGGGCGTGAACTGGCTCCTCCCTCTATGCCCCTCCTCCAGACCTCCAAATGTGGTGATAGTGTTTTGCAGTAACATCCTTTCTAGCCTGAATAAGAGTGGGAATGACTTCACTGGGAATTCCCTTCTGGGCTAGAATCTGGCGTTCAACCGCCATGCCGTCAAACGTAGCCGCGATAAATCTTGATACTGACACGGCCCCTGCTGTAACAGGTCCTCTCGTAGAGGAAGCAGCCAGGGATTTCCTATGCGTAAATCCTGAAGATCGGGATACCAAGCCCTCCTTGGCCAATCTGGAACAATGAGGATCGTTGGAACCTTTCTTCTTCTTATAATTTTTAACACTCTCGGAATGAGAGGAAGTGGAGGGAACACATACCGACTGAAACACCCACGGTGTCACCAGAGCGCCCACCGCTATGGCTCTAGGGTACCTTGACCTGGCGCAATCATTTTGGAGTTTCTTGTTGAGACGAGACGCCATCATGTCTACTTGGGGAGTACCCCAGCGACTTGTCACTTCTGTGAAGACTCCTGGATGGAGATCGTGTCTGCTGAGGAAGTCTGCTTCCCAGTTGTCCACTCCTGGAATGAAGATAGCTGACAGAGCGCTTAGATGTTTCTCCGCCCAGCGGAGAATCCTTGTGGCTTCTGCCATTGCTGCTCTGCTTTTTGTTCCGCCCTGGCTGTTGATATAAGCTACTGCTGTTACATTCTCCGACTGGATGAGGACGGGTCGACTTTGAAAAAGGCGTTCAGTTTGTAGAAGGCCGTTGTAAATGGCCCTTAATTCCAGAACGTTTATGTGGAGACAAGTCTCCTGACTTGACCATCTTCCTTGCACCCCAACCCCGGGGACTTGCATCCATGGTCACTAGAATCCAATCCTGAATACCGAACCTGCGTCCCTCGAGGAGGTGAGAACTGTGCAGCCACCACAGCAGTGATATTCTTGTCTTTGAGGACAGGACTATCGTCCGTTGCATGTGTAGGTGGGAACCGGACCACTTGTCCAACAGGTCCCACTGGAATACTCTGGCATGGAATCTGCCAAACTGAATGGCCTCGTAGGCCGCCACCATCTTTCCCAGCAAGCGAGTGCATTGATGGATCGACACTCTGGTTGGTTTTAAGATTTGTTCCAGAGCTTTTTCTTCCGGAAGAAAAACTCTCTGTAGTTCTGTGTCCAGATTCATCCCCAGAAACGACAGGTGGGTCGTAGGGATCAACTGAGATTTCAGCAGGTCGAGGAGCCAGCCATGTTGTTGCAACACCTTCACGGACAGTGCAATGTTCTGTAACAACTTGTCCCTGCATCTGGCTTTCATCAGGAGATCGTCCAAGTATGGGATAATCATGACACCTTGCATGCGAAGAAGAATCATCATCTCCGCCATCACTTGGGTAAAAATCCTCGGAGCCGTGGACAGCCCAAATGGCAACGTCTGAAATTGGTAATGACAATCCTGAACCACAAAGCGCAGGAAGGCCTGATGAGGAGGATAAATGGGAACATGTAGGTAGGCATCCTTTATGTCTAAGGAGACCATAAAGTCCCCTTCCTCCAGACTGGAGATCACTGCTCTGAGAGACTCCATCTTGAATTTCTGCAGAAAGTAATTTAGGTTAAGGTTGAGGAGCGGTCTGACCGAGCCGTCCGGCTTCGGAACCACGAATAAACTGGAATAAAAGCCTTGTCCCTGTTGCGCAGGGGGAACCGTGATAATGACCTGGTTCTGACACAATTTTTGTATTGCGTCGCACACTACCTCTCTGCCAGTCAGAGAAGCTGGCAAGGCTGATTTTAATAATCGGCGAGGGGGAACGTCTTAAAATTTTAGTTTGTACCCTTGTGACACAATTTTTAAAATCCAAGGTTCAAGGTCCGAGCAAACCCAGACCTGGCTAAAGAGCTTGAGACGTGCCCCAACCGGCGAGGACTCCCGCAGGGAAACCCCAGCGTCATGCGGTGGACTTGGCAGAAGCCGGGGAGGACTTCTGTTCTCTAGCAGCAAGGAAGGCAGAGCCTCTTCCTCTTCGGTATCTATTGGGCCGAAAGGACTGCATTTGATGATGCGTTTTCTTATGTTTTGGGGGAACATAAGGTAAAAATTACGATTTTCCAGCAGTAGCTGTAGAGACTAGGTCTGTAACCGGTAGGTATTAAAATCCTATTTTTTCATACGTCCTAAAGGATGCTGTGGATGCTTCAAAACCATGGGGTTTATACCAATGCTCTAGAACGGGCGGGAGAGTGCAGGTGACTCTGCAGCACCGACTGATCAAACATGAGGTCCTCCTCAGCCAGGGTATCAAACTTGTAAAACTTCACAAAGGTGTTTGAACCTGATCAAGTAGCAGCTCGCCAAAGTTGTAATGCCGAAAACCCCTCAGGCAGCCGCCCAGAATGAGTCCACCTTTCTGGTAGAATGAGCTTTCACCGATTTCGGTAACGGTAACCCTGCCGTAGAATGAGCCTGCTGAATCGTATTACAGATCCATCGTGCAATAGTCTGCTTGGAAGCAGGAATCCCAATCTTGTTGTGAGCACACAGGACAAACAGAGCCTCTGTTTTCCTAATCTGCACCGTTCTGGCGACATAGATTTTCAAAGCTCTGACCACATTGAGACTTCGATTCCGCCAAGGCATCAGTAGCCACTGGCACCACAATAGGCTGGTTTACGTGAAATGAGGAAACCACTTTTGGTAGAAATTGCTGATGAGTTCTCAACTCCGCTCTCAGCATGGAAGATTAAATAGGGTCTTTTGTGAGACAAAGCCGCCAATTCAGAAACTCACCTTTATGACGCCAAGGCCAACAACATGACTACTTTCCAAGTAAGGAATTTTAACTCAACCTTACGTAAAGGTTCAAACCAAGGAGATTGCAGGAACTGCAACACCACATTAAGATCCCATGGTTCCACTGGGGGCCCAAATGGAGGTTGGATGTACAGCCCACCTGACGAAGGTCTGAACTTCCGGAAGGGAGGGCAATTCTTTCTGAAAGAAAATTGATAAGGCTGAAATTTGTTCCGCTCTGGCAGTTTACGTACGCCACTGCTGTTATGTTGTCTGATTGAATCAAGACGGGCAGACCGCGAAGATATTCCGCTTGCAGAATGCCGTTGTAAATGGCCCTTAATTCCAGAATGTTTATGTGCAGACAAGCTTCCTGGCTTGACCATTTTCCCTGAAAGTTTCACCCCTGTGTGACTGCTCCCCAGCCTCCGAGACTTGCATCTGTGGTCACCAGGATCCAATCCTGAATCCCGAACCTGCGTCCCTCCAGAAGGTGAGAACTGTGCAGCCACCACAGAAAGAAGATCCTGGTCCTGGAAGATAGGAGTATTTTCCGGTGCATGTCCAGGTGAGACCCGGACCACTTGTCCAGCAGGTCCCACTGAAGCACCCCTGGCATGGAACCTGCCATACAGAATGGCTTCGTAGGCCACCACCATCTTGCCCAGCAATCGAGTGCATTGAAGAACTGACACTTTTGCCGGTTTCAGAATCTGTTTTACCATGTTCTGTATTTCCAGAGCCTTTTCCACTGGAAGAAAAACTCTCCGTAATTCTGTATTCAGAATCATACCCAGGAACGACAGGCGTGTCGTCGGATCCAACTGCCGTCTTCTGCCATCACTGAAGTCTTCTGATCTTCCTTTACTCATCCGACTTCTGTCTTCTGGCTCTGTGAGGGGGGTGACGGTGCGGCTCCGGGAACAAGCAGCCAGGCGCACCAAGTGATCTGAACCTCTGGAGCTAATGGTGTCCAGTAGCCTAAGAAGCAGAGCCCTTAAACGCACAGACGTAGGTCCTGCTTCTCCCCCCTCACTCCCACAATGCAGAGAGCCTGTAGCCAGCAGGTCTCCCTGAAAATTATAAACCTAAATAAAGTATTTTTTCTGAGAAACTGTGGAGAGCTCCTAAGTATATCCAGTCTCGCTGGGCACAGAATCTAACTGGAGTCTGGAGGAGGGGCATAGAGGGAGGAGCTAGTTCACACCCCTTTTAAAGTCTTAAAGTGCCCATGTCTCCTGCGGATCCCGTCTTTACCCCATGGTTCTCAAAGCGTCCCCAGCATCCTCTAGAACGTATGAGAAAACTCTCTACATGTGGTATTTGTCATGGATAGCCTTGTGTTAGAAACACCCAACTGAGAACAGGGCTGATGGCGGAGGAGGGTGTAGGATAAGAGATTGCTGTAGTGACTGAGCAATGAGAATATGTGACTTCTGTAATAAGTGTTTATTACTCACCTGTGCTGATATCTGTAGGGATCTCCTCCTCCTTACACTGCTGATCACCCCTCACACACGTCTCCTCTTCTCCCTCTATATCTTCTGCCTTTATATCAGTCACATACGTCTCTTCTTCTTCCTCTATATCTTCTGCCTTCATATCAGTCACATACGTCTCTTCTTCTCCCTCTATATCTTCTGCCTTTATATCAGTCACATACGTCTCTTCTTCTCCCTCTATATCTTCTGCCTTTATATCAGTCACATACGTCTCTTCTTCTCCCTCTATATCTTCTGCCTTTATATCAGTCACATACGTCTCTTCTTCTCCCTCTGTATCTTCTGCCTTTATATCAGTCACATACGTCTCTTCTTCTCCCTCTATATCTTCTGTTTTAATATCAGACAGACGTTGTGTCTAAAAAACAAACAAACACTCTAATGACATTTGCATACAGTCAGATTAAACTGAGGTGAAACAGTATAATATCAGTGTATAAGACACACAGCTCCTCTACAGATCATATAGTGACAGTCACTTTGGTATATTGGAGAGACACTAAATCCCACCTACCTGATCCTCCAGTGGGATCCTGTGATTCTCCTCTGTACAATCCTGGGAATACAGAGGACGGGGACATCTCTCTGGGGTATCTCTGTTACTGGGCCCATCTGTAGGAGACACACAGTGACTGACTACAGTGTATATATGTGATTATCAGATGATGTGTGTATATAGGGGCCCCCATACCTGCTCTCCCCTGTACAATACATGACAGTCTCCTCTTACCCAGTGATGTGAGGGGCCGGTGATTCTCCATCATCACGTCCTTGTACAGACCCCTGTGTTCCTCTATATACTCCCCCTCCTGCATGGAGACATAGACAGTGACATCCTGACACCTTATAGGAACCTGACACACACAGTGATACAGTCATCACCCAGACATCCCCTGGTGTTACTGTATAATGTCCCATTCCCAGCAGTCACCTCTCCAGTCATCACCCATACATACCCTGGTGTTACTGTATAATGCCCCATTCCCAGCAGTCACCTCTCCAGTCATCACCCAGACACATCCCCTGGTGTTACTGTATAATGCCCCATTCCCAGCAGTCACCTCTCCAGTCATCACCCAGACACATCCCCCGCTGTTACTGTATAATGTCCCATTCCCAGCAGTCACCTCTCCAGTCATCACCCAGACACATCCCCTGGTGTTACTGTATAATGTCCCATTCCCAGCAGTCACCTCTCCGGTCATCACCCAGACACGTCCCCTGGTGTTACTGTATAATGCCCCATTCCCAGCAGTCCCCTCTCCAGTCATCACCCAGACACGTCCCCTGGTGTTACTGTATAATGCCCCATTCCCAGCAGTCACCTCTCCAGTCATCATCCAGACACATCCCCCAGTGTTACTGTATAATGTCCCATTCCCAGCAGTCACCTCTCCAGTCATCACCCAGACACGACCCCTGGTGTTACTGTATAATGTCCCATTCCCAGCAGCCACCTCTCCAGTCACCACCCGGACACATCCCCGGTGTTACTGTATAATGCCCCATTCCCAGCAGTCACCTCTCCAGTCAGCAGCTGAATGATCTTGTTGGTGAGTTCCAGGATCTTCTGGTCAATGTGTCATGTGTCAGTGAGTGAGGTGGAGGCACCGAGATGAGGCTCTGGGTCCTTCTTCTTCCTGACACACGGGGATGGCTGCTCGGTGTCTCACACTCACCGGATATCTTCTTCACTACTGTGTAACCTTGCGAAAATAAGATTTTACTTACCGGTAAATCTATTTCTCGTAGTCCGTAGTGGATGCTGGGGACTCCGTGAGGACCATGGGGAATAGACGGGCTCCGCAGGAGACATGGGCACTTTAAGAAAGCTTTGGATTCTGAGTACTGGCTCCTCCCTCTATGTCCCTCCTCTAGACCTCAGTTAGAGAAACTGTGCCCGGAAGAGCTGACAGTACAAGGAAAGGATTTTGGAATCCAGGGCAAGACTCATCCAGCCACACCAATCATACCGTATCACTTGTGATAAACTTACCCAGTTAACAGTATGAACAACAATAGAGCATCAGATCAACCCTGATGCAACCATAACATAACACTTATTTAAGCAATAACTATATACAAGTATTGCAGAAGAAGTCCGCACTTGGGACGGGCGCCCAGCATCCACTGCTGACTAGGAGAAATAGATTTACCGGTGAGTAAAATCTTATTTTCTCTAACGTCCTAAGTGGATGCTGGGGACTCCGTAAGGACCATGGGGATTATACCAAAGCTCCCAAACAGGCGGGAGAGTGCTGATGACTGCAGCACCGAATGAGCAAACTCAAGGTCCTCCTCAGCCAGGGTATCAAACCTGTAGAACTTTGCAAAAGTGTTTGAACCTGACCAAGTAGCTGCTCGGCAAAGCTGTAATGCCGAGACCCCTCGGGCAGCCGCCCAAGAAGAGCCCACCTTCCTTGTGGAGTGGGCCTTTACTGATTTTGGATGCGGCAATCCAGCCGCAGAATGAGCCTGCTGAATCGTGTTACAGATCCAGCGAGCAATAGTTTGCTTTGAAGCAGGAGCACCCAACTTGTTGGATGCATACATGATAAACAGCGACTCTGTTTTCCTGACTCTAGCCGTTCTGGCTACATAAACCTTCAAAGCCCGGACTATATCAAGCAACTCGGAATCCTCCAAGTCACGAGTAGCCACAGGCACCACAATAGGTTGGTTTATATAAAAAGATGACACCACTTTTGGCAGGAATTGTGAACGTGTACGCAATTCCGCTCTGTCCATATGGAAAACCAGATAGGGGCTTTTATATGACAAGGCCGCTAATTCTGACACACGCCTAGCTGAAGCTAAGGCTAATAGCATGACCACCTTCCACGTGAGATATTTTAACTCCACGGTTTTAAGTGGTTCAAACCAATGTAACTTTAGGAAACTCAACACCACGTTAAGATCCCAAGGTGCCACTGGTGGCACAAAAGGTGGCTGAATATGCAGCACTCCCTTTACAAATGTCTGAACTTCAGGCAGAGAAGCCAGTTCTTTTTTTAAAGAAAATAGACAGGGCCGAAAACTGGACCTTAATGGAACCCAATTTCAGGCCCAAGACACTCCTGACTGCAGGAAGTGAAGGAAACGGCCCAGCTGGAATTCCTCCGTGGGGGCCTTCCTAGCCTCACACCAAGCAACATATTTTCGCCATATACGGTGTTAATGTTTCGCTGTCACGTCCTTCCTAGCCTTGATCAGCGTAGGAATGACTTCATCCGGAATGCCTTTTTCTGTTAGGAGCCGGCGTTCAACCGCCATGCCGTCAAACGCAGCCGCGGTAAGTCTTGGAACAGACAGGGCCCCTGTTGCAACAAGTCCTGTCTTAGAGGCAGAGGCCATGGGTCCTCTGTGAGCATCTCTTGCAGATCTGGATACCACGTCCTTCTTGGCCCATCCGGAACAGAGAGTATTGTTCTCACTCCACTTTTCCTTATAATTCTCAGCACCTTGGGTATGAGAGGAAGAGGAGGAAATACATAGACCGACGGGAACACCCACGGTGTCACCAGTGCGACCACAGCTATCGACTGAGGGTCTCTTGACCTGGCGCAATATCTCTGCAGCTTTTTGTTGAGGCGGGATGCCATCATGTCCACCTGTGGCAGTTCCCACCGACTTGCAATCAGCGTGAAGACTTCTTGATGAAGTCCCCACTCTCCCGCGTGGAGGTCGTGCCTGCCGAGGAAGTCTGCTTCCCAGTTGTCCACTCCCGGAATGAACACTGCTGACAGTGCGCGTACGTGATTCTCCGCCCAGCGAAGAATTCTGGTGGCTTCTACCATCGCCACCCTGCTCCTTGTGCCGCCTTGGCGGTTTACATGAGCCACTGCGGTGATATTGTCTGACTGAATCATAACCGGTTGGTCGCGAAGCAGGGACTCCGCTTGACGTAGGGCGTTGTATATGGCCCTTAGATCCAGGATATTGATGTGAAGGCAAGTCTCCTGACTTGACCACAGCCCTTGGAAATATCTTACCTGTGTGACTGCCCCCCCCCCCCCCCCCCGGAGGTTTGCATCCGTGGTCACCAGGACCCAGTCCTGAATGCCGAAACTGCACTCTACAGCCACCACAGGAGAGAGACCCTGGCCCTGGGGGATAGGGTGATTAGCCGATGCATCTGAAGATGTGATCCGGACCACTTGTCCAGTAAGTCCCACTGGAAGGTCCTCGCATGGAACCTGCCGAAGGAAATAGCCTCTTATGATGCCACCATCCTTCCCAGGACTCGAGTGCAGTGATGCACTAACACCTGTTTCAGTTTTAATAGATTCCTGACCAGTGTCACGAGCTCCTGAGCTCCCTCTATCGGAAGATAAACCCTTTTCTGGTCTGTGTCTAGGATCATGCCTAGGAGAGGCAGATGAGCTGTAGAAACCAACTGCGACTTTGGAATATATAGACTCCAGCCGTGTTGCCGTTATACTTCCAGAGAAAGTTATACGCTGTTCAGCAACTGCTGTCTTGATCTCGCTTTTATGAGGAGATCGTCCAAGTACGTGATAATAGTGACACCTTGCTTCCGCAGAAGCACCATCATTTCCGCCATTACCTTGGTGAATATTCTCCAGGCCGTGGAGCGACCAAACGGCAACGTCTGAAATTGGTAATGACAATCCCGTACCGCAATTCTGAGGTACGCCTGATGAGGTAGATACATAGGGACCTGAAGGTATGCATTCTTTATGTCCCGAGTCACCTTTCAGGCTTACAACGACCGCTCTTAGCGATTCCATCTTGAACTTGCACCTTTTCAGGTATATGTTCAGGGATTTTAAATTCAATATGGGTCTGACCGAACCGTCTGGTTTCGGGACTACAACATGGTCAAATAATAACCCCCTCCTTGTTGAAGGAGGGGAACCTTGACCACCACCTGCTGAAGATACAATTTGTGAATTGCAGTTAACACTGTTTCCCTCTCATGGGGGGAAGCCGGCAGGGCCGTCGGTGAGGGGGCATCCTCTCAAAGTCCAGCTTGTATCCCTGAGACACAATATCTATTGCCCAGGGATCTAACAGGGAGTGAACCCACTTGTGGCTGAACTTCCGAAGGCGTGCCCCCATCAGGCCTAGCTCCGCCTGTGGAGCACCAGCGACATGCAGTGGATTTTTGTAGAGGCCGGGGAGGACTTCAGTTCCTGGCAGCTAGCTGTGTTGTGCAGCTTCTTTTCTCTTCCCCCGCCTCTGGCAAGAAAGGACGCACCTTGGACTTTCTTGTTTCTTTGTTCGGAAGGCTGCATTTGATAATGACGTGCATTCCTAGGCTGTGCAGGAATATAAGGCAAAATATCAGAATTACCAGCTATAGCTGTGGAGACCAGGTCCGAGAACCCTTCTCCACACAATCCTCAGCCTTCCATATGCCTCTTAAGTCGGCATCATCTGTCCATTGCATATTGTACAGGACACGTCAAGCAGAAATCGACATAGCTTTGACTCTAGGACCCAGTATACTCATGTCTCTATGGGCATGCTTTATATATACATCTCTCTTAAGACAGCATCTTTAATATATATATATATATCTCTATATACATACTAGGGTCTCAATCTCTGCTGATAAGGTACCTGTCCACGCTTCCACAGCGCTATAAACCCATGCCGACACAATCGCCGGTCTGAGTAGTATACCAGAATGTGCACGCTATCTGCAGGATCCCTGAGAATAGCTGTAACATCAGGGCTGCCTTTTGTGACACCCTAGGGGAAGATTTCCCATCGTATCCTGGCCCTAGTGGGGAAAGGATATTGCCTGAGAATTCTTTGTGGGAAGCTGCAGTCTCACGTCCGGAGATTCCCGCTCTTTTTCCTCATGAGAGGAGGGAAATTACCTCAGCTTTCTTCCCCTTAGACATGTGTACCCTCGTGTCAGGGACAGATGAGTCATCAGTGATATGCAAATCATCTTTTATTATAATAATCATATATTGAATACTTTACTGCCATTTTGGCTGTAACTTTGCATTATCATAGTCGACACTGGAGTCAGACTCCGTGTCGATACCAGTGTCTATTATTTTGGATAGTGATCATTGAGAGACTCTGAAGGTCTCTGCGACATAGGGACAGACATGGGTAGAATTCCTGTCTTTTCTCTAATCTTTTGTGCAATAAATTCACCGTAGCACTTAATTACACATATTCAAACAGGAGTCGGCATTGTCGACGGAGACACCCTCTCACACACACATATTTGCTCCATCTCCTCCTTATGGGAGCCTCTTACCTCAGACATTTCGACACACATGTACAGACACAACACACACTCAGGGAATGCTCATCTGAAGACAATTCCCCCATAAGGCCCTTTGGAGAGACAGAGAGAGAGTATGCCAGCACACACCCCAGCGCTATTAACCCAGGAATAAAACAGTAACTTAATGTTAACCCAGTAGCTGCTGCTTTTATTTATTTTTGTGCCTAATTATGTGCCCCCCCTCTCTTTTTACCCTCTTCTACCGTGTAACTGCAGGGGAGAGGCTGGGGAGCTTCCTCTCAGCAGTGCTGTGGAGAAAAAACATGGTGCTGGCGAGTGCTGAGGAAGAAGCCCCGCCCCCTCAGCGGCGGGCTTCTGTCCCGCGATTTTGTGTAAATAATGGCGGGGGCTCATGCATATATACAGTGCCCAACTGTATATATGCCCACTTTGCCAGGAGGTACTCAATTGCTGCCCAGGGCGCCCCCCCCTGCGCCCTGCACCCGACAGTGACCGGAGTCTGTGGGTGTAATGTGGGAGCAATGGCGCACAGCTGCAGTGCTGTGCGCTACCTCATCTGAAGACAGGAGTCTTCTGCCGCCGATTTTGATATCTTCTTGCTTCACTCGCCGGCTTCAGTCTTCTGGCTCTGCAAGGGGGACGGCGGCGCGGCTCCGGGAATGGACGACCAAGGGTGAGTTCCTGTGTTCGATCTCTCTGGAGCTAATGGTGTCCAGTAGCCTAAGAAGCGCAACCTAACCGCAGTTAGTAGGGCTGCTTCTCTCCCCTCAGTCCCACGTAACAGAGTCTGTTGCCAGCAGAAGCTCTCTGAAAATAAAAAAACCTAACAAAATACTTTCTTATTAGCAAGCTCAGGAGACCTCACTAAAATGCACCCTGCTCTGTCCGGGCACAGATTCTAACTGAGGTCTGGAGGAGGGACATAGAGGGAGGAGCCAGTGCACACCCAGAATCCAAAGCTTTCTTAAAGTGCCCTTGTCTCCTGCGGAGCCCGTCTATTCCCCATGGTCCTTACGGAGTCCCCAGCATCCACTAGGACGTTAGAGAAATGGGGGAGACATCACTGTAAATACACCCAGATCCCCTAACCTCCCCAGTCATGTCCCTGTATGATTACAATGGATATAAGTGATGTCACTGTGACGCTCCCAGACCTCCTCACCTCCCCAGTTAAGTCCCTGTATTATTACTATAGATATGTGATGTCACTGTGACGCTTCCAGATCCCCTCACCTCCCCAGTCATGTCCCTGTATTATTACTATCGTGCCAATAGACACACTCATCCCAACCCAAACATACAGTGCACCTGTCCTGTAATGGGCACACTTACCTCTGCATTATGGTTACCTCCTTTCTACTCCGTGTACTTACTAGACATACACACCAGGGACGTGCGGTGAAGTACATTTCTCAAGAGGCACTGGCTAGTACCAGAGCCAGATTTACACACAATATATGAGCCCAAGGATTATACATAGGTGCAGCGGTATCCACACGTGGGCATTACACACAGGGGCAGCGGTATACACATGTGGGCATTATACACATGTTCAGCGTTATATACATGTGGACATTATACACAGGTGCAGCGGTATACACATCTGGGCATTATACACAGAAGGAGTAGTATAAATTTGGTGAGTGCGGGTAAGGTTGGTGGAGGATGGGGGGGGGGCACTGCCTCACCTACCATATAATTTTTACTTCTGACTACAGAAATGATTAGAATAATTCAAAGATGATATTTGTATGTTCTTTGTATTTTACATATACTGTATATAGTGAAAACTGTGGTGTATACGTTAGTATGACAGGAACAGCTCCGTCTCCCCGCACGTCACTGATACATAGGAACACCCAACCCCATGTGTGCGGAGCGTTCTACCCTCACTTCTGCTGTGCACACTTCTCCCACCACAACCTAACTGTGATGTGTGCGCATCCTACCCTCACTGATGTGTCTACTGGTCACCTACCCCGCACCCATGTAGCCACCTGACACGCACCCCTCCCCCATGCAGCCACCGGTCACACACTCCTCCGCCATGCAGCCACCGGTCACACACCCCTCCCCAGTCGGGAACCATGCAACGGGTCGTAGGAGAGTAAGCGGATGTCAGGTTATGGACAGGCGGTGGTAGGAGAAGCAGGAGAGGCAGATGACAGGCAAGGGTTTGTAGAAAAGGTAGGGGGGGACGGCAGGTGACGGCTGAGGGGGGGGGGCGCAGGTAATGGCCAGGTGGGGGTCGGTAGGTGATGAAAAGGAGGTGGCCGGAGAGGGAGATGTGTCAGGGTACAGCCAGGGAGTGGCAAGAGATGGGTAGGGGGCTGCAAGTGAGGCAGGGTGCAAGCAGGAGAGCCAGGTGACGGGCAGGGAGGTGGTAGGAGATGCAGGTGGTGGAAGATGATGGGCAGGGGGTGTTAGAAGAGGCAGGTGGTGGCAGGCGATAGACGGGGGTGGTAGGAGAGGCAGGGAGCTGCAGGTGATTGATAGGGTACAGGGAGAGGGCGGCAGGAAACAGGGTGGGGGCGGCTGGGTACAGGACTGGGTGGTAGGATACAGACTGGGGGCGGCAGGTGGTGGCAAGAGAGGTGGGTGACAGGGTACAGGCAGCGGGTGGCAGGAGACGCGGGTGACATACAGGGAGTGGCAGATGACTTGCAGGGGATGGCATGAGAGGTGGGTGACAGACAGCGGGTGGAAGGGTACAGGCAGGGGGCGGCAGGTGATGAGCAGGGGGCATTAGGAGAATGTCAGGGGCAGCAGGTGAGGGGGCATTAGGAGAATGCCCGGGGCAGCAGGTGAGAGGGCATTAGGAGAATGTCAGGGGCAGCAGGTGAGGGGGTATTAGGAGAATGTCCGGGGCAGCAGGCGAGAGGGCATTAGGAGAATGTCAGGGGCAGCAGGTGAGAGGGCATTAGGAGAATGTCAGGGGCAGCAGGTGAGAGGGCATTAGGAGAATGTCAGGGGCAGCAGGTGAGGGGGCATTAGGAGCATATCAGGGCTAGCAGGAGAGGGGTTATTAGGAGAATGTCAGGGGCAGCAAGTGAGGGGGCATTAGGAGAATATAAGGGCAGCAGGTGAGGGGGTATTAGGAGACTGTAGGGGCAGGTGAGGGGTTATTAGGAGAATGTCAGTGGCAGGAGAGGGGGCAATAGAAGAATATAGGAACAGTAGGTGAGGGGGCATTAGGAGAGTGTCAGGGACAGGTGAGAGGGCATTAGGAGAATGAATGGGCATGTGAGGGGGCATTAGGAGAATATAGGGGCAGCAGGTGAGAGGGCATTAGGAGAATATAGGGGCAGCAGGTGAGGGGGCATTAGGAGAATATAGGGGCAGCAGGTGAGGGGGCATTAGGAGAATATAGGGGCAGCAGGTGAGGGGGCATTAGGAGAATATAGGCGCAGCAGGTGAGGGGGCATTAGGAGAATATAGGGGTTGGTGAGGGGGCATTAGGAAAGGTTGAGGGCAGGAGAGGGGGAGTATGTAAGTGGCAGGAGAGGGGTTATTAGGAGAATTTCAGGGGCAGCAGGTGAGGGTGTATTAGGTAAATGTCAGGGGTAGGAGTGGGGGTATTAGAATAGAGGGGCAGCAGGTGAGGGGGTATTAGGACATCAGGGGTAGCAGGTGAGGGGGCATTAGGAGAATGTCAGGGGCAGCAGGTGAGGGGCCATTAGGAGAATACAGGGGCAGCAGGTGAGGGGCCATTAGGAGAATGCAGGGGCAGCAGGTGAGGGGCCATTAGGAGAATGCAGGGGCAGCAGGTGAGGGGCCATTAGGAGAATGCAGGGGCAGCAGGTGAGGGGCCATTAGGAGAATAAAGGAGCAGGTGAGGGGGTATTAGGAGAATGTCAGGGGCAGCAAGTGAGGGGGCATTAGGAGAATGTCAGGGGCAGCAAGTGAGGAGGCATTAGGAGAATGCAGGGGCAGCAGGTGAACGGCCATTAGGGGAATACAGGGGCAGCAGGTGAGGGGCCATTAGGAGAATACAGGAGCAGCTGTGGGGGTATTAGGAGAATGTCAGGGGCAGCAAGTGAGGAGGCATTAGGAGAATGTCCGGACTAGCAGGAGAGGGGGTATTAGGAGAAGGAAAGGGCAGCAGATGAGGGGGTATTAGGAGAATGTCAGGGGTAGGTGAAGGGGCATTATGAGACTGTAGGGTCAGCAGGTGAGGGGGCATTAGGAGAATATCAGGGACAGGTGAGGGGGCATTAGGAGAGTGTCAGGGGAAGGAGAGGGGGGATTAGGAAAGGTTGGGGGCAGGAAATGGGGTATTAGGTGAGGTTGGGGGCAGGAAATGGGGTATTAGGTGAGGTTGGGGGCAGGAGAGGGGGTATTAGGAGAGGTTGGGGGCAGGAGAGGGGGTATTAGGAGAGGTTGGGGCAGGAGAGGGGGTATTAGGAGAGGTTGGGGCAGGAGAGGGGGTATTAGGAGAGGTTGGGGCAGGAGAGGGGGTATTAGGAGAGGTTGGGGCAGGAGAGGGGGTATTAGGAGAGGTTGGGGCAGGAGAGGGGGTATTAGGAGAGGTTGGGGCAGGAGAGGGGGTATTAGGAGAGGTTGGGGGCAGGAAAGGGGGTATTAGGAGAGGTTGTGGGCAGGAGAGGGGGTATTAGGAGAGGTTGTGGGCAGGAGAGGGGGTATTAGGTTGAGGTTGGGGGCAGGAGAGGGGGTATTACGTTGAGGTTGTGGGCAGGAGAGGGGGTATTAGGAGAGGTTGTGGGCAGGAAAGGGGGTATTAGGAGAGGTTGTGGGCAGGAGAGGGGGTATTAGGAGAGGATGGGGGCACGAGAGGGGGTATTAGGAGAGGATGGGGGCACGAGAGGGGGTATTAAGAGAGGATGGGGGCAGGAGAGGGGGTATTAGGAGAGGATGGGGGCAGGAGAGGGGGTATTAGGAGAGGATGGGGGCAGGAGAGGGGGTATTAGGAGAGGATGGGGGCAGGAGAGGGGGTATTAGGAGAGGATGGGGGCAGCAGGTGAGGCAGCATTAGGAGAGGATGGGGGCAGCAGGTGAGGGGGCATTAGGAGAGGATGGGGGCAGCAGGTGAGGGGGCATTAGGAGAATATAGGGGCAGCAGGTGAGGGGGCATTAGGAGAATATAGGGGCAGCAGGTGAGGGGGCATTAGGAGAATATAGGGGCAGCAGGTGAGGGGGCATTAGGAGAATATAGGGGTTGGTGAGGGAGCATTAGGAGAATATAGGGGTTGGTGAGGGGGCATTAGGAAAGGTTGAGGGCAGGAGAGGGGGAGTATGTAAGTGGCAGGAGAGGGGTTATTAGGATAATTTCAGGGGCAGCAGGTGAGGGGGTATTAGGAAAATGTCAGGGGCAGGAGTGGGGGTATTAGAATAGAGGGGCAGCAGGTGAGGGGGTATTAGGACATCAGGGGTAGCAGGTGAGGGGGTATTAGGAGAATATAGGGGCAGCAGGTGAGGGGCCATTAGGAGAATGTCAGGGGCAGCAGGTGAGGGGCCATTAGGAGAATACAGGGGCAGCAGGTGAGGGTCCATTAGGAGAATGCAGGGGCAGCAGGTGAGGGGCCATTAGGAGAATACAGGAGCAGGTGAGGGGGTATTAGGAGCATGTCAGGGGCAGCAGGTGAGGGGCCATTAGGAGAATGCAAGGGCAGCAGGCGAGGGGCCATTAGGAGAATACAGGAGCAGGTGTGGGGGTATTAGGAGAATGTCAGGGGCAGCAAGTGAGGGGGCATTAGGAGAATGTCAGGGGCAGCAGGTGAGGAGGCATTAGGAGAATGCAGGGGCAGCAGGTGAACGGCCATTAGGGGAATACAGGGGCAGCAGGTGAGGGGCCATTAGGAGAATACAGGAGCAGGTGTGGGGGTATTAGGAAAATGTCAGGGGCAGCAAGTGAGGGGGCATTAGGAGAATGTCCGGACTAGCAGGAGAGGGGGTATTAGGAGAAGGAAAGGGCAGCAGATGAGGGGGTATTAGGAGAATGTCAGGGGTAGGTGAAGGGGCATTATGAGACTGTAGGGTCAGCAGGTGAGGGGGCATTAGGAGAGTATCAGGGACAGGTGAGGGGGCATTAGGAGAGTGTCAGGGGAAGGGGAGGGGGGATTAGGAAAGGTTGGGGGCAGGAAAGGGGGTATTAGGAAAGGTTGGGGGCAGGAAAGGGGGTATTAGGAGAGGATGGGGGCACGAGGGGGTATTAGGAGAGGATGGGGGCACGAGAGGGGGTATTAAGAGAGGATGGAGGCACGAGAGGGGGTATTAAGAGAGGATGGGGGCAGGAGAGGGGGTATTAGGAGAGGATGGGGGCAGGAGAGGGGGTATTAGGAGAGGATGGGGGCAGGAGAGGGGGTATTAGGAGAGGATGGGGGCAGGAGAGGGGGTATTAGGAGAGGATGGGGGCAGCAGGTGAGGGGGCATTAGGAGAGGATGGGGGCAGCAGGTGAGGGGGCATTAGGAGAATATAGGGGCAGCAGGTGAGGGGGCATTAGGAGAATATAGGGGCAGCAGGTGAGGGGGCATTAGGAGAATATGGGGGTTGGTGAGGGGGCATTAGGAGAATATAGGGGTTGGAGAGGGGGCATTAGGAAAGGTTGAGGGCAGGAGAGGGGGAGTATGTAAGTGGCAGGAGAGGGGTTATTAGGAGAATTTCAGGGGCAGCAGGTGAGGGGTATTAGGAGAATATAGGGGTAGCAGGTGAGGGGCCATTAGGAGAATACAGGGGCAGCAGGTGAGGGGCCATTAGGAGAATACAGGGGCAGCAGGTGAGGGTCCATTAGGAGAATGCAGGGGCAGTATGTGAGGGGCCATTAGCAGAATACAGGAGCAGGTGAGGGGGTATTAGGAGCATGTCAGGGGCAGCAGGTGAGGGGCCATTAGGAGAATGCAGGGGCAGCAGGCGAGGGGCCATTAGGAGAATGCAGGGGCAGCAGGTGAGGGGCCATTAGGAGAATACAGGAGCAGGTGTGGGGGTATTAGGAGAATGTCAGGGGCAGCAGGTGAGGAGGCATTAGGAGAATGCAGGTGCAGCAGGTGAACGGCCATTAGGGGAATACAGGGGCAGCAGGTGAGGGGCCATTAGGAGAATACAGGAGCAGGTGTGGGGGTATTAGGAGAATGCCAGGGGCAGCAAGTGAGGGGGCATTAGGAGAATGTCCGGACTAGCAGGAGAGGGGGTATTAGGAGAAGGAAAGGGCAGCAGATGAGGTGGTATTAGGAGAATGTCAGAGGTAGGTGAAGAGGCAGTAGGAGACTGTAGGGTCAGCAGGTGAGGGGGCATTAGGAGAGTGTCAGGGGCAGGAAAGGGGGTATTAGGTGAGGTTGGGGGCAGGAGAGGGGGGATTAGGAGAGGTTGTGGACAGGAGAGGGGGGATTAGGAGAGGTTGTGGGCAGGAGAGGGGGGATTAGGAGAGGTTGTGGGCAGAAGAGGGGGTATTAGGAGAGGTTGTGGGCAGGAGAGGGGGTATTAGGAGAGGTTGTGGGCAGGAGAGGGGGTATTAGGAGAGGATGGGGGCAGGAGAGGGGGTATTAAGAGAGGATGGGGGCAGGAGAGGGGGTATTAGGAGAGGATGGGGGCAGGAGAGAGGTATTAGGAGAGGATGGGGCAGGAGAGAGGTATTAGGAGAGGATGGGGCAGGAGAGAGGTATTTAGGAGAGGATGGGGGCTGGAAAGGGGGTATTAGGAGAGGATGGGGGCTGGAAAGGGGGTATTAGGAGAGGATGGGGGCTGGAAAGGGGGTATTAGGAGAGGATGGGGGCTTGAAAGGGGGTATTAGGAGAGGATGGGGGCTGGAGAGGGGGTATTAGGAGAGGATGGGGGCTGGAGAGGGGGTATTAGGAGAGGATGGGGGCTGGAGAGGGGGTATTAGGAGAGGATGGGGGCTGGAGAGGGGGTATTAGGAGAGGATGGGGGCTGGAGAGGGGGTATTAGGAGAGGATGGGGGCTGGAGAGGGGGTATTAGGAGGATGGGGGCAGGAGATGGGGTATTAGGAGAGGATGGGGGCAGGAGATGGGGTATTAGGAGAGGTTGGGGGCAGGAGATGGGGTATTAGGAGAGGTTGGGGGCAGGAGATGGGGTATTAGGAGAGATTGGGGGCAGGAGATGGGGTATTAGGAGAGGTTGGGGGCAGGAGATGGGGTATTAGGAGAGGTTGTGGGCAGGAGATGGGGTATTAGGAGAGGTTGTGGGCAGGAGATGGGGTATTAGGAGAGGTTGTGGGCAGGAGAGGGGGTATTAGGTGAGATTGGGGGCAGGTGAGGGGGTATTAGGAGAGGATGTGGGCAGGAGAGGGGGTATTAGGAGAGGTTCTGGGCAGGAGAGGTTCTGGGCAGGAGAGGTTGGGGGCAGGAGAGGTTGGGGGCAGGAGAGGTTGGGGGCAGGAGATGGGGTATTAGGAGAGGTTGTGGGCAGGAGAGGGGGTATTAGGTGAGGTTGGGGGCAGGAGAGGGGGTATTAGGAGAGGATGTGGGCAGGAGAGGGGGTATTAGGAGAGGTTCTGGGCAGGAGAGGATGGGGGCAGGTGAGGGGTTATTAGGAGAGGATGGAGACAGGAGAGGGGGTATTAGGAGAGGATGGGGCAGGAGAGGGGCTATTAGGAGAGGATGGGGCAGGAAAGGGGCTATTAGGAGAGGATGGGGGCAGGAAAGGGGCTATTAGGAGAATATAGGGGCAGCAGGTGAGGGGGCATTAGGAGAATATAGGGGCAGCAGGTGAGGGGGCATTAGGAGAATATAGGGGCAGCAGGTGAGGGGGCATTAGGAGAATATAGGGGCAGCAGGTGAGGGGCATTAGGAGAATATAGGGGTTGGTGAGGGGGCATTAGGAGAATATAGGGGTTGGTGAGGGGGCATTTGGAAAGGTTGAGGGCAGGAGAGGGGGGAGTATGTAAGTGGCAGGAGAGGGGTTATTAGGAGAATTTCAGGGGCAGCAGGTGAGGGGTATTAGGAGAATATAGGGGCAGCAGGTGAGGGGCCATTAGGAGAATACAGGGGCAGCAGGTGAGGGGCCATTAGGAGAATACAGGGGCAGCAGGTGAGGGTCCATTAGGAGAATACAGGGGCAGCAGGTGAGGGTCCATTAGGAGAATACAGGGGCAGCATGTGAGGGGCCATTAGCAGAATACAGGAGCAGGTGAGGGGGTATTAGGAGCATGTCAGGGGCAGCAGGTGAGGGGCCATTAGGAGAATGCAGGGGCAGCAGGCGAGGGGCCATTAGGAGAATGCAGGGGCAGCAGGTGAGGGGCCATTAGGAGAATACAGGAGCAGGTGTGGGGGTATTAGGAGAATGTCAGGGGCAGCAGGTGAGGAGGCATTAGGAGAATGCAGGTGCAGCAGGTGAACGGCCATTAGGGGAATACAGGGGCAGCAGGTGAGGGGCCATTAGGAGAATACAGGAGCAGGTGTGGGGGTATTAGGAGAATGCCAGGGGCAGCAAGTGAGTGGGCATTAGGAGAATGTCCGGACTAGCAGGAGAGGGGGTATTAGGAGAAGGAAAGGGCAGCAGATGAGGGGGTATTAGGAGAATGTCAGGGGTAGGTGAAGGGGCAGTAGGAGACTGTAGGGTCAGCAGGTGAGGGGGCATTAGGAGAGTATCAGGGGAAGGAGAGGGGGGATTAGGAAAGGTTGGGGGCAGGAAAGGGGGTATTAGGTGAGGTTGGGGGCAGGAGAGGGGGGATTAGGAGAGGTTGTGGGCAGGAGAGGGGGTATTAGGTGAGGTTGGTGGCAGGAGAGGGGGTATTAGGAGAGGTTGTGGGCAGGAGAGGGGGTATTAGGTGAGGTTGTGGGCAGAAGAGGGGGTATTAGGAGAGGTTGTGGGCAGGAGAGGGGGTATTAGGAGAGGGGGTATTAGGAGAGGATGGGGGCACGAGAGGGGGTATTAAGAGAGGATGGGGGCACGAGAGGGGGTATTAAGAGAGGATGGGGGCACGAGAGGGGGTATTGAGAGGATGGGGCAGGAGAGGGGGTATTAGGAGAGGATGGGGGCAGGAGAGGGGGTATTAGGAGAGGATGGGGCAGGAGAGAGGTATTAGGAGAGGATGGGGGCTGGGGAGGGGGTATTAGGAGAGGATGGGGGCTGGGGAGGGGGTATTAGGAGAGGATGGGGGCAGGAGAGGGGTATTAGGAGAGGATGGGGGCAGGAGAGGGGGTATTAGGAGAGGATGGGGGCAGGAGAGGGGGTATTAGGAGAGGATGGGGGCAGGAGAGGATGGGGGCAGGAGAGGATGGGGGCAGGAGAGGGGGTATTAGGAGAGGATGGGGGCAGGAGAGGGGGTATTAGGAGAGGATGGGGCAGGAGAGGGGGTATTAGGAGAGGTTGGGGCAGGAGAGGGGGTATTAGGAGAGGATGGGGGCAGGAGAGGGGGTATTAGGAGAGGATGGGGGCAGGAGAGGGGGTATTAGGAGAGGATGGGGCAGGAGAGGGGGTATTAGGAGAGGTTGGGGCAGGAGAGGGGGTATTAGGAGAGGATGGGGCAGGAGAGGAGGGTATTAGGAGAGGATGGGGGGAGGAAAGGGGCTATTAGGAGAGGATGGAGGCAGGAGTGGGGGTAATAGGAGAGGATGGGGGCAGGAGTGGGGGTAATAGGAGAGGATGGGGGCAGGAGTGGGGGTAATAGGAGAGGATGGGGGCAGGAGTGGGGGTAATAGGAGAGGATGGGGGCAGGAGTGGGGGTAATAGGAGAGGATGGGGGCAGGAGTGGGGGTATTAGGAGAGGATGGGGCAGGAGAGGGGGTATTAGGAGAGGATGGGGCAGGAGAGGAGGGTATTAGGAGAGGATGGGGGCAGGAGAGGGGGTATTAGGAGAGGATGGGGGCAGGAGGGTATTAGGAGAGGATGGGGGCAGGAGGGTATTAGGAGAGGATGGGGGGAGGAAAGGGGCTATTAGGAGAGGATGGGGGGAGGAAAGGGGCTATTAGGAGAGGATGGGGGCAGGAGTGGGGGTAATAGGAGAGGATGGGGGCAGGAGTGGGGGTATTAGGAGAGGATGGGGCAGGAGAGGGGGTATTAGGAGAGGATGGGGGTATTAGGAGAGGATGGAGGCAGGAGAGGGGGTAATAGGAGAGGATGGGGCAGGAGAGGGGGTATTAGGAGAGGATGGGGCAGGAGAGGGGGTATTAGGAGAGGATGGAGGCAGGAGAGGGGGTATTAGGAGAGGATGGGGCAGGAGAGGGGGTATTAGGAGAGGATGGGGCAGGAGAGGGGGTATTAGGAGAGGATGGGGGCAGGAGAGGATGGGGGCACGAGAGGGGTATTAGGAGAGGTTGGGGGCAGGAGAGGGGGTATTAGGAGAGGTAGGAGGCAGGAGAGGGGGTATTAGGAGAGGATGGGGGCAGGAGAGGGGGTATTAGGAGAGGATGGGGCAGGAGAGGGGGTATTAGGAGAGGATAGGGCAGGACAGGGGGTATTAGGAGAGGATGGGGGCAGGAGAGGGGGTATTAGGAGAGGATGGGGGCAGGAGAGGGGGTATTAGGAGAGGTGGGGGCAGGAGAGGGGGTATTAGGAGAGGATGGGGCAGGAGAGGGGGTATTAGGAGAGGTTGGGACAGGAGAGGGGGTATTAGGAGAGGTTGGGGCAGGAGTGGGGGTATTAGGAGAGGATGGGGGCAGGAGAGGGGGTATTAGGAGAGGATGGGGGCAGGAGAGGGGGTATTAGGAGAGGATGGGGCAGGAGAGGGCGGGTTAGGAGAGGATGGGAGCAGGAGAGGGGGTATAAGGAGAGGTGGGGGCAGGAGAGGGGGTATTAGGAGAGGATGGGGCAGGACAGGGGGTATTAGGAGAGGATGGGGCAGGACAGGGGGTATTAGGAGAGGATGGGGGCAGGAGAGGGGGTATTAGGAGAGGATGGGGGCAAGAGAGGGGGTATTAGGAGAGGTTGGGGCAGGAGAGGGGGTATTAGGAGAGGTGGGGGCAGGAGAGGGGGTATTAGGAGAGGATGGGGCGGGACAGGGGGTATTAGGAGAGGATGGGGGCAGGAGAGGGGGTATTAGGAGAGGATGGGGGCAGGAGAGGGGGTATTAGGAGAGGTTGGGGCAGGAGAGGGGGTATTAGGAGAGGTGGGGGCAGGAGAGGGGGTATTAGGAGAGGATGGGGCAGGAGAGGGGGTATTAGGAGAGGTTGGGGCAGGAGTGGGGGTATTAGGAGAGGATGGGGGCAGGAGAGGGGGTATTAGGAGAGGTTGGGGCAGGAGAGGGGGTATTAGGAGAGGTGGGGGCAGGAGAGGGGGTATTAGGAGAGGATGGGGCAGGAGAGGGGGTATTAGGAGAGGTTGGGGCAGGAGTGGGGGTATTAGGAGAGGATGGGGGCAGGAGAGGGGGTATTAGGAGAGGTTGGGGCAGGAGAGGGGGTATTAGGAGAGGTGGGGGCAGGAGAGGGGGTATTAGGAGAGGATGGGGCAGGAGAGGGGGTATTAGGAGAGGTTGGGGCAGGAGTGGGGGTATTAGGAGAGGATGGGGGCAGGAGAGGGGGTATTAGGAGAGGTTGGGGCAGGAGAGGGGGTATTAGGAGAGGTGGGGGCAGGAGAGGGGGTATTAGGAGAGGATGGGGCAGGAGAGGGGGTATTAGGAGAGGTTGGGGCAGGAGTGGGGGTATTAGGAGAGGATGGGGCAGGAGACAGGAGGGTAGATGCTAGAATCAAGTGGGCTAAGGGACCTTTTCCGTAAGGGGGAGGAGTTACGACGCAAGGGGGAGGAGCTAGGCCAGCGGGATAGTTCCTCTACTATCCACGCCACCAACTATTACCTTTAGTAATTAGGTGGTGAGCGAAGCGGAGCGGAGCGAGCCACCGTGCCCGAAGCGTGGCGAGCGAAGCGAGCCCGCGAGGGTACTTTTCGGGTACCCTGTTCGCCCGTAGCTCCTCCCCCTGGTGACGTAGCTCCTCCCCTCAATACGTCACAAGGTCCCTTCAGCCCCTCCGATATAGAACTAACCGAGACAGGAGGGATGAGGGGACATTACCTGGAGGATGAGGCGGCAGGAGAGATAACACCGTGGACGGAAGAATGTGTACCGGAAGTGGGCGGGGCGGTATTTCCGTGGGCTCGTCATCCTAGCGCATGGGATTATGGGTAGTGTCTACCACGGTAACTCAGCAACCATAAGCAGCCCCGCCCACTCACTACCCATTGGGCGCCTCTAGTCACTATCATACTCAGCCACGCCCTCTCTCATTCTCATAGGCTGCAACACTCCGTCACTCATTTACCTCCAGCCCCGCCCTCTCACTGCCCATAGGACGCATCTACTCGTCATAGAATCACACTGCCCCGCCCATTGGCTTCCGTATCCTATCACTCTCCTGCATATTCACAGAGGCCACGCCTACTCTTCCAGTCAGTCACACCCAGCCCCGCCCTCTTATAGGCCGCAATGCCCCCTCACTCAAATACCTCCAGCTCCGCCCACAGCACGGTGCCTCCCGTCACTCAGCCATCATTAGCCCCGCCTACTCTCTAGCCCCGGCTCCCTGTATACATCTTTATCAGCGCTTGCCCAGACTAAGCCAACATGGCGGCGCCCATAGGGAGCCGGGAACATGGCGCCTGCCCCGTCCTGATGCTGTGATGTGTATAATAATAATGGGTGATGTATGGTCACAGCTGCTGTGTTACTGACCGGGCTGCAGCCACCTAGTCTTCATATCCCAGCACACACAGTGCCAGCCATGGTGGAGAGCCAGTGTGGGACTGGGGGGTGATGGGCCCAATGGGGGGGATGTGGTCACAGGGGCCGATGGGGGGGGGGGGGGGGGATGTAGCTATATTGGCCCTTGTATTGGCTGTCTAGTAACAACATAGCACTGGAAGAGAGTGCCTAATGCTAAGCTTATTTATAGGAAGTGAAGCCACAGGATTGGCTAACCACTTACCCCAGTGGTACAGCATAAACTGGTCTCCAACATGGCCGCCTCCTGTGCTGCAAACACACAAGCACTGCAGCCTACCTGATTCTCAATATTCCTGGTCTCCCAGAAGTCACAAAATCCTCACTGCTGACCGCCCCGCCCCCTCCCTGCAGCCACACTAGCACCATGGTAGATGCTAGAATCAAGTGGGCTAAGGGACCTTTTCCATTTGGGGGAGGAGTTACGACACAAGGGGGAGGAGCTACGCCAGCGGGATAGTTCCTCTACTATCCACGCCACCAACTATTACCTTTAGTAATCAGGTGGCGAGCGGAGCGGAGCGAGCCACCGAGCCCGAAGCGTGGCGAGCGAACTTTTCTGGTACTCTGTTCGCCCGTAGCTCCTCCCCCTGGTGACGTGTCTCCTCCCCTAGATACGTCAGAAGGTCCCTTCAGCCACTCCGAAATAGAACCAACCCTAGCACCATGGCAGCCATACCGACAGCGGCCAGACCCCGGACTCAGCGGCAGTGAGTACTCACCTCATGACACATAGCAACCAAACCGGGGTCTAGCTTTTATCCTCTAATACAGGCATTCCCAACCACGGTCCTCAAGGCACACTAAGGGGCCCTACACATTCGGCGATGCGCCGCCAAGGTGCCCGACGGCCGACAAGCGACCCGGCGGCGGGAGGGCAGTGACCGGGGGAGTGAAGTTTCTTCAATCCCCCCGTCACCCGGCTCCGTAGACTTGCAGGCAAATATGGACGATCTCGTCCATATTGGCCTGCATGCACAGCCGACATGGCCCCAGCGATGAACGAGCACGGGGCCACGCATCGTTCATCGCTGGGGACTCCACCCTGCACGATATGAACGATATCTCGTTCATTAATGAACGAGATCGTTCATATCGTGCAGTGAAATCGCCTATAACAGTCCTGGTTTTAGTGATATCCAGGCTTCAGCACAGGTGACTTAATTAGTAGCTCAGTTATTTTGATGTAACCATCTGTGCTGCAGCCTGGATATCACTACAACCTGCACTGTTGGTGTGCCTTGAGGACCGTGGGAATGCCTGCTCTAATAGGTGCTAGATAAATGGTAAGTAGAATCTGAATGGTTGCTATGGGCAACATCTCTACTTCTAAAAAGCCGTACCTTAGTAAATATACCCCTTACTCATTACTCTGACAAGGTGAGACTACTTCTCTGGCATCCTCCCATGAAGGTGCCAGGTGCAGTGAAACGCGTAACGTGAGTCACACACTACACAGCTGCTGCATATATGAAATACACTTCCATTTTACCGCTAAGATCTCTAAGAAACCACTTCTTGCACCCCGGTATCTGTGGTGGACTGACACCATACCTGTGCAAACTGCAGAAGTCTGCCTCCCACCCAGAGGTCTCACAGGTGGAGGCCAGCGCGGTCAGGTGGAGGGTATGTCTTCTGATTTGGAAATCGTACGTCTGGCTGCCCAGGTATGTAACGGTTTTGATTGAAACAGTTGATTGAAACTGTCTGGAATAAGCTTGTCCTTTTGCTTTGACCTGGGTCTGAAAGGACCGGAAAGCAGAGGATTTCGGTTTAGAAGTTGATGTTTAGAGCAGAAACGCTGATTTAGAAGCTACTAAGATGGCCACTATTTTCTCCAATTCCATTCCAAACAGAATATCTTCAGCAAAGGGAGGGATTCCAACGTCTTCTTGGATTCTGAAGCCCTCTTCCAGGGCCGTAGCCACACTGCTCGGCTGGCTACTACTGAGGTAGCTGAAGCTTGGGAAGCTTGAAGGCCTGTATCTAAGGCTGCTTATTCCAACTAGGCAGCTGCTTGCCTTATATTTGTTATATAGGATAGCTGTTCTCTTGTGGCGTTCACTGAGAGACTGTCCTCTAAATGCATCCACCCAGCCTGCAACAGCCTTGGCCACCCATGCTAAGGCCATAGCTGGTCTTGTTATTGCCCCCGTAAGTTAGAAAATGGTTTTAAGAGAGGTTTCAACTTTTCTGTGTGTCAGGTCTTTCAAAGAAGACTTTTATGGAATAGGCCAGTGATGGGGAACCTTTGGCACTCCAGCTGTTGTTGAACTATACATCCCAGCATGCCTTGCTACAGTTTTGCTATTTGGCCATGCTTACACTGTAGTAGGGCATGCTGGGATGTGTAGTTCAACAACAGCTGGAGTGTCAAAGATTCCCCATCACTGGTATAGAAATGTGGAAGTGCACACTAGACGTACCACATGAGCATCATCTCTGGGAGGTAGTTCCCATTAAGCACATTCTACCGGTGGAAGAGGGTAAAAAGAAGCCATTTTCTTTGGCAGTGTAAACCTCTTATTTGGTGTACCCCATGCTTCCTGCATGATTTCAGTAAGCTGATCTGATTGCGGGTATTCAGCTAAGACTGGAGTCTTAGACTTTGATGGTGGCTCCTGTTCTTCTATTGTCAATATGGACTTTACCACGTGAATCAATGCGGGCACATCCACTGAGACAATCTTCTTCACCTGAGGGGGACTCAGGGAGGGAGGAGTCAGCCTCATCTTCTGATGACATCTCACATCCTGAAAGCTGTGTAGACTGTGAGGACGGTGTCAGACGTCTACGTGCTTTCCCTTCCACAGACTTGTCAGCCGGTAACATCTGCTGAAAGGCCGCAGAGGTCTGAGCCAAATCCTGGACTGAATGTGAGGACACATCTCCCCATGGAGGCTGTGGAGGAAACCCTGTAGCTGGAGGTATAGCAGGTGTAGCCAAGTGATCCGCTATACGCGTCAAAACCTGCGCAAAAGAAGCCACCCAAGGGGGTTGTTGTACTGGTGCTGATTCTAGGCGAGAAGCAAGTTGGTCAGCTTGATTTAGTTTAGGAACATAACAATCCAAAGGTTTGAGAGGGACAGTAAAGAGATATAATACGTATATATAACAACATAGTATTAAAGTCAGACAGCAGAACTAAGCACAAGTCACAAACAATGCGATAAACGATACAACTGCAATGGGCACTTACTCAACTCCTCAGCACCACAGGGGTAGGTAGGAGTCAGAGCTGTATAACCTGGCCCTTAGGAAAGATATACAGGGAGGCTAAACCCAGCGTTCCTGAAGACATGCTGTAACAAATTTCACCCAGAGTATATTGTCGCCCAGTGACTATCTGCTACAGATGCGTCATCTGCATGTGACACCCATCACTGGTATAGTAATGTAGAAGTGCGCACTAGACGTGGGCAGGACGCATAGTTATATACACGGGGCAGGACGCATAGTTATATACACGGGGCAGGACGCATAATTATATACACGGGGCAGGACGCATAATTATATACACGGGGCAGGGCGCATAATTATATACACGGGGCAGGGCGCATAATTATATACACGGGGCAGGGCGCATAATTATATACACGGGGCAGGACGCATAATTATATACACGGGGCAGGACGCATAATTATATACACGGGGCAGGACGCATAATTATATACACGGGGCAGGACCCATAATTATATACACGGGGCAGGACACATAATTATATACACGGGGCAGGACGCATAATTATACACACGGGGCAGGACGCATAATTATATACACGGGGCAGGACACATCATTATATACACGGGGCAGGACACATCGTTATATACACGGGGCAGGACACATCGTTATATACACGGGGCAGGACCCATAATTATATACACGGGGCAGGACACATAATATATACACGGGGCAGGACACATAATTATATACACGGGGCAGGACACATAATTATATAGACGGGGCAGGACGCATAATTATATACACGGCGCAGGACGCATAATGATATACACGGGGCAGGACGCATAATTATATACACGGGGCAGGACACATAATTATATACACGGGGCAGGACACATAATTATATACACGGGGTAGGACACATAATTATATACACGGGGCAGGACACATAATTATATACACGGGGTAGGACACATAATTATATACACGGGGCAGGACACATCATTATATACACGGGGCAGGACACATAATTATATACACGGGGTAGGACACATAATTATATACACGGGGCAGGACACATAGTTATATACACGGGGCAGGACCCATAATTATATACACGGGGCAGGACGCATAATTATATAGACGGGGCAGGACACATAATTATATACACGGGGCAGGACACATAATTATATACACGGGGCAGGACGCATAATTATATACACGGGGCAGGACACATAATTATATACACGGGGCAGTACACATAATTATATACACGGCGCAGGACGCATAATGATATACACGGGGCAGGACGCATAATTATATACACGGGGCAGGACGCATAATTATATACACGGGGCAGGACGCATAATTATATACACGGGGCAGGACGCATAATTATATACACGGGGCAGTACGCATAATTATATACACGGGGCAGGACGCATAATTATATACACGGGGCAGGACACATCGTTATATACACGGGGCAGGACACATCGTTATATACACGGGGCAGGACCCATAATTATATACACGGGGCAGGACACATAATTATATAGACGGGGCAGGACGCATAATTATATACACGGCGCAGGACGCATAATGATATACACTGGGCAGGACACATAATTATATACACGGGGCAGGACACATAATTATATACACGGGGCAGGACACCTAGCTATATACACGGGGCAGGACACATAATTATATACACGGGGCAGGACACATAATGATATACACGGGGCAGGACGCATAATTATATACACGGGGCAGGACCCATAATTATATACATAGGCAGGACGCATAATTATATACACGGGGCAGGGCACATAATTATATACACGGGGCAGGACGCATAATTATATACACGGGGCAGGACACATAATTATATACACGGGGCAGGACACATAATTATATACACGGGGCAGGACACATAATTATATACACGGGGCAGGACACATAATTATATACACGGGGCAGGACACATAATTATATACACGGGGCAGGACACATAATTATATACACGGGGCAGGACACATAATTATATACACGGGGCAGGACACATAATTATATACACGGGGCAGGACACATAATTATATACACGGGGTAGGACACATAATTATATACACGGGGCAGGACACATAGTTATATACACGGGGCAGGACCCATAATTATATACACGGGGCAGGACACATAATTATATAGACGGGGCAGGACGCATAATTATATACACGGCGCAGGACGCATAATTATATACACGGGGCAGGACGCATAATTATATACACGGGGCAGGACGCATAATTATATACACGGGGCAGGACGCATAATTATATACACGGGGCAGGACGCATAATTATATACACGGGGCAGGACGCATAATTATATACACGGGGCAGGACGCATAATTATATACACGGGGCAGGACGCATAATTATATACACGGGGCAGGACACATAATTATATACACGGGGCAGGAAGCATAATTATATACACGGGGCAGGACACATAATTATATACACGGGGCAGGACGCATAATTATATACACGGGGAAGGACGCATAATTATATACACGGGGAAGGACGCATAATTATATACACGGGGCAGGACGCATAATTATATACACGGGGCAGGGCACATAATTATATACACGGGGCAGGACACATAGTTATATACACGGGGCAGGACCCATAATTATATACACGGGGCAGGACACATAATTATATACACGGGGCAGGACACATAATTATATAGACGGGGCAGGACGCATAATTATATAGACGGGGCAGGACGCATAATTATATAGACGGGGCAGGACGCATAATTATATAGACGGGGCAGGACGCATAATTATATAGACGGGGCAGGACGCATAATTATATACACGGGGCAGGACGCATAATTATATACACGGGGCAGGACGCATAATTATATACACGGGGCAGGACACATAATTATATACACTGGGCAGGACACATAATTATATACACGGGGCAGGACACATAATTATATACACGGGGCAGGACACATAATTATATACACTGGGCAGGACACATAATTATATAGACGGGGCAGGACACATAATTATATAGACGGGGCAGGACACATAATTATATAGACGGGGCAGGACGCATAATTATATAGACGGGGCAGGGCACATAATTATATACACGGGGCAGGACACATAGTTATATACACGGGGCAGGACGCATAATTATATACACGGGGCAGGACACATAATTATATAGACGGGGCAGGACACATAATTATATAGACGGGGCAGGACGCATAATTATATACACGGGGCAGGACACATAATTATATACACGGGGCAGGAAGCATAATTATATACACGGGGCAGGACACATAATTATATACACGGGGCAGGACGCATAATTATATACACGGGGAAGGACACATCATTATATACACGGGGCAGGACACATCATTATATACACGGGGCAGGACACATAATTATATACACGGGGCAGGACACATAATTATATACACGGGGCAGGACGCATAATTATATACACGGGGCAGGACACATAATTATATACACGGGGCAGGACGCATAATTATATACACGGGGCAGGACGCATAATTATATACACGGGGCAGGACACATAATTATATACACGGGGCAGGACACATAATTATATACACGGGGCAGGACACATAATTATATACACGGGGCAGGACACATAATTATATACACGGCGCAGGACGCATAATTATATACACGGGGCAGGACGCATAATTATATACACGGGGCAGGACACATAATTATATACACGGGGCAGGACACATAATTGTATACACGGGGCAGGACACATAATTATATACACGGGGCAGGACACATAATTATATACACGGGGCAGGACGCATAATTATATACGACGTATAGGCCGGTTGGCCCACACAGGGCAGATTATATATATATATATATATATATATAATCTAGCAGATGTGCGGCACTCAGGTATATGAAACTTCAAACAGCACCACTTGCAGGTATCAATGTTTACATTTGATAAAAATTGTTGTCAGGATAAACAAGAACAAACAATGTAATCACCTTATACATAAGAAGTTTATCGACAATGTACTAAGCCAGTGGTTCCCAAACTGTGTGCCGTGGCACCCTGGGGTGCCGCGGGACACTTGCAGGGGTGCCTCGGGTTGGTGGTCCAGGGCCAATTCAAAATATTTATTATCCATGTAATAGGAAAAACTAGTACTTGTGGCTGCCAGTCATAAAATATGTGTACAAACTGAAGCAAATCTTGTCCCTAACCACATAACTGAACCCAAGTATGACATATAAACATAATTTACTTAATTTCATATTTTTTATAAATTTCCCAATTAGAAACTTTTGGACTAGGGGTGCCGTGATAAAAATTCTGATACTCTAGGGCGCCGTGATTCAAAAAAGTTTGGGAACCACTGTACTAAGCATTTGGAAGGGCCAATCCAGCAGCTTGAAAGAAATCTTGGACGCACACAATGCCTCTGACAGCCCTGTCAAGCTTACATATCAAATGGATGAAAGTAGCATTGACTTTTTGGATGTAAGGATCTGTATGAACAAAGCTCTGATTAGTACCACAGTATTCACCAAACCCACAGATAGGAATACGTTCCTGCTGCCTCCAGTTGTCATCCAAGAGGGTTAAAATTTGGACTGCCATATTCACAAATGATCAGAATTCATAGGATCCAACAATAATATCAAGATGACCGAAACACAGATCGATGATTTGATTCAATGACTGGTTATGCGAGGGTATATCAAGCAGCTGATCGAAACCAAATATACAGTTTTACAGATGGACCGTACCAAATTACTACATAAGAGACTAAATCACAATTTCCATGGAAGAGTGATTTAATGCCACCTCAGTAATAACAAACAGAGTGACTAAGAAAAACTGGCACGTGATTCAAACGGACAATAAGTTAGATCTACAATCTACAGACATCATGCCTTGCTACAAGCGAGCCAGGAATTTGAGGGACATCTTGGTCAAGACAGACATCTCCACTAAAAATCATCCCTATGATACTCGCCTGTTAGCTCCACTAAAAGCAGGATGCTTCAGATGCTCATGTACCACCTGTAGGCATCTCATCATAGGTGACACATTCTGTCATCCGCATTTGGGCTACAAAATTAGGATACAACATCACTTGACTTGCCAATCCACCTACGTGGTATATCAGATAGTTTGCCCCTGTGGCTTGTGTTACATAGGCAATACGATAAGAAAATTCAAGGAGAGGATGACCACTCATCGCTCTACTATTAGAGCAGCCTTAACCAATGGAACCAGCGACCAACCGGTGGCACGCCACTTTGTGGAAGCACGGCACTCGCTTGCTAGCCTCAAATATCGAATGATCGATCATGTAGCCCCCAGAATTAGGAGAGGGGACAGACATCGAGCATTGTTAAGATGTGAGACAAGATGGATCAAGAAATTGGACGTCATCACCACTCGGGGTGTGAATGAGGCCGTGTCACTAGCATGTTTTCAATAGCCTGCACTATTATGTAGCACCTCATTCATTGACCCATTAGCTATCCAGTCATGAATCTGTTTTGCCAGTGTGTTTTCCCTCTAGTCCACTCATTATTAGTACATATAATTATATAACCTTATCCCATGACCTTTGGTCACTATAAGGCATCTACTATAGGCTCACATAGTTATATAGCTGCATTATTGAGCCATCCCCCATATATAGTATTTATTTTCTAGCCATTTAGCTGCCGTGAGACTTTTTGTCCATAGGCATGTGTATCATGTGTTATTATGTGATTTCTCTCTGCTGTCCTGTGTTACATTACTGTTATTTGTATCAGGGTCACTATCTCGGGTTTCCATGGTGACGGGTCTCCGGGATGACGAGTATAACGCATGAAGTATTTACGTCATCTCCCAGCGCCTCGGCCATTGGGCGGGTCCTGCCAGACGGGCGCCGCTGCTGTTCACAATGGGGGGGATATAAGGTGAATACATTGTTTGTTCTTGATTATCCTGATGACAATTTTCATAAAATTGAAACGTTGATACCTGCAAGTTTCATATACCTGAGTGCCGCACATCTGCTAGATTATATATATATATATATATATATATATAATCTGCCCTGTGTGTGATGGCTGGCCTATACGCCGTATATAATTATATATACCTGAGTGCCGCACATCTGCTAGATTATATATATATATATATATATATATATATATATATATATATAATCTGCCCTGTGTGTGATGGCTGGCCTATACGCCGTATATAATTTAGGGAACACTAAAATAACACATCCTAGATCTGAATGAATGAAATATTCTTATGAAATACTTTGTTCTTTACATAGTTGAATGTGCTGACAACAAAATCACACACAAATTATCAATGGAAATCAAATTTATTAACCCATGGAGGTCTGGATTTGGAGTCACACTCAAAATTAAAGTGGAAAAACACACTACAGGCTGATCCAACTTTGATGTAATGTCCTTAAAACAAGTCAAAATGAGGCTCAGTAGTGTGTGCGGCCTCCATGTGCCTGTATGACCTCCCTACAATGCCTGGGCATGCTCCTGATTAGGGAAGCCAATCCTGGGCCTTTTTTTCAATCCCGGGGATCGGGATTGAAAAATGGCCAATCCCGGGATTCCCGAGATACCAGGGATTGGCTTTTAGATAAGTGGCCGCCCCCTCGCCCCACACCGCCCCACCCACCCGCACATATAACTTACCATATACCGAGGGCGGGCGGGCGGGGATCATCCTTTCATCGCTGCTGACGGCTTCTGACAGCGCAGCGTGACCTCTCACGCTGCGCTGGGGACCCGGAAGGAGGAAGCTGGGCAGCGTCTGAGCGTCCTGTGGACGCTCAATGCTGATCCCTCAATCCCCGGGATTGGAGCTTCCAATCCCGGGATTGAATCCCGGACATTTTTGGGCCTAAATCCCAGGATCCCGCCGATCCCGGGATTGGCCACCCTACTCCTGATGAGGTGGCGGATGGTCTCCTGAGGGATCTCCTACCAGACCTGGACTAAAGCATCCAACAACTCCTGGACAGTCTGTGCTACAACGTGGCATTGGTGGATGAAGCGAGACATCATGTCCTAGATGTGCTCAATTGGATTCAGGTCTGGGGAACGGGCGGGCCAGTCCATAGCATCAATGCCTTCATCTTGCAGGAACTGCTGACACACTCCAGCCACATGTGGTCTAGCATTGTCTTGCATTAGGAGGAACCCAGGGCCAACCGCACCAGCATATGGCCTCACAAGGGGTGTGAGGATCTCATCTCGGTACCTAATGGCAGTCAGGCTACCTCTGGCGAGCACATGGAGGGCTGTGCAGCCCCCCAAAGAAATGCCACCCCACACCATTACTGACCCACTGCCAAACCGGTAATGCTGGAGGATGTTGCAGGCAGCAGAACGTTCTCCTTAGCGTTTCCAGACTCTGTCACGTCTGTCACATGTGCTCAGTAAGAACCTGCTTTCATCTGTGAAGAGCACAGGGCGCCAGTGGTGCATTTGCCAATCTTGGTGTTCTCTGGCAAATGCCAAACTTCCTGCACGGTGTTGGGCGGTAAGCACAACGACCACCTGTGGACGTTGGGCCCTCATACCACCCTCATGGAGTCTGTTTCTGATCATTTGAGTAGACACATGCACATTTGTGGCTTGCTGGAGGTCATTTTGCAGGGCTCTGGCAGTGCTCCTCTTGTTCCTCCTTGCACAAAGGCGGAGGTAGCGGTCCTGCTGCTGGGTTGTTGCCCTCCTACGGCCTCCTCCACAGCTCCTGATGTACTGGCCTGTCTCCTGGTAGCGCCTCCATGTTCTGGACACTACGATGACAGACACAGCAAACCTTCTTGCCACAGCTCGCATTGCTGTGCCATCCTGGATGAGCTGCACTACCTGAGCCACTTGTGTGGGTTGTAGACTCCGTCTCATGCTACCACTAGAGTGAAAGCACCGCCAGCTTTCAAAAGTGACCAAAACATCAGCCAGAAAGCATAGGAGCTGAGAAGTGGTCTGTGGTCACCACCTGCAGAACAACTCCTTTATTGGGGGTGTCTTGCTAATTGCCTATAATTTCTACCTGTTGTCTATTCCATTTGCACAACAGCATGGGAAATTGATTGTCAATTAGTGTAGTTTCCTAAGTGGACAGTTTGAGTTCACAGAAGTGTGACTGACATGGAGTTACATTGTGTTGTTTAAGTGTTCCCTTTATTTTTTTGAGCAGTGTAATATATATATATATTGTGACAAGAACACTGGGATAGTGTTTGAGGGCAGTTATGTTTGTCCCAGGTTCTTGTCTTACATGTTTTAGAAAGTGTTAACTTCTAGGAAAAATGCTTTTGGTTTTGTCAGAACCTTTTCAGTTTGCTGTAAAAGCTGGGTATAGGCTCTAAGAGAGCGATAAGGAGAGTTCTAGACATTGGGCCCAGTTCGGGTCTTTGGCCTCACAGAGGGCTAATCAGGGTTTCAGCTGTGTAAGAGTGTTATAGGGCTGCTAGCCTGATTAGTATGGGGAGACTGCCTGGGAATGCTGCAGGGTCTGTGTGAGAGGAACACGCTTTCTGATACAAGTGAGCTACACAGTATTTACTGGAGAACTCTTTGTTTTGTTTAGTGACAGTTAGGAATATCCTGTGTTAGTTAGTGCCGGACAGGCAAGGTATTTTCTTTTGGTGTTTGTTTTATTTTCTGTTTCAATAAAACTGGCCGGGGCCAGTTGTACCAGAAACTGGACTTGTGTTGTTTCTCAGCTGCTGCGTGCTGCCATATTCCCCAGGAAGAGGCGCCTTGCACCCCTACAGTGTTACAACATATATATATATATATATATATATATATATATATATATATACACACACACACACACACACACACACACACACACACACACACACACACACACACCCCCAAAGGGGAATATGGAAACCAGAGGAAGTCACATGATGTCATTGCAGCTTCCTGACAGGCCACTGCCCCCACTCCACATAAATGCACTGATATAAAATGTCTGCCACTATTTACTTACACAGAGACCCCCCTGTAATGTCACCCACTATTCACATGAGCTGTCACAATCACACATAGCCACAATCACAAGTACATACAGTCACTATTGGTGGTTCTGGGCTCCGGACAGTTCAAGGGAAATCGCACAGTCACAATGGCAGCGTGTGTACCCACCTTTACACACCAGACGAGAGATTTATACACAGCAACACTGATATTATGTGGACACAAAAGTAACAACACAAGTGACACATTAACAGGAAATTGTTTCTGTCACCATAGCGACAATTATCTGGAAATAAGATAATACACAGACACATAAAAAGACTCAACGGAAATCTTTTCTTTTTATACCACTTTATTTCATATCTTTAAAATATAGAGAAAAATCTGTGTATTAAACATTAAAAATACTTTACTCTGCACAACAGTCTATGGGGGTCATTCAGACCCAGCCGCAACAGCGGGCCGCAGCAGTTTGCTGGTGGTGACAAAATGCATATGCACAGCGGCCACACAGACACACACATTGCGGTCACATCCCTGAGGGGTGAACGCGGGAGGGCCGGAACCATTTTCCGGGGGCTGCGTGATGTCACATCTGTGTTCATCTCTGATTAACCCCCTATAAGCTTCCAGAGTGCACCTCATATCTCATCTTTTCCAAGTTACTACAAATGATATGAGATCGGTAGCAGCACTACTTTCAGGATTATTACACAGAACACACATAAAGGCTGACACAGCAAATAACAGTAACACATACAAGGGATTCATTAGAAATAAGGAAGCATAATCATCATTAAGTCTAATTATCAACTGGTTCTGTGCGGGACCCATACACCTCTTTACTGCCTCCAGCAGCCCCTGGTACTGCACTGTGACCACCCGCCCTGTCTCCCCCCACTACTGCCTCCCACCATCTCACCCACTACTGCCATCCACCCTGTCTCCCCCCACTACTGCCTCCCACCATCTCACCCACTACTGCCATCCACCCTGTCTCCCTGCACTACTGCCACCTGCCCTATCTCCCTATACTACTGCCGCCCACCCAGTCTCCCCCCACTATAGCCACCCACCGTCTCCCCCCACTACTGCCACCCCTCTCCCCACCACTATTGCCACACGCCCTGTCTCATCCCCCTACTGCCACCACCCTGTCTACATCCACTACTGCCACTGTCATGTCTCCCCACACAACTGCCACCCACCCCATCTCCCCCCATTAATGCCACCACCCTGTTTCCCCATCACTATTGCCACCCGCCCAGTCTCCCCCCACTACTGCCACTCACCCTGTCTTCCCCCACTACTGCCACCGCACTCTCTCCCCCAATACTGCCATGCCCTGTTTCCCCCCCACTACTGCATCCGCCCTGTCTCCCCCCACTACTGCCACCCATCTCCCCATCACTATTGCCACCCGCCCTGTCTCCCCAGACTGCCACCGCCCTGTCTTCCCCCACTACTGCCACCACCCTGTCTCCCCACACAACTGCCACCCGCCCATCTCCCCCCAATACTGCCACCACCCTGTCTCCCACCACTATTGACACCCACCCTGTCTCCCCCCACTACTGCCACCCACCCTGTCTTTCCCCACTACTGCCACCACACTCTCTCCCCAATACTGCCACGCCCTGTTCCCCCCACTACTGCCACCCACCATCGCCCCTCCACTACTGCCACCGCTCGGTCTCCCCCTCGGACACCTTAGTGCTGCTTGGGGATAATAATAGGATTTTGGTTCTTACCAGATAAATTATTTTCTTTGAATCCACAGGGGGCACTGGAGTACTCTTGGGATATGGACGGTGCATTAGCAGGGACAGGCACATTTAAATATTTAAATTAGTAACCCTCCACCTCCTCCATACACCAAGGTACCTCAGTGTTTTTACTGAGCCAAACAGGAGCAATAGATAGGATGAACATTAGAGAATTACATATAACATTATAACATAACGGACAACGATAAAGTTGACACATAATGAAATGGACAACTGAACAGTTGACGCGACAATAGATAACAATCACCTTAACAATTGAGCAAGTTGGTGAGAATCCGTTGCCATAAGATCTACTGAACTTACCACAAGACAGGTGAAACTGCTCTGGGTGGGCGTCCAGTGCCCCCTGTGGATTCAAAGTAAAGGATTTATCTGGTAAGTACCAATATCCTATTTTTTCATCCACTATGGGTCACTGGAGTACTCTTGGGACATACCAAAGTTTCCCCCTTGGGCGGGAGAGCTGTTTGGCACCTGTAACACTAGACGGCCAAAGCTAGATGCTGATGCCGCAAACGTATTAAACTTGCAAAAGCGCACAAACGTGTGCACTGATGACCATGTAGCCGCACGGCAAAGTTGCGTCATAAAAGCTCCATGACCTGCTCCCATGACGTTCCCACAGAACGCAAGGAATGTGCTGACACATGCAGTCGGTGTTAGACTAGCATGAAAGTGCACCTGACGAATGGTCAAGTTAATCTATCTGGCCAAGGTCTGTTTGGAAGCTGGCCAACCTATCTTGACTGCATCATAGAGAACAAACAACGTATCCGTTTTACGTACTGTTGATGTTTGGGCTACATAAATGCGGGGTACGCGTACCACATCCAATGTAGCTGGAGTTCCTGCACCCTCTGATAATACCGGAACTACGATTGGTTGATTGATTTGAAAAGAAGATACTACCTTTGGTAGGAAAGCGGGATTCGTCCGAAGTTCTGCTCTATCATCATGAAACACCAGATACGGTGGCTTGCAGGACAAGGGAACCCAATTCTGAAACACGCTTTGCTGAAGCTAAGGCTAGGAGAAAAACTGTATTCCAAGTCAGAAACTTAACATCCACTTGTTGCAAGGGTTCAAAATTTGAAGACTGTAAAAAATCTAAAACCAGATTCAAATCCCATGGCGCTGTAGGTGGTATAAATGGAGGTTGTACTCTGAGGACACCTTGCAGGAAAGTGTGAACAGTTGGCAAAAGGGCCAAACGCCTTTGAAAGTAAATTGACAAGGCAGAGACCTGCACCTTTAGTGTAGATAAACGCAGTTCTCCATCTAACCCAGTCTGTAAAAATAGCAAAAGACGGGATAACTTGAAAGGATAACTTGATGTCGGAAAATTCCAAGCTTCACACCACCCTATATAGGCATGCCAAATCCTGTGATAATGAGCTGCCGTTACTGGCTTTCTCTTTCTAGCATGTAACATGGTTGGTATAACCGATTCTGGAATGCCCTCTCATCTCAAGAGAGTGGTTTCAACAGCCATCCCGTCAAACGCAGCAGCGCTAAATCGGGGTACAGGAATAGATCCTGTTGTAGCATGGCTGGACGTAGCGGGAGTGTCCACGGGTTGTCTGCGAGTAGACCTCTGAGATCCGAGAACCACGCTCTCCAGGGCCAATGAGGCGCCACTAATATGACTATCATGGACTGTCATTTGATCCGCTTTAGCAACCGAGGAAGCAGTGGTAAAGGTGGAAACCTATACACGAGGCTGTACGGACACGCGATTGTGAGAGCATCCATTGCCACTGCCTTTGGATCTTGCGTTCTGGACACATACTGGGGTGTTTGATGATTTTGGCAAGATGCCATTAGATCCACCTGTGGGTAAACCCACCGCTGGGCCAACATCTAGAACACCTCTGGATTTAATGCCCATTCCCCTGGATGAAAATCCTGACGGCTGAGATAATCTGCCTCCCAGTTGTCCACTCCTGGAATAAACACTGCCAGCAATATCACTTGAGGATTCAAGCAACTTCCTGCATGGCTATGCGACTTTGAGTTCCTCCTTGTTTGTTGCTGTATGTGACTGCCGTCACGTTGTCTGACTGAACCTGGACAGTCTGAGATTGGAGCATGTGAACTGCCTGTCACAGCGTGTTGTAAATTGCCCTGAGTTCCAGGACATTTATCGACAGTAAACTTTCTCGGTCTGACCAGAAACCCCGAAACTGACAATTTTGGACCACTGCTCCCCAACCTCTGAGACTTGCGTCTGTCATCAGAATAATCCAATTCCAGACTCTGAACCTTTTTCTTGCTGTGAGATTGTGTACTTGGAGCCACCAGAGTAGTGATATTCTGGCCCTTGGAGACAGCCTCACCATCTGATGAATTTGTAGATGCGAGCCTGTCCACTGTGCGAGAACATCCAGTTGAAAAGGACGTGAGTGAAATCTTCCGAACTGGAGTGCTTCAAAAGACGTCACCATCTTTCCTAACAGTCGAATGCACAAATGCACCGAGACTGTCCGTGGTTTGAGCACTAACTCTACCAGATGATGAATACTTTGTACTTTCTGTTCTGCCAGGTAAATGAATTGATCCAGTGTCGAGAATCATTCCTAGGAATTGAAGTCTTTGAGATGGAATCAGACTTAATTTCTTGAAGTTGACAATTCAACCGTGCTGAACCAGTACATTGTACGTTAGTAAGGTATGTTGAAGGAGTATCTGTTGAGATGAGCTTTGATGAGCAGATCGTCTAAGTACAGAACTATTATCACTCCCAGGGATCTGAGATGAGCTATCATCACAGACATCACCTTTGTGAACACCTGAGTTGCTGACGAGAGGCCAAACGGTAGAGCCTGAAATTGATAATGATTTTGTTGTACTGCAAACCTTAAGTACACCTGATGTGGTGGCCAAATTGGAATGTGTAAGTACGCATCCTTGAGATCCAGCGAAATCATGAATTTATGTGGCTCTAAACCTGCAATCACTGACCGCAGGGATTCCATCTTGAATCTGTAGTAAGCAATGTACTGATTGAGCCCCTTTAGGTTCAATATATGTCTGACAGAACCATCCAGCTTTGTTACTACAAAAAGACTGGAATAATAACCTTGACCCTGTTGGTGATCTGGGACCGGAATCAAACCTTCTGAGTCTACCAGAGATTGAATCACATCTGCAGAACCACCTTCTTGTCTCCTGACACAGGCAGACATGTCTTGAAAAATCGCATTGGTGAAAGACAATCGAACTCTAATTTGTAACATTTGGACACTAAATTGCGGTTCCACCCATCTATGGATGTCTGAAACCACGCCAAGTGAAACGTCTGAAGGCGTGCTCCCACTGTCACGATCCGGGTTATTACCCCCATTATTTACCTGCTAAGTGCCTTCTGAGACTGGCCCGGAATTCCAGGCCTGGATTCCACCTGCGCTGTCTGCGGGCAGCGCACTGCATATCTGAGTCTCAAGGTTCTACTCTGTGATTGCAGAAGCGCTGGCATGGCAACATTACACAAAACATCCATTTGTTTAAAGTATGGCATCTCCTGCCCTCCGCGCCCATTACTGCCGATTCCCACATGTACAGTACAGACAGACTTTCCTTCCAGTTTCAAACATGGGTGCAGCCGTATTTGTTTTTTATCACGTTGTTTTCAGCCTATCCGCTGCAGTCTGGACTCTGCCTATATTATCCAGCCAATCCCAGCTCATCAGCTGGTATAAATATCCTACTCCAGGGCTGGATAAGGGTCAGTGCTTTCGTTGTCAATCCTTGCATACATGTCTCTCCTGTTTGGTGAATTTCCAGCTTGACTTTCCAGGTACTCCAGCTCCTGTGATTCAGCTTCTCCAAGAGACCGGCACCAATTACCACCCTGCGGTGCAGCCTGACTCCTGCAGTGTTCCAGCTCTGCTTCCTGACTATCTACTTCGATCCTGACATTGGCTTCCAGCTGTGGACCTGCTCTGCTTCCAGCTGTGTCTTGGTATTGTTGCTACTTCCATTATCTACAGCATCGCTCACTAGCCTCTGTGGTAAAGTGTCACTGGCTTCCAGCTTCCAGCAGTGCTTGGTGTTACCATCTGCCTACAGCAGTGCTTCACGTCATCTCTAGCGGTATTCATATATCACTCTGCATCTCCTTCTACACAACATTGGACCACAGTATTCATCAATGTTCACCATCAAACTGTTGCTCCTGTGGTGAGTTCAGCACATCTTTCCTCACACCGGTTCCGTTCGGCAGTCTCTGGCAATTCTATCTACTTCACTTCAACCTCAGTGTATCAGTGCCTATCCCAGTCTCCTGTCTACCACCTACTAGGCGGTACTTGCTTGTTTCCGCATTACAGCGGATAGCTGTAGCCACAGACTTTTCAACTCCGGATTTTGGCAAGGACTTTTGTCATCTTGTTCTGCATAGCCACAGTCTCAAATACCTTTTGCATTCTCAGGAACTGTACTGCATTTCATTCTGCACTTAACTGTTGAAGATATCTCATTGCCAAGATATATACTGTGTGTTCAATAAATTGACTTTTATATTTTACTCCATTGTTGTGGTCACGCCTTCGGGTTGATGGTGTTCAAACATCCTGCATTTCTAGGAACCTAATCTTACCTCCACGGTTCACCTACACGCCAGCCCCTACATCTGAGGCTTCCCCCAGTCAGCCTCAGCCCTCAGTTGTGACACCCACAACTGAAGATCCGAGATGGGCTGGAAGCCCGTCATGCCACTGGCTTGTCGGTCGTCTTAGTGTCATGACGGTTAGTGGTTTGTTGAAAACCACGTCATCTACCATGTCTACTGTGTATGGTTGTTCCTCTAGCATGGCCTCGAAAGGACTGAGGTCTATAGGATTTGAATGCTGATCCAGAGAATTTCCATTTAGGAACCTGTAAAGGCAATGGTAGGAAAACAGACTTTCTCCCCGTGGCCTGAGAAATCCATTTGTCCAATTCAGGACCAAACAACATCTCGCCAGCATAAGGCAATGCATCTATTTCTCATTTGGACTCTGCCTCCGCCTGCCAAGAATGCAGCCAAAGTGCACGTTGTACTGCAACTTGTGAAGCTGAAAGGTGAGTACTAGCCAGGCCGACGTCCATAGAAGCCATACCTAGATACTCAGCAGATTCACAGATGTTCTTCTTGTAGGCCCAACTTAAGCTGTGTTGCCCATGCAACTACAGCCTTGTTAATCCAAACTCCAACCAAACCAGGTCTAAGCAACACCCCTACTGCTGTATACACTGACTTTAGCATAGCTTCTAGCTTACACTCTGATGGGCCTTTAAGCGTCATAGCAGCTGGAACTGGAATGGTTAACTTCTTAGAAAGTTTTGACACCAAGGAATCCACAGCCAGCCAATTTCACTATTTAGACGTCATAGACTCTGGGAACGGGTAACTAGACAGAAACCGCTGAGTCATAGAAAACCGTTTATCCGGATTCTTCCATGCTTCTGTTAACTGCTTATTCAGAGAATCTGAATAAGGAAAACACACCGGTGTTCTCCGTCTTTTAGCAAATAACACTTCATCATTTGAAAGAGGTTCTTCAACCTCCGTAAAATTTAGAGCCTGATGTACTGCCCTGATGAGATTATCAATGGCCAGACTATCAGTAACCTCATTATCTGACTTCTGGCCCAAATCACCTTCCTCATGTTCCTCTTGAGCAATCAGGTCTGGCATTGAATCGTCAGAATGCAACACAGCTGACACTGGTAAGATATAAAACAAATGCTATCTTTCGGAACTGAGCTAGACTTGGACTTTTGTAACCCTTGCAAAGTCCTAGACATCTCCTGAGCCCCTTCTGGTATTACCCTAGCCTCAGATCTAGCCGTCTCACGCTCCTTTCGCGCAGCGGCCAATTCCGATTGTAACCCAGACATTACCCAAGGAGGATCAGGTTATGGGTTCGTATTTGCAAGACATACTGTATGCAGCAGTTCAGTCAGGTAACACACTCTCACAGACCTTGCAGCTAAGCTGCTTTTTTGATTTTGCATTTACCTTACTCATTATGTACACAGACAAGTAGACAAAAACAGACAAGTCCCACGACTCAGTAAAAGTGTAACTAAAGTGTGTATAACCCAGAAGTGCAGTATACGTGGGACACACTGCAATCAGTGAAACCTGTGCTGTACCGAATTCCTACTAACACACCACCTCCTCCAGTGGCCGAGTGTTGTAGGACAGCAGCAAACTTCCTGCAAGAAGAACCAGGAAGTAAGGATAAAATGGCGTCCTGCCATGTGCATGCCTATACTCAAGTATAATAAAGCATGCAAGATGAAACTTATCACCATATTAGCCAATATATATTGCGTTCAGCCTCCCCCCTCTCCTCCTTCTGAAGACAGAGTCGCGGCAGCCGCCGTACTCCTCTCCTGAGCACCGAGAAGCCAATTGCTGCAGCAGCAGCACAAACAATCCCGGACCAAAGCTTCTTAATAATCTGGGAAGGGATTGAGTGTAAAAAAGAAAAAAATCCGTGAAAAATAGAAAAACTGTGGAGAACTCTCCACGTCAAGTACCTTTGGGAGTGTGGAGGGGGAGGAGGTTACTAATTTAAATGTGCCTGTTCCTGCTAACTCTCCGTTCATATCTCGAGTACTCCAGTGACCCCAAGTGGATGAATAAGAAATTACCCATAGTGCCTCCGGCAACCCAACTACAGCACTAGTGCCACCCACCCTGTCTCTCCCCTCTGACGCCTCAGCACCGCTTGGGAATACTAGCCACAGATAGTGCCTCCGGCAGTCCCCACCACAGCAATAGTGCCATCCAACATGTCTCCCCTCTGACATCTCAGAACTTCTTGAGGATTCTTGGAACTGCTGGTAACAGTCCATCTGCAGATGGAAGCAAGCTGGGCAGTAAGGAGGAAGACGCTGCTTCTGGTACCTTGGACCCCGGTCATGTAGGGCTGGGAGAGTCAGTAAGATTAATAGTCCCCATCTTACCGGCAGCCAGTGAAGGGAGTAGAGAATGGGTGTGATGTGGCCGGAACGGTCTGGTTAGGTAACAGCCTGGCTGCTGCATTCTGTACAAGCTACAAGCGGTGCAATTCTTTTGCTGGGAGACCCAGGTAGAGGACATTGAAGTAGTCTATGCGTGATTATACAAGTGTATGTATGACTGTAGGTAGATCTTCGGAGGGAAATAAGTGGTGGAGTCTGGCTATGTTCCTCAGATGACAATCTGATTGTGGCAAATACCTGATGTCTAAGTGTCACTCCAACATCAGCATTTTGTAACTCTGAACACCCAAGCGTAAGTCTGGTTGCTTTGCAAAGCTGAGTTGAAGCCCTGCCCTTTGGTGGTGAGCTTCTATCATAAAGACCTGTTTCACCAGGACTGAGTCACAGCCAACTGGCATCACCAACACCTGGAGCTCAGCTAGACAACCATTTAGGATTGGTACTGGGTACCTGGAGCAAAAGACAGGTCATCTGCATAGCAGTGGTAGATGAGGGCATGACATCTGATTATTTCACCCAGTGGTAGCATGTATATTGCAAAAAGCATAGGAGATAGGATAAGAACCTTGAAGAAAAACGTATGGCAATGATGAGTATACTCCAGTACATTAAAATGGTTCCTCACCTAAGTGATGTCTGTTGTGTGCAACAAGAGCTGATTTATTTCTCAGAGTATGGAAATGGCTTCTCACCTGTGTGACTTCTCTGATGTATAATAAGACTTGATTTCTGGGTAAAACATTTCCCACACTCAGAGCAATAAAATGGCTTCTCACCTGTGTGACTTCTCTGATGTGTAACAAGATGTGATTTCTGTGCAAAACATTTCCTGCACTCAGAGCAAGAAAATGGCTTCTCACCTGTGTGACTTCTGTGATGAATAACAAGATCTGATTTGTGTGCAAAACATTGCCCACACTCAGGACATGGAAATGGCTTCTCACCTGTGTGACTTCTCTGATGTATAACAAGACATGATTTCTGGGTAAAACATTTCCCACACTCAGAGCAATAAAATGGCTTCTCACCTGTATGACTTCTCTGATGTGTATCAAGATGTGATTTGTGTGCAAAACATTTCCCACACTCAGAACATAGATATGGATTCTCACCTCTGTGACTTCTCTGATGTATAACAAGATCTGATTTGTGTGCAAAACATTCCCCACACTCAGAACATGGAAATGGATTCTTATCTGTGTGACTTCTCTGATGTGTAACAAGATCTGATTTGCGTCCAAAACATTTCCCACACTCAGAGCAAGAAAATGGCTTCTCACCTGTGTGACTTCTCTGATGTGTAACAAGATTTGATTTCTGTGCAAAACATTTTCCACACTCAGAACATGGAAAAGGCTTCTCACCTGTGTGGCTTCTCTGATGTGTAACAAGATGTGATTTCTGTGCAAAACATTGCCCACACTCAGAACATGGAAATGGTCTCTCACCTGTGTGACGACTCTGATGTTTAACAAGATTTGATTTCCGTGTAAAACATTTCTCGCACTCAAAGCAAGAAAATGGCCTCTCACCTGTGTGACTACTCTGATATTTAACAAGATTTGATTTCCGTGCAAAACATTTGCCACACTCAGAACATGGAAATGGTTTCTCACCTGTGTGATATCTCTGATGTGTAACAAAAGCTGATTTGTATGTAAAACATTTCCCACACTCAGAACATGGAAATGGCCTCTCCCCTGCTTTAGCTGGCTGATGGGTTATAAGCTTTGTGTTCTGTGTAAAATAGTTGGCATCTATAGAACAGGGAAACACTGTATCTACTGTCAGAGCTGTAACAGATGCTCCAATATCAGAGTGATCAGGAGAACATTTCCCAGGATCAGAGGGCTCAGCTGAGAGAGCTGGATGTATAATTGGGGTAATGGGGTTATCTCCTGGAGAATCCTGTCTACTGTCATTATCTTTTATGTCACAATCCAGGGATAACATTAGATGTCCTTCTGAGATATTCCTGCTTGTGTGTCCATCTGCTGGAAATAAAATACATTATGGAAATGTGACATTTTCTGTAACAATATTAATCTTGTAAACAATAGGAGATGACTCTCTGGGACACTTAATTGTAAATGTGTGTGTATAATAAAACATAACTTTTAATGAAGGCTTTATAATATTGTGTCTCAGACTATCATTGTGTCCACCCTCCTGAGAACACTCACAATAACAAATGTATTATAATAAGACTTAGATATATCTCTCTATTGTACTGGTAACTAACCATGAAGTATAAATGGAGATGTAGTCACTCGCCAAGTCCTGTCAGCACCAATGTAAAACAATGGATGGGGAACATATCGTATGAATTGGAGATTCTAGATGAATAATAACATCAGTCATATGAGCTGATGGATCAGAGAAATGTCTCCTAACGTTACTCCTGGAAGCATTGGTAAGGTAGCATTCCTTTATGTGTGTGCTCATATGCTGGTAAGCCTGTACAAGTGTTACTCACCCTTATATAAGATATATTGCTACAGCAGAGTAGGTGTGGAACAAGGTATTTTACATGCAATACACCACATAATACCCTGTAATCATCATCTGCTAGGTTATAATCCATTTTTACAAACACCCCCCCCCCCCCCCCATCATCAGTGTCTTACCTCTATACTCTCAATAGTAATAAGGATGATGTGTGTACGGTAAGTATGATACAGAGAATTACATATCAGGATCTATACAGCTGCCGCCATACTTCTGCTTCTCATACGTGTGCTACTGGCAGCAGTGAACATCTGAGTGAGAGTCACCCCTGTTAGTATATAAAATAATAAATAAAAGGGGCGTGATCTATCCAGACGTGCTTTCTGGAGCTCTCCTCACTAAGTGGCTTCTTATCTACCCTACCTGATAGCTCTCAGCCGCCGCTGGGACCAAGATCCAATCTATTAAGTCCCCCACTCCTTCTGTCCAAAATCTGCTTGCACCGCTCACTCCGGGCACCGTTCACTGCCGCAGCCTAGTGACACCGCTGAAGCCACAGGCTGTATTCTGGGGCTAAGTGCACTCAGTCTTTCCTGCACGCTCCGGATACCTGACTTGGAGGCGCTTGTGTCTCAGACGGGTGCACAGCTCCCACTACTGCTGGGGACAGAATGGGCTGCCCACAGTCACTGGAGCCCGGCGGTGGTATTGGGAAGTGAGATGGCTGCCAGTTTGGATCCTGGTGCCCGGCCATCGCATGCTTTGCCTTCTGCCTTCAATAAGGTGTAAAATTGATATAAGCCGCTAAATAAGTGTACTGACGGCTGGACCGGGGTCATTACACTTAATTGAAGCATTTGCCTGGAGGTGACACTACCTTCTATTTATATGGTACCACTATCATCTACTTCCTCTCAGTCTACATGCAGAGCCCAGTATCAAGTATCGTCTGAGCACAGCTCATTACACCCTGATTACAACCTCACAGTACATTATTTTGTGGATTTATCACCTGAATATATTTTGCCATTTGTGTCTCTCTGTGCTGAGTACTTCACGTCTGTATCACGCTGACCTCTAGTGGAATTTTTTGGTCATTACTGTGTTATTTGAGTTGCATTACATCATGTTTACTTGAAATTTGGGCTCGGATACCCCCATCAGCCCGACTAAGAATTTAATTTTGAACTGAGTCATCTTGATGTAACCTCCTGACAGCGTACTACTGCTCCATTTATTTATAGATTGTTTGTATTTTCCTATCTCTGAGAGGTCCGTCTCTTTGTAGCCGGCTTACAATACCTCCAAAAAAGGTTAAAAAGGTACCAAATCGGCCCCACCTGTCCATCTCTTTGGTACCTCAAATTCAGGTGGTCCTTCTGAGACTGCTACATCATCATCTGCTACTTCTTGTCAGATGCACAGCCCAGCTGTAATGGCTGAAGACGTCTTAAGACACTCTAGATGGTCCTGCTACTCTACGCTCCCTTCAGGAAGACATGGTCTCTATTTGTGATAAAGTCATTGATTTAGAAGACAGGTCTCGGAGAAATAATATCAGAATAATGGGCGTTCTGGATTCTGTTACAAATGCTGAGCTTTATGATTATGCCACGGTTCTCTTTTCAGAAACTTTCACTGAAGGCTTCTGCGCAGACCTTCTTACTGATAGGATCCATAGACTCCCAAAGTCCAAACAGGCCCGTATCCAAGCACTGAGGGACACTCTGCTAAGGGTCCACTTTTTCACATTAAAGAATGCATTCCACGGGTTGCTTTGTATTCCTCGTCCATAACATAGTGCCTGGATAATCTGCAGCTATTTCTGGATATTTCTACTGTGACGCTGGACAAAAGGCGTCTATTCCACCCAAGGAAATGTGCAATACAAATGGGGCTTTCCTACTAAGAATATTGTGATGCGAAACGGTGCCTTCACAGTGATACCTTCACCCGAGAATAGCCCTACTATTCTGAAAAAGTGGGAAACTCCTGTTGACAGTCCCTCATAACATTTTACCTAAACCAATCCCGGAGGAGTTGTCTTCCGTCTTTAAGTAATATGCTAAAGGAGTAAGACTGTTACAGACACTCCGAGTTTGTTTCCTACTGTAATATGTGCCAACCGGGACTAAGTTACTGGACATGGATCTATTTTTGGGCCAGATTTATTTGCTCTTGTTATGGGTATAAAACATATATTTTTATCTTTATTTCCTGTGCTATTTAATTGCTATATGGTATATGGTCTGACATTCTTTCCACTGTTACATAATACCTTTCTAGAATGTTTGGGTGTTCAGGTAAAGCATGACTGATTCATCTAACATCCTGTTGCCCTTATAACTGTGTTGGTAGAACCTAAATTGGATATCAGGACATGTTCCTGGCCTTTACCTCCTTTGGATACATTGGTTACATTGAGATTTGATATTTCTTTGTACAATTGTTACTATGATGACTAGATTTTGCACTGTGATATGGCTACTTGGGGTAGTCGGTGGGTTTCCCTTTTAGGCCAGACTGCCACCTTTTTCTGCTTTTCGGTCATGGTACCCTAGTGACGGAATCTCTAGCTCCTTTATGGACGCTATTTCTGTTTGTCGCCCATTTTAGTTCACTATTTTATTTTTTCTGTTATTTGATAGATTTGAAGTATGCACACGCCCTACAGACTCCATTGGACTTTACACAGATGATCCTAGATGTTTCATACCATGATCTGATCTCTCTCTATCACGGTGACGTTTCTAAGTCTTAATGTAAAAGGTCTCAATTCTCCCCGTAAGAGACGTCTTGCATTAAAATATTTAGCTGACCAGAAGGCGGCGGTGGTAGCCACTCAGGAATCACATGTTCCATTGTACTCTCCCCCTCGGTTTACCAATAACTGCCCAACATGCTCTATCTCCTGTGGCGCTGGTAACACACATGACATAATGTGAGGGGGAGAGCAGGAGTATAATAAGGGCTTATGGCTTCTGATGTATGAGATACACCAGAGAGTGTGGGGAGGAGACTGGTCAGATCCCTGGGCTGGTAACACACATTGGCATGATGTGAGGGGGAGAGCAGGAGTATAATAGGGGCTGATGTCTCCTGATGTACGAGATACACCAGAGAGTGTGGGGAGGAGACTGGTCAGATCTCTGGGCTGGTAACACACAGTGACATGATGTGAGGGGGAGAGCAGGAGTATAATAGGGGCTGATGGCTCCTGATGTATGAGATACACCAGAGAGTGTGGGGAGGAGACTGGTCAGATCTCTGGGCTGGTAACACACAGTGACATGATGTGAGGGGGAGAACAGGAGTATAATAGGGGCTGATGGCTCCTAACTCCACACTGGGAAAATATATATTCCTCATTAGTTTGTACTTACAGAGGAGGGTGTAGGATAAGAGATTGCTGTAGTGACTGAGCAAGGAGAATATGTGACTTCTGTAATAAAAGTTTATTACTCACCTTTGCTGATATCTGTAGGGATCTCCTCCTTACACTGCTGATCACCCCTCACATACGTCTCTTCTTCTCCCTCTGTATATTCTGCCTTTATATCAGTCACATACGTCTCTTCTTCTCCCTCTATATCTTCTGCCTTTATATCAGTCACATACGTCTCTTCTTCTCCCTCTGTATCTTCTGCCTTTATATCGGTCACATACGTCTCTTCTTCTCCCTCTGTATCTTCTGCCTTTATATCAGTCACATACGTCTCTTCTTCTCCCTCTATATCTTCTGCCTTCATATCAGTCACATACGTCTCTTCTTCTCCAGATATATCTTCTGCCTTCATATCAGTCACATAAGTCTCTTCTTCTCCCTCTGTATCTTCTATCTTAATGTCAGTGAGACATTCATCCTAAATAGCCCACAAAACAATATACATTAATAATAGTATAATAATAGTAGTGTATAAGACACACACAGCTGCTCTACAGATCACATAGTGATGGTCACTTTGGTATTATGGGGAGACCCTAAATCCCACCTACCTGATCCTCCTGTGGGATCCTGTGATTCTCCTCTGTACAATCCTGGGAATACAGAGGACGGGGACATCTCTCTGGGGTATCTCTGTTACTGAGTCCATCTGTAAGAGACACACAGTGACTGAGTACAGTGTATATATGTGATTATCAGGTGATGTGTGTATAAAGGGGGCCCCCATACCTGCTCTCCCCTGTACAATACATGACAGTCTCCTCTTACCCAGTGATGTGAGGGGCCGGTGATTCTCCATCATCACGTCCTTGTACAGACCCCTGTGTTCCTCTATATACTCCCCCTCCTGCCTGGAGACATAGACAGTGACATCCTGACACCTTATAGAAACCTGACACACACAGTGATACAGTCATCACCCAGACACGTCCCCTTGTGTTACTGTATAATGTCCCATTCCCAGCAGTCACCTATCCAGTCATCACCCAGACACATCCCCTGGTGTTACTGTATAATGTCCCATTCCCAGCAGTCACCTCTCCAGTCATCAACCAGACACATCCCCCTGTGTTACTGTATAATGTACCATTCCCAGCAGTCACCTCTCCAGTCATCACCCAGACACGTCCCCTGGTGTTACTGTATAATGTCCCATTCCCGGCAGTCACCTCTCCAGTCATCACCCAGACACATCCCCTGGTGTTACTTTATAATGTCCCATTCCCAGCAGTCACATCTCCATTCATCACCCAGACACATCCCCTAGTGTTACTGTATAATGTCCCATTACCAGCAGTCACCTCTCCAGTCATCACCCAGACACGTCCCCTGGTGTTACTGTATAATGTCCTATTCCCGGCAGTCACCTCTCCAGTCATCACCCAGACACATCCCCTGGTGTTACTGTATAATGTCCCATTCCCAGGAGTCACCTCTCCAGTCATCACCCAGACACGTCCACTGGTGTTACTGTATAATGTCCCATTCCCAGCAGTCACCTCTCCAGTCAACCCCAAGACATGTCCTCTGGTGTTACTGTATAATGTACCATTTCCAGCAGTCACCTCTCCGCTCATCACCCAGACACGTCCCCTGGTGTTACTGTATAATACCCCATTCCCAGCAGTCACCTCTCCGCTCATCACCCAGACACGTCCCCTGGTGTTACTGTATAATGTCCCATTCCCAGCAGTCACCTCTCCAGTCATCACCCAGTCACGTCCCCTGGTGTTACTGTATAATGTCACATTCCCAGCAGTCACCTCTCCAGTCATCACCCAGACACTTCCCCTGGTGTTACTGTATAATGTCACATTCCCAGCAGTCACCTCTCCAGTCATCATCCAGACACGTCCCCTGGCGTTACTGTATAATGTCCCATTCCCAGCAGTCACCTCTCCAGTCATCACCTGGACACTCTCCCTGGTGTTACTGTATAATGTCCCATTCCCGGCAGTCACCACCCAGACACGTCCCCTGGTGTTACTGTATAATGTTCACATTCCCGGCAGTCACCTCTCCAGTCATCACCCAGACACATCCCCTGGTATTACTGTATAATGCCCCATTCCCAGCAATCACCTCTCCAGTCATAACCTGGACACTTCCCCTGGTGTTACTGTGTAACGTCCCATTCCCAGCAGTCACCTCTCCAGTCATCACCCAGACACGCCCCATGATGTTACTGTATAATGCCCCATTCCCAGCAGTCACCTCTCCAGTCATCACCTGGACACTTCCCCTGGTGTTACTGTGTAACGTCCCATTCCCAGCAGTCACCTCTCCAGTCATCACCCAGACACGTTCCCTGGTTTAACTGTATAATGTCCCATTCCCAACAGTCACTTCTCCAGTCATCACCTGGACATTTCCCCTGGTGTTACTGTATAATGTCCCATTTCCAGCAGTCACCTCTCCAGTCATCACCCAGACACGTCCCCTGGTGTTACTGTATAATACCCCATTCCCAGCAATCACCTCTCCGCTCATCACCCAGAAACGTCCCCTGTCGTTAATGTATAATGTCCCATTCCCGGCAGTCATCACCCAGGCACGTCCCATGGTGTTACTGTATAATTCCCCATTCCCGGCAGTCACCTCTCCAGTCATAACCAGGACACGTCCCCTGGTGTTACTGTATAATGTCCCATTCCCAGAAGTCACCTCTCCAGTCATCAACCAGACACGTCCCCTGGTGTTACTGTATAATGTCCCATTCCCAGCAGTCACCTCTCCAGTCATCACCCAGTCACGTCCCCTGGTGTTACTGTATAATGTCCCATTCCCAGCAGTCACCTCTCCAGTCATCACCCAGACACTTCCCTTGGTGTTACTGTATAATGTCACATTCCCAGCAGTCACCTCCCCAGTCAACCCCCAGACATGTCCTCTGGTGTTACTGTATAATGTCCAATTCCCAGCAGTCACCTCTCCAGTCATCAACCAGACACATTCCCTGGTGTTACTGTATAATGTCCCATTCCCAGCAGTCACCTCTCCAGTCATCACCCAGACACTTCCCCTGGTGTTACTGTATAATGTCACATTCCCAGCAGTCACCTCTCCAGTCATCATCCAGACACGTCCCCTGGCATTACTGTATAATGTCCCATTCCCAGCAGTCACCTCTCCAGTCATCACCTGGACACTTCCCCTGGTGTTACTGTATAATGTCCCATTCTTGGCAGTCACCACCCAGACACGTCCCCTGTTGTTACTGTATAATGTTCACATTCCCGGCAGTCACCTCTCCAGTCATCACCCAGAGACGTTCCCTGGTGTTACTGTATAATGTCCCATTCCCAACAGTCACTTCTCCAGTCATCACCTGGACATGTCCCCTGGTGTTACTGTATAATGTCCAATTCCCAGCAGTCACCTCCCCAGTCAACCCCCAGACATGTCCTCTGGTGTTACTGTATAATGTCCCATTCCCAGGAGTCACCTCTCCAGTCATCAACCAGACACATTCCCTGGTGTTACTGTATAATGTCCCATTCCCAGCAGTCACCTGGACATGTCTTCTGGTGTTACTGTACAATGTCCCATTCCCAGCAGTCACCTCTCCAGTCAACCCCCAGACATGTCCTCTGGTGTTACTGTATAATGTCCCATTCCCAGCAGTCACCTCTCCAGTCATCCCCCAGACACATCCCCTGGTGTTACTTTATAATGTCCCATTCCCAGAAGTCACCTCTCCAGTCATCACCCAGACACATCCCCTGGTGTTACTGTATAATGTTCCATTCCCAGCAGTCACCTCTCCAGTCAGCAGCTGAATGATCTTGTTGGTGAGTTCCTGGATCTTCTGGTCACTGTGTCTCTCAAGTATCAGTGAGTGAGGTGGAGGCACCGTGATGGGGATCTGGGACCTGCTCAGTCCTCCTGTCACACGAGGATGGCTGCTGGGTGTCTCACACTCACCAGTTGTCTTCTTCACACCTCTGTGAAATGGAAGAGACATAAATATCACTGTAAATATGCCCAAATCCCCTCACCTCCACAGTCATGTCTCTGTATTATTACAGTAGATAATAGGCTTTTGGTACTTACCAGATAAATTCTTTTCTTTGAATCCACAGGGGGCACTAGAGTACTCTTGGGATATGGACGGTGCGATAGCAGGAATAGGCACATTTAAAAATGTAAATGTGTAACCCTCCTTCCCCCTCTATACTCCCAAGACGCCTTAGTGTTTTTTTGCTGAGCGGAATAGGAGCGACAGAGAGGATGAACAATGGAGAATTACATATAACATTATAACATAACGGACAAAGGTGACACAATAATAGATAACAATCACCTTACATTTGAATAAGTCAGTGAAATTGTGTTACCATAAGAATTATTGAACTTACCACCAGCCAGGAGAAACTGCTCTGGGTGGGCGTCCAGTACCTCCTGTGGGTGCAAAGAAAATTAGATTTTACTCACCGGTAAATCTATTTCTCGTAGTCCGTAGTGGATGCTGGGAACTCCGTAAGGACCATGGGGAATAGCGGCTCCGCAGGAGACTGGGCACAAAAGTAAAGCTTTAGGACTACCTGGTGTGCACTGGCTCCTCCCCCATGACCCTCCTCCAAGCCTCAGTTAGGATACTGTGCCCGGACGAGCGTACACAATAAGGAAGGATTTATGAATCCCGGGTAAGACTCATACCAGCCACACCAATCACACCGTACAACTTGTGATCTGAACCCAGTTAACAGCATGATAACAGAGGAGCCTCTGAAAAGATGGCTCACAACAACAATAACCCGATTTAGTTAACAATAACTATGTACAAGTATTGCAGATAATCCGCACTTGGGATGGGCGCCCAGCATCCACTACGGACTACGAGAAATAGATTTACCGGTGAGTAAAATCTTATTTTCTCTGACGTCCTAGTGGATGCTGGGAACTCCGTAAGGACCATGGGGATTATACCAAAGCTCCCAAACGGGCGGGAGAGTGCGGATGACTCTGCAGCACCGAATGAGAGAACTCCAGGTCCTCCTCAGCCAGGGTATCAAATTTGTAGAATTTTGCAAACGTATTTGCTCCTGACCAAGTAGCTGCTCGGCAAAGTTGTAAAGCCGAGACCCCTCGGGCAGCCGCCCAAGATGAGCCCACCTTCCTTGTGGAGTGGGCATTTACAGATTTTGGCTGTGGCAGGCCTGCCACAGAATGTGCAAGTTGAAATGTACTACAAATCCAACGAGCAATAGACTGCTTAGAAGCAGGAGCACCCAGCTTGTTGGGTGCATACAGGATAAACAGCGAGTCAGATTTTCTGACTCCAGCCGTCCTGGAAACATATATTTTTAGGGCCCTGACAACGTCTAGCAACTTGGAGTCCTCCGAGTCCCTAGTAGCCGCAGGCACCACAATAGGTTGGTTCAAGTGAAACGCTGAAACCACCTTAGGGAGAAACTGAGGACGAGTCCTCAATTCCGCCCTGTCCGAATGGAAAATCAGATAAGGGCTTTTACAGGATAAAGCCGCCAATTCTGACACGCGCCTGGCCGAGGCCAGGGCCAATAGCATGACCACTTTCCATGTGAGATATTTCAAATCCACGGATTTAAGTGGTTCAAACCAATGTAACTTTAGGAACCCCAAAACTACATTGAGATCCCAAGGTGCCACTAGAGGCACAAAAGGAGGCTGTATATGCAGTACCCCTTTTACAAACGTCTGAACTTCAGGGACTGAAGCTAGTTCTTTTTGGAAGAAAATTGACAGAGCCGAGATCTGTACCTTAATGGACCCCAATTTCAGGCCCATAGACACTCCTGTTTGCAGGAAATGTAGGAATCGACCCAGTTGAAATTCCTCCGTCGGGGCCTTACTGGCCTCGCACCACGCAACATATTTTCGCCAAATGCGGTGATAATGTTTTGCGGTTACATCCTTCCTGGCTTTGATCAGGGTAGGGATGACTTCATCCGGAATGCCTTTTTCCTTCAGGATCCGGCGTTCAACCGCCATGCCGTCAAACGCAGCCGCGGTAAGTCTTGGAACAGACAGGGTCCTTGCTGGAGCAGGTCCCTTCTTAGAGGTAGAGGCCACGGATCCTCCGTGAGCATCTCTTGAAGTTCCGGGTACCAAGTCCTTCTTGGCCAATCCGGAGCCACGAGTATAGTTCTTACTCCTCTCCGTCGTATAATTCTCAGTACCTTGGGTATGAGAGGCAGAGGAGGGAACACATACACTGACTGGTACACCCACGGCGTTACCAGAGCGTCCACAGCTATTGCCTGAGGGTCCCTTGACCTGGTGCAATACCTGTCCAGTTTTTTGTTGAGGCGGGACGCCATCATGTCCACCTTTGGTTTTTCCCAACGGTTTACAATCATGTGGAAGACTTCTGGATGAAGTCCCCACTCTCCCGGGTGGAGGTCGTGCCTGCTGAGGAAGTCTGCTTCCCAGTTGTCCACTCCCGGAATGAACACTGCTGACAGTGCTATCACATGATTTTCCGCCCAGCGAAGAATCCTTGCAGCTTCTGCCATTGCCCTCCTGCTTCTTGTGCCGCCCTGTCTGTTTACGTGGGCGACTGCCGTGATGTTGTCCGACTGGATCAAAACCGGCTGACCTTGAAGCAGAGGTCTTGCTAAGCTTAGAGCATTGTAAATGGCCCTTAGCTCCAGGATATTTATGTGAAGTGATGTCTCCAGGCTTGACCATAAGCCCTGGAAATTCCTTCCCTGTGTGACTGCTCCCCAGCCTCGCAGGCTGGCATCCGTGGTCACCAGGACCCAGTCCTGAATGCCGAATCTGCGGCCCTCTAGAAGATGAGCACTCTGCAACCACCACAGGAGAGACACCCTTGTCCTTGGTGACAGGGTTATCCGCTGATGCATCTGAAGATGCGACCCGGACCATTTGTCCAGCGTGTCCCACTGGAAAGTTCTTGCGTGGAATCTGCCGAATGGGATTGCTTCGTAGGAAGCCACCATTTTCCCCAGGACCCTTGTGCATTGATGCACTGAGACCTGGCTCGGTTTTAGGAGGTTCCTGACTAGCTCGGATAACTCCCTGGCTTTCTCCTCCGGGAGAAACACCTTTTTCTGGACTGTGTCCAGGATCATCCCTAAGAACAGAAGACGAGTCGTCGGAATCAGCTGCGATTTTGGAATATTGAGAATCCAACCATGCTGCCGCAACACTACCTGAGATAGTGCTACTCCGACCTCCAACTGTTCCCTGGATCTTGCCCTTATCAGGAGATCGTCCAAGTAAGGGATAACTAAACTCCCTTCCTTCGAAGGAGTATCATCATTTCGGCCATTACCTTGGTAAAGACCCGGGGTGCCGTGGACAATCCAAACGGCAGCGTCTGAAACTGATAGTGACAGTTCTGTACCACAAACCTGAGGTACCCTTGGTGAGAAGGGTAAATTGGGACATGAAGGTAAGCATCCTTGATGTCCAGAGACACCATATAGTCCCCTTCTTCCAGGTTCGCAATCACCGCTCTGAGTGACTCCATCTTGAATTTGAACCTCTGTATGTAAGTGTTCAAAGATTTTAGATTTAAAATCGGTCTCACCGAGCCGTCCGGCTTCGGTACCACGAATAGTGTGGAATAATACCCCTTTCCCTGTTGCAGGAGGGGTACCTTGATTATCACCTGCTGGGAATACAGCTTGTGAATGGCATCCAATACTGCCTCCCTGTCGGAGGGAGACGTCGGTAAAGCAGACTTTAGGAAACGGCGAGGGGGAGACGTCTCGAATTCCAATTTGTACCCCTGAGATATCACCTGAAGGATCCAGGGGTCTACTTGCGAGTGAGCCCACTGCGCGCTGAAATTTTTGAGACGGGCCCCCACCGGGCCTGGGTCCGCTTGTAAAGCCCCAGCGTCATGCTGAGGGCTTGGCAGAAGCGGGAGAGGGCTTCTGTTCCTGGGAACTAGCTGTTTGCTGCAGCCTTTTTCCTCTCCCTCTGCCACGGGGCAGAAAAGAGGAACCTTTTGCCCGCTTGCCCTTATGGGAACGAAAGGACTGCACCTGATAATACGGCGTCTTTTTATGTTGAGAGGCGACCTGGGGTAAAAACGTGGATTTCCCAGCTGTTGCCGGGCCTGGGTCCGCTTGTAAAGCCCCAGCGTCATGCTGAGGGCTTGGCAGAAGCGGGAGAGGGCTTCTGTTCCTGGGAACTAGCTGTTTGCTGCAGCCTTTTTCCTCTCCCTCTGCCACGGGGCAGAAAAGAGGAACCTTTTGCCCGCTTGCCCTTATGGGAACGAAAGGACTGCACCTGATAATACGGCGTCTTTTTATGTTGAGAGGCGACCTGGGGTAAAAACGTGGATTTCCCAGCTGTTGCCGGGCCTGGGTCCGCTTGTAAAGCCCCAGCGTCATGCTGAGGGCTTGGCAGAAGCGGGAGAGGGCTTCTGTTCCTGGGAACTAGCTGTTTGCTGCAGCCTTTTTCCTCTCCCTCTGCCACGGGGCAGAAAAGAGGAACCTTTTGCCCGCTTGCCCTTATGGGAACGAAAGGACTGCACCTGATAATACGGCGTCTTTTTATGTTGAGAGGCGACCTGGGGTAAAAACGTGGATTTCCCAGCTGTTGCCATGGCCACCAGGTCTGAAAGACCGACCCCAAATAACTCCTCCCCTTTATAAGGCAATACTTCCATATGCCGTTTGGAATCCGCATCACCTGACCACTGTCGCGTCCATAACCCTCTTCTGGCAGAAATGGACAGCGCACTTACTCTTGATGCCAGTCGGCAAATATCCCTCTGTGCATCACGTATATATAGAAATGCATCTTTTAAATGCTCTATAGTCAGTAATATACTGTCCCTATCTAGGGTATCAATATTTTCAGTCAGGGAATCCGACCACGCCAACCCAGCACTGCACATCCAGGCTGAGGCAATTGCTGGTCGCAGTATAACACCAGTATGTGTGTAAATACATTTGAGGATACCCTCCTGCTTTCTATCAGCAGGATCCTTAAGGGCGGCCGTCTCATGAGAGGGTAGAGCCACCTGTTTTGACAAGCGTGTGAGCGCTTTATCCACCCTAGGGGGTGTTTCCCAACGCACCCTAACCTCTGGCGGGAAAGGATATAATGCCAATAACATTTTAGAAATTATCAGTTGTTATCGGGAGAAACCCACGCATCATCACACACCTCATTTAATTCCTCAGATTCAGGAAAAACTACAGGTAGTTTTTTCTCACCGAACATAATACCCTTTTTAGTGGTACTTGTATTATCAGAAATGTGTAAAACATTTTTCATTGCCTCAATCATGTAACGTGTGGCCCTACTGGAAGTCACGTTTGTCTCTTCACCGTCGACACTGGAGTCAATATCCGTCTCGACATCTGTATCTGCCATCTGAGGTAACGGGCGCTTTAGAGCCCCTGACGGCCTATGAGACGTCTGGACAGGCACAAGCTGAGTAGCCGGCTGTCTCATGTCATCAACTGTCTTTTGTAAAGAGCTGACACTGTCACGTAATTCCTTCTAACAGTTCATCCACTCAGGTGTCGACCCCCCAGGGGGAGACATCACTATTACAGGCAATTTCTCCGCCTCCACATCATTTTCCTCCTCATACATGTCGACACAAACGTACCGACACACAGCACACACACAGGGAATGCTCTGATAGAGGACAGGACCCCACTAGCCCTTTGGGGAGACAGAGGGAGAGTTTGCCAGCACACACCAGAGCGCTATATATATACAGGGATAACCTTATATAAGTGTTTTTCCCCTTATAGCTGCTGTATTTTTAATACTGCGCCTAATTAGTGCCCCCCTCTCTTTTTTAACCCTTTCTGTAGTGTAGTGACTGCAGGGGAGAGCCAGGGAGCTTCCCTCCAACGGAGCTGTGAGGGAAAATGGCGCCAGTGTGCTGAGGAGATAGGCTCCGCCCCCTTCTCGGCGGCCTTTTCTCCCGTTTTTCTGTGTATTCTGGCAGGGGTTAAAATTCATCCCACATATAGCCCTGGGGGCTATATGTGATGTATTTTCGCCAGCCAAGGTGTTGTTATTGCTGCTCAGGGCGCCCCCCCCCCCTAGCGCCCTGCACCCTCAGTGACCGAAGTGTGAAGTGTGCTGAGGAGCAATGGCGCACAGCTGCAGTGCTGTGCGCTACCTTGGTGAAGACAGGATGTCTTCTGCCGCCGATTTTCCGGACCTCTTCTTGCTTCTGGCTCTGTAAGGGGGCCGGCGGCGCGGCTCTGGGACCGGACTCCATGGCTGGGCCTGTGTTCGATCCCTCTGGAGCTAATGGTGTCCAGTAGCCTAAGAAGCCCAATCCACTCTGCACGCAGGTGAGTTCGCTTCTTCTCCCCTTAGTCCCTTGATGCAGTGAGCCTGTTGCCAGTAGGTCTCACTGAAAATAAAAAACCTAAAATTAAACTTTTCACTAAGCAGCTCAGGAGAGCCACCTAGTGTGCACCCTTCTCGTTCGGGCACAAAAATCTAACTGAGGCTTGGAGGAGGGTCATGGGGGGAGGAGCCAGTGCACACCAGGTATTCCTAAAGCTTTACTTTTGTGCCCAGTCTCCTGCGGAGCCGCTATTCCCCATGGTCCTTACGGAGTTCCCAGCATCCACTAGGACGTCAGAGAAAAAGATTTATCTGGTAAGTACCAAAATCCTGTTTTCTTTTTCATCCATTAGGGGTCACTGGAGTACTCTTGGGATGTACAAAAGTTTCCTCCTTGGGCGGGAGAGCTGTTTGGCACCTGTAACACTAGATGGCCAAAGCTAGAAGCTGATGCAACAGAATTATCAAACTTGTAAAAGCGCACAAATGTGTGCACTGATGGCCATGTAACTGCACGGCAAGGTTGCGTCATAGAAGCTCCACGACCTGCTGCCCATGAGGTTCCCACTGAACGAGTGGAATGTGCTGAAACAGATGCAGTTGGTGTTAGACTAGCATGAAAGTGCACCTGATGAATGGTCAGGTTAATCTATCTGGCCAAGGTCTGTTTGGAAGCTGGCCAACCTATCTTGACTTCATCATAGAGAACAAACAAAGTATCCGATATACGTACTGTTAATGTTCGGGCTACATAAACGCGGAGTGTGCCTACCACATCCAAAGTAGCCGGAGTACCTGAATCTTCTGAAAAACAGGAACTACGATTGGTTGATGTGAAAGAAGATACTACCTGCGGTAGAAAAGTGGGATTTGTCCATAGTTCCGCTCTGTCAGTATGAAATACCAGATACGGTGGCTTGCATGACAAGGCACCCAATTGTGCAACACACCTTGCCGAAGCTAAGGCTAGGAGAAACACGGTTTTCCAAGTTATAAACTTAACATCCACGTGTTGCAAGGGTTCAAAACGTGACTGCAAAAACATGCAAAATTAGATTCACGTCCATGTAGGTGGTATAAGGGGAGGTTGTACTCTAAGGACACCTTGCAGGAAATTGTGAACTGTTGGCAAAAGAGCGAAACGCCTTTGAAAGAAAACTGACAAGGCAGAGACCTGCACCGTTAGTGTCACTAAACGTAGTCCTCCATCTAACCCCGTCTGTAAAAAGAGCAAAAGACGGGATAACTTGAAAGAATATGTCGGAAACATCCTAGCTTCACACCAACCTATATAAGCTCGCCAAATCCTGTGATAATGAGCTGCTGAAACTGGCTTCCTAGCACGTAACATGGTTGGTATAACCAACTGTGGAATGCCCTCTCGTCTTGAGAGTGGACTCAACAGCCACCCCGTAAAACGCAGCCACGCTAAATCAGGGTAAAGGAATGACCCCTGCTGTAGTAGATCTGGACGTAGCGGAATCAGCCAGGGATCGTCTGCGAGTAGACCATGGAGATCCAAGAACCACACTCTCAGAGGCCAACGAGGCGCCACTAGTATGACAGTCGTGGACTCTCGTTTGATCCGCTTTAGCAACCGAGGAAGCAGCGGAAACGGAAATAGATACACGAGGCTGTACAGCCACGCTATGGTGAGAGCGTCCACTGCCACTGTCTTTGGATCTCTTGTTCTGGACATGTAACTGTCTGATGATTATGGCGAGAAGCCATTAGATCCATCTTTGGGTAACTCCAGCGCTGGACTAACATCTGGAACACTTCTGGATGTAAGGCCCATTCTCCTGGAGGAAAATCTTGATGACTGAGATAATCTGCTTCCCAGTTGTGCACTCCCGGAATGAAGACCGCCAACAATATCACCTGGTGATGTTTGGCCCAATTGAGGATTCGAGCAATTTCTTGCATGGCCATGCGACTTCGAGTCCCTCCTTGTTTCTTGATGTATGCGACTTCCGTTGCGTTGTCCGACTGAACCTGAACAGTCTGAGACAGGAGCAAGTGAACTACCTGACGCAGAGCATTGTAAATTGCCCTGAGTTCCAGGACACTGATTGACAGTAATCTTTCTCGGTCTGAACATAGACCCTGAAACTGACAATGTTGGACCACTGCTCCCCAACCTTTGAGACTTGCGTCCATCATCAGAATTATCCAATTCCAGACTCCGAACCTTTTTCCCGCAGTGAGATTGTGTATGTGGAGCCACAAGAGTAGTGATACTCTGGCCCTGGAGACAAGCGCACCATCTGATGTATTTGTAGATGAGAGCCGGATTACTATGCGAGAAGATCCAGTTGAAAGGGACCTGAGTGAAAATTTTTGAACTGGAGTGTTTTGAAAGATGCCCCCATCTGTCTTTACAGTCGAATGCACAAATGCACCGAGACTGTCTGTGGTTTGAGCACTAGCAGTACTAGATGACGAATAGCATGTACTTTCTGTTGTGGCAGGTAAATGCGTTGCTCCACCGTAACCAGAATCATTCCTAAAATTGAATTCTTTGACACGGGACGCGACTTGATTTTTTTTTTTTTTAAAGTTGACAAATCAACCGTACTGAACTAGTACACTGTACAACAGTAAGCCATGTTTAAGAAGTATTTGCTGAGACGAAGCCTTGATAAGAAGGTCATCTAAGTATGGAACAATTATCACTCCCAGGGATCTGAGATGAACTATCATCACAGACATCACCTTTGTGAATACCCGAGGCGCTTGTTGAACTGCAAACTTAAGTACGCCTGATGCGGTGGCCAAATTGGAATGTGTAAGTATGCATCCTTGAGATCCCGCATAATCATGAATTGCTGTGGTCCTAAACCTGCAATCACTGACCATAGGGATTCCATCTTGAATGTGTAATAAGTGACGTACCAATTGAACCCCTTTAGGTTCCATATCGCTGTGACCGAGCCATCCGGCTTTGGTATTACAAAAAGATTGGACTAAAACCTTGTTGGTGTACTGGAACCTGAACCAAAACTGTTGAATGTACGAGAGACTGAATAGCGGTCTGCAGACCTGCTCACTTGTCTGCTGACACAGGCAGACCTGTCTTGAAAACCGGATCGGTGGTAGACAATCAAACTCAATTTTGAAATCTTTGAAAACAAAATTGCGGATCCATCCGTCTGTGATGTCTGAAACCACGCAAAGTGAAACGTCTGAAGGTGTGCTCCCACAACTGAAGAACCGAGATGGGCTGGGAGCACGTCATGCCACTGGCTTGTCAGCGGCCTTTGTGTCCTGATGACGGTTAGTGGTTTGTTGAAAATCACGTCCCTCTGCATGGTTGTTCCTCTAGCCCACCCCACGCCTAATGTTGAGCATGCATACAAATGTCTTTTGTGTCGTCATGTTGGGCAGTCCGATCACTCTTCACTCTGGTTAATTCCCAGATATTTGTCGGTATTAGGGAGGGATCAAACAATTACTAAGGAAGTTGAGGTCTGGCCAGAGGGAGCTTTATTAAGTTTGCAGGGTTACTTTGAGTGTACCGATTGGGATCAGTTTATTGAGGAGGCTACTGGGGATTTAGGTGTTGATAACGATCGTTTGGCATCAATGGTGTCATTGTATATTAATTGTTGCATAGAAAGTGTTACTAAGAGTAAGTTAGCTTGTACCTTCCCAAATGACAAACCTTGGATGAACAGTGAGGTTCGTACCTTATTGAGAGCTAGGGATAGGGCGTTTAGAGTAAAAGACAAATTAGCTTATACGATTGCCCGGTTTAATTTAAAAAAGGGTATTCGTCTTGCTAAGGAAGCTTACTCGAGTAAGATTGAAAACCATTTTAAAGAATCGGGTGATACAAGAACGATGTGGAGAGGAATTAAATACATCTCTGATTATAAAAGTTCTACTTCTGTCAGGATGGGCGGTCCTTCGGCTGCTGAGCTAAATCACTTTTATGCACGTTTTGAAGAGGTTGACTCTTCTATGGGTAATTCTTTTAGATTCCATTCAGATAGTTTTCTGACCCTGACTGAAGTTGAGGTTAGGGATTGTGTCAGCAGAACGAACGTAAGGAAGGCTCCTGGCCTGGATTGTATTTCAGGCAGAGTATTATGGGCATGTGCTGAGCAGCTGGCAGGCATTTTTACAAAGATTTAAAACTTTTCCCTGAGTCAATGCACTGTTCCACGGTGCTTCAAAACTTCAATAATTGTTCCAATTCCTAAGTCTGCGTCGGTCATTGGTCTGTACGACTATAGGCCGATTGCTCTCACTTCATTGATTATGAAATGTTTTGAGAGAATTGTTTTGGTCCATCTAAAATGTGTCATCCCATTGGGATTTGACCCTAATCAGTTTGCCTATCGGTCGAACAGATCAACTGAGGACGCAGCTCTTATGGTGCTTAATAGAGTACTTTGTCATGTTGAAAATAGAGACACCTATGCTAGAATGTTATTTGTGGATTATAGTTCCGCCTTTAACACGGTAGTGCCGGCGGTGTTAGTAAAAAAGCTTTTACGGATCCGATATGATGCGGCCATATGTGATTGGCTGTTGGATTTCTTGACAGATCGCCCGCAGTCAGACTGGGCTCTGACCTGTCTTCTGAATTGGTGTTAAGTGTAGGAGTTCCGCAGCGGTGTGTTTTAAGTCCATTCTTATATTCCTTGTATACCTCTGACTGTGAGTCTAATTTGGAGACAATCTCTGTGATTAAGTTTGCGGATGATACCATTCTGGTGGGTTTGATAACTGGTGGAGATGAGAGTGGTTACAGAGAGGAAGTGAGAAGAAGTCAGTGCCCGAGGTCTTACCCATGTGCTGGGGCCGTGGGGCTGGCTTCACAGGTGGCTTGTGGGCAGCAGCAGAGGAGGGCTGCCGCACCGGGTCCGTGGGCAGCGGTAGTGGTGGTGAGGGGGTTTGCTCGTGGCGGCGGGACGCCGCTGCAGCGGGTCTCTCTTGCCGAAATGTTGCTAGGAGACCAGGGGCAGTGAGCTGTGAGGCTATGCAGAGATGTCTGCATTACTGGTCAACACCATGTTGGAGACCAAGTCTGAGGCACAGCTTGGCTTCCTGTTTCCTTCCAGCCAATCCAGGGAGAGTTCTCCTTATAAAAGGGGGCTGGTTTATGACAGGGAGGCCAGTGCTTCAAGTTACAACCCTGTTGTAGGTGCTTTAGCCCTGTGCTCCCAGAATTCTTGCCGTGTTCTGGTTTCTCCTAACCCTGCTTAGCCGGTTCTCAGTTGCTACTGCAGCCCTGCCGTTCCTAACCTACTGCTGCCTGTGGAAGCGCTCCAGGAAAACCCGGTCCAGTTAAACCCTTTGGGCACGGATGGCCTCTGTCTTTCTGACTCATCTTTCAAGCCATAGTCCGCAGATCTTTGTCTCCAGCTACGGCTTTGAACCACCATCCACAGTTCATTATCTACAACCTCGTCTTTCAAGTCACAGTCCACCGTTCTTTGTCTCCAGCCACATCTTTTATCACCAAAGTTCCACAGTTCATTATCTACAGTCTCATCTTTCAAACCACAACCCGCAGTTCTTTGTCTACAACTAAGTTTTTAAGTCATCGCCCACAAGCCACAGTTCCCTACTTCAGCCTCATTCTCAAGAACTACAACTCACTGAGTCTTAGCCCCGCCTACGTTCCTCATTTCCCCTTGTCCCATGAGAAGGAACTACATCCAACCCCCTCTTATTCGTCTTATTCATCTGCAGACAACCACTTCCTTGGGCAAGTCTCAGCCGCCGGATTCTCAAACCTTGCTAAACGTGACAGTAAGCATTGGCCCAATACATACCAAGGGTGATCAGGCCTCAGGAGGTGATTCAACTGCAGATATCTGGTCTCGCTTGAGTATGCAGGAGGCCACACAATCTCAAATTGTGCAGTTCATGCAGAATATGTCCGAACGTCTCTATTCTCTCTGTGTTGCCATGACGGCCCCTCAAGTATCGACGGCTGCTCCCACATTAGCACCTCCGGTCCCGCTTCCGCCTGTACCAGTACCACTTCCACGATTACATTTGCTATCACCCAGTAAGTTCGATTAGAATCCAAAACAATGGCGCGGGTTTCTTAACAAGTGCGAAATCCAGCTCGAACTACAGTCGGCCAACTTCCCATCAGCACGAACCAAGGAAGCCTATATAATTTCTTTGCTTACTGGGCAAGCATTGGAATGGGTCTCACCTTTGTGGGAGAAGACAGATCCCATCCTGTCTAACTATTCAGAGTTCGTAGCCATCTTTCGAAGAATCTTCGACGAACCGGGCAGGACTTCTGCCGCCTCATTAGAGATCCTGCGCCTGCGTCAGGGCACACATATGGTGATCCAGTTTCGTACTCTCTCCTCAGAACTGAACTGGAACGAGGAGGCTCTCATTGCAGCTTTCTGGAGCGGTCTCTCCAAAAAGATCAAAGATGACCTGCAACTCAGGACGTTCCAGATAAGTTGGATAAATTGATTTCCTTATGTAATAAATTAGACCTGAGGTACAGAGAACGCTGTATGGAGAGATCGCGGTCTGATCATCCTAAGCCTCAAGTCGTTCTTCCGCCAAGATCATCATCACCAACTACCGAACAACCCATGCAGATCAATCGTTCCCGTCTCTCCAACGAAGAACGTCAGAGACGGCGACAAGGGAACCTATGCCCGTATTGTGGTGCGTCAGATCATTTAGTTAAATCCTGCAGTCAACGTCCAGGAAACGCCCGCTCCTTGCCTGTGCTGGAGAGGTCAAGCTAGGAGAATTCTCGGAATTACTTGCCAAGAAAGAGTCTTTCTTGTTAACTCACCTGGAGCTCCCTTCTTCCTCTCTTCTCATCCCTGCACTACTTGACTCCGGAGCTGCCGAAAGCTTCATTACCTCAGCTCTGGTTAAATGATCAGGAATACCAACTGTCCGTTTGGATCGTACCATTTCAATTACTTTGGTGGATGGAAGTCATATTACTGAGGGAATCATATCCTTTTGTTCTATCCCTCTCAAGTTGTAGATCGGAGTTCTTCATTCCGAAAATATCTCTTTTCTTGTAATTCCTTAAGCCTCTCACGAACTGATCCTAGGATTTCCGTGGTTAATAAAACACAACCCCACATACACTGGCAGACCATGGATGTTCTCTCTTGGGGATGAAACTGCTTCCAGAACTGTTTGCCCTCAGTAAGACCCCTCTGTTCTTCCAGCCTTCCTGCGGAATACCAGGCCTTTCAAGATGTTTTCAGTAAGCATGGGGTGGACACCTTGCCTCCGCATCGCACTTGGGATTGTCCCATTGATCTGGTACTAGGCAAAACTCCTCTCCGAGGTCGAACCTATCCTCTCTCACTCCCTGAGACACAGGCCATGTCGAAGTATATCCGGGAGAATTTGGATAAAGGGTTCATCAGGTCTTCCACCTCTCCGGCCGGGGTTTTTTTTTGTCAAGAAGAAGGATGAGGGTCTGCGGCCCTGTATTGACTATAGAGGTCTCAACGACATAACAATTAAGAACAGATATCCATTGCCTCTAATTCCAGAACTATTCGACTGTGTTAAAGGAGCTGTTTACTCCAAATTGGACTTACGGGGGGCCTACAATCTTATACGTAGTCGCTCAGGTGACGAATGGAAGACGGCATTTAATACCCACGATGGGCATTACGAATACCTCGTAATGCCTTTCGGCCTGTGTAACGTCCCAGACGTCTTTCAAGAATTCGTTAACAAAATTTTCAGAGATCTCCTCTATGACTGCTTGGTGGTATATTTAGATGACATCCTCATCTTTTCCAGGGATCTGAAGACCCATCGAGAACAAGTCAAAGAGGTTCTAACTCGTTTACAGAGGAATCAATTATTCTGTAAATTAGAGAAGTGCACCTTCGAAGTACCCACGATTCCATTCCTCGGTTACATCCTCTCAGGACAGAAGTTACCGATGGACCCCGCTAAAGTGCAGGCGATCCAGGATTGGTCGCTTCCAGCTACCCGTAAGGGGGTTCAATGTTTTCTGTGATTCGCTAACTTCTACCAAAGATTTATTCTGAATTATTCTTCTGTCATAGCTCCCATTACCGCATTAACCAGGAAAGGTGCAGAACCTGCCAAGTGGTCTCCGGAGGCTTTAGAAAACTTTTTGTCTTTAAAGGAAGCCTTCATGAACGCCCCTGTCGTTCGACAACCCGATCTCAGCCGTCCATTCCTGGTGGAGGTTGATGCCTCCACTGTAGGAGTAGGAGCAGTATTGTCCCAGCTCTTCGAGGACAAGAAGGTCCATCCCTGTGCATTCTTCTCACGAAGATTTTCTCCCGCTGAACAGAACTACGCTATTGGGAAACAAGAATTACTAGCAATTAAGTTAGCCTTTGAGGAGTGGAGGTATTTGTTGGAGGGAGCTCGGCATCCAATCTCGGTAACCATAGATCACAAGAACCTCCTATATCTACAATCTGCTCGATGTTTCAACCAACGCCAAGCAAGATGGGCACTCTTCTTTACCCGTTTTAACTTTAAACTTAGTTACCGACCAGGTTCCCTCAACAAAAAAGCAGATGCATTATCTCGTTCCCTAAGTTCTGAAGAACCCTCTGATCGTTCAAAAGAGCAATTTATCTTGGAGTCCACCTCTTTCTCAGCAACTAATACTTCTCCACTTCCTCATCCTGGAAAAATATTCGTTGCACCAAAATCTTCGCAAGAAATTTCTTACATGGGCTCACTTCTCCTCCTTCATGGGCCAGCGCTCCTACTGGTGGCCTCATCTCAGAACTGATGTTCAGGAATTCGTGGCTGCTTGTCCAAAGTGTGCCCAACATAAAAGTCCCAAAGGTCCTCCAGCTGGGTTACTCCATCCGTTACCTGTACCACAAAGACCATGGACGCATATTTCTATGGACTTTATTACTAATGGTCTGGCAGACGAAATACCGTGTGGGTCATAGTTGACCGGTTCTCTAAAATGGCACACTTCGTTCCCCTGGCTAGTCTTCCATCAGCATCCCAGTTGGCAAAATTATTCATAGTAGAGATTTTCCGACTCCATGGTCTACCGCAGGAAATCATATCTAATAGAGGTCCTCAGTTTGTGGCCAAGTTTTGGAGGTCCCTATGTTCTGCTCTCGGTGTGAAATTAAATTTCTCCTCAGGATATCATCCCCAAACAGATGGTCAAACAGAGAGAGTGAACCAGGACCTGGAGACATTTCTATGTTTATTCATGTCCTCCTCTCAAGACAACTGGTTGGACTTTCTCACATTTGCAGAATTTGCCCATAACAATCTCTATCATTCTGCTACAAAATCTTCTCCATTCTTCATAAATTATGGTTATCATCCAAAAGCTCCACAAGGCCCTGCTTAATACATCCAAGAGGTATAAGACCTATGCAGATCTGAAGCAAAAAGCTGTAAAAAGTCTTAAGGTGGGAGATCGGGTTTGGGTTTCCACACGTAACCTAAGGTCGAAAATTCCTACTAAAAAGTTTGCTCCCAGATTTATTGGGCCCTACCCAATCGAAAAAGTATTAAATCCTGTGGCTTACAAGGTGAAGTTGCCTCGCTTTTAAGAATCCCTAATGTGTTTCATATTTCTCTTTTAAAACCATTGGTACTTAATCGATTTAGAGCTACTCTACCTAAATCTCCCAAGAACCCATCAGCACAAGGAGACGAATTTGAGATTGACAAGATCCTCGACTCCTGCAGACGATATGGTCGCATCCAGTACCTTGTTGATTGGAAAGGATATGGACCAGAGGAAAGGTCTTGGGTAGGAGCAGAAGATGTCCATGCTCCAAGACTTCTTCGGACATTTCATGCCAAGTTTCCAGCTAAACCATATAGGTGTCCGGATTCCACCCGCAAATGGGGGGGTTCTGTCAGCGCCCGGGGTCTTACTCAAGTGCTGGGGCCGCGGGGCTGGCTTCACAGGCGGCTTGTAGGCAGCAGCGGAGGAGGGCTGCCGCAGCGGGTCCGTGGGCAGCGGCGTGAGGGGGTTCGCTCGTGGCAGCGGGATGTTGCTGCAGCGGGTCTCTCTTGCCGGAATGTTGCTAGGAAACAAGGGGCAGTGAGCTGTGTGGCTATACAGAGATGTCTGATTATTGGGTGCCGCCATGTTGGAGACCAAGTCTGAGGCATAGTTTGGCTTCCTGTTTCCTTCCAGCCAATCCAGGGAGAGTTCTCCTTACAAAAGGGGGCTGGTTTATGACAGGGTTGGTTCTATTTCGGAGTGGCTGAAGGGACCTTCTGACGTATCTAGGGGAGGAGACACGTCACCAGGGGGAGGAGCTACGGGCGAACAGGGTACCCGAAAAGTACGCTCGCCACGCTTCGGGCACGGTGGCTCGCTCCGCTCCGCTTCGCTCGCCACCTGATTACTAAAGGTAATAGTTGGTGGCGTGGACAGTAGAGGAACTATCCCGCTGGCATAGCTCCTCCCCCTTGTGTCGTAACTCCTCCCCCAAATGGAAAAGGTCCCTTAGCCCACTTGATTCTAGCATCTACCTTTATGACAGGGAGGCCAGTGCTTCAAGTTACAACCCTGTTGTAGGTGCTTTAGCCCTGTGCTCCCAGAATTCTTGCCGTGTTCTGGTTTCTCCTAACCCTGCTTAGCCGGTTCTCAGTTGCTGCTGCAGCCCTGCCGTTCCTAACCTACTGCTGCCTGTGGATGCGCTCCAGAAAAACCCGGTCCAGTTAAACCCTTTGTTCACGGACGGCCTCTGTCTTTCTGCCTCATTTTTCAAGCCACAGTCCGCAGATCTTTGTCTCCAGCCACGTCTTTTAACCACCATCCACAGTTCCACAGTTCATTATCTATAACCTCGTCTTTCAATTCACAGTCCACAGTTCTTTGTCTCCAGCCACGTCTTTTATTACCATTCAGTTCCACAGTTCATTATCTACAGTCTCGTCTTTCAAACCACAACCCGCAGTTCTTTGTCTACAACTGTCTTTTAGTCAACATCCACAAGCCACAGTTCTCTACCTCAGCCTCATTCCCAAGAACTACAACTCACTGACTCTTGGCCCCGCTACGTTCCTCATTTCCCCTTGTCCCATGAGAAGGAACTACATCCAACCCCCTCGTCTTATTCATCTGCAGACGACCACTTTCTTGGGCAAGTCTCAGCTGCTGGATTCTCAAACCTTGCTAGACGTGACAGAAGACTCGCTGAGTGGGGGGTTAAAAACAACCTGTTATTAAACAGTAAGAAAACTAAGAAGGTTGTGATAGACTATAGGAAATCTAAAAAAATCAGCATCTGTCCGCTGTTTTTGAATGGTGCGGAGGCGGAAAGGGTTACCGATGTGACATTTTTGGGGATTAAGTTCACAGAGGATTTATCATGGTCCTTGCATATCACGTCTGTGGTCGGGAAGGCTCAGCAGCATCTTTTTTTCTTACGAAAGCTCCGAGTAGCAGGTCTGCAGCAATCAACTCTTGTTAACTTTTATCGCTGCGTGATTGAGAGCTTGCTGGCCTACGCGATCACGGGGTGGTATGGTAATGCCAAGTGTTCGGATCTTGTTGCCTTATAAAGAGTGATTAAATCCGCGGAGAGGATCATTGGCCAGTCCTTGCCTAGGTTGGCCGATGTACTCACCGCAAGGAGTCTGTCATAGGCAACGAAGATGATTGAAGATTGGGGTCATCCCTGTAATGTGTTTTTTTCCCTCTTGCCATCAGGGAGACGTTATAGGTGTTTAAGATGTTGTACCACTAGGTTAAGGAATAGTTTCTTCCCTTCTGCGATTGTTGGTTTGAATTCTAAAATTCTCAATTCTCATGTTCATGTACAGTGACAATAAATTATTCTTATCTAAAAAAAAAGGACTGAGGTCTAAAAGATTTGAACGCTGGTCCAGCGTATTTCCTTTCCCGTTGACTGAGAAATCCATTTGTCCTATTCAGGACCAAATAACATCAGTAGAAGGGAACGCCTCTATTCCTCATTTTGACTCTGCCTTAGCCTGTCAAGAACGCAACCACAGCGTCTGTCGGGCTGCAAGCCGAGAACAAACTTGTCCAACGTCCAACCAAGCCGTACCTAAATACTCAATCAATTCACAAATGTGATTGGTAAGAAATATAAGCTGGTCTGAGGGAAAACCCTGTTGTAGGCCTAACCTAAGCTGTTTCGCCCATGCAACTACAGCCTTGTTAACCCAAGCTCCAACTCAAACAGGTGTAAGCATCACCCCTGTTGCTGTATACATGAACTTTAGCATGGCCTCCAGCTTACTCTCCGAGGGGTCTTTAAGCGTAGCTGCACCTGGGACTGGAATAGTCAATTTTAGTGAAAGTTTAGAAACTGATGTTATGCACACCAGTGCCTGCAGGAATGTACTGGTGTCTGGACTGTTATGCACACCAGTGCCTGCAGGAATGTACTGGTGTCTGAACGGATAGGGATGCAAAACAAATGAACTCACAGACAGACTGGGGAATATGACATTATGTACACAGAAGGTGATAGGGTAACAAAATAAACACAAAGTGAACAGAGAAGCCCAGAGGCTAAGAAACTGGGTGTCTCCCTAGTATTGGGAATGCTCAGATGGAAAAAGCAAGATGTTGTGTTTTAATACGTAGAGAACTCGAAATGCTGTTGCTAAGGGCAACAGCAAAACCCTAAAGGGTTACCAACGGGTGTGGCAGTAAACTCCTTGGTCAGAGATGGAATGATAGACACAAGGAGAGTCTCCACAATCCTAATCCTCACTTGCAGTGCACAGGTTCAGCTTACTGCCACTAAACTGACACCTGAACACCTTGCACAGTGAGAAAGGATTTAGGCAGGCAAGTCTGAGAATACAGCCGCAAACTTGCTAAGTTCACAGAGTAGCAAAAGAACCCCAGCAAGTTAAACGACTGACTCCAGTCTTACTGCTAGGTCTGGAATGGCAGAGTGTAGTACCATATCCCCAGGCCTATTTGCAGTAAGCAACAACAAATACAAAGCTACAGAGTACTGGCTAACTTTCAGGAACTAACTAACCAACAAATATTCAGCAGCATCTGCTTAACCTGAGAAGAGGCCTTATATAGCAGGTGCTGTCCACGCCCCACTCAGACCTCACAGACTGTGAGCACAAAAACCAGCACCGGATCCCCTGCCGTGCACAGAGCCTGTAACCACTGCACAGCAAAAGACCCGAACCGGAGTATCAGCTGCGCTCAGGTGACTCCGCTAGCACTTGTCTCCCGGTTGCCATGACGACATGGCAGCACAGGGCAGGAGACCCTAACAACTGAAGACTCCACCGATGGCAATTTAGTTGTCATAGCCTGCGGGAAAAGATATTTAGACAGAAATCGTGTTGTCCCAGAAAAGTGTTTAACTGGATTTAGCCATGCTTCTATTAAATGCTTATTAAGAGATATGAATAAGAAAAACACACAGTCGCCCATAGTCTGCTAGCAATAAAACCTCATATGTTTCAGTGCAACCTAGCCGCTGGCGTACCGCTCTAAAGAGATCATCATAGCTCGGGCTATTAGTGACCTCACTATCTGACTCCTGACCCAATGCTGAGATATCAGACGTGGCATTGAATCGTCAGAATGTAATTATGAGACAAACGATGACCATTCTTAGAAATTGAACTATACATGGACTTTGTATCCCAGCAAAGTTCTAGAACATCCTGAGCCCACATTGGCTGCTCACATGGTATTATCCGTGAATCAGACTTAGCCGCCTCACGGTCTTTTTGTGCAGCGGACAACTCTGACTGCAAATCAGGCATTCTCACAGTTATCACAGACAAGCTGCTGTTTCTCATATTGTCACGCAGACAGACAATAATACAGTGAGACAACGTCCGCACAACTCAGTGAAAATAACTGTAGTGTCTATAATACCACGTGCACCGCACTGTGTTATAGAGGAAATCTATGATGGCCACTGTGCCACCTACTAAACACCCCTGCCCCCTCCAGTGGCCGTGTGTTGTAGGACTGACATATTGCTGAAGGAAGAAGCAGGAAGTAGGTGTGTAACCTTTGTGTGAAAATGGCGTCCCAGCATGTGCATCTGACTATAACCTATGTACCCCCAAAAGCACTAATAACCTAGGCTTAATAGCCTGTTATGTCCCTTATAGCACTGGCCACCATCCCTTGTATTTAGGGGAACCGCTGAACTAGGGACCACCATGACCACCCCCAATGCTTAAAGCAGTACGCCTAGCTTCTTCCACCCATACCCCCCGCATTGTATACCAAGCGCCGGCTCTGAGTGACGGCGCCCTGCAGCTACCCACCGTGGTCTGTGCGCTTGTGGAAGCCGGAGAGCGGGTAGATGTGTGATGTGACGGGCGTCCAGCGGCGGCAGTGTGATCTGTCCGCTGCTGCGAGCCACGCTACCAGAAGCCACTTCTCTGGAGCCACGAGGTGTAGCCTGACAGGTGCCCAGCGGCAGCATTATTTGACCGCTGCTCGAAGCCGCTTCCCAGTTGTCTAGAGGGGCAGATTGTAGAGGGCAGTGCTGTTTGGAGCTGCGCTGCCGGATGCCGGGGAGCAGGCAGGTGTGGAGCGACACATGCGCCCCGTGGCAATATGTGTCTGACCGCTGGTGGGAGCCAGGAAGCAGGGGAGATTGAGCCAGTAAAGCTATACCTTAGTAAGCAGCTCGTGCAAAATACGTTCCCCGCACATGGAGGGGCAGCAGCAGGAGCTGACCGCCCCACTATCACAGCAACAAGCAGGCCCAACGGAGCTCTGACCGCCCGCTCCTTACCTCAGTGTAATGGGGAGGCTCCGACGGGGCTTCTCTCTAAGCTCCGCCCAGCTCCTGCAGCCATGGCTGAATCAGCTACCGCTGATGAAGGTCTATAGCGGGTCTTCTCTGTCTAAGCACCATCAAGCCTTCACTGCACAACAGCAGCACACATTCCCGGACACACGCTTCTTAATAAGCTTGGGATTGTGATTGATGAAAGAAAATATCTTTCGAAAAATTAAAAGTAAACCCTGGAATGACTCCAGGATGCGACCTTCCCTGGTGAAGGACACAAAAAACACTGAAGCATCTTGGGAGTATGGAGGGGGAAGGAGGGTTACACATTTAAATATTTAAATGTGCCTATCCCTGCTATCGCAACGTCCATATCCCAAGAGTACTCCAGTGCCCCCTAGTGGATGAAAAATAAATAAGTGATGTCACTGAGACACTCCCAGATCTCCTCACCTCCCCAGTCATGTCCCTGTATTATTACTATAGATATGTGATGTCACAGTGATGCTCCCAGATCCCAACACCTCCTCAGTCATGTCCCTGAATTATTAATTATTATTATTATTATTATTATAATATATATAAGTGATGTCATTATGATACTGCCCGATCCTCTCACATTCCTAGTCATGTCTCTGTATTATTACTATAGATATAAGTAATGTAAAGCTCCCCCATCCCCCTCACTTCCCCAGTCATGTCCCTGTATTATTACTATAGATATAAGTAATGTCACTGTGACACTCCCAGATCCCCTCACTACCCCAGTCATGTCCCTGTATTATAACTGTAGATATAAGTGAAATCATTGTGTCATTCCAACATCCCCTCACCAGTCATGTCCCTGTATTATTACTATAGATATTCGTGATTTCACTGTGACAATCCCAGATCCCCTCACCTTTCCAGTCATGTCCCTGTATTATTACTATAGATATAAGTGATGTAACTGTGACGCTCCCAGACCCCCTCACCTCCCGTCATGCCACTGTATTATTACTGTAGATATAAGTGAATCATTGTGTCATTCCAACATCCCCTCACCAGTCATGTCCCTGTATTATTACTATAGATATTCGTGATTTCACTGTGATAATCCCAGATCCCCTCACCTTGCCAGTCATGTTCCTGTATTATTACTATAGATATAAGTGATGTAACTGTGATGCTCCCAGACCCCCTCACCTCCCCAGACATGTCCCTGTTTAATTACTGTAGATATAAGTGAAATCACTGTGTCATTCCAACATCCCTTCACAGTCATGTCCCTGTATTATTACTATAGATATTTGTGATTTCACTGTGATGCTCCCAGATCCCCTCACCTCCACAGTCATGTCCCTGTATTATTACTATAGCTATACGTGATTTCACTGTGACACTCCCAAACCCCCTCACATCTCCAGTCATGTCTGTATTATTAATATAGATATAAGTGATGTCACTGTGACATCACCACCACTCCCAATTAATAATAATAATAATAATAATACCTGGAGACAACAAGCTGCTGTCCCTGTATAATAATACCCATACACAAAAACCTGCTCCCCCTGTATAATACTAATAACAACAGGACACCCCATTCTGCTCTCCCTTTATAGTAATAATAAAATTACACCACAGGCTGCTCCCTCTGCAAAATAATAATAATAATAATAATAATAATAATAATATGACACAACAGGCTGCTCCCTTCTGTATAATAATAATAATAATAACAGGACACTACAGGCTGCTCCCCCTGTATGCTAATAAAAGGACACCACAGCCTGCTTCCCCTGTATAATAATAATGACAGGACACCACATGCAGCTGTCCCTGTATAATAATAATAAGTGGACATCACTAGCTCCTCCTTCTTTATAATAATAATAATAATAATAATAATAATAATACTACAACAAAGGCTGCTACTCCTGTATAATAATAATAACAGGACACCATAGGCTGCTCACCTGTATTATAATAATAATAATAATAATAACAACAACTGCACACCACAGGCTGCTCCCCCTGTATAATAATAACAGGACACCACAGGCTGCTCCTCCTGTATAATAATAATAAGTGGACATCACTAGCTCCTCCTTCTTTACAATAATAATAATAATAATAATAATAATAATACAACAAAGGCTGCTCCTCCTGTATAATAATAATAACAGGACACCATAGGCTGCTCACCTGTATTATAATAATAATAATAATAATAATAATAATAATAACAACAACTGCACACCACAGGCTGCTCCCCCTGTATAATAATAAATATAATGCTTCCCCTGTATTATAATAACAGGACACCACAGGCTGCTCCTCCTTTATAATAACAGGAAACCACAGGCTGCTCCTACTGTATACTAATAACAGGACACCAAAAGCTGCTCCCCTTGCATAATAATAATAATAATAATAATAATAACAACAACAACAACTGCACACCACGGGCTGCTCCCACTGTATAATAATAACAGGACACCACAGGCTGCTCCTCCTGTATAATAATAATAACAGGACACCACAGGCTGATCCTCCTGTCTATTATGACTGCACAGGAAGCTCCCCCTGTATATTATGACAACACACAGGCCGCTCCCCCTGTATACTATGACAGCACAGGATGCTACCCCTGTATATTATGACAGCACAGGCAGCTCCCCCTGTATACTATAACAGCACAGGATGCTCCCCCTGTATATTATGACAAAACAGGCTGCTCCACCTGTATACTATGACAGCACAGGATGCTACCCCTGTATATTATGACAACACAGGCCGCTCGCCTTGTATACTATGACAGCACAGGATGCTACCCCTGTATACTATGACAACACAGGCCGCTCCCCTTGTATATTATGACAGCACAGGATGCTACCCCTGTATATTATGACAACACAGACCGCTCCCCCTGTATACTATGACAACACAGGCCGCTCCCCTTGTATACTATGACAGCACAGGATGCTACCCCTGTATACTATGACAACACAGGCCGCTCCCTCTGTATATTATGACAACACAGGATGCTACCCCTGTATACTATGACAACACAGGCCACTCCCCCTGTATACTATAACAACATAGGCCGCACCCCCTGTACAGCACAATGACAAAGAACACAACACCGTTAATGTCACGTGTATACAATTACGGTAACGGTGGGGTCTGCGCCACCTGTAGTACGGTAACGGCGGGGTCTGCGCCACCTGTAGTACGGTAACGGCGGGGTCTGCGCCACCTGTATTACGGTAACGGCACGGTCTGCGCCACCTTCATCACGGGAACGGCGTGGTCTGCGCCACCTGTATTACGGCAGCGGCGGGGTCTGCGCCACCTGTATTACTGTAACGGCGAGCTCTGCGCCACCTGTATTACGGTAAAAGCGGGGTCTGTGCCACCTGTATTACAATAATAGGACACTAGCGTGTCAGCCACCTGTACAGGGATAATGCAGCACCAGAGGCTGCTCCAGCTGCACTATAACAAGGCACCAGAGGCTGATCCCCCTGTAGTACAGAACCTGACACCAGAGCTGCTCAGCCTATAGAATAATAATAATAATATCATTACCTGCTGCCAGACACAGCAATGGCTGCTCTCTGCTCCTGCTGCCTTGTGGGAATGATAGAAGGAAAGCGGAGCTCAGGGTTGGTTCTATATCGGAGGGGCTGAAGGGACCTTGTGACGTATTGAGGGGAGGAGCTACGTCACCAGGGGGAGGAGCTGCGGGCGAACAGGGTACCCGAAAAGTACCCTCGCGGGCTCGCTTCGCTCGCCACGCTTCGGGCACGGTGGCTCGCTCCGCTCCGCTTCGCTCACCACCTAATTACTAAAGGTAATAGTTGGTGGCGTGGATAGTAGAGGAACTATCCCGCTGGGCTAGCTCCTCCCCCTTGCGTCGTAACTCCTCCCCCTTACGGAAAAGGTCCCTTAGCCCACTTGATTCTAGCATCTACCCGGAGCTCAGACCAGGGGAAAATGGCCGCCGCTCCTGACGTCACTACACGGCCAGGGAACCTATTGCTGCTGCCGGACTGGTCTACAAGAAAATGGCCGCCGGCCTCCTGCACTGAGGACATGTATGTTAAAAGTCATTACAAAGGGCGGCGCTGTGGGCGGGGTGTAGTAGGGGAAGGGCCAGTAACTAAGAAGCCGCCTTTGCCAATCATGCCCTACTTCCTGCCTGTGCGTTCCAACTTACTTTCGTACTGTGCGTTCCACATACAGGAAGTGAGTTTTCATCGACTGCTGCAGCCTACCAGTGTCCGTGGAGATCAGGTAATGGCGTCTTACTATACAGGGGGAGCAGCCTGTGGTGTCCTGTTATTATTATTATACAGGGGGAGCAGCCTGTGGTATCCTGTTATTATTATTATTATTATTATACAGGAGGAGCAGGCTGTGGTGTCCTGTTATTATTATTATACAGGGGGAGCAGCCTGTGGTGTCCTGTTATTATTATTATTATTATTATTATTATTATTATTATTATTATTATTATAATACAGGAGGAGCAGCCTGTGGTGTACTGTTGTTGTTGTTGTTGTTATTATTATTTTTATTATTATTATACAGGAGGAGCAGCCTGTGGTGTCCTGTTATTATTATACAGGGGGAGCAGCCTGTAGTGTCTTGTTATTATTTTTATTATGCTTAAAGTGGTGAGCTGCTCAATCAGATAGTGATGTCACTCAGGTGCTAAAAGGGAGGGGTAATTCTGTGTAGGAAAAAACAATGGTTCCCTAATGCACACCGAGTGAAAAATATTACGACATAATAGTCAGATAATACGGAGATCTTAGTTGCGTATTATTATACAGGAGGAGCAGCCTGTGGTGTCCTGTTGTTATTATTATTATACAGGGGGAGCAGCCTGTGGTGTCCTGTTATTATTATACAGGATAAGCAGCCTGTGGTGTCCTGTTATTTTTATTATTATACAAGGGGAGCAGCCTGTGGTGTCCTTTTATTTTTATTATTATTATACAGAGGGAGTAGCCTGTAGTGTCATGTTATTATTATTATTATACAGGGGGAGCATCCTGTGGTGTCCTGTTGTTGTTGTTGTTATTATTATTATTATTATTATTATTATTATTATTTTCTGCTGCGGGGTACACTGGGCTCCACAAGTATAGACATAGGGGTGTAGAGTAGGATCTTGATCCGAGGCACCAACAGGCTGAAAAGCTTTGACTGTTCCCAGAATGCACAGCGCCGCCTCCTCTATAACCCCGCCTCCCTGCATAGGAGCCCAGTTTTTAGTTATCCAAAGAAGCTAAATGCGTCAGGGTGGGCGGCTTGTACATTGGTTACCTAAGCAACCGGAAAACAAAACACACAAACATTTAGACATTAATAATGTGCACAATAACATACAAAGCTCGCCATTGTGTGCAACAATCGCACAGTATTGCGAGTATTAGGAGCAAAATAATTGACCACGTCCCAGCGTCAATCTGGGGTGGTGATAGGGGTAAAATATTACTCCAACTAGAGAGTCGATGGATTTTCAGGTTGGAGACACTTGCCCCTAAAGGCCTGAATGAACAACATGGTTTACATAGTTTTTTATAAACTTAAACATATTTTGAATTATATTGAATCTATAACAAAGGTTTTATCTATGATAACAGTATTTTATTAAACCATAAGCCCCCCTGTGATGCGGTTTGTTACATGGTCATATGTATATATGCCACGTTTTTAAATGCGTTATATTAGGGAATTATTAAAATACAGTGTCCCATAGTTTGTTTTTATAATATAGTACATAATATGATATATGATATATTATATTACATACTTCACTTTGTCTGGGAAGTCAGCATTTTTACCCCATGTCCCCTCGCAGCCTAAGAAGGCGTCATTTTATCAGGTTCAGTCCTTTCGGACCCAGAAAAGCAAGCGTGGAAAAGGAGGGTCTTTTCTGTCTAGAGGCAGAGGTAGGGGAAAAAGGCTGCAACAGACAGCAGGTTCCCAGGAACAAAAGTCCTCCCCCGCTTCCTCTTCCAAGTCCGCCGCATGACGGTGGGGCTCCACAGGTGGAGCCAGGGACGGTGGGGGCCCGCCTCAGAAATTTCAGCGATCAGTGGGCTCGCTCACAGGTGGATCCCTGGATCCTTCAAGTAGTATCGCAGGGATACATGCTGGAATTCGAGACGGCTCCACCCCACCGTTTCCTAAAATCTGCCTTGCCGATTGCTCCCTCAGACAGGGAGGCGGTGCTAGCGGCAATTCACAAGCTGTATTCTCAGCAGGTGATCATCAAGGTACCCCTACTTCAACAAGGCCGGGGTTACTATTCCACACTATTTGTGGTGCCGAAACCGGACGGTTCGGTGAGACTCATTTTAAATTTGAAATCCTTGAACATGTACATAAAAAAGGGAGTTTTAATTATCCCGTACTTGGACGATCTCCTAATAAAGGCACGGCCCAAGGAACAGTTGTTGGTGGGAGTGGCACTATCTCAGGAAGTGCTACACCAGCACGGCTGGATTCTGAATATCCCAAAGTCACAGCTGGTGCCAACGACACGTCTAATGTTCCTGTGGATGATTCTGGACACGGTCCAGAAAAAAGTGTTTCTCCCGGAGGAGAAAGCCAGGGAGTTGTCTTCTCTAGTCAGGGACCTCCTGAAACCGAAACAGGTATCGGTGCATCACTGCACGCGAGTCCTGGGAAAAATGGTAGCTTCTTACGAAGCAATTCCATTCGGCAGGTTCCATGCCAGAATCTTTCAATGGGACCTGTTGGTCAAGTGGTCCGGATCGCATCTTCAGATGCATCGCCTGATAACCCTGTCTCCCAGAACCAGGGTGTCTCTTCTGTGGTGGCTGCAGAGTGCTCATCTTCTGGAGGGCCGCAGGTTTGGCATACAGGACTGGGTTCTGGTGACCACGGATGCCAGCCTTCGAGGCTGGGGAGCAGTCACCCGGGGAAGAAATTTCCAAGGACTATGGTCAAGTCAGGAGACTTCCCTTCACATAAATATTCTGGAACTAAGGGCCATCTACAATGCCCTCAGTCAAGCAAAATCCCTGCTTCTACACCAGCCGGTGCTGATCCAGTCAGACAACATCACGGCAGTCGCCCATGTGAATCGTCAGGGCGGCACAAGAAGCAGGATGGCAATGGCAGAAGCCACAAGGATTCTCCGATGGGCGGAAAATCATGTTCTAGCACTGTCAGCAGTGTTCATTCCGGGAGTGGACACGACCTCCACCCGGGAGAGTGGGGACTTCATCCAGAAGTCTTCCAAATGATTGTTCATCAGTGGGGTCGTCCACAGGTGGACATGATGGCGTCCCGTCTAAACAAAAAGCTAGACAGGTATTGCGCCAGGTCAAGGGACCCTCAAGCAATAGCTGTAGACGCTCTGGTAACGCCGTGGGTGTACCAGTCAGTGTATGTGTTTCCGCCGCTGCCTCTCATACCAAAGGTATTGAGAATAATAAGAAGGCGAAGGGTAAACACAATTCTCGTGGTTCCGGATTGGCCAAGAAGAACATGGTACCCGGAACTTCAAGAGATGATCTCAGAGGACCCGTGGCCTCTACCGCTAAGACAAGACCTGCTACAGCAGGGGCCCTGTCTGTTCCAAGACTTACCGCGGCTGCGTTTGACGGCATGGCGGTTGAACGCCGGATCCTGAAGGAAAAGGGCATTCCGGAGGCAGTCATTCCTACGCTTATTAAAGCCAGGAAAGAGGTTACAGCAACTCATTATCACCGCATATGGCGGAAGTATGTTGCTTGGTGTGAGGCCGAAAAGGCCCCAACAGAGGAATTTCAACTGGGTCGATTTCTGCATTTCCTACAAGCAGGAGTGACTATGGGCCTAAAACTGGGCTCCATTAAGGTACAGATCTCGGCTCTGTCAATTTTTTTTCAAAAAGAACTAGCTTCAGTACCTGAAGTTCAGACATTTGTAAAGGGAGTGCTGCATATTCAGCCCCCGTTTGTGCCCCCGGTGGCACCTTGGGATCTCAACGTGGTGTTGAGCTTCTTAAAATCACATTGGTTTGAACCACTAAAAACCGTGGATCTGAAATATGTCACGTGGAAGGTGGTCATGTTATTGGCCTTGGCTTCGGCCAGGCGTGTATCAGAATTGGCGGCTTTGTCTTGTAAAAGCCCTTATCTGATTTTCCATATGGATAGGGCAGAATTGAGGACTCGTCCCCAGTTTCTTCCTAAGGTGGTGTCAGCGTTTCACCTGAACCAGCCGATTGTGGTGCCTGCGGCTACTAGAGACTTGGAGGACTCCAAGTTGTTAGACGTGGTCAGGGCCCTGAAAATATATGTTTCCAGGATGGCTAGAGTCAGAAAATCTGACTCGCTGTTTATCCTATATGCACCCAACAAGTTGGGTGCTCCTGCTTCTAAGCAGACTATTGCTCGTTGGATTTCCAGTACAATTCAACTTGCGCATTCTGTGGCAGGCCTGCCACAGCCAAAATCTGTCAATGCCCATTCCACAAGGAAGGTGGGCTCATCTTGGGCGGCTGCCCGAGGGGTCTCGGCTTTACAACTTTGCCGAGCTGCTACTTGGTCAGGGGCAAACACGTTTGCAAAATTCTATAAATTTGATACCCTGGCTGAGGAGGACCTGGAGTTCTCTCATTCGGTGCTGCAGAGTCATCCGCACTCTCCCGCCCGTTTGGGAGCTTTGGTATAATCCCCATGGTCCTTACGGAGTTCCCAGCATCCACTAGGACATCAGAGAAAATAAGAATTTACTCACCGGTAATTCTATTTCTCGTAGTCCGTAGTGGATGCTGGGCGCCCATCCCAATTGCGGTTTATCTGCAATACTTGTACATCGGGTTATTGTTGAGCCATCTGTTGAGAGGCTCAGTTGTTTCATACTGTTAACTGGGTATAATATCACGAGTTGTACGGTGTGATTGGTGTGGCTGGTATGAGTCTTACCCGGGATTCAAAATCCTTCCTTATTGTGTACGCTCGTCCGGGCACAGTACCTAACTGAGGCTTGGAGGAGGGTCATGGTGGGAGGATCCAGTGCACACCAGGTAGTCTAAGATCTTTCTAGAGTGCCCAGCCTCCTTCGGAGCCCGCTATTCCCCATGGTCCTTACGGAGTTCCCAGCATCCACTACGGACTACGAGAAATAGAATTACCGGTGAGTAAATTCTTATTATTACATCATGTGTATTCATCTTAAGATTTCTAATGAATGCTGCAGTAATTGTATTCTTTCTCATGTGCTGGTCGCTCTGTTGATAAAGCTCTAGGTCGACAATGACAAGTGGGTCTCCCGTCCTCTCAAGGAATCCGAATGTTTATTCTTTTCCCGCGGCGGATAGAATACTGTGAAAGTCAACTCCTGGTCGACACGGCGTCCTGTCACGAAGGATCGGATACAGGAAGCTAAGTGATATTTTATTTCTATTCTTTGGACTTATTTGCATGACATGCACAGGAGGGAGTGTTTATATTCGGAAGGACATCCGATAGAATTATCCTGCAGAGATAGGGGATTTTCCTTATGTTGGGTCTTCTCTGTACATCGCGGCAGGCTGCAGTGTGTATACAGGAGGTGGCCGGGGAAAGGCAGAGGCTAACTCCGAGAGATACTGGAGTTTTCTCTGACGTCCTAAGTGGATGCTGGGGACTCCGTCAGGACCATGGGGATAGCGGCTCCGCAGGAGACAGGGCACAAAAGTAAAAGCTTTAGGATCAGGTGGTGTGCACTGGCTCCTCCCCCTATGACCCTCCTCCAAGCCTCAGTTAGTTCTTTGTGCCCGGCCGAGAAGGGTGCAATCTAGGTGGCTCTCCTAAAGAGCTGCTTAGAGTAAAAGTTTTGATAGGTTTTTTATTTTCAGTGAGTCCTGCTGGCAACAGGCTCACTGCTACGAGGGACTTAGGGGAGAAGAAGTGAACTCACCTGCGTGCAGGATGGATTGGCTTCTTAGGCTACTGGACACCATTAGCTCCAGAGGGAGTCGGAACACAGGTCTCACCCTGGGGTTCGTCCCGGAGCCGCGCCGCCGATCCCCTTGCAGATGCCGAAAAGTGAAGAGGTCCAGAAACCGGCGGCAGAAGACTCTTCAGTCTTCATAAGGTAGCGCACAGCGCTGCAGCTGTGCGCCATTGTTGTCAGCACACTTCATAGCAACGGTCACTGAGGGTGCAGGGCGCTGGGGGGGGCGCCCTGGGCAGCAATGATAGTACCTTATTCTGGCTAAAAATACATCACATATAGCCCCTGGGGGCTATATGGATGTATTTAACCTCTGCCAGGTCTCAGAAAAACGGGAGAAGAAGCCCGCCGAAAAGGGGGCGGGGCCTATTCTCCTCAGCACACAGCGCCATTTTCCCTCACAGAAATGCTGGTGGGAAGGCTCCCAGGCTCTCCCCTGCACTGCACTACAGAAACAGGGTTAAAACAGAGAGGGGGGGCACTTATTTGGCGATATGATTATATATATTAAAATGCTATAAGGGAAAAACATTTTTATAAAGGTTGTCCCTGTATAATTATAGCGTTTTGGTGTGTGCTGACAAACTCTCCCTCTGTCTCCCCAAAGGGCTAGTGGGGTCCTGTCCTCTATCAGAGCATTCCCTGTGTGTGTGCTGTGTGTCGGTACGTGTGTGTCGACATGTATGAGGACGAGGTTGGTGAGGAGGCGGAGCAATTGCCTGTAATGGTGATGTCACTCTCTAGGGAGTCGACACCTGAATGGATGGCTTATTCAAGGAATTACGTGATAATGTCAACATGCTGCGAGGTCGGTTGACGTCATGAGACGGCCGGCAAACAAAATAGTACCTGTCCAGGCGTCTCAAACACCGTCAGGGGCTTTAAAACGCCCATTTACCTCAGTCGGTCGACACAGACACGGACACTGACTCCAGTGTCGACGGTGAAGAAACAAACGTATTTTCCTTTAGGGCCACACGTTACATGTTAAGGGCAATGAAGGAGGTTTTACATATTTCTGATACTGGGCTTGCTCACAGGTGGACCCCTGGATCCTGCAGGTAGTATCTCAGGGTTACAGGTTGGAATTCGAGAAGTCTCCCCCTCGCCGGTTCCTAAAGTCTGCTTTGCCAATGTCTCCCTCAGACAGGGCGACGGTATTGGAAGCCATTCACAAGCTGTTCTCTCAGCAGGTGATAGTCAAGGTACCCCTCCTACAACAGGGAAAGGGGTATTACTCCACACTATTTGTGGTACCGAAGCCGGACGGCTCGGTAAGACCTATTCTAAATCTGAAATCTTTGAACCTGTACATACAAAAATTCAAGTTCAAGATGGAGTCACTCAGAGCAGTGATAGCGAATCTGGAACTTTATGGTGTCCCTGGACATAAAGGATGCTTACCTGCATGTCCCAATTTGCCCTTCACATCAAGGGTACCTCGGGTTCGTGGTGCAAAACTGTCATTATCAGTTTCAGACGCTGCCGTTTGGATTGTCCACGGCACCTCGGGTCTTTACCAAGGTAATGGCCGAAATGATGATTCTTCTGCAAAGAAGAGGCGTATTAATTATCCCTTACTTGGACGATCTCCTGATAAGGGCAAGGTCCAGAGAACAGCTGGAGGATGGAGTAGCACTAACCCAAGTAGTGCTGCAACAACACGGGTGGATTCTGAATTTTCCAAAATCTCAGTTGACCCCGACAACACGTCTGCTGTTCCTGGGAATGATTCTGGACACGGTTCAGAAAAAGGTGTTTCTTCCGGAGGAGAAAGCCAAGGAGTTATCCGAACTTGTCAGGAACCTCCTAAAACCAGGAAAAGTGTCTGTGCATCAATGCACAAGAGTCCTGGGAAAGATGGTGGCTTCTTACGAAGCGATTCCATTCGGCAGATTCCACGCACAAACTTTTCAGTGGGATCTGCTGGACAAATGGTCCGGATCGCATCTGCAGATGCATCAGCGGATAACCTTATCGCCACAGACAAGGGTGTCTCTTCTGTGGTGGTTGCAGAGTGCTCATCTGTTAGAAGGCCGCAGATTCGGCATACAGGACTGGGTCCTGGTGACCACGGATGCCAGCCTGAGAGGCTGGGGAGCGGTCACACAGGGAAGAAACTTCGAGGGAGTATGGTCAAGCCTGGAGATGTCTTTCTCGATATAGTCAGGGCTGTGAAGATTTATGTCGCCATTTGGGCTCAGTTTGGGGAAACAGAGGCTCTGTTTGTCCGGTATACTCCCAGCGTGCTTGGGGCGCCTGTGTCTCTGCAGTCTGTTTCCTGCTGGATCTGTGATACGATTCGGTGTGCTAGTTCTACGGCTGGATTGCCATTACCGAAGTCGGGGGAGACCCATTCTACTAGGAAGATGGGTTATTTTTGGCCAGTTGCCCCAGTTGTCTAGGCGGGTTAGCTTTGCCGAGCAGTTACTTGGTCGGGTTTCAAACACCTTTGCTAAGCTCTACAAGTTTGATACCCTGGATGATGGGCGCCCGTCCCAGTGCGTACGGTGTCTGCTGCTATTGTTTTTGGTGGCACTTTGTGGTGTTTCTTCTCTGTCAGGCTGATGTTGTACATGCCATGGCATGTGATTTCTTATTGTTGGTTGGCTAACACACAGGTTGTGTTGCATATTCTCTCAGCATATGGCTGTATGGTTTTCATACCGTGGGCTGGTGTTCTGTAGAAGGCCAGGTCTTGCGGTATGTTCGTGGTGTGAGCTGGTATAACACTGTGTTTAAATTATACATTCTTTCCTCAAAATGTCCGTCTCTCCTGGGCACAGTTTTCTAACTGAGGTCTGGAGGAGGGCCAGTTCACACCCAGTTTAAGTCTTTATAGTGTCCCCAAGCTGCTGCGGATCCAACTATACCCCATGGTCCTTTTGGAGTCCCCAGCATCCTCTATGGACTAGGAGAAAAGGATTTACCGGTAGGTATTAAAATCCTATTATTATTATACAAGTGGAGCAGCCTGTGGTGTCCTGTTGTTGTTGTTGTTGCTGTTGTTGTTGTTGTTATTGTTATTGTTATTATTATTTAGAGGGATCAGCCTGTGGTGTCCTGTTATTATTATTATTATTATTATTATTATTATACAGAGGGAGCAGCCAGTACTGTCTTGTTGTTGTTGTTGTTGTTGTTGTTGTTATTATACAGGGGGAGCAGCCTTTGGTGTCCTGTTATTATTATAATACAGGAGTAGCAGCCTGTGGTGTCCTGTTATTATTATAATACAGGAGGAGCAACCTGTGGAATCCAGTTATAATAATAATAATAATAATAATTATTATTAATATTATACAGAGGGAGCAGCAGCCTGTGGTGTCCTGTAATTATTATTAATTTACAAGAGGAGCAGCTTGTGGTGTCCTGTTATTATTATACAGGGTGAGCAGCCTGTGGTGTCCTGTTATTATAATACATGGGAGTAGCCTGTGGTGTCCTATTATTATTATGATTATTATTTTTTTATTATTATTATTATTATTTTTATACTGGGGTGCAGCCTTTCGTGTCGTTGTTGTTGTTATTATTATTAATTTTATTATATGAAATTGTGGGGATTGAAGATATTGCTCAAATTCTAGGATATATTAAAGCAGAGACCATAATATCCCTGGCATGTGTAACAGATTATAATTGGAGCAGTATAAAGCAAATGTATATCACACTCCTGGGACTGTCACAGTGACATCATTTATATCTATAGTAATAATACAGGGACATGACTGGGGAGGTGAGGGTGACCTGGGAATGTCATAGTGACCTCACTAATATCTATAGTAATAATACAGGGACATGATTGGGGAGGTGAGGGGATCTGGGAGCGTCACAGTGACATCACTAATATGTATAGTAATAATACAGGGACATGATTGGGGAGGTGAGGGGGACCTGGGAGTGTCACAGTGACATCACTTATATCTATAGTAATTATACAGGAACATGACTGGGGAGGTGAGGGGTCTGGGAATGTAACAGTGACCTCACTAATATGTATAGTAATAATACAGGGACATGATTGGGGAGGTGAGGGGGACCTGGGAGTGTCACAGTGACATCACTTATATCTATAGTAATTATACAGGAACATGACTGGGGAGATGAGGGGTCTGGGAATGTAACAGTGACCTCACTAATATCTATAGTAATAATACAGGGACATGATTGGGGAGGTGAGGGGGACCTGGGAGTGCCACAGTGACAAGAGAAAGAAAGTGGACTTCTTTGTGGGCGCACTCTTGTGAAGAAATAATGAGATATTCTCAAAGAATAAAACTTCAACTTTTATTACAAATGATTAAGAATTTATTCAATCTCCTGAGAACAAATAATGGGGCAGATGTATTAACCTGGAGATGGCATAAGGAAGTGATAAACCAGTGAAAAATGAAAGGTGATACACGCACAAGCCAATCACCTCCTAACTGTTAATTTACATATTGAAACTGATTGGTTGGTGTGTTTATCACCTTGCATTTATCACTGGTTTATCACTTCCTTATGCCTTCTCCAGGTTAATACATCTGCCACATTGTTTCTTGCCGCCTGCCCCCTGTCTGTCTCCTGCTGCCTTTCCCCTGCCTGTCTCCGGCCACCTTTCCCCTGCCTGTCTCCAGCCACCTTTCCCCTGCCTGTCTCCAGCCACCTTTCCCCTGCCTGTCTCCTGCAGCCTTTCCCCTGCTTGTCTCCTGCAGCCTTTCCCCTGCTTGTCTCCTGCAGCCTTTCCCCTGCCTGTCTCCTGCAGCCTTCCCCCTGCCTGTCTCCTGCAGGCTTTCCCCTGCCTGTCTCCTGCCGCCTTTCCACTGCCTGTCTCCTGCCACCTTTGCTACACCATCGGCTGGATGTGTGAAACCTGAGGTCACAGAGACTGTACGCCGCAGCTCCATGAATGAGGCCATGAAAATTCCCTCAGGAGACCCTGTCCCTTCACAACCAATTCTCACCCTTACACCACTTCATGGCTGCAGCCATACTCGTCTGACAACTCAGGACACATAGCGCACATGCTCCGTATGGGTCGTGCACATGAGCGGTGTAGCGAACATCAGCTCATCGTGACTCCACCCACAATAGCGCTACACTCTAGATCAGGCCCACTATGCAGTATAGCCTTATGGGGCTGGGTCACAGGAACCTCGGAGACACTGACCAGGACCCTATGGCTGTGGAGAAATAGGAGACTTAATGACCACTCTATTCCACATTTACTATGTTACATGTGCAATATGTTTTATGTGTTATATTTATTCCAGGAACTCCAGTTGTGAGGAACGGAGTCTTTATTACACATCACACGTTCTGTATTCTCTCTGATTCACCGAGGATGGACAAGGACAGGAGTCACAGGACTGAGAGGATAGTAAATATCACCCTGGAGATCATCTACCTGCTGACTGGGGAGGTGAGTGGATCTGGGAGCGTCACAGTGACCTTATATCTATAGTAATAATACAGGGACATGACTAGGGAGGTGAGAAGATTCGGGAGTGTCACAGTGACATCACTTATATCTATAGTAATAATACAGGGACATGACTGGGGAGATGAGGGGATCTGGGAGCGTCACAGTGACCTTATATTTTATCTGGGAGTGTCACAGTGACCTCACTAATATCTACAGTAATAATACAGGGACATGACTGGGGAGGTGAGGGGATCTGGGAGTGTCAAAGGGACCTTATATCTATAGTAATAATACAGGGAAATAACTGGGGAGATTAGAGGATCTGGGAGCATCACAGTGACCTTATATCTATACTAATAAAACGGACATGACTGGGGAGGTGAGGGGTTCTGGGAGCGTAACAGTGACCTTATATCTATAGTAATAATACAGGGACATGACTGGGGAGGTGAGAAGATTCGGGAGTGTCACAGTGACATCACTTATATCTATAGTAATAATACAGGGACATGACTGGGGATGTGAGTGGATCTGGGAGCGTAACAATGACCTTATATCTATACTAATAATACAGGGACATGACTGGGGAGGTGAGGGGATCTGGGAGTGTCACAGTGACATCACTTATATCTATAGTAATAATACAGGGACATGACTGGGGAGGTGATAGGATCTGGGAGCATCACTGTGACCTTATATCTATAGTAATAATACAGGGACATGACTGGGGAGGTGAGGGGATCTGGGAGTGTCACGGTGACATTACTAATATCTATAGTTATAATACAGGGATATGACTGGGGAGATTAGGGAATCGGATCGTAACAGTGAGGTCACATATCTATACTAATAATACAGCGATGTCAGTGGGGAGGTGAGGGGGTCTTAGAGCATCGCATCACTTGTATCTATAGTAATAATATAGGGACATGACTGGGGAGGTGACGGGATCTGGGCGCGTCACAGTGACATCACTTATATCTATAGTAATAATACAGGGACATGACTGGGGAGGAAAGGGGATCTGGGAGCGGCGCAGTGATGTCACATATCTATAGTAATAACACAGGGACATGAGAGGGGAGGTAAGGCGATCTGGGCGTGTCTCAGTGACATCACATATCTATAGTTTTACAGGGACATGACTGGGGAGGTGAGGGGATTTGGGAGTGTCACAATGATGTCACTTTTGTCTATAGTAATAATACAGGGACATGAATGGGAAGGTGAAGGAATCTTGGGGCTTCATAGTGACGTCACTCATCTCTATAGTAATAATACAGGAACATGACTGTGAAGGTGATAGGATCTGGGAGCGTCACAGTGACCTTATATCTATAGTAACAATACAGGAACATGACTGAGGAGGTGAGGGGTCTTGAAGCGTCACAGTGACCTTATATCTATAGTAATCATACAGGGACATGACTGGGGAGGTGAGGGGATCTGGGAGTGTCACAGTGACATCACTTATATCTATATTAACAATACAGGAACATGACTGGTGAGGTGAGGGGGACCTGGGAGCATCACAATGACCTTATATCTAGAGTAATAATACAGGTACATGACTGGGGAGGTGAGGGGATCTGGGAGCATCACAGTGACCTAATATCTATAGTAATAATAAAGGGACATGACTGGGGAGGTGAGTGGATCTGGGAGCATCACAGTGACCTAATATCTACAGTACTAATACAGGGACATGACTGGGGAGATGAGGGGATCTGGGAGCGTCACAGTGACCTTATATCTATAGTAATCATACAGGGACATGACTGGGGAGGTGAGTTTATCTGGGACTGTCACAGTGACCTCACTAATATCTTCAGTAATAATACAGGGAGATGACTGGGGAGGTGAGGGGATCTGGGAGTGTCACATGGACCTTATATCTATAGTAATAATACAGGGACATAACTGGGGAGATGAGAGGATCTGGGAGCATCACAGTGACCTTATATCTATACTAATAAAACGGACATGACTGGGGAGGTGAGGGGATCTGGGAGCGTAACAGTGACCTTATATCTATAGGAATAATACAGGGACATGACTGGGGAGGTGAGGGGATTTGGGAGTGTCACCTTTTGTCTATAGTAATAATACAGGGACATGACTGGGGAGGTGAGGGGATTTGGGAGTGTCACAGTGATGTCACTTTTGTCTATAGTAATAATACAGGGACCTGAATGGGGAGGTGAAGGAATCTTGGGGCTTCTTAGTGACGTCACTCATCTCTACAGTAGTAATACAGGGACATGACTGTGAAGGTGATAGGATTTGGGAGCGTCACAGTGAAATCACTTATATCTATATCAATAATACAGGGACGTGACTGGGGAATTGAAGGGGGCTGGGAGAGTCACAGTGACGTCACTTATATTTGTAGTAATAATACAGGGACATGAGGAGATCTAGGAGTGTCACTGTGATGTCACTTATATCTATAGTAATAATACATGGACATGACTGGGGAGTTTGGGGGATCTGGGAGCGTCACAGAAAAATCACTTATATCTATAGTAATAATACAGGGACATGACTGAGGAGGTGAGGGGATCTGGGAGTGTCACAGTGACATCACATATCTATAGTAATAATACAGGGACATGACTGGGGAGGTGAGGGGATCTGGGAGTGTATATATTGATATTTGATGTCTCCACCATTACACAGGATTACACAATAGTGAAGAAGACATCCAATGAGTATGAGACACCCAGCAGCCATCCCCCTGTATCAGGAGGACTGAGTAGAACCCAGAGCCCCATCACGGTGCCTCCACCTCACTCACTGACACATGAGAGACACAATGATCAGAAGATCCTGGAACTCACCAAGAAGATCATTCAGTTGCTGACTGGAGAGGTGACAGCTGGGAATGGGGCATTATACAGTAACACCGGGGGACGTGTCTGGGTGATGACTGGAGAGGTGACTGCCGGGAATGGGGCATTATACAGTAACACCGGGGAACGTGTCTGGGTGATGCCTGGAGAGGTGACTGCTCGGAATGGGGCATTATACAGTAACACCGGAGGACGTGTCTGGGTGATGACTGGAGAGGTGACCGCTTGGGAATCGGGCAATATACAGTAACACCAGGGGTTGTGTCTGGGTGATGACTGGAGAGGTGACTGCTGGGAATGGGGCATTATACAGTAACACCGGGGGACGTGTCTGGGTGATGACTGGAGAGGTGACCGCTTGGGAATGGGGCAATATACAGTAACCCCGGGGGACGTGTCTGGGTGATGACTGGAGAGGTGACCGCTTGGGAATGGGGCAATTTACAGTAACACCAGGGGTTGTGTCTGGGTGATGACTGGAGAGGTGACTGCTGGGAATGGGGCATTATACAGTAACACTGGGGGACTTGTCTGGGTGATGCCTGAAGAGGTGACTGCTGGGAATGGGGCATTATACAGTAACACCAGGGGACGTGTCTGGGTGATGACTGAAGAGGTGACTGCTGGGAATGGGGCATTATACAGTAACACCAGGGAACGTGTCTGGGTGATGACTGGAGAGGTGACTGCTGGGAATGGGGCAATATACAGTAACACCGGGGAATGTGTCTGGGTGATGACTGGAGAGGTGACCGCTTGGGAATCGGGCAATATACAGTAACACCAGGGGTTGTGTCTGGGTGATGACTGGAGAGGTGACTGCTGGGAATGGGGCATTATACAGTAACACTGGGGGACTTGTCTGGGTGATGCCTGAAGAGGTGACTGCTGGGAATGGGGCATTATACAGTAACACCAGGGGACGTGTCTGGGTGATGACTGAAGAGGTGACTGCTGGGAATGGGGCATTATACAGTAACACCAGGGAACGTGTCTGCAGCTGTGTGTGTCATTATATCTGTATTGTTTAATCTATTACTGAAATCAACAATTATTACAGTCTTCTTTTATTGGTGGTTTATATAGGGTGAAGCCCAATTAAATAATATTAAAGTCAAAGATACAGAGGGAGAAGAAGAGACGTATGTGACTGATATGAAGGCAGAAGATATAGAGGGAGAAGAAGAGACGTATGTGACTGATATAAAGGCAGAAGATATAGAGGGAGAAGAAGAGACGTATGTAACTGATATGAAGGCAGAAGATATAGAGGGAGAAGTAGAGACGTATGTGACTGATATGAAGGCAGAAGATATAGAGGGAGAAGAAGAGACGTATGTAACTGATATGAAGGCAGAAGATATAGAGGGAGAAGAAGAGACGTATGTGACTGATATAAAGGCAGAAGATATAGAGGGAGAAGAAGAGACGTATGTGAGGGGTGATCAGCAGTGTAAGGAGGAGGAAATCCCTACAGATACCAGCACAGGTGAGTAATAAACACTTATTACAGAAAAGAGTCGTATATTCTCCTTGCTCAGTCACTACAGCAATCTCTTATCCTACACCCTCCTCTATCAGTACAAATTAGGGAACTGTATTTGCCCAGTAGGGGAGTCAGGAGCCATCAGCCCCTATTATACTCCTGCTCTCCCCCTCACATCATGTCACTGTGTGTTACCAGCCCAGAGATCTGACCAGTCTCCTCCCCACACTCTCTGGTGTATTTCATACATCAAGAGCCATCAGCCCCTGTTATACCCCTGCTCTCCCCTCACATCATGTCACTGTGTGTTACCAGCCCAGAGATCTGACCAGTCTCCTCCCCACACTCTCTGGTGTATCTCGTACATCAAGAGCCATCAGCCCCTGTTATACCCCTGCTCTCCCCTCACATCATGTCACTGGCTGTTACCAGCCCAGAGATCTGACCAGTCTCCTCCCCACACTCTCTGGTGTATCTCGTACATCAGGAGCCATCAGCCCCTATTATACTCCTGCTCTTCCCCTCACATCATGTCACTCTGTTACCAGCCCAGAGATGTGACCAGTCTTCTCCCCACACTCTCTGGTGTATCTCATACATCAGGAGCCATCAGCCCCTATTATACTCCTCCTCTCCCCTCACATCATGTCACTGTGTGTTACCAGCCCAGAGATCTGACCAGTCTCCTCCCCACGCTCTCTGGTGTATCTCATACATCAGGAGCCATCAGCCCCTATTATAGTCCCGCTCTCCTCCTCACATCATGTCACTGTGTGTTACCAGCCTAGAGATCTGACCAGTCTCCTCCCCACACTCTCTGGTGTATCTCATACATCAGGAGCCATCAGCCCCTATTATACTCCTGCTCTCCCCCTCACATCATGTCACTGTGTTACCAGCCCAGATATCTTACCAGTCACCGCCCCACAATCTCTGGTGTATCGCATACATAGCACAGGATATAAAGATAAAAATAAAAAGTCTCGGTGGAGTGGAGTGGGCAAAATCCAGATTGTAGTGGATCAAGGATGGAGTTGTCAGAGAGGTAGCTTGTGAGATGGCTGTAGACCAGTCATTCAAGTAGTTTGGAGGCGATTGGGAGAAGAGAGATGGGTCGGTAGCTAGTGAGTGATGAAGGGTTGAGGTTGTTTTTTTCGAGACTAGAGGACACCAGAGCATATTTGAATGGTGAGGGAAAGATGCCGGTAGAGAGCGATAGGTTATAGAGGTGAGCAAGGTGGGAGCAGGCAGTGGGGAGAGGGAGCGGAGAAGACGGGAGGGGAGGGGTTCCAAGGGGCAGGTTGAGGAGGGATAAGATGAGGGAGTGGACTTCCTTGTCTGAGGTGGGACGGAAGCAGGACAGGGTGGGATAGATGGAGGGGAGTGATGATGGGGGCAGCAGAGGGTTGACGGGAGTAGATGTCATTTTGGATAGCCACAATTTTGGAGATGAAGATGGAGGCAAAGTCAGTGACAGTGAGGCAGGAGGAGGGGGTCGGAGGAAAATTTTTAAAGTTTTAAAGAGTCGGCGTGGACTGGAGGACTGAGAAGCGAAGAGTGTTTGGCGAGAGAAAGAGCAGAGCTGTAGGAGGAGAGAATAAACTTGAAATGGAGGAAGTCCGCCAGAGAGATCTCCTCCAGGAGCGTTCTGCGGAGTGTGAACATTTTTGTAGGAATCATGTTAGTTTGGTGTGCCAGGGTTGGGACAGAAGGTGGCTACCTGGTTGGGACAGGTCATGGTGGAAAGAGGAGAGAGGAAAGTCTCGAGGGAGGACAGGGTAGCGGGGTTGAAAGACCCGAGATTGCGTCTGGTGATGTTGGGTCTGGGCGTGTAGAGGAGAGGGGAAGATGAGAGGGTGAAAGTAGATAGTGGTCAGAGAGAATGAAGGAAGAGTTAGGGAAATCAGAGATCAGATCGGTGGGTGAAGACATGGTCGAGGGAGTTGCCGAGATTGTGAGTAGGGGTGGAAGACCATTGAGAAAATCCAAAGGTGGTGGAAAGTGCAAGAAGATTAGTGGAAGCTGCATTAGTGATGTTGATAGGGATGTTAAAGTCAACAAGGATGATAGAGGGGAGGTCGGAGGAGAGAAAGTGGGGAAGCCAGGCAGCAAAGTTGTCAAGGAAAGGTGAACAGCAGCCAGGGGGGCGGTAGATCACTGCCACATGGAGGTGAATGGGGTAGAAGAGGCAGATAGTGTGGACTTCAAAGGTGGAGAAGGTGAGGGAGGGCTCAGGTGGGATGACAAAAAAGGTGCAGTTTGTGGAGAGAAGGATGCCCACGCCTCCACCCTAGCGGCCATCAGGTCTGACCGTGTGGGTGAAGGAGAGGCCTCCGTAGGAGAGGGCAGCAGGGGAGGTGGTGTCAGAGGAGGAGAGCCAGGTTTCAGTGATGACGAGAAGATTAAAAGAGTGGGAGATGAAGAGGTCGTGGATAGTTGGCAGCTTGTTGCAGATTGATCTAGCATTCCAGAGTGCACAGGAGAAGGGAAGGGAGGGGACAGGGGAGATGAAGATCAGGTTGGCAGGGTTCTGAATGTGTGTGTGGGTGGTCTGGAAATTGGGGGGGGGGATTACCTAGCAGTGAGGATTGGTATGGGACAGGATCGAGGAGCCATAATTCCAGTACAGTAGTCTTGTTCAGATTAATAATATAGAATGGAGTGGGTGTAATATAGAATGGACAATGAGAAGGGGGATGTAGTAAAAGCAGACAGTGAAAAACTTTTTTTTTTTGGTAAATAATGGACGGAACGGAAAGGCTGAGATTGTTACACAGTGGTTGTAGAGAGTATAAATGAGGAGTAGAAAGCAATGTGTGAGAGCAGTATGGCTGGTATGTAATCAGACAGGGAGGTCAGTGTGCGGGCTGCAGGCATTGGTGGTACTGGATTAGGTTACTCTGTAGGATGTTGATTGCAGTTGGGGAAGATAGTCTGCTGTCCTTCTGTTCCTCTCCTGTTTATCTCCGAGTATCTTCAAAGGTCATATATTCATACTTAACACTAACATACTATGCAGCTAGGATACTTTGCAGCCAAATATGTACTGATTAAATATAAATGCATACATTGATACAGGCTTGATTGCCAACAGCACCCACAATCTCTGAAACCCCACCCACCCACCCTGGATGGAGATCGTGTCTGCTGAGGAAGTCCACTACTGTTGATGTAGGACACCGCTGTGACGTTGTCCGACTGAACTTGAATGGCTCGATCTTGCAGAAGATGTGCCGCCTGTAGAAGGCCGTTGTATATGGCCCTTAGTTCCAGAATGTTTATTGGAAGGACAGATTCCTGGCTTGACCACTTTCCTTGGAAGTTTTGCCCCTTGGTGACTGCTCCCCAACCTTTGAGGCTTGCATCCGTGGTTAGAAGAACCCAATTCTGAATCCTGAACCTGTGTCCCTCAAGCAGGTGAGAAGTTTGCAGCCACCAGATGAGTGAAATTCTGGCTTTCGGCGACAGGCGTATCTGCTGGTGCATGTGAAGATGCGATCCTGACCACTTGTCCAGGAGATCCAGCTGGAAGAACCGTGCATGGAATCTTCCGTATTGTAGAGCCTCGTAGGAGGCTACTATCTTCCCCAGAAGGCGAATGCACTGATGAACCTATACCCGGGGAGGTTTCAAGACATCCCTGACAATTGATTGCATCACCAACGCTTTCTCCACTGGTAGAAACACCCTCTGCACTTCCGTGTCGAGTATCATCCCCAGGAAGGCCAGTCTCCTTGTCTGTTCCAAATGTGACTTTGGAAGGTTCAGGATCCACCCATGATCCCAGAGTAATTGAGTTGAGAGCGCAATACTCTGCAACAGCTTCTCCTTGGAAGATGCCTCTATCAGCAGATCATCCAGATATGGAATTATGTTCACTCCCTGTTTGCGTAGGAGGAGCATTATCTCCGCCATGACCTTGGTGAACACCCTCGGTGCTGTGGAGAAGCCAAATGACAACGTCTGGAACTGATAGTGACAGTCTTGTAGTGCAAACCGTAGATAGGCCTGGTGAGGTGGCCAGATCGGAATGTGAAGGTACGCATCCTTGATATCCAGGGATACTAGGAATTCCCCCTCCTCCAGACCTGAGATCACTGCTCTCAGAGACTCCATCTTGAATTGGAAAACCCTCAAGTAGGGGTTCAACGAATTCAAGTTCAATATAGGCCTTACCAAACTGTCCGGTTTTCGTACCACAAACAGGTTTGAGTAATAACCCTTGGTTTTTGGGTAAGGTGGAACTGGAACAATGACATATGTTCGTACCAATTTTTGAATGGCTTCCTGTAGGATAGCACTTTCTGTCAGCGAAGCTGGTAAGCCTGGTTTGAAGAATCTGTGAGGTGGGAGTTCCTGAAACTCCAGTCTGTACCCCTGGGTATCAATATCCGTCACCCAGGGATTAGGCATGATGACGCCCAGACGTGATCTCCAGGCTGAGAGGTCCACCATCATGCTGAATATTTAGAGGAAGCAGAACCTGGTTTCTGTTCCTGGGAACCTGTTGGTGCACGTTTTTTGGATCTTCCCCGACCTCCTCTAAAGAAGGTTGGAGGGGGTTTGGATTTTTTTTTATTTTGCGGTCCAAAAGGACTGCAGTGTAGATTAAGGATAAGACTTCCTAGCTGGGGCTGCTGCGGAGGGAAGAAATGTCGACTTACTCGCAGTCGCCGTGGAAATCCACGCATCCAATGCGTCCCCAAATAGTGGCTGACCTGTGAATGGCAGGTTCTCCACACTTTTCTTGGATTCTGAATCCGCAGTCCATTGGCGTATCCAGAGTCCTCTGCGTGCTGAGACAGCCATGGAAGTAGCAGGCCAATGTCCTTCATGGCCTCCACCATGAAACCTGCAGAATCCTGTATGTGACGTAAAAACAAGTCAATGTCACTCCTATCCATAGTATATAAGTCCTCTAGTAAGGTGCCTGACCACTTTACTATGGCTTTAGAGATCCACGCACAACCAATAGTGGGCCTTAAAGCCATGCCTGTAGCAGTGTATAGTGATTTGAGCGTAGTCTCAATCTTGCAGTCAGCCGGCTCCTTTATGGCGGTTGAACCAGGAACAGGTAAAACCATCTTTTTAGACAGCCTAGATACAGAAGCGTATCAGAGTCGGTATCAGTGTCAGCTTGCATTATCTGGGCAAGTGTACATTTTTTTGGGTATATAGGTGTGGTTTTAGATGAAGTAGTGGGAGCTGAATACTTCAAACCCACTTCAGATTGTCTCAAAACACTGCATCTCTTTCTCAGTATGTGACATCCTTGTTGAAATCTGGGATATCATTCCCCTTAAAGAATCCACCCATGGGGGTTCGGATTCAGAAGGCTGAGACAGCACATTGCAGTCCTGAGTACATGGAATAGACTCCTCAGGAGAAGATACACACTGCAGCACAGGACTCAGAGTCCTTAGACATGGTAATGTGGATATACACACACACACACAGGAAAATGTCAGACACAGTTTCCCCCAGAGTACCTTCAGAGAGTCACAGTGTATAACGAGCCAGCCACACAGCGCCCCTGTAGGCAGTTATTATGATAAAAGCCCGGCTCTGACTAACCTTAATAGGGAGGGCAGCACTCCCTGTCAATGTCCTAGTTCCTAAGATCTGCAGGGAGAAAATGGCACTGGTGAGTGCTGGATCCGCTCTGAGAGGAAGCCCCGCCCCTTGTAATGGTGCGTGGCTTCCAGCACTAATTGTTTATACTGGCCTGAGGATTTTAGTGATAACAGGGGGATTAGCCCCTGTTATCTGCGTGACCAGTGTAGGGTTTATCCGCGCTGGCTCAGGACGCCCCTCAAAGCGCCTACACTGTGTGTTGCTGAGCCTTCCTGGAGCGCAGCCTGTCAGAGCTGCGCTCCCACCCTTGTGCCGCCATACCCACTGGTGACCCGCTAACCGGGCCGCCGGCGCTATACTCACCACTTTTCTTTCTTCTGCCTTTATTAGGTAGTGGCGGCCGTGCTGCGGAAGTGAGCAGTCACCTCATGGGCTTGCGATCAGCACCCTCAGGAGCTCAGTGCCCTGTCAGTGGAGTAGAGAACCATTAACTCTTCAAGATGTTGGTTCCTTCCCCCCTCCCTAAGTACCACGAAGCAGGGAGACTGTTGCCAGCAGCCTTCCTGTAACCTAACTATCTCTAGAAAATAAAAAACTAAGAAAACTCCTAGGAGCTTCCCTAGCTGTGACCGGCTCCTCCGGGCACATTTTCTAAACTGAGTCTGGTAGGAGGGGCTTAGAGGGAGGAGCCAGCCCACACTATTAAACTCTTAAAGTGCTAGTGGCTCCCAAAGGACCAGTCTATACCCCATGGTACTAAACGGACCCCAGCATCCTCTAGGACGTAAGAGAATGTAGATTATAACCTAGCAGATGATGATAATAATTACAGGGTATCATATGGTGTATTGCATGTAAAGTACCTTGTTCCACACCTACTCTGCTGTAGCAATATACCTTATATAAGGGTGAGTAACACTTGTACAGGCTTACCAGCGTATGAGCACACACATAACGGAATGCTACCAATGCTTCCAGGAGTAACGTTAGGAGACATTTCTCTGATCCATCAGCTCATATGACTGATGTTATTGTTCATCTAGAATCTCCAATTCATACGATATGTTCCCCATCCATTGTTTTACATTGGTGCTGACATAGGACTTGGCGAGTGAATACATCTCCATTTATACTTCATGGTTAGTTACCAGTACAAGAGAGAGATACATCTAAGTCTTATTATAATATTACATTTGTTATTGTGATGTTCTCAGGAGGGTGGACCTAATGATAGTCTGAGACACAATATTATAAAGCCTTCATTAAAAGTTATGTTTTAATATACACACACAATTGTCCCAGAGAGTCGTTTTCTCCTATTGTTTACAAGATTAATATTGTTACAGAAAATTTCACATTTCCATAATGTATTTTATTTCCAGCAGATGGACACACAAGCAGGAATATCTCAGAAGGACATCTAATGTTATCCCCGGATTGTGACATAAAAGATAATGACAGTAGACAGGATTCTCCAGGAGATAACCCTATTACCCCAATTATACATCCAGCTCTATCAGCTGATCCCTCTGATCCTGGGAAATGTTCTCCTGATCACTCTGATATTGGTGCACCTGTTACAGCTCTGAGAGTAGATACAGTGTTTCCCTGTTTTATAGATGCCATATGTTTTACACAGAACACAAAGCCTATTAACCCACACACAGGTAAGGTAGGTGAAAGGCCACTGATATGTTCTGAGTGTGGGAAATGTTTTACACTGAAATCATATCTTGTTACACATCAGCGAAGTCACACAGGTGAGAAGCCATTTCCATGTTCTGAGTGTGGGAAATGTTTTACACTGAAATCACATCTTGTACATAACAGAAGACACACAGGTGAGAAACTATTTTCTTGCTCTGAGTGTGGGAAATGTTTTACACTGAAATCACATCTTGTTGTACATAACAGAAGTCACACAGGTGAGAAACCATTTTCTTGCTCTGAGTGTGGGAAATGTTTTACACAGAACTCACAACTTGTTACACATCAGCGAAGTCACACAGGTGAGAGGTCATTTCCATGTTCTGAGTGTGAGAAATGTTTTACACAGAAATCACAACTTGTTACACATCAGCGAAGTCACACAGGTGAGAGGCCATTTCCATGTTCTGAGTGTGGGAAATGTTTTACACGGAAATCAAATCTGGTTAAACATCAGCAAAGTCACACAGGTGAGAAGCCATTTCCATGTTCTGAGTGTGGGAAATGTTTTACACTGAAATTAAATCTTGTTACACATCAGAAAAGTCACACAGGTGAGAGGCCATTTCCATGTTCTGAGTGTGGGAAATGTTTTACATGGAAATCACAACTTGTTCCACATCAGCTAAGTCACACAGGTGAGAAGCCATTTTCTTGCTCTGAGTGTGGGAAATGTTTTACACACAAATCACATCTTGTTATACATCAGCGAAGTCACACAGGTGAGAGGCCATTTCCATGTTCTGAGTGTGGGAAATGTTTTGCAAACAAATCAGCTCTTGTTATACACCAGAGAAGTCACACAGGTGAGAAGTGGTTTTCTTGCTCTGAGTGCAGGAAATGTTTTACACAGAAATCAGATCTTCTTAGACATCAGCAAAGTCACACAGGTGAGAGGCCATTTCCATGTTCTGAGTGTGGAAAATGTTTTTCACACAAATCAGATCTTGTTAAACATAACAGAAGTCACACAGGTGAGAAGCCATTTACATGTTCTGAGTGTGGGAAATGTTTTACACGGAAATCACAACTTGTTACACATCAGTGAAGTCATACAGGTGAGAGGCCATTTCCATGTTCTGAGTGTGGGAAATGTTTTACACGGAAATCACAACTTGTTACACATCAGCGAAGTCACCCAGGTGAGAGGCCATTTCCATGTTTTGAGTGTGGGAAATGTTATACGCAAAAATCAAATCTTGTTAGACATCAGCAAAGTCACACAGGTGAGAGGTCATTTTCATACTCTGAGAAATAAATCAGCTCTTGTTGCACACAGTAGACATCACTCAGATGAGGAACCATTTTAATCTTCTGAAGTATACTCATTGCCATGCGTTGTTCTTCAAGTTTCTTATCCTTTCTCCTATGTTTTTGCAATATACATGTTACCGCAGGGTGAAATAATCAGATGTCGTGTCCTCATCTACCACTGCTATGTAGATGACCTGTCTTTTGTTCCGGGTACTGAGAACCCAGTACCAATCCTAAATGGTTGTCTAGCTGAGCTCCAGGTGTGGGTGATGCTAGTTGGCTGTGACTCAGTCCTGGTGAAACAGGCCATTATGGTAGAAGCTCACCAACAAAGGGCAGGGCTACAGCTCAGCTTTGCAAACCAACCGGGCTTGGGGGTTCAGAGTTACAGAATGCTGATCATTTGCGGAATCTTGGTGTCCTGGATGGTGGAGTGACACTTAGACATCAGTATCTGCCACAATTAGATCCTCATCTGAGGAACATAGCCAGACTCCAGCACGTAATTCTCTCAGAAGATCTACCTACACTCATACATGTACTTGTATCATCACGCATAGACTACTGCAATGTCCGCTACCTGGGTCTCCCAGCAAAAGAATTGCACCGCTTGTAGCTTGTACAGAATGCAGCAGCCAGGCTGTTACCTAACCAGCCCGTTCCTGCCACATAACACCCATTCTCTGCTCCCTTCACCGGCTGCCTGTAATATGGTGACTATTACATAATCTTACTGACTCAGCCCACCATGACCAGGGTCCATGGTACCAGAAGCAGCTTCTGCCTCCTTATTGCCCTGCTTTCTAACTTCCACCTGCAGATGAAGGACTGTTACCAGCAGTACTAAGAATCCTCAAGCAGTGCTGAGATGTCAGAGGGGGAGACAGGGTGGTGGCACTAGTGCTCTAGTGGGGGCTGCCGGAGGCAGTGTCTGTGAGAATCTTGTCCTCAAGCAGCACTGAGTTGTCAGAGGGGAGACAAGGTGGTGGCAGTAGTGGGGGAGACAGGGTGGTGGGGTGGTGACAGTTGGGGGGAGATGGGGCAGTAGTGGGGGGAGATGGGGTGGTGACAGTAGTGTGGGGAGACAAGGCGGGTGGCAGTAATGGGGGAAGACAGTGCAGTGACAGTAGTTGGAGACGTGGCAGTATTGTAGACAGAACGGTGGCAGTAGTGGGGGGAGACAAGGCGGTTGGCAGTTGTGGGGGTAGACGGGCAGTGGCAGTAGTAGTGGCGGTGGCAGTAGTGGGGGGGGAGACAGGGTGGGTGGCAGTAGTGGAAGGAGACGTGGCAGTACTGGGGGAAAACAGGGTGGTGGACGGAAAAAGGGCGGGTGGCAGTAGTGGGGGGAGACAGGGTGGTGGCAGTAGTAGGGGGGAGACCAGCTGTGTGGCAGTAGAGTGGGGAGACAGGGTGGATGGCCACAGTGCAGTACCAGGGGATACTGGAAGCAGTAAAGGTGTATGGGTCCCGCACAGAATCAGTTTACTATTAGACTTAATGATGATTATGCTTCCTTATTTCTAATGAATCCCTTGTATGTGTTACGGTTATTTGCTGTGTCAGCCTTTATGTGTGTTCTGTGTAATAATCCTGAAAGTAGTGCTGCTACCGATCTCATCATTTGTAGTAACTTGGAAAAGATGAGATATGAGGTGCACTCTGGAAGCTTATAGGGGGTTAATCAGAGATGATCGCAGATGTGACATCACGCAGCCCCTGGAAAATGGTCCCGGCCCGCCCGCATTCACCCCTCAGGGATGCAACCGCAATGTGTGTGTCTGCGCGGCCGCTGCGCATGTGCATTTTGTCACCACCAGCAAACTGCTGCGGACTGCTATTGCGGCTGGGTCTGAATGACCCCCATAGGGTTTTGGTTCTCCTGATATGTATCTGTTTTACTTACCTGCAATACTATAATGTAACTTGAATTGTTTCTGTGCTTTAAGGATATTTTATCCATGTTGTGCAGAGTAAAGTATTTTTTAAGTTTAAAATATAGAGAAAAATCTGTGTATTAAAGATATGAAATAAAGTTGTTTAAAAACAAAAGATTTCCGTTGAGTCTTTTTATGTGTCTGTGTATTATCTTATTTCCAGATAATTGTCGCTATGGTGACAGAAACAATTTCCTGTTACTGTGTCACTTGTGTTGTTACTTTTGTGTCCAGCGGGTGGGCTCGGAAATGTTATCCTTTTCCTCACAGTTGCTGGAGAAAATGAAGGAGGAGCTGGTGACGTGTCACGTTCCGCTTGAGTTGACCATTTTCTCACCAGCAGGTCTTTCCACTGACAATGCTAAATTCCTTAGTCGTATAAACAACCCTTTATGAAGTCTAAGAACACTGTACGCTGCTTACTTAAGAAGTACCGTAAAGGTACGCTATTTGCGTAACGATCGCTCAGCAGTAAGCGAGACGCTCAAGCGTCACGTTCGCTCACGGCCCAGTGATCACAGGACACGTTATTGGTTATGACTAGAGTAATGATTCGCTATGGCGTAGCGGACGCTCGAGACCACGAGGAGATCACCAGCGGCGCAGACGCTCACAATGCTATACCTTTATGTCTGAACCTTATACCTATGAAATACACAGAATACCTTAATGTGAATACAGGGTGTAAGTGCAACCTTGTGTAACCTGACTAACTACAAAGCTGCTTGAGCGTCACCGACGCTCAAGTGAACACTTAACACTATAAGCAATACACAGATACTGGTTTAGGGTCCAAAGCCTATTAACTGTATTATATCTAATATACTTGTAAAAGGGGATAACAGTACAAATGATACACTGCAATATAACAAAGACTTCCTAACCAAAATACAATACTATCTAATACAATTACAATACTAGTCTAGGGGAGATATGATAGAAAAGAGCAAGGAGAGGGAGAGAGAAATGGAGAGAGATGAGAGAAATTGGCTCACAGTAAGACAATGATTACGGAGAGAAAACTTACGCACAAAGGGTAACGATCGCATGCGCCTCGATATCCAGCTCCCGGTTATCAGCAGAAAACCGTTGATGAGAGTGAAGTTGGATATGGTCGGCCTGCCTATTTATGCCCCACACACAATGCAATCTCATAGTCCCTACAATCCCATTGTCCATTGGATGAAGGAATTCGGCCCTGTATCACAACAAAAGGTCATAGGTTGATTCATACAGGTGGGCTGTGACGATTTCCAACAGCTCAGGTGGGTGGGAAACTGGGTTTCCCGCCGCATACCTGAGTATGGGTAAATAATAGAAATGGACATAAACTTCTTATGTCCATAACAATTCGCACGAGCGATTAATACGCTCCAAACCAACGCCGGAATATTGCTAATTAAATACTCTTCCGATGGGTACCAAACACTGCTGTATGATTCTTGTTAGACCCTTCGTACAACACAAAGAGGGATTCCTTTAAACCAGGACCTTCTATATTAACCAAACTTTCAGAAACTATCAAAGGGATCATGATCTATAAACTACATTAATTGTGAAAATATGTAACGAATGAGTCGCCCGCTACGACTACATAAACTCTACCGTAAATACGCATACCGCGCCTGCGAGTGCACGCTATTGCGGGTATGCGCCTTCACGGGAGAGCGTACGCATGCGCAGCGCGGACCAGTGTGCGGTGCAAATATGGCAACGTGCATAGAGACATTTTTCTGACTTTGACAGTCCACCCTTTGGCAGTCAATAATAACTGCCACCTTCTAAAACATTTCAAAAGGAGAAAAATGTAAGTCAGGGGTTAATTGATTTCCATGGTGGGGTAAGGAAGAAGAGTGGAGTAGGTGTGAAGAGGGTATGACCTAGTGAGAAAGCAGAAGTATGTGTGTATGAGTCCATGTTTGGAGGGTCATGTATCATCGTGCCGTACGTGTGGTAAATCAAGCTTCGAGGTATTGCGAAGTATACATTTGAATTCCTTCTTATCCCGTACTAAGGGTCTGTGGATGGGCTGTCAAACTCTACCGAGCTCATTTCGGCTGTGGTTGTAACAAAAATGGGGATGCACATTTTAGTTGATGATACATGAATGGGGGAGGTATGTGGTTGCTGATATCTGTGCCTGTATTCCCTATCGTCTATGTGTGTCATTACCTGAGGGTTGTAGAGATGAAGATAAAGAACACTTACGAAAAATGCAATGATATTCTATGTCAGGGAAATGTACATCTGTAGTTGAAGTTGTGTTCGGTATCTGTTGAGAGTCGTCTTCTTTGCGCTGTATTGCTCCTTGGGCATGAGCAAATAGCTTTGTCAGTGCCATCAGATTTACAAAAAATGTTGGGCTAGCGTGAGTTTAAAAATACTAGGGAAACTGGGGATCCATGGCAAAGTTCATCAAGTGTCCATATTTAAAGTTGTCAAATCTTCTTCTTTGGTGCTTGTCTGTTGTCTGTATACATCTCGTCTCGTCAGCTTCCTCGTTCATGGGGGTCTTTGTATCTTGGAGAAAAGCAGAAAAACAGGTGAAAGAAACGGACCGTATAATCGCATTTTCATCACATCCTGGTTTCTATCATTGGGTCATAAATCAAATCCAGGTTAATTACAGTTTCCTCACTCCTTAAGCTCATCACTCTTGTACTTTGTTTGCACCTCATTAAAGCCTGCCCGCATCTAAATATCAATCCAATAAATATAACAACACCTAAGATACATAGGAGAAACTTTCCAACATCCATTATGACTCCTTGGGCCCAGTCTCCTAAACCGGAGAACCAATTTTGCGGGTTCAACCATGACACCCAACCAGTCAGCTCATTACCTACAGCAGCAAGGGTGAGATTGTGTTTTCGACGAAATTCCCACTTTAGTTGCAGAATATCGTCCATCTTTTGGTCTATGACCTCTACCGGATCCTCGGTGCTATTTGTGATATACGTGCAACACTTTATGCCGTACTGTGTTGCTAATGTAACACAATATCCGCCTGTTACTGCTGTAAGATAATTAAGAACCATTCTATGCTGAACTAGTTCTGTTTTGTAAGCTTGAAGTTCTCTTCCAGTGTATCTAAACGTGTCATCGTACATTTCGGTGATATTATCTAACAAATTGGCGAGTGCGGAAATGTATCTATAATTCATCACTCCTCGAGCGGTGCGAGTGAAATCTAACGCTACCAGAACCTGAATCCCGGTGGATTCATGGATAAGATCAGAGGCCGGATGCTCTAACCTTTCTGACAGTTGTCTTTTAACTCGGTGCTCGTAATGAGTGTGAGTATAAGGAGCTTGGGCCCCACGGTGTATGTCCTTCATTTTGTCATGTGTAACAGTCATCACTTCAGGCAATACTTTTCCAATATAACACAATCCTTCAGAGTTTGGGGCAAGCCATTTGTACGCCTTTCTCCCGCATATGAAATATGCGTCATCGGGGAGAACATAAGGGACGGAGAAGGACATGACCATATTACAAACCTTCCAGGTGAAATCTCCTGACCCTAATTCTTCCATCTGCTTAATGCACGTATCAGTTTGTACGATATGTGCACAGTATCCTGGTGATACCTCTCCAACTCTAGTAATCCTATTTCCTAAAGTATATCGATACCGGAAAGATTTTCCTCTACTGGCTATGTGGCGTACAAGCTCTGTATCTGTAGGCATTCTATCTGCTCTATGCGAAAATGTCATGGTTTGGTTGCTCCATGACACTTCCCAATTTCCCGGCTTACGGGGGTTGGAGATATTAAAACATAAGAGGGACCTATCCACATGGTATTGGTGGAGCTTCAAACTAGGAGGGCTGGAGATGTTAAACCTCCGATCCACCGGTCTCCCACCACTTAGCTCAAGTACCTCCCCTAACGTTAAAGGAAATGGTACTAGCCCTGATTTGCTGTGACCCTGAGGTACTTGAGAGCATACCCAACAATCTGTTTGGTTTAATACGTTACCCACTAAGGAGTGATAGTCACTCAATGGATGCCGGTCCATATGGATATTAAAACTGGATTGGCATTTCTTTATGCATCCATCTTCAACCAGATTATCACAGAGCCTACAGATACAGTTTTCTTCAGCTAACAATCCATCACAATTTCTTCTATCGGATCGTTTTCTGATACTCGCCTTTGCTCGTTGGTTTGGTTGATCTTGGAAAACTACGCCTCCATCATCATAATCGGAACCCATTCCAGAACCTCTCTCGACCTCTATGGTACTCTCGCCGGAACAGACTGCTCTGGTCAACATCATGGTTAACATCAAAATCCGGATCACAGTCTCCTGGGGCAAGTCCATCTTTGAGGAGAAAATAGAGAAGAATGAGAAGGGGGAAAAAGAAATTTCAAGGGAGAGGGGATGGGAAGTGGAGAAAAACAACAAAAGGGAGAGGGGAGTCGACAACTGCTTCCGGTCTTCAAGGCTCAGGTGCCGCCTCAGTCCTCCTGGAACAGACACTCCAGTGATACAACCTCTACCGTCTGTTCCTTATCACGGGACTTCTCTGGGTCAGCAACCTTCTTGCAGTGGGATGAATGGACCCAAGTCTCTCTCTCAGCAACCTTCAATGCTGTGGTGCTAGTCAATAAGACCTGGTATGGTCCTTCCCATCTATCAATAAGACAACCTGAGCGTAGAAAATTTCGTATCATTACATAATCCCCAGGTTCAATGTCATGACAATTACTATCTGGTAAATCAGGAATCACCAACTTCAGATTATCATTTTGATTCCTCAACTGCTTACTCATGTTAATCAAGTATTTTACAGTTACTTCATTGTTACATTTCAAATCATCCTGAGGGTTAATCATGACATGCGGTTGTCGACCAAACAGAATTTCAAAAGGGGACAGATTAAGAGGGGACCTGGGAGTGGTTCTGATGCTATACAAAACAATGGGTAAAGCTTCTGGCCACGTCAATCCTGTCTCTGCCATTACTTTACTCAATTTATTTTTAATAGTGCTGTTCACTCTTTCGACCTTCGCACTCGCCTGTGGACGGTACGGAGTGTGCAGCTTGCTATCAATTCCCATCAACTTACACATTCCTTGAAAGACATCACCTGTAAAATGGGTACCCCTATCACTTTCAATGATTCTAGGGATACCATATCTACATACAAATTCCTGCATAATTTTCTTAGCTGTAAACATAGCGGTATTTGTAGTTGCTGGAAATGCTTCAACCCAATTCGAGAAAACATCTATACAGACAAGTACATATTTCAAATTTCGACATGGGGGTAACTGAATGAAGTCAATTTGTATTACCTGGAAAGGGCCGCCGGCAGGTGGGATATGGGATGGTTCTGTAGGTATTGCTTTTCCAATATTCTTTCTCAGACAGGTAAGGCATGACATTGCTCTTTTACTCGCATGAGAGGAGAATCCTGGGGCGCACCAGTATGCTCTTACCAATTTGCACATCCCCTCCTTGCCTAGATGAGTCAGCCCGTGAGCTGCTTCAGCCAGACACGGAAGGTATGCCCTAGGGGCCACTGGTTTACCATGTCCATCCGTCCAGAGCCCTGAGGACTCCTGGCCATATCCCTTTGCCTTCCAGACTGCTCTTTCCTGTGTGGAACACAAATTCTGCATCTCACACAACTTTTGTGTGTTGATGGTATTAAATACCATCAGTTGTGTGGTGTCTGTCTGTATGGGGGTAGCAGCTGCAAGCTTTGCGGCTTCGTCTGCTCGGCTGTTACCAAGGGATACTGGGTCTTGGCTATATGTATGTGCTTTACATTTGATAACAGCCACTCTGTCGGGTTCCTGTATCGCTGTTAGAAGCCTTTTTATATACGCTGCATGCGCTATCGGTGTACCAGCTGCCGTCATGAAATTTCTGAGGCGCCATAAGGCTCCGAAATCATGTACTACCCCGAAGGCGTATCTAGAATCGGTGTAGATATTGGCTGACTTACCCTTAGCCAATTCACATGCTCTGGTTAGGGCGACCAGTTCAGCAACCTGGGCTGAGTGAGGTGGGCCTAGCGGTTCCGCTTCTATGGTGTCTTGGTCATCTACGACTGCGTATCCAGTACACAAGTCTCCCGAGTCTGACTGTCTATGACAACTACCGTCTGTGTAGAACGTGAGTTCTGCATCTTCCAGTGGATTGTCACTGATGTCAGGCCTTGCGGTAAAATTTTGGGTCAAATATTCCATACAATCATGTGTATCTTCCTTTGTATTAAATCCTCCTTCCCCATCACTCTCACCTTCCACCCTTTGTGTCTGACCAGGCACACCTGGGAGAAATGTTGCAGGATTTAATGCGCTGCATCTCCTTATGGTGATGTTTACTGGGGCCATTAATGCCAATTCCCATCTTGTAAACCTTGCTGATGAGACGTGTCTGGTTTGGGCAGAATTCAATAAGGCAGATACCGCATGCGGTGTATGGATTGTGAGGTTGTGGCCTAGCACGACATCTTCGCTTTTTGTCACTAGCAATGCTATCGCCGCAACGCTACGCAAGCATGTGGGGAGGGATCGCGCTACTGTGTCTAGCTGAGCGCTGTAGTATGCGACTGGCCTGCTGGCGTCACCGTGTTTTTGGGTTAGTACACCTGCTGCGCACCCAGCACTTTCTGTTCCGTATAGTTCAAAGGGTTTCCCATAGTCTGGCATACCTAGTGCTGGTGCCTGCGTTAGGCATTGCTTGAGTCTCTCAAATGCCGTTTCGGATTCGTCTGTATGCGAAATCCGATCAGGTTTGTTTGAAGAGACCATTTCCTGCAGAGGTAGCGCCAATATGGAAAACCCTGGGATCCAATTACGGCAATACCCACACATTCCTAAAAACGTCCTGATCTGTTGCTGGGTTTGTGGCAGTGTCATGTCTCTAATGGCTTGGATTCTATCAGCGGTCAGGTGTCTCAGTCCTTGTGTTAGACAGTGTCCCAAATATTTTACCTTAGTTTGGCATAATTGCAACTTGTCTTTGGAAACCTTGTGACCTGTCTCTGAAAGATGAAACAGGAGCTGTTTCGTATCCTTCAGAGAAGCTTCCAGTGAATCTGAACACAGCAGTAAATCATCCACATACTGTATCAATACTGATCCACTCTCTGGTTGGAAAGACTGTAAACAATCATGCAAAGTCTGAGAAAATATACTTGGACTATCTATGAAACCTTGGGGTAACCGAGTCCACGTGTATTGGACTCCTCTGTATGTGAATGCAAACAAATATTGGCTGTCAGGGTGCAGAGGTACCGAAAAGAAAGCGGAGCAGAGGTCAATAACAGTGAAAAATTTGGCAGTGGGAGGAATTTGCATTAGGATGACAGCTGGATTAGGCACTACGGGGAACTGACTCTCAACTATTTTGTTAATCCCCCTTAGATCCTGCACTAGCCTGTAACCCCTCCCCCCACTCTTTTTAACAGGGAAGATGGGACTATTTGCTGTGCTGGACGTTCTTACTAGAATGCCCTGTTGTAGCAAGCGCTCTATTACTGGGAAAACTCCTAATTCCACCTCTGGCTTCAGAGGATACTGTGGGATTTTTGGAGCTATCCTACCATCTTTTACTTGTACAACTACTGGAGCTACGTTTGCCATTAATCCAGTGTCCTGTCCATCTTTTGTCCAAAGTGACTCTGGTATCTGAGATGTCATCTCTTCTACTTGGGATGGATTCCTATTTGTCATAATGGTATGTGACATTAATTTTGATGGGGAGTCTAACATGTCTCGCACTTCCTGAGCGTGATTCTCAGGGATGTCCAAGAATATACCTTCAGGAGTACAATAAATGACGCACCCCATTTTACATAGTAAGTCTCTTCCCAGGAGATTGGTTGGTGCCGATGTAGCCAGCAAAAAGGAATGCTTGGTATGCAAAGGCCCTATTGTAATCTCGGCTGGTTTGCTAACAGGGTAGTGCTGGACTATTCCTGTTACTCCCATGGCTGGAACTGTCCTACCAGTGGTTCTCATGCCCACTGTCGAATTTATCACTGACTTGGCCGCCCCTGTGTCTACAAGAAAGTTTAAAGTTTTACCAGCCACATTGATTGCAATCTCTGGTTCACTTCCAAGACTGGCAATCAGTTTAACTGGCTGCAGATTACAGGTATGGCCACACCCCTATTGGGTATGCTGACCTCCCTGAATCCCGCTGGCAGCAACTACTTGTGAGGGAGTTAGTTGGGAACTATCTGAGGCATGCCAGTCTCTGTTCGGGGGATATCTTTTTGTTTCCCCTGTATGTGGCTCAAAACTCCGCCTCTGTGGACCCTGCTCCCAATGTCGTGTGTCGTGTCGTTGTCTAGGGGGTTGAAAAGATCTTTGTACACTCTTTGTTCTACAGTCTCGTGCATAGTGTCCCTGTCTTTTACAAGAAAAACATGTTATTACACTTGCCTTACCCACAGGATTCGATGGTACATACGCAGGCTGCCTTGTGGTCAGCGCCTGTATACTTACTGACATCAACTTATCACTTTGCGACTCCCTGTGCCTAGTGATATTTCTGTCGTGATCAATAGCAGCCTCTCTCAATGTGGACACCGACAGACCTCGCCAACATGGTTGTGTGGTCTGGACCCTAGCCTTTAATGTTTCCTTTAAACCATCCATCAGTACGGATACTGCTACTTCTCGGTGGTTTGGGTTGGTCTTAATGTCTTCTATACCAGTGTACTTTGCTATTTCTACTAGTGCCCGGTGAAAATATTCTGCTGCCGTTTCAGACTCCTTTTGTTTAATGGAGAATATCTTGTTCCATTTAACAACGGCTGGGAAATACTCCTTTAACTGTAAGTTTATCATTTTGACGTTATCTTTGTTGTACACGTCTGTAAGCGGTACATCTTGGTCTAATTTACAATCAGCTAAGAATTGAGCTGAGTCGACATTGGAAGGTAAACAAGCTCTTAGCAATATCTGCCAATCTTTATTATTGGGCTCTAAAGTGTTTCCTAGGTCTGTGATGTATTTTTGGCTGGCAACTAAATCTTTTCTAGGGTCAGGGAATTCAGACACTATGGTCCTTAATTCCATTCGGGAAAATGGGCTGTACATGGCAATGTTCCTTATGGGCGTGGCTCCTGATACATCTGTTTTCCCATTGGGAACTGCTATTACTCTAACAGGAGCAATTCTAACAGCCTCATTCTGCGTAGATTCTACAACTTGTGGTACAATTGTTTCAGTGTAGTGCATGGTGCCGTACTTACCAGTCGATACGACCTCACCTATCCCTCCGCTATGGGCTTTCGCTAATCTCGTGGGTGTTGCTGTGCCTACTGTGGTCTCTGCTATGGTGGCTGCAAGAGAGAGAGCTGAAATTGTTGCCGAATCGTCTTCTTGATCACACTCCTGAGGAAGGTTCAAAACAGGGTACAACTTGCACGGGTTAATAATTGCATGAGTTACTTGGTTAACATCATTTACATTTACAGGGTTACTAAGTGTTTGTGTTTTACAACCCAGTGCGTTTCTCTCCGCAATCAACTTCTCTCCTGCTATATATGGTGGTGGCGGGGCTGTGGCTATCAGTTTCCTTACTGCCCCAGATCCCGCCGCCAGAGCCAAACCTCTCTGTATCTCACCTTCCTGGTGCCATAACTGTAAATAATCATGATGCTGAATTCGTCTCTTTGTTGATTTTACGAGACATATCCTCCTCCTTAAATTTTGTAACACTTCTGGACTGAAGCTACCTATTCTTGGGAATTTGTCCCTGTCTTGTACAGTCATTCTCTCCCATTCATCACATAAAACCTCTGTGTGACTACCGTATTTTTCACACATGATGTATCTTGCCGACCCGACTGGTCGGTTCTCTGAATCAACCCGAACCGAGGTTGATCGCCCCCTACCTGAACAACTGGCCCCCATAATCTGCAGGTGTTGCTTACTACTCCTTTTTGATCTTTAAATCACGGTCTTCAGCGAACCCTTACAGTAAACCAAATTATTCAAAAATAGGCCGGCGGTGGCGGTTTACCGAGTACCCCACTCACTCGCCCACATCGACCAATACGACCTGATCACACCGACGTGGTGCTGGCGTACTCGATACAGGGCCCTACCAAAAGAACCTTGGGTTTACTGGAACATATGAGGGTTACCCGCAGGACACTTACTCTTTCCAGTAAAGGTGGGGTTGTTAGATAGTTCCTGAGTGACCAGCGAACTTCCCTTTAAAAATAAAAAATTACACAAATCACGTCAGAATGTACAAATAGCGTTTGTGACCACTTTACTCTAATGGTATTAGGTCAGATTACTAACTATTGCACACAATTACGTGCGGTCCAATCGTTCAGTACATAAGCACTACCTGTTATGTACTGAGAGATTAATGGAATCGATGTTTCCGGCCGCGATTCCTTCAGCAAGAGCTTATGGCCTATATGGGTTCTGCACCAACGCCCCCAGGGGTTGTGCCACTTATACCTTTATAGCGGACCTTTTTGTACCTTACGACCTCCTGGTCTTGTTACCTTATGACCTCCTGGTCTTGTTACCTTATGACCTCCTGGTCTTGTTACCTTGTGGTCCGCTATACTCTAATGCTCAAATATTATTTAACCAAGGATGCCTCCTTAGCCACCGTATATGTCACTTACACGTATGTCCTTTGACGAGTACCCGACTTTCCTTTTGGTTCAACCTCTAAGTTATATAAACTTATGTGATAAAAACACACTCACTCAACACATGTACACTTTGTTTCTATATCTATTTCTGCGCAGAAATTTTTTTCTTCAGGCCAGCAGTGTTACCAATTTGGAGCAGGATCTGTTAAACTAAATTTCAGATTTTCCAAAAATAGATTTGCGTTATTTACCGCGTCGCGTTATCTACCGCTGTGCGTTACTTATCGCCTTTGCGTTAATTCAACTTTTCATGACTTTGAGCTACGTGGGCGTAACCAGACGTTACGTTGCGTAATGTACGCTGCGTGCGTCTGCCTTTGGATTGCGTACGCTAGTCTTTGTTATAGACACGTGTACGCAATACAAAGATCCACCGTAACACAATTTCTACTTTTATCAATGTAGATGATCCCTGATCCTCTACCGCACACCACACTGACTGCCTTGTCTCCCAGACAAGCCGTGTGTTGGTCTATACTTTAACTATTACCTTTACTATGAAATAACGGCAAATCTCTTTTAGCACTTTCTATCAACTATAAAAATTGGCAAACAGGAATAGTGATATACGAAATTTGAAAAAGAAATGCAGATATATGTATGCGTGCGTGTATACGCAAGACAGAAGAGAAATAAACAGTTTTAAAAGACACAAGCGTTTTGTTCTTACTTCCGGTTCCCGGATTCCTTCAGCACTCTTTATCTAAGCGAAGCAGACGCTTATCCCGTCAGCACCGTGAGACAATCTCCCACCCTTTGCTGAGGGATAATGTCTGCTGATCTACCTAGTGCAGATATGAGAAGGATAGGACGAGTCCCCAATTGACAATGCTAAATTCCTTAGTCGTATAAACAACCCTTTATGAAGTCTAAGAACACTGTACGCTGCTTACTTAAGAAGTACCGTAAAGGTACGCTATTTGCGTAACGATCGCTCAGCAGTAAGCGAGACGCTCAAGCGTCACGTTCGCTCACGGCCCAGTGATCACAGGACACGTTATTGGTTATGACTAGAGTAATGATTCGCTATGGCGTAGCGGACGCTCGAGACCACGAGGAGATCACCAGCGGCGCAGACGCTCACAATGCTATACCTTTATGTCTGAACCTTATACCTATGAAATACACAGAATACCTTAATGTGAATACAGGGTGTAAGTGCAACCTTGTGTAACCTGACTAACTACAAAGCTGCTTGAGCGTCACCGACGCTCAAGTGAACACTTAACACTATAAGCAATACACAGATACTGGTTTAGGGTCCAAAGCCTATTAACTGTATTATATCTAATATACTTGTAAAAGGGGATAACAGTACAAATGATACACTGCAATATAACAAAGACTTCCTAACCAAAATACAATACTATCTAATACAATTACAATACTAGTCTAGGGGAGATATGATAGAAAAGAGCAAGGAGAGGGAGAGAGAAATGGAGAGAGATGAGAGAAATTGGCTCACAGTAAGACAATGATTACGGAGAGAAAACTTACGCACAAAGGGTAACGATCGCATGCGCCTCGATATCCAGCTCCCGGCTATCAGCAGAAAACCGTTGATGAGAGTGAAGTTGGATATGGTCGGCCTGCCTATTTATGCCCCACACACAATGCAATCTCATAGTCCCTACAATCCCATTGTCCATTGGATGAAGGAATTCGGCCCTGTATCACAACAAAAGGTCATAGGTTGATTCATACAGGTGGGCTGTGACGATTTCCAACAGCTCAGGTGGGTGGGAAACTGGGTTTCCCGCCGCATACCTGAGTATGGGTAAATAATAGAAATGGACATAAACTTCTTATGTCCATAACAATTCGCACGAGCGATTAATACGCTCCAAACCAACACCGGAATATTGCTAATTAAATACTCTTCCGATGGGTACCAAACACTGCTGTATGATTCTTGTTAGACCCTTCCTACAATACAAAGAGGGATTCCTTTAAACCAGGACCTTCTATATTAACCAAACTTTCAGAAACTATCAAAGGGATCATGATCTATAAACTACATTAATTGTGAAAATATGTAACGAATGAGTCGCCCGCTACGACTACATAAACTCTACCGTAAATACGCATACCGCGCCTGCGAGTGCACGCTATTGCGGGTATACGCCTTCACGGGAGAGCGTACGCATGCGCAGCGCGGACCAGTGTGCGGTGCAAATATGGCAACGTGCATAGAGACATTTTTCTGACTTTGACACCACCTCTGCAGACTTGTGTCCGGAAAGAGAGATACAATGTAGGCTTTACACCTAGGACCGAGCACGGTGGCCAAAATGTAGTGCTCTGATTTCTACAGATTGACCACCCTTGAATCCTGGCAAAGCGAATGAAGGGCTCCATCCACAAGTATTTCCAGGGAAGACGTTAAGTCCGAGGGACTATGCACAGGCCCAAATTATAATTGTTTTATGATCCTTCTATGTATGAACCAACCGATAGAGAGAATAATGCGAAAGTGTTAATACCAAAGATTAGCTAATCTGGTTGGAGGTGCGACATTAAGCAAATTGCAATGACTGGTTAGGGAGTTTAGAAGAAACAGTTAGTGGGTTTATATCTAAAGAAGCCTTAATGTGTGGCACACTCTTTTTTCTTTGTTTCATGAATAAATTAAAACATAACTTATTATTTTTATTTAAGATAGATTTGTCAATAGGCATGACATAAGGCAATTGATTGTCAGCCTGGAGAGACAAAAAATTAATGAAAGATATAAAATCATTTATATACCAGCACTACCTATGTATGGATATATATGGGTAGAGCAATAATTGATATAAGCAAGTGAAATATAAAAGGGATTTAAACACAGGTTTTATTTATCAAATGTATGAGATCCTTTCACAACGGGATTGTGATCTCAGAAAAATCCTGTTTTACAGCTGTGCCCTGCAGAGGGTTACTACTGCATACAACCTAAGTGCTCCCTGCAGAGCGTTACTACTGCATACAACCTAAGTGCTCCCTGCAGAGCGTTACTACTGCATACAACCTAAGTGCTCCCTGCAGAGCGTTACTACTGCATACAACCTAAGAGCTCCCTGCAGAGCGTTACTACTGCATACAACCTAAGTGCTTCCTGCAGAGCGTTACTACTGCATACAGCCTAAGTGCTCCCTGCAGAGCGTTACTACTGCACAAAATGTAAGCGCTCCCTGCAGAGCATCAGTGCTGCATACAACCTAAGTGCTCCCTGCAGAACGTCACTGATGCATACAACCTAAGTGCTCCCTGCAGAGCATTACTACTGCATACAACCTAAGTGCTCCCTGCAGAGCGTTACTACTGCATACAACCTAAGTGCTCCCTGCAGAGCGTTACTACTGCATACAACCTAAGTGCTCACTGCAGAGCGTTACTACTGCATACAACCTAAGTGCTCCCTGCAGAGCGTTACTATTAAGTGCTCCCTGCAGAGCATTACTTCTGCATACAACCTAAGTGCTACTTGCAGAGCGTTACTACTGCATACAACCTAAGTGCTCACTGCAGAGCGGTACTACTGCATACAACCTAAGTGCTCCCTGCAGAGCATTACTACTGCATACAACCTAATTGCTCCCTGCAGAGCGTTACTACTGCATACAACCTAAGTGCTCCCTGCAGAGCGTTACTACGGCATACAACCTAATTGCTCCCTGCAGAGCGTTACTACTGCATACAACCTAAGTGCTCCCTGCAGAGCGTTACTACTGCATACAACCTAATTGCTCCCTGCAGAGCGTTACTGCTGCATACAACCTAAGTGACCTTTTCTGGTAACTGCTATGTCTTACAATGACCACTTTGTTACTACCCGTAGCGTATCACACGTTAAGACAGTGTTACTACCTATAATGTATAACAGTGGGATCATTCTCACAGGCACAAAGAAACATATATGTACAATTCAGCACATATGTAATAATATTGGTATTGAGAGGAAATGTTTTCCTATAACAAGTATATCATTGTAAAACCCTGTACCAGAGCAGAATCCTCAATCACATGTGTTACCCATTCAGTACATATATAAATTGATAACTGACCACATCACAAAGATATACACATTGAAGAAAACAATATTGTTGGTAATAAAAGGTGTTCTCCTATGACTGAGCATATCATGTGTAACCCTGTAACACAGCACAGTTCTCTAAGGCATGCATATCCAATTCTACACATTTGTATCACTTCTGTGACAATATTGTTATTGAGAAGGGATATTCCCTGTAACAAGGTATACACTATGAAACCCTGTCACAGAGCGAGGTATACATTATATTATCCCAAGGTTAGTACATAGATAATATCCAGCTTTCTGCCTGTTTCATTCCAAAGGCCTGCTAAGTTGTCCCAACATGTATCTACACAATACTATTGCCAATCACTGAGTGACGCCTGATATAAATATAAATCAGTCAGATAACGAGTAGTAACCAGTGACTAGTAATGACGTCTGTATGCAATGACTCCACAAATCAGGAGAACCAACTTTCTGTATCTCCAGAACCCACTACAGAAATATAACATCTGAAGAATGAATGAGGCTGGGGAGAGAGTAGCAGCCTGTAATAATGATAATATATGCTGTTATATAAACAGTGCTAGAACCATTCTTCTGATAGAGATCCTTCCTATGATAGATATAAAGAAGCTCTGGTGTATATAGGCTGAATCCCTCTTCTACTTTTATCCCATGTGCCGTGGGGCAGTGACTGGGAACAATGAGCAGGGAAAGCACCAGCACCAGAGCAGAAGGAAAGATAAAGTGCAACAGCTTCTGCTGTCCCCGGGATCAGTCACTCCCTCCCCTGTTGCGGGTACACATTGCAGAGGAGGTGAGCGGTGTCCCGGGAATAAGAGAGCCGCTCTGAGTACCTGCCCGAAATGGTGGCTGCGGTGTCAGAGCCGCTGGGAATCTGTAGCGCTGTGCAGAGAGCGGTGTCAGTACCGCTAGGAGACCTGTAACGCACTGGGAGCCGCTCGAGAGCACAGACGCCGGGTCAGGTATGAAATCCACACACCCGGAGACAGTGTACGTCTGAGCTTCCGATGACGTACGTTTCATGTTTGCTTCATCACATCGGTGCCTGGGTTTTACAATGATATACTTGGTTATAGGAAAACATTTCCTCTCAATACCAATATTATTTTGCATATGTGCTGAATTGTACATATATGTTTCTTTGTGCCTTTGGGAACGATCCCACTGTTATACACTATAGGTAGTAACACTGTCTTAACGTGTGATACGCTACGGGTAGTAAAAAAGTGGTCATTGTAAGACGTAGTGGTTACCAGAAAAGGCCACTTACGTTGTATGCCGTAGTAATGCTCTGCAGGGAGCACTTAGGGTGTATGCAGTAGTAAAGCTCTGCAGGGAGCACTTAGGTTGTATGCAGTAGTAACGCTCTGCAGGGAGCACTTAAGTTGTATGCAGTAGTAACGCTCTGCAGGGAGCACTTAGGTTGTATGCAGTAGTAATGCTCTGCAGGGAGCACTTAGGTTGTATGCAGTAGTAACACTCTGCAGGGAGCACTTAAGTTGTATGCAGTAGTAACGCTCTGCAGGGAGCACTTAGGTTGTATGCAGTAGTAACGCTCTGCAGGGAGCACTTAAGTTGTATGCAGTAGTAACGCTCTGCAGGGAGCACTTAGGTTGATTGCAGTAGTAACGCTCTGCTGGGAGCACTTAGGTTGTATGCAGTAGTAACGCTCTGCAGGGAGCACTTAGGTTGTATGCAGTAGTAACACTCTGCAGGGAGCACTTAGGTTGTATGCAGTAGTAACGCTCTGCAGGAAGCAGCTTTAAAAGAGTATTTTTCTGAGATCACAATCCCGTTGTGAAAGGATCTCATACATTTGATAAATAAAACCTGTGTTTAAATTCCTTTTATATTTCACTTGCTTATATCAATTATTGCTCTACCCATATACCCATACATAGGTAGTGCTGGTATATAAATTATTTTATATCTTTCATTAATTCTTTGTCTTTCCTGGCTGACAATCAATTGCCTAATGTCATGCCTATTGAAAAATCTATCTTAAAATAAAAATAATAAAAGTTTTCATTTATTCATGAAACATAAACAAAAAAAGAGTGCACCACACATTAAGGCTTCTTTAGATATAAACCCTTGTCACGATCCGGGTATCTGGACGCCATTACTTACCCTTCAGATGCCTCCTAAGACGGGCTCAGCGTTCCAGGACCGGATCCCGCTGTTCCTGAGTTTCCACATGCAGAGTGTCAGAGTGGTGTTTTCATCAGCCGCGGCCTCCGCTGTGCCCGCGTGGTTAAATGTGCATCTATCAGCCTGGCGTCTCCTGTCTCCTGTGGCCGGCGCCGCCATTACTGTTTCCCAGACCACATGGATTACAAACCAAACTTCCCTCCAAGTGTCTGCATGGGCGCAGCCATCTTGGATTCTGTCATCTGATCATTTCCACCAATCTGCTGTCTGTATTGTTGATTTGCATAATTGCCTAGCCAACCCCTTCCTTGCTGCAGGTATAAGTAAGCTGTGCCTGAGCAAGGAAGACGTCAGTGCTTTGGTTGTCAAACCTAGTTCCTGTTTGTCTCTCTCCTGTGATTGTCTTCCAGGTTCCAGCTCCTGTCTCAAGACTTCCACCATAGAGACCCGCACCAGCATTCCACCTGCGGTGTAGCCTGACTCTCCAATCCATTGTGGATTCATCTGTTTCCAGCTACAACATTACCTGCTTCCAGCTCAGCTTCCAGCAGAGTACAGATTCCCTTAAAGGGCCGGTGTCCTTTCTACACTTTACCACTCTCCACCGGTATTATTATTTCTCCGCTCTCAAGTTCTACATTTCAGTTCATATTTCATCGCTCCCAAGTTCATTTATTATTTAACTGGTTCCAGCCAGTATCCACTCCGTGCTAACAGTCTGGTTCCAGCCAGTATCCACAGCAGCTGTTTTACCTTCAGCAACCCAGCTTTTCCTGGAACACCAGCTGGCACAATCCTGGGTTATCTCCAATGCTACAGTCGGGCCTGGTAAGGACTTTCCATCTAGAAGATCATAAGAACTATCTCACACTACCAGTGCCCTGTGGCTCCTGCCATCCTGTAGTACTCAGGAACTGTATTTATTCTGCTGCTGTGTTGCGGAGTTGTCATAATAAACATCGTTGACTTTTATCCAAGTTGTCGTGGTCACGCCTTCGGGCAGTTATTATTCATGTTACTTACATGTCCAGGGGTCTGATACAACCTCCCAGGTTCCGGTACATCTCAGCCCCTACAACTGAGGCTGTCTCCCGTCAGCTCAGGCCCTCAGTTGTGACAACCCTCCATTCACAAGTCCCACATACTTAGCGGAATTGCTCTGTATTAGCTCCTCCTTCAGTTTCTCTAGCTGCTTCTGCAAAATCCTGATGAGGGGAATGACCTGACTCAAGCTGGCAGTGTCTGAATTGACTTCACGTGTGGCAAGTTTGTAGGGTTTGAGAACCTTGCAAAACACGGAAATCATTCTCCGTTGCGCTTGAGTCAGGTGTATTCAACCTCCTTTGCCTGTATCCAGTAACGTAAGTAGGGGTCCTCAGCCACTGCAATCGCTTGGAAGTACGCAGGGCTGCTGGGCGCCCTAGCTGCCACCACTTTCTGCTGGGATGGACATGGAGGGCACAGCACGCATCTCTCCTGTGTCCCTTCTGGGTCTCTGGTGGCAGCGGCGTGTATGTTTAATGAAGTGCCCATGTGTGAGCTCTGATTGGCTTACAAACCGGCACTTCATTTGACAGACACACCGCTGCCGCCGGAGATGCAGGAAGGACTCAGGAGAGGCGCGGCTGTGCCCTCTGTGTCCTCCTACCCAAAACTCACAGCACAGCAGCGGGGGAGCCCAGAGGGGATAGGGGGGTCCCTGGCACTGGGAGAGCATATTTTGCACTAGGGGGCATATTTGGCACTTGGGGGAGCATATTTGGCACTGGGGGGCATATTTGGCCCTGGGGGAGCATATTTGGTTCTGGGGGAGCATATTTGGCACTGGGGGAGCATATTCGGCCCTGGGGGGGCATATTTGGCACTGGGGGTATATGTGTACATAGCACTGGGGTGGGCATATTTGGCACCGGCGGTATATGTGTACCTGGCACTGTGGGGGAATATCTGGCACTGGGGGCATATGTGGCACTTGGAGCACAGCCCTAGCAACAAGCATTACCCCCTTGTTACAAGCACAACACCCAGCTCATTAAATCCCAGGCAACAAACATTACCCCCTAGCAACGAGTATGACACCCAGTACATGAAACCCCTGGCAACGAATATTATTACCTGGCAAAAAGCTTGAAACCCAGCACGTGATACATCTGGAAACAAACATAACACCTACCGTATGAAATCCCTGGCAACGAGCATGAGACCCTGAGCATGAAAACCCCTGGCACCGTGCATGGAACCAAGAGCATGAAATCCCTGGCAATGAGCAGGAGTAGTAAAGGGAACCACTTTCCGTCAAACTCATTTTTGACAGGTGGGAACGCCTCTAATTATGCAAACCACGCCCAGATCCTCCCCTAACCCCGCCCAGATCCACCCCTAACCCCGCCCAGATCCACCCTTAACCACTCCCCTAACCAATCCTCCTGATACGCCCACTTTTCATTCCCTTCTGCTGGTATTTTATATGAAATAATCCTACAAATCAGTTATAAGTGCTTTGTGTATTAACACCGATGATGCAATGTTGTATATTATTTCCAGATGATTTATAAAACAAACGGGCGAACTAGGAATGCTGTTTATTGATCTCTAGCGTGATATCTATAAAAGTGTATACTGCTATGTCTGTGAACAAAATATCCGGTGTGTTACAACAGACTGCTAACCGAAAAAATCATATGAAGAATGCGTATTACACTGTATTAAAACCGGGGAGTTATAGCGGCATTGATAAGTTTTATGCATCGAATAAAGAAGTGTTTAAAAGGAGCGATATTAAAGAATGGCTGCAAAAACAAGATACTTATACATTACATAAGCCGGTCAGGAAAAACTATAAAAGGAATATGATCTGCGTATCGGGTATAAATCAACAATGGCAATGCGACTTGGTTTCGCTCATAGACCTTGCGAAGTACAATGATGGATTTAAGTACATACTAACAATCATCGATATTTTCAGTAAGAGGGCGTGGGCTGAAAGCTTAATGACTAAGAATGCTACATCTGTCGCTATTGCTTTTGAAAAAATATTTCAACAGAGTTACGTACCAAAGAATCTACAAACCGACCGCGGTAAAGAGTTTCTAAACAAAACCTTAAAAAAAGTGTTAGAAAAATACGATATACACCATTTTACGACTAATAACGATGTAAAGGCGGCTGTCATAGAACGCTTTAATAGAACTTTAAAAACACGGATGTGGCGTTATTTCACAGCGCATAATACTTACAGGTATATAGATGTTTTACAGGCCTTTATATGCAGCTACAATAACACGTACCACAGAACGATTAAGTGCGCACCGTTTGAAGTGAAGCCCTCTAACGCTTTGAGGATTTTCAAGACTGTGTACGGCGATTACTTTAAATACGGTAAACAAGCGCCACGTTTTAACATCGGTGAACACGTGCGCATATCCAAATATAAGGATATATTTCAGAAAGGGTATGAACAGAATTTTTCTGAGGAAATATTTGTCATACAGGATGTGAATACTAAAGGTGTTAAGCCGCTTTATAAGTTGGCGGATCTCTACGGCGAAACCATTACAGGCAGTTTTTACTCTGAAGAACTACAATGCATTCCCAAAAACCATAATAGAATTTACAAAGTGGAAAAGATTTTAAAAAATAAGACAGTTAGAGGTCGAAAATACGCGTTAGTCAAGTGGCGCGGATACCCTGCAAAATTTAACAGTTGGGTAGCGGCAGCTGAGTTAAAAGATATATAAAGCGCATTACCCTCTAAACAAGACGTGCTATGGATGACAAATCGTTTTACATAACTTTACCCAGCAATGCTTCGGCCTACACTTTCCCGCAGAATAAGATATCTAACTATACAACAAAGCTTGCAAAGTCGATACACTTAAGCGGTGAGTGGGAAGTCGCTCTTACAGAGATACAATACCCGCACACATGGAATACTCTGGATATACAGGATTGTAGGTTACAAATAACACAGGACGTTATGCTAACCAATTCAGTTGTGGAATTCACAACAGTGTGCGTTAAACCCGGATTTTATAAAACAATTGATGAGTTGCTGATTGTAATCAATGCAGAAATTGAACATCATAAACTGGATGGCGGTTTAAGGCTAGTGTACAATCCGCTTGAACGTATTGTAACATGCGACAGTAAGCGGTTGTATCATCTTTCAGCGGGTGATAAACTGACGAGTATACTTGGTTTACAGCCTAAAACTAAGATTTCTAAACCGTGCGCAGATATCAAGGGGGGCCAATATACGCTGTATGTGTATACTGACATTATCGAACATCAGAGGGTAGGTGATAGCTACGTACCGCTACTACGCACAGTTGAAATTAAGGGATATAACAATGAAGTGATCACAATACGTTATGAGAAGCCCGATTACGTACCTTTGTGCAAAGCGCATTTTGACACAGTCGCCATAGAGATAAAGGATGACCAGAACAAGAACATATCATTTAAGTTTGGTAAAGTGATCGTGAAACTACACTTCAGACGTCGCAAAAACGATATTTATTAACTAAACAGAATGGTCGCTGTTAAAAATTATGGTGATCCGGAACTCTACGCACAATATTATAATACACAAGCTGGTAATGGATTACCTGGTTTTCACGGCAGTGCGTACATGTACGGCTGCGGTTTAGGCGGTATTTTTCGAAGTCTTTTCAGAAAAGCTGTTCCTCTTTTCCGGAGAGGTTTAGAGTTAGCTAAACCGCATATGAAGACCGCGGCACGTAATATAGCGAAAGATGTTATCGGACAAGCCACATCGGCTGTAATTAGTAAAATACACGAGTCGAACCAAGCAAAACAAGATGGAGCAGGCCTAATATATACAAGAAAAGGTGTGTCTAAAAGAAAACGGAAACATGTAACATCACTTCCGCCTTGGGACATACCCTTTTTAAATAAAAACCAGAGACGACGCAACTCAAAGAAGAAGAGAAAGCCGAAGTGCACCGTTGGTGATATTTTTTAAACATGTCTTTCATACATCACGAGTCCGTTGAATGTGCAAAAACTGAGCTGGATCTTTTTGACGTACCCCCAACACAAACTAGCATAGAGAAAAGTCTATACGTTGAAGTTCAACCTTTAGCGGCTTTATCAGACACAGCACCGCTAGAGTTTTATATAGCGGCCAGCGGTGAGCACTACTATGATCTGAACAACACAATGCTGTACGTGACGTGCAAGATTGTACGAACTGATAACACACCGATACCGCAAGGTGCGCGGGTCGCACTTATTAATTACCCCATAGCGACTTTATTCAACCAAGTGGATGTAACTTTGGGTGATAGACTCATATCACAATCCAACAATCTTTACGCATACCGAGCATACATTGAGACTATATTGAATTACAGCTCAGACGCTTTGTCAACAAAACACACAACAGGATTATTTTACAAAGATTCAGCTGGAGAATTTAACAACACGGTGCTGGCCGGACCAAACACGGGATTCAAAAAACGAGCAGAAGCGACAGAGCAGAGTCGCACTGTTGAATTGCTAGGACCACTTCATTGCGACCTTTTTCATCAACATAAATTAATTTTAAACGCCGTTGACCTGAAGATTAAACTTACCAGAAACAAAGACGCATTCTGCTTAATGTCGGCTGACGCGGATGCCTTTAAAATACAGATCACAGCGGCGTCCCTGTTCGTGAAAAGAGTACAGGTTTCACCGGCCGTGCGTATTGGACATGCGCAGGCTCTGCTAAACGGCAATGCGAAATACGCGATTGACCGCGTTGGGATGAAAATCTACAGCGTACCCACGGGCAGTAGAGTATTTAATCTAGAAAATCTATTTTTAGGTCAAGTGCCGAAAACTGTCATAGTTGGCTTTGTGGATAACGAATCATTTTCAGGAGTCCATAACCGGAATCCCCTTTGCTTTGAACATAAAAATGTAAGTTTTGCATCCCTTTATCTGGATGGAACGCCGCACCCCGCCAAGCCATTTCAACCAGACTTTGTACATGGTAACGCTGTAAGAGAGTATATGTCACTCATACAGATCACAAATAAACAGAAATCTGACAATGGTATACTGATTGACCGCGAAGAGTACCTCAAAGGTTATGCACTATTTGCTTTTGATCTTTCACCTGAACAGGAGTGTGGAGAACACCTTTCCCTGATAAGAACAGGGAATCTACGCGCCGAATTCCGCTTCGCAGAAGCGCTGGACCGGACAGTCAACGTGATAATATACGCTCTATTTGATAACATCATCGAAATTAATCAAAGGCGCGATGTGCTGTACGATTATCTATAAATGAAATAAACTAAAACAGCGTTTGCTGAAAAATGAACACATTACAGATAAATTGTGTTCTGTATGCTGCGCAAAGCACACGGAATATTTTTAAAGGTACTTATCCGTGTGATCTGTTGCCTACCGATAAACTGACGCAATACCCCAGCGCATTTGTAATCAATACGCATAGTAGTGGACAGCCCGGTGAGCACTGGTTGGCTGTTTATTTTAATGAACACGGTATTTGTTATTTTTTTGATTCCTACGGTCTCTCGCCGGACAGTGACATTTTCCCAAAGAATATCATAAAGTTTTTACATTTTAATTCAAAAAGTATTTGTCACCAAAACCGGCAGTTACAAGATTTTTCAAGCACTGTATGTGGTCAATATTGTATTTACTTTATATTTATGATGTGTAAAAACAACAAATATGATGAGATTATGTCCCGATTTAGTATTGATACAAAATGTAATGACCGTTTAGTTGCAATGTTTGTAAGGCGCTTGCCGAAAAGTCATTGTTTGAGTCGTTATACGGCTAAATGTATACAGAAATGTGTTACTTGTAATCATCCCTGTGAATGAAACATTTTATATACAATGTTTCATAACTATAATAAATCAATGATTTTAAACTTTATGTTGTTGTACACTTGTGATTTTCTTTCAAAAGCAAGGATTAGAAACCAAGAACAATTCAGATCATTATAAATCATAAGATTATTTTATTGTAACACAAAAAGCATATTTACAGATACATAAACGTAATATTATAACAAATGTATTCAGATCAATGTTTAAAGCATTTATATACAATGATTCATAACTATAATAAACAAACTTTTAAAAAAACATTATTACAAAGTCAATGCTTAAAATCAATATATAATAGAAATAGATCATAGGCTCAGCCACGGTGAATCCTGTAACATTTCTACAGTTCGTTTTCTAGGCATTAAGTAGCCATGAGTCGTTGTTAATCCGGGACTGCTTATAACATTTAAACGTCTTTTTTTATATGCATCTAGATCTGGTGTTAATAAATAGTCATCATCAATGGTGCGCGTTTCTGCTTTTAAACGTTCTAGGAGCATTCTGTTTGATGCGTTGCCGACTACAGTGGACGGAACATTTATTTCAGCCATAGCGTGCATAATTTCACTCCACCCATGCGGCATTTTACGGCTCGACACGCTGTGGCTTTGCGTGATGTGTCTTATTAAATCTAACATATTGGATCCCTGTACAACGTTACCTTTATAGAGAAACTCGCCTTTGGCGTTCCAGTTTGTGATGTGTTTCGAGCCTGTCATTTTACTTAAAATAATTTCAGAGTTCTTCCTATATCGGGCATTAACACCATCCACAACATCATGATAAACAATGTCAATTCCGTCTGGTTGATCAGAATTGTTTGTTTGCGGTTGGGATGTTATTTTGGGTGTTAAAAGAGTTAAAGATGACATTTCTCTATCAGCTTGCTTACTCAACACCATATATTTCTGCAGAGCGGCTGTATAACGTTTAGCTTTATCATATTCCGATAAATTATTATTCTGTAGTATGTTTATGATTTCCACATCCAGACCTTGCGTGACTGTTTTACGTATATCATCGTTACCCGGTTTGTTTTGTAAACGTTCTATCTGTCGCTGCGGAACCAGGTACATTTTCTCAGCGTATTCCATCAGCGATTAGTCAGAAGACCTGTTATTAACGGAATAGCAAAACCAAGCAAAGATCCAATAAAGCCACCAGATTGTTTCACCAAGCGTTTCTTTTTACCAATGGCGCATTTCTTATCACAAAGCGATTTTATAAGGACTCGCTTCTTTTTAAGGTATCTCAGCTGACGTTGTGACAAGGGTATTTTACCTTTAAGTATATTGAGGGCTATCTCGCAAATTGTTGTTACTAAATCGTTTGAAGCGGTTGATAGAATAGCTTTTCTTTGAGTCGGTGTCGCCTTTATTAACGCTTTTAAAAGCGACCAATTGCGACGTAAGCGCATCGACATGTTCGCTGTTAGTGGAACTAAGATAAATGACTAAAAGTTGTAGAATTACAGCTTTTTAGAAGCACGTTTTTTAAGGACATATACGCTACTGGTGTATCTGGTGGAAATAAACCACTTCGTAAACGGTACTCATCAAGCGTATTGTTTCTTAAATCAACCAGTAAATACCCATAAGGGGATCTGGTTGCATCTTCAAAAGATTCTAAAAAGAATCTTGATTCACCCGGATACATCTGTCTAGCCAACGTTGACACTTGCAATTTATCCCTAGGGTTTTTGAAAAGAACCATATATTTTGTATTTAAATGTATGGTTCTGCTCTTTTTACCCTGACAAAATACATTTTGCACGAGGTACATGATGCTCAGATTTCTATGGTGTACATACTTTGTGAAAGCTTTTTCAATCTCTGAATTATTACTAGCCGATTCCATCAGATCATCAACAACCGCTAAATTAATCCTATCAGAGGAAAAAAGTTGGTCGTCGTTAAAAGTCTCAGGTAGACCCTCTATAAAACGAATGTTTGGATAATCACGCAGAAGCTGATCATACATAGGTTGCCAACATCCGTAAAACCAAACAATGTTATCAGGCACGTGTGATATGTGCGTAGATGCATTTTGCAGCAGCATTTTAACAAAATAACTTTTACCCGAATTGGAGGGGCCTGCTAAAATGCATGAAAAGGGATGTTGCAGTCTGATATCCATCTTAATAACCAAACGGTAACGTTGTGAAGTTTTCTGTAAATCTCCGTTTAGTGTAAACACACTTTTGCGTTTTCTGCAGCACGCGCGTTTCAATTTGCCAATACTTTTTAATCCTCACTATTCCGGGTTGACGTATCACAATTTTTTTCTGGCTGCCACCTTCAGAATTTAAAGGGTAATCCAAGACCAACTCTTTCAGACTGTCAAAGTTGACGTGTTGCGCATTATCAACGTTGAGTGTTATACCTTTAACTTTTAAACAGGTCTTTCCGTTATTTAGACGATATCCATATGATTTGGGACCTGATGAGACAAACTCTGTTATATGCGTACCGTTTGGTATTTCGCTAGTCAGTTCACCTAGATAATCACCCAATGGTGGATTCCAATCACCGGGGCTGCTGACAAAAATAACAGAGTCTGTATCATGGTAAAGACAACGTTCTTGTAAACCGTCCAATAGTTTGTACAGTTCAATTCTAGCATACGCTGTTGTAAACGCAGCTATAAAAATATTACAGCTACTTGACCGGGTGTAATGGTCTTTGGCGTACCTCCAATTTACCATAACCGAATCCTCGTCAATAAAATCTAACGCAGACACCTCATAGTGGGGTAAAAACGCGTATTCAAAAAGTTTGTCAGGATCTGTTACTATCTCCGTATTGGGCATGTTATTACGTTGACCAAATTTACCCCACAACGAATTCAAAAAAAGTTTTGATAGTTGTCTCTTGGAGGGATTGTAATAGATATGATCTGGTCGTAATGACACGCCTTCATTTTTTTGATAGTCATCTATATATGCTTGGCGTTTCTCAGAGTCTGTACACCATTCGGGATAACCCGATGCCTCTTGTTTGTCCCTGAGATGTAATTTAATGTACTCTGAAAACAGTTTGTCAGATTGCTCATCAAAATGCCACACTTCATAGATTTTATGCACTTTGTATCCCTTGTCAACTGATAAATTTATTTCTACAGTACACCACGTGCCGATCAGTGATCGTTCCTCATCACTATGTTCGCACGACTTGGTCTGTCCAGACTCAGCACAAGTGCGACATAAAGGAAACATTAGTTTACCATTCATTTTAACCGGTAGAACCGGAAAGAAAAGACTACGTGGTGGATACACTTTTACTTTAGCTATGCCAAAATACGTTGTGATATCGCCAAAGTCTTTATAAATGATCCTGGGATGTTTTACAGGACATGATTTGGTTTTATTGACAAATGGATATAGACTGGTAAAATCATAGTAGTGTATCTGTTCATCCTGCTGTGTTTTGTGATACATCTTTATGGCATTTGTACGACCACCGTAAAGTGAATCTCGCGGATCCAAGGGTTCGGGTAATTCTTTAACCTTCAGAAAATCCTGTAGACGGGTATCGTCCTGTAACATTTTTTTCCACTGGCATTCCCAAATAACACGCACGTGAAAGCCACAGAGCTTAAGAAAGTTAATTCTCACTTGTGTCCTGTGTTGTAATTGACCATAGGTCGTTTGAGTCACTTTGTTTGCATCATCGGGATTGTAACATGCGCTACAACCATGATAAAAGCAACCTTGGAACTCAAAAGCCGTTTGTACACCATCGATCACTGAATAACCGTCCAGATAGTAGTTACCAACTTTCTTTTCGCCTCCTTGTAACGCGTGTCTTATGTCTATGCCTTCTGTATGGGATATGTACATTAACCACTGTATGGCCGGTGTTGAGTAACGCTTCTGAGTCTTGTGATAGTTATCGCCCGGGACAAGTGCCAACGTGTTAGACTTCAAAAATCTGTATCGGTACATCGACATGCAGATTGAAGCCAGCGTGGTAAGTTGAAAGGGATCAACCCATCTCTTAACAATGACCGGCTTACTTTTCTTATATACGACCTCCACCTGTTCGGTCATTGATATAACAGCGTCTCGGAACACCTTACAAGCTTTCTGTAATATTATCACGTCCTCCTTGCAATAGCTTTTAAGTTCTTCCTGGAAGTTAAATGGCTTATGTTTGTTTTTCTCATACCACACTTTGAAATCAACCTTTTCCGATTCCATCATATATTGCACACCGTAATGTTGAATATCAGGCATTGTCCCTACATAATTTTGGTTAGCGACTGTGTTAAAAAAATGTGGGAAATGACCTTTTGAACCTTCAAATCCCATTGCTTTTGGTAAACGACTGAGTCGCATTGGCAAGAAATTTAAAGAATCGATAAATCGAATATTTAAATCACACACCGTTATGCATAACAGTTTACCGCCTTGTGCCAACACAGTTGTTTTCAATTTTTCCTTAATCAATTGTCGCATTACAAAGTACGCATCATAACGACCGGCATTATGAGCTATGAATGTGTATCCCACAAATTTTGGTCTCATGAATGTTTTTACAAAATCTTCAATACAAGTAGATCCCTGAAATTCCCAGGATATCTCATCCATTAGCGTTAATGCGTAACAGAAATTGGGTATGTGCACGCCCGTTTCTTGCATGCATTCAAAATCATAAAAAATGTATTTTAAAGTAGAAATCGATGCTTTAATGTTTTGAATGTAACACACATGATCCGCAAAATTGTCAACAGTCACTTTGCAAATGGGGCATTTCATACCCCGACAATTGTGGTCTGGTTCGGTGTACATTCCGCATCGATCACAATACATTTTTTGAAGGCACTGTATTTTCAGGTCCATTGCTAAAGACCTGTGTGTCTCTAAACATTCTGTTGACCTGCAAAACACTCTACACTGCGTACACCTTAGTGCAGCCTGACCTGTATCAACGCATTCCTGTCTGAGACATGACTTACAAAAGAAAAGGCAGTCATGCCTATTTCTGTGATGATACGCAGTGTGGCAAAATTTACAGAAGTAACTGGATCCCACAAAAGCTTTAATGTTCAAAATGCCATAGTAATGATCATTGTGCCATAATATGAATAGAATTTCATCATAACGGCTGTCTGTGTAATAAAAATTCCATCCGCCATCACAATAATACAAAATTTTAATTTTTGATTTCAAATGTTTTTCAAAACAAGCAATATCGCTAAAGCTGATCATTTTATCAAGGGGCAAATTCAAAGCTTTATGAATCTCGAGAGCTCTCTCGTGTATCGTGTGGTCTGTAGAGTTATCTTTGTCCATTAGTTTGCAGAGACTAGCCGCCAGACAGATTGTTACCGGTATTATTAAAATCAAATAATAGCCGACGCCTCTTCTCAATTAAAAGGCTATGAGGAATCCTTCGTAGACTCCTCCCCATCAGGGCACCACCGGAACGATTCTTGAAAACAGAGATCACAAATTTTAACTCTGTATCAAATAAAACCTCAGCATTACTTTGCAGCATGTTTGTTATCTGATTCAAAAAACTGATGGCGTCTAATGAACCATGTGGTTTACGATGCGAATAGATGGCATTGTGTAAACCTCCACCATCCAACCTTAGCTGTACGCGATCGGCCGGATCAACGTCAGCCAGGAACTCATCGAGCATGGTCTGTATAGCCGTATGAATGGCTCGAACGCCCTCTACAAATGATGTAACTCTGTTCAAATTAACAAACCGGAAGTGATGATGAATTTCAGACGCTCTGAAATTGGGGTGATTTCGTTCGTACCTGTCTATGGATTCTAAAAAAACAGGTTGTGCCACCTCATTATTACTAGGCGTTTCCGGGACAGCCGCCCCGGGTGATGCTACGTGTTCAACGCTGACCGTCTGTGATGATCGTCTATCTATGTGTCGTGACGGACTGTTGTCATTCTGTTCATTAAATCTATGTGTACCTTGTCGTGCCGATCTAAGTTGTTTCTGTTTTCTTAAATTTGTTAATGTACTTATGGATCGTTTTACTTTTAAATTCCTGTTTGTATTTTTATGACCCTGTGCTCTACGCTTTGCAATGCTGTTCAAACCGCTTCCTGTCATAAGTAGTCATTTCGATGTTTTTTTACCGAATGAGTTGTCCTCTAGGAAATCACATGTTTCCCTGACTAGATTGCTCCGTTCTACAGCGATCCCCAGATAGCGTTTAATAAGTTTATTAAGCGCTCGCTGGTCCCGTTTGCCGCTGTGCATTATTTCTGATAGTTGTGTTAACAGTCCTGTAGACGCATGGTTTGTGTAAGCTGTCTCTCTCCAAATAGACCCTATCAAAGCATTATATTTTAATTCAGATGCTTTACTAGCAATCTCTGCCCTTGTGGGTTTGCATGTAGCATTTTGTCGATTACCACCCATACCTGTTGAACCTACGCCTAATGGACAGTCGTCATTAACATCCATTGTTCTCAGGCGCAGCGGCCGTTGTTGTTGTCTATCATCAATACCCGATGGACCGGCAACAACATCGTCCGTCGCTGCAGAACGTGACTCAACCACAGATGCTCTAACCTCTTTGTTTGGAACATCTGAAATATCAACACATTCATGATTATCCACAGCCTCTACGTCAGATATATAAAGTGGCTGTGCGTCTTGAAGTAAATCATAAACGACATCTGTATTTATAACGGGGTCAACCTGCGTATCTGGTAATATAATGGGGTCAACCTGTGTGTCTGGAATTATAATGGTTTCAACCGGTGTATCTGGTATTATAATGGGTTCAACCGGTGTATCTGGTATTATAATGGGATCATTCTGAATGACTGATGTTATTATAACCCTATTTTCTTTTGTATGTCTGATCTTGTACTTTTTTGAGAGCCTATTGACCCTCTTACCTTTTGCAATCTCTGTGTCAACAGTTTTAGCACTAACACAGTTCATTTGTTCATCATCGTCATTCTGATCGGGCAACATCTTGAATTTGTTGATGTTGCAGCTAATTGGCACCTCTTGTACTGCAGTCAATCTCCTTCTTTTAGGCACAGTTTTGTCATTATATTCCAATTTCCTCTTCACACCTCGATGTTTAGGTTTTTCATTCACCCAATGCGTAGTGCGCGGAACGCCACTCACACGACTTCTTGGGTCCATTGTACTGTACACTTGATTCATTATCAATGGCTTAGAATCAGCCAGGCGTAAATGTCTGTTCGGCAGATGTCTGTGTTGATTCTCTTTGTCATCGGTGCTGTGCGTCGTTGTATCGGGTGTGCTTGTACGTCGGTCTGCTTCTTCGATCAGCTCATCATCCGTCAATATGCAACAATAGCCGTTCTGATCCATGTTAAATAAATTTTCATCGAATGCTAAAAAACAAAAACAATTAGTTGCACAGCTACAATTTACATTTTTGCTCTGTGAAAAAAATTGCATTTTAAATACGTGTAACAACCGTATAGCATCATTTAATTAACAGACTATCAATAGAAAACAAATAGTTAGATGTACACCTATGATATACATTTTTTTATCTGTGAAAAACTAATGTTTTAAATAACTTACTATCGATAGAAAACTCAGCTGGAGATTCCGACTCCTGTGACGGCATCGGTCGCCATTGCTCACCGCGCATATACTTTTCAAAGTTCGTTTCCACGCATGGTCGGTTTGGACTATCTGCGAAATACAAATGAGTAATTTAAAATCATTTCATACCATATACCGTGATAAAGACTAAAGACGTAATAGGAATTTAAACAAGCTTGATACAGAGGTATGTATACCCTTACAAAGAATCAAAAAGAGTTGAGTTTACCTAAAGGACGTTTACCTAAAGGAAAAAGTAAAATTCTCAGACAAACTTGCACTCACAGCTATTTTGCGATTTCGGTGACTCCGAGTACGTCGGATAGGACTTCTGAATCATTTCAACATCAGAACCATTAGCACACTCTAACCCATGTGGCTCTCTTCTTCTCAGTCCTTGATCGACAGGACCTGCGTAGATTAATTCTTGTTAATTATACATGTATAAAAATTTTAAAAACAAATTATTCAACGGCATTTAATATCCTTAAACAATGTATGAACACCTACGTTTTAGCGGTTGATAAAGATGTGTATCAGTATGCGAAAGATACGTGATCATGTCATCATCAGATATTCCGAAAACATTGCCGTTTGTTAGCTGATAAAAAATAAATAAATTAGAAAAATTAAAAAAGTGTATTAATAGAATTAACACACATATACGACACTGTGATCAAATGAATAGAACATAAACACATACCTCCATCTTAATATATAAGCGGTAACACTGTGAAATATTCTTATTTCTGTAAGACATAATGTATTTTAAATATGTATTAATAACAAGCATACAAAAGTTATAATATTATGCAACATTTATGATTCACAAAAATATTTTATACACGGTAAAGCATCGAAAATGTAATTATTCTATTCATTTAAATGAAAATGTTAATGTGATAATACATGTAAAATGTACATGTCAAAATAAGCCACTAACTGACACTCTTTCATACGTAATAGATGTAAATGTTTTTAAAATACAACATGAACAGATATCATGTACGCACCAACAACATTGTTAACAGTTAGGTAAAATCAATTTATACAACTATTAGCTAATAACTACAAAACAACTTTTAAGAAAAATAAACCACAAATATGTTATTAGTTGCATTAGCGTATCAGATGTTAGAACAATTTAAATAATTATAATATTAAATTACTTACATAATGTCGTTTCACCAGCTTCAGTGTCAGAAATTCGAAGATGATTTGGAATGAACTGAACCTACCTCCTTTATAAAGCTGTAATTCTGCCGATTCACGCAAAACACGAACCTATGGGTGTAACTGTAGGAGGAGTATACAGTTTAAGTTTTCAAAGATCAACTTATTTATTAATTTGCTGTAATTTTTTTATGTAAACTGTTATATAATTAATTTCTATAACATTATATCACACAGATAATAGCGATCATTTGGAATATAAACATTGCATAATGTCATTTTATAAAAACAACAGTAGTCATAATACAAAATAAAATTTCAAAGATCAATCTATTTATTAACATGTTGTAATTTTTTACCGCTTACTGTTATATAATTCATTTCTATAGCAATATCTCACATAGATAATAACGTTCAATAGTAATTTAATTTATATTACAAAATGTGAACAGTTATATTAAGTATATTATGCATAAGTAAATTGTTCATGTGTACACATATATTTAGACACCAGATGGCGCCACAGTCACATAGATGTGTCAAAATGTATGTATTCAGTGCTGCGTGACACATATTTCTTAGTAATATGCTTTTTAAAAAACAACATGCATGCAAAATATTATCTTTGAATGCCGGGTATACAATGCTACCCCACCCAACAATGACTTGTTAGAAATAGTAATTTTAAATTTTCCTATCTATGAACAGGAGTGCTGACAGTTACTGATAGCCTGTCTTATTAGCATAGATCTATCATCAACTACCCTTCTCTGAACCTCCAGCATGTTAGAGGAACTCAGAAATGAGAATTATACAATTTAAGTTTTCAAAGATCAACTTATTTATTAATATGCTGAAATTTTTTAACGCTTACTGTTATATAATTAATTTCTATAATATTATTTCACACAGATAATAGCGATCATTTGAAATATAAATATTGCATAATGTCATTTTATAAAAACAACAGTACTCATAATTATTAGCATTTTGTAATTTTTTAACGTAAACTGTTATATAATTAATATAGCATTATCTCACATAGATAATAACGTTCAATAGTAATTTAATTTATATTACAAAATGTGAACTTAACAAATATACAGTAATTGGAATTACTGAGTGGCTATGAAAAAATCAAGCGTAGTCATTTATCATTATTAACAACAACACATAGACATTCTTTTGAATATTACAAATGGTGTATTTATCAAATACAATCTAATTGTAAAGCACAGCGGATTATGCTGCGCTAATAAATAAATTATATTATGCATAAGTAAATTGTTCATGTGTACACATATATTTAGACACCAGATGGCGTCGCAGTCACATAGATGTGTCAAAATGTATGTATTCAGTGCTGCGTGACACATATTTCTTAGTAATTCGCTTTTTAAAAAACAATATGCATGCAAAATATTATCTTTGAATGCCGGGTATACATTGCTACTCCACCCAACAATGACTTGTTAGAAATAGTAATTTTAAAATTCAAAATTTGCATTTTCCTATCTATGAACAGGAGTGCTGACGGTTACTGATAGCCTGTCTTATTAGCATAGATCTATCATCAACCACACTTCTCTGAACCTTCAGCGTGTTAGAGGATTCCAGAAATACAGTGAATGTATGAAGAAAAAAAATACTTTAAACACAGAATGATTTCTTCATATAATATTATTAATATTAACACATAGCTCGCACGTTTATTTTATAAATCATCTGGAAATAATATACAACATTGCATCATCGGTGTTAATACACAAAGCACTTATAACTGATTTGTAGGATTATTTCATATAAAATACCAGCAGAAGGGAATGAAAAGTGGGCGTATCAGGAGGATTGGTTAGGGGAGTGGTTAAGGGTGGATCTGGGCGGGGTTAGGGGAGGATCTGGGCGGGGTTAGGGGAGGATCTGGGCGTGGTTTGCATAATTAGAGGCGTTCCCACCTGTCAAAAATGAGTTTGACGGAAAGTGGTTCCCTTTACTACTAGCAGGTAATTTAAAAGTAATTAGAAGCCTTACTGTAGGACTTAATGTGTAATGGACATTGCGGTGTGTAGCATAATTTATCACGGACATTGCGGTGTGTCTCATAATGTGTCAACAGGCATTACGGTGTGTGGCATACTATATCACGGGAATTGTGGTATAATATCTCAGGGGCATTGCAGTGTGTGGCATAATGTATAACGGGCATTGCAGTGTGTGGCATAGGGTATAACGGGCATTGCGGTATGTGTCACAGGAATTACGGTGTGTGGTATACTATATCATGGGCATTGTGGTATGTGGTATAATGTCTCGGGATCATTGCAGTGTGTGGCATAATGTATCATGGACATTGCAGTGTGTGGCATAATGTATCACGGGCATTGCAGTGTGTGTCATAATGTGTCACAGGCATTGTATGTGCTATAATGTATCAGGGGCATTGCAGTGTGTAGCATAATGTATAACGGGCATTGCGATACCTGTCATAATGTGTCACAGGCATACCGGTGTGTGGTATAATGTGTCAGGGGCATTATGGTATATGGCATATTGTGTCATGGGCATTATTGTGTGTGGCATAATGTCTAAGGGCCATTGCATAATGTATACTGGGATTTACTATATGGAGGAAAAATGACAAATAATGTAAGGGGCATTAATCAGGAGTAATGTTTTCCTGTGGAGGCCAATGTCTGGGCGTACAGGTTGCAAAACTGGGGTATAAGGTAGTCTTTTCCTGCAATGCCACGCCCCTTTATGCAAAGCCATGCCCCTTTTTGTGGTGCGCATCTTCGGCGCGCGCAGATACACCGCTTTGCTAGTGCCAATTATGGGTGGTGGGGGTTCTAGAGAATATTTTGGCTTGGGGGGATAAAAAAATCTAGTTACGCCACTGCCTGTATCGTAGGTGGATGTATAGGCTTGAATGGCCTTTTGCTGCTCCTCCATCCTCTGAAGCATATAGAGTGTTGAATTCCCTCTCGTTACCACTTCTTGCTTCAGGTGATGGCAGGGCAGGTTCAGGAGTGTTTGCTGGCGCTCCAGTCTTTGGCACGCTGTGGCTTAATGTCGAAAGTGGCACGCAATTTTTCGGGCCACCGACAGCATTGCATACACGCCCCTGTCCTTTTTCAAAAAATTCTGCACCACCAAATTAATTGTATGTGCAAAACATGGGACGTGCTGGAATTTGCCCAGATGTAATGCACGCACAATATTGGCGGCGTTGTCAGATATCACAAATCCCCAGGAGAGTCTAAGTGGGGTAAGCCATTGTGCGATGATGTCCCTCAGTTTCCGTAAGAGGTTGTCGGTGGTGTGCCTCTTACAGCAACCAGTGATACACAGCGTAGCTTGCCTAGGAATGAGTTGGCATTTGTGAGATGCTGCTACTGGTGCCGCTGCTGTTGTTGCTGCGGGAGGCAAAACATCTACCCAGTGGGCTGTCATAGTCATGTAGTCCTTCGTTTGTCCGTGGTTAAGTGGACATTGGGTACATCCGCATTTTTTAAGGACACAGAGGACAGCTTTTCTTAATGTCCCTATACAGTCCGGGAATCGCTTGCCTAGTGAAGTGGAATCTAGATGGGATTTGGTACTGGGGACACAGTACGTCCATCAACTGTCTAAATCCCACTTCACTAATGGCGGATACCGGACGCACGTCTACCACCACCAATTGGTGAGGGAGCCCACTCGGAAAGACGCAATATTAGACTTAATACTTACAAATGGAGACAGATTATCAGACGTAAAAGTGGGTGAAAACCTCGGATCCAGTGATCATCAAGCAGTATGGTTCAGCATTAAGACAGAGACTGACTCGTCCCATACAAAAACAAAGGTGTTGGATTTTAGGAAGGCTGATTTTGTAGGGATGGGAAAATGTGTAAGCGATTCTTTGGCAGAGTGGAGGAACTTGGAAACAGTGCAGGAGAGGTGGAAAACATTCAAATGTGCAATATTGAAGGCAACAGACCTTTGTATCAAAACTGTTAGGAAAAACACAAGGAAAAGGAAGCCAGTGTGGTTTGCAAAAGAAGTAGCAAATATTGTGAGAGCAAAAAAGATGGCTTTTAGGAAATATAAGCAGACACAAAATAATGAAGACAAAAAGATATATCTTGTTAGACAGAAGGAGACAAAGAAGGTAATCAGATGTGCAAAGGCACAAGCTGAGGAGAAAATGGCCCAGTCAGTGGGTAAAGGAGGCAAAACTTTTTTTAGGTATATAAGCGAAAAAAGAAAAACAAAAGGCGGAATTATAAAACTAAAGACGGACACTGGGAATCTTGTTGAGGGAGACAATTTAATAGCAGATCATCTTAATGATTATTTTTGCTCAGTATTTACTACTGAAAGAGAGGGGAAGGGGCCACAGTTAAGTTGCAGGGATATTCAGGAAAATGAAACAAGTACATTTACAGAGGAGAAGGTCCTAACAGAACTCTCAAAGCTGAAAGTGGACAAATCTATGGGGCCAGATGGGATACATCCAAGGATACTAAAAGAACTTAAAGAGGTGCTGGTAGCACCATTGACAGAATTATTCAACCAGTCATTAGCTACAGGAGAAATTCCAGGGGACTGGAAAAGAGCAAACGTAGTCCCACTGCACAAAAGTGGAAGCAAGGAAGAGGCAAACAACTACAGACCAGTGAGTCTTACATCAGTAGTAGGGAAATTGATGGAAACACTCTTAAAAGAAAGAGTTGTAGATCATCTCAAATCCGGCAATTTACTGGATCCCAAACAGCATGGATTCACTGGGGGAAGATCATGTCAAACAAATCTTATTGACTTTTTTGATTGTGTGACTAAAGTGATGGATAAAGGTGGAGCCATGGATATAGCTTATCTTGACTTTAGTAAGGCTTTTGACACAGTTCCACATCGCAGACTGCTAAATAAACTTGAAAGTTTGGGATTGGATATTAGGATTATTGAATGGATAAGATCTTGGTTGAAGGATAGAAAACAGAGAGTTGTGGTAAATGGAGTGCATTCACAGGAGGGAAATGTTACCAGTGGAGTACCCCAGGGATCTGTACTTGGACCAGTGCTTTTCAATATCTTTATTGGTGACATTGCAAATGGGATTAAAGGGAAAGTATGCCTTTTTGCAGATGACACAAAGGTATGCAACAGGGTAGACACACCAGGTGGGGTAAAACAAATGATTGAGGATCTAGGTAGACTAGAGGAATGGTCAAGAGTCTGGCAATTACAGTTTAATGCCAAAAAATGCAAAATCATGCACTTGGGTCTCAAAAATCCTAAAGCTAAATACAGTATTAATGGCACTATACTGGAAACTACTGAGGAGGAAAGGGATCTAGGAGTCACTATTTCAGATGACTTAAAGGCAGGTAAGCAATGTAACAAGGCAATGAGGAAGGCTAGTCAGATGCTTGGCTGCATTGGGAGAGGAATCAGCAGCAGAAAGAAAGAAGTAATAATGCCACTGTATAGGTCATTGGTACGGCCTCATCTAGAATACTGTATTCAGTTCTGGAGGCCATATCTTCAAAAGGATATTAATACATTAGAAACTGTACAAAGGAGGGCAACTAAAATGGTGCATGGCCTACATCACAAAACATACCCAGAAAGACTAAGAAATCTCAATATGTATAGTTTGGAGCAGAGAAGAGAAAGGGGGGACATGATAGAAACTTTCAAATATATGAAGGGTTTTAACAAAGTCCAGGAGGGAAACATTCTCCAAATGAAGAGAAGCAATAGGACACGAGGACATGCACTGAGACTGGAGGGGGGGAGGTTCAGGGGAAATTTGCGGAAAAATTATTTCACAGAAAGGGTAGTGGACAAGTGGAATAGCCTCCCATCAGAGGTGGTAGAGGCTAAGACAGTAGAGCAATTTAAACATGCATGGGATAGACATAAGGATATCCTTACAAAGAAATAAGGATCAAATAAGGTTAGTGATAAAAAAAAATAATATATAAAAAAAAAAGGGGCAGACTAGATGGGCCAAGTGGTTCTTATCTGCCGACAAATTCTATGTTTCTATAGTTGTTATGACCTTAGTTATCCGCTTTGCAACAGGGTGACTGCTGTCATATTTCAACTTCCTTGCAAAGGACTGTGGACAGTCAATTGCTTAGTTGAAGTAGTACAAGTGGTCTTCTGACTTCCCCTCTGGGATGACGATTGACTTCCAGCAGCAGCAGTAGGCATACCACTGAAGGATCCTCCAGAGGATCCCAGTTAAGAGAGGACTTGTCAGTCATGCCAATGGCATGGCCTGCAGGACTACTGATGTTCCTGACTGAGTAGGAAATTGACGTTGAGGGAGTTGGTGGTGTGGCTTGCAGGAGCTTGGGTACAACAGGAAGCAGGGATTTAGGTGTCAGTGGACTGCTTATGCTCTTACCCAAAGTTTCTGAACTTGACAATGACTTATGATGAAGGTGCTGCAGGTGATGTATAAGAGAGGATGTTCCTAAGTGGTTAACATCCTTACCCCTATTTATTATGGATTGACAAAGGCTATACATGGCTTGACACCTGTTCTCCGGATTTGTGGTGAAATATTTCTACACCGAAGAGGTGGCCTTTCTCATCCCATGGACAACAACTGTCTCCACAGGTGCCTTATTCAAACCAACCACATCACCATCAGAATCCTCATGGTCAACTTCCTCCTCAGCGCCAGCCACACCAATATCCTGCTCATCCTGGTGTACATCTATAGTTACATCCTCAATCTCAGTATCAGCAACTGGACTGGTGGTGCTCCTCCCAGCACTTGCAGGGGGTGTGCAAATGGTAGTAGGATCCTCCTCTTTCCATACAGTCTTGGGAAGGTCAGGCCTAGACATCGCAACCGCGGACACACTTGGACTCTCCTTAGGAATTTGCGATATCTCTGAATGCACAGATGTCTTTTCCTGTGCTTTAACAAGCTTAATTTTTTTCGAGAGGGAGGAGGGCTTCCATCCTTATGAGAAGCTGAGCCACCAGTCATGAACATATGCCAAGGCCTTAGTCTTTCCTTGCCACTTCGTGTCATGAAAAGCATATTGCCAATTTTACGTTTCTCATCAGATAATTTATTTTTTTTCTAATTATTCATTTTTGCTTCTTGGATTTTACACGCTCTCTATGACATTGGGCATCGTCCTCAGCAGACGAAGTTGATGGAATTAAATTGTCAATGTCATGACTGGTGGCAGCAGCAGCTTCAGCTCTAGTACTAGGAACTGGAAGTGGTTCCTGATCTTGCACAATTTTTTTCCTCCAAATTGTTCTTCATTTCACAGGACAGTACCCCTTTATTATTACAGCACACAGAACAGTGCCCCTTTTTTCACAGCACCCCTGTATACTTACAGCATAGAGGGCCAGTGTAATGTTATTTGAACAGCAACACCCCCTATATTTTACAGTATACAGGAGCAGTGTGCTTTTAATTTTTAACATCTACACCCCTGAATTTTTACAACATACAGGGCCAGTGTAATGTTATTTGAACAGCAACACCCCTATATTTTACAGCATACAGCAGTGTGCTTTTAATATTTCACAACTGCACCTCTGATTTTTTACAACATACAGTGCCAGCAGCACCCCTATATTTTCCAGCATACAGGAGGACAGTGCCCCTGCACCCTGTACAACACAGTGACAGCCAGGACAGCAACACCCATGTACAGCTGCAGCACATGAAACACCAGTGACAGGACAGCACTCCTAACACAGCACAGGTACACCACAGTGACTGCAGCAGCACCCCTACAAAGCACACACTAACCCCACCCAATGCCACCAACCACAGAGAGAGACAGAGGTCCGTCTCCCTCACTCTCCAAGTCTGGAGTGAAAATGGCAGAGACATCTGGATGTTTATATGGAATCCAGCGAGAATCAGACAGTGGGATGATGATGTTTTGCCTCATTCTGGTTTCCGAGTTTGGTTAGAAGTCCCGACCAGGCTCGGATCCAGGCTCAGAGCATGAAGTTCTGGGGGTTCAGTTCTCAGGGAACCGAACCCGCTCATATCTAATAATAATGTGTAATGTGCATTACAGTGTGTAATAATGTGTAATGGGCATTACAGTGTGTAATAATGTGTAATGGACATTACGGTGTGTAATAATGTGTAATGGGCATTACGGTGTGTAATAATGTGTAATGGGCATTACGGTGTGTAATAATGTGTAACGGGTATTACGGTGTGTAATAATGTGTATTGGGCATTACGGTGTGTAATAATGTGTAATGGACATTACGCTGTGTAATAATGTGTAATGGGCATTACAGTGTGTAATAATGTGTAATGAGCATAACGGTGTGTAATAATGTGTAATGGGCATTACGTGTGTGATAATGTGTAATGGGAATTACGTGTGTAATAATGTATAATGGGCATTACGGTGTGTAATAATATGTAATGGCCATTACGGTGTGTAATAATGTGTAATGAGCATTACGATGTGTAATAATGTGTAATGGGCATTACGGTGTGTAATAATGTGTAACGGGCATTATGGTGTGTAATAATGTGTAATGGGCATTATGGTGGGTAATAATGTGTAATGGGCATTACGGTGTGTAATAATGTGTAAAGGGCATTACGGTGTGTAATAATGTGTAATGGGCATTATGGTGTGTAATAATGTGTAATGGGCATTATGGTGTGCAGTGTAATATGTAATGGGCATTACAGTATGTAATGTTTTTATTGGCATTACAGTGTGTAATAATATGTAATGGGCATTACGGTGTGTAATAATGTGTAATGAGCATGACGGTGTGTAGTAATGTGTAATGGGCAATACGATGTGTAATAATGTGTAATGGGCATTACGTGTGTAATAATGTGTAATGGGCATTACGGTGTGTAATAATATGTAATGGGCATTGCGGTGTGTAATAATTAGTGATGAGCGGGTTCGGTTTCCGAGAAACCGAACCCCCCGAACTTCAGCCTTTTTACACGGATCCGAGCCATACTCGGATTCTCCCATATGGCTCGGTTAACCCGAGCGCGCCAGAACGTCATCATCCCGCTGTCGGATTCTCGCGAGATTCGGATTCTATATAAGCAGCCGCGCGTCGCCGCCATTTTCACACGTGCATTGAGATTGATAGGGAGAGGACGTGGCTGGCGTCCTCTCTGTTATAGTCATAATAGAAAAGACTAAGAGTGACATTGTTATAATTGTGGGGAGGATTGGGGACGGGGAGCAGCTGTTAGGAGTACAGTGCAGGGTTTTGCTGATAGTAGTGAGTGTGACCACCAGTTTAATCCGTTCTCTGCCTGAAAAAAACGCTCCATACCATATCTGTGCTCAGTGTGCTGCATGATATATCTGTGCTGAGTGCACTGCTCACACTGCCTAATTGTGGGGACTGGGGAGCAGTTATAGCAGGAGTACAGTGCACAGTTTTGCTGACAGTGACCACCAGTCCAGTATACGTTTGTCTGCCTGAAAAACACTCCTGTGGTGGCTTTTTTTCTTTATACTAGTAGTTTAGCAGTCTGCTGACAGTGTCCACCAGGTCCATTTATTATACAGTATATTATATATATAGCGGTACGGTAGGCCACGGCTGTACCTACCTCTGTATCGTCACTCGTCGTCCATAAGTAATAATAGTATACTATCCATCCATCTACATTGTATACCTGTGGTGGCTTTTTTTTCTTCATACTAGTTTAGCAGTCTGCTGACAGTGTCCACCAGGTCCGTTATTATTATTCTGTATATATTATATATATAGCAGTACGGTAGGCCATGGCTGTACCTACCTCTGTGTCGTCACTCGTCGTCCATAAGTAATAATAGTATACTATCCATCCATCTACATTGTATACCTGGCTTTTTTTTCTTCATACTAGTTTAGCAGTCTGCTGACAGTGTCCACCAGGTCCGTTATTATTATTCTGTATATATTATATATATAGCAGTACGGTAGGCCACGGCTGTACCTACCTCTGTGTCGTCACTCGTCGTCCATAAGTAATAATACTATACTATCCATCCATCTACATTGTATACCTGTGGTGGCTTTTAGTTGAGTGCAAAATATGGAGAACAAAAATGTGGAGGTTAAAAAAATAGGGAAAGATCAAGATCCACTTCCACCTCGTGCTGAAGCTGCTGCCACTAGTCATGGCCGAGACGATGAAATGCCATCAACGTCGTCTGCCAAGGCCGATGCCCAAAGTCATAGTACAGAGCATGTAAAATCCAAAACACAAAAGATCAGTAAAATGACCCAAAAATCAAAATTAAAAGCGTCTGAGGAGAAGCGTAAACTTGCCAATATGCCATTTACGACACGGAGTGGCAAGGAACGGCTGAGGCCCTGGCCTATGTTCATTGCTAGTGGTTCAGCTTCACATGAGGATGGAAGCACTCAGCCTCTCGCTAGAAAAATGAAAAGACTTAAGCTGGCAAAAGCACAGCAAAGAACTGTGCATTCTTCGAAATCACAAATCCCCAAGGAGAGTCCAATTGTGTCGGTTGCGATGCCTGACCTTCCCAACACTGGACGGGAAGAGCTTGCGTCTTCCACCATTTGCACGCCCCCTGCAAGTGCTGGAAGGAGCACCCGCAGTCCAGTTCCTGATAGTCAAATTGAAGATGTCAGTGTTGAAGTACACCAGGATGAGGATATGGGTGTTGCTGGCGCTGGGGAGGAAATTGACAAGGAGGATTCTGATGGTGAGGTGGTTTGTTTAAGTCAGGCACCCGGGGAGACACCTGTTGTCCGTGGGAGGAATATGGCCATTGACATGCCTGGTCAAAATACAAAAAAAATCAGCTCTTCGGTGTGGAATTATTTCATAACAAATGCGGACAACAGGTGTCAAGCCGTGTGTTGCCTTTGTCAAGCTGTAATAAGAAGGGGTAAGGACATTAACCACCTCGGAACATCCTCCCTTATACGTCACCTGCAGCGCATTCATCATAAGTTAGTGACAAGTTCAAAAACTTTGGGCGACAGCGGAAGCAGTCCACTGACCAGTAAATCCCTTCCTCTTGTAACCAAGCTCACGCAAACCACACCACCAACTCCCTCAGTGTCAATTTCCTCCTTACCCAGGAAAGCCAATAGTCCTGCAGGCCATGTCACTGGCAAGTCTGACGAGTCCTCTCCTGCCTGGGATTCCTCCGATGCATCCTCGAGTGTAACGCCTACTGCTGCTGGCGCTGCTGTTGTTGCTGCTGGGAGTCGATGGTCATCCCAGAGGGGAAGTCGGAAGACCACTTGTACTACTTCCAGTAAGCAATTGACTGTCCAACAGTCCTTTGCGAGGAAGATGAAATATCACAGCAGTCATCCTGCTGCAAAGCGGATAACTGAGGCCTTGCCAGCCTGGGCGGTGAGAAACGTGGTTCCGGTATCCATCGTTACTTCAGAGCCAACTATAGACTTGATTGAGGTACTGTGTCCCCTGTACCAAATACCATCTAGGTTCCATTTCTCTAGGCAGGCGATACCGAGAATGTACACAGATGTCAGAAAAACAGTCACCAGTGTCCTAAAAAATGCAGTTGTACCCAATGTCCACTTAACCACGGACATGTGGACAAGTGGAGCAGGGCAGACTCAGGACTACATGACTGTGACAGCCGACTGGGTAGATGTATTGCCTCCCGCTGCAAGAACAGCAGCGGCGGCACCAGTAGCAGCATCTCGCAAACGCCAACTCGTTCCTAGGCAGGCTACGCTTTGTATCACCACTTTCCAGAATACTCACACAGCTGAAAACCTCTTACGGCAACTGAGGAAGATCATCGCAGAATGGCTTACCCCAATTGGACTCTCCTGGGGATTTGTGGCATCGGACAACACCAGCAATATTGTGCGTGCATTACATCTGGGCAAATTCCAGCATGTCCCATGTTTTGCACATACCTTGAATTTGTTGGTGCAGAATTATTTAAAAAACGACAGGGGCGTGCAAGAGATGCTGTCGGTGGCCAGAAGAATTGCGGGCCACTTTCGGCGTACAGGCAACTCGTACAGAAGACTGGAGCACCACCAAAAACACCTGAACCTGCCCTGCCATCATCTGAAGCAAGAGGTGGTAACGAGGTGGAATTCAACCCTCTATATGCTTCAGAGGATGGAGGAGCAGCAAAAGGCCATTCAAGCCTATACATCTGCCCACGATATAGGCAAAGGAGGTGGAATGCACCTGTCTCAAGCGCAGTGGAGAATGATTTCAACGTTGTGCAAGGTTCTGCAACCTTTTGAACTTGCCACACGTGAAGTCAGTTCAGACACTGCCAGCCTGAGTCAGGTCATTCCCCTCATCAGGCTTTTGCAGAAGAAGCTGGAGGCATTGAAGGAGGAGCTAAAACAGAGCGATTCCGCTAGGCATGTGGGACTTGTGGATGGAGCCCTTCATTCGCTTAACCAGGATTCACGGGTGGTCAATCTGTTGAAATCAGAGCACTACATTTTGGCCACCGTGCTCGATCCTAGATTTAAAACCTACGTTGTATCTCTCTTTCCGGCAGACACAAGTCTGCATAGGTTCAAAGACCTGCTGGTGAGAAAATTGTCAAGTCAAGCGGAACGCGACCCGTCAACAGCTCCTCCTTCACATTCTCCTGCAACTGGGGGTGCGAGGAAAAGGCTAAGAATTCCGAGCCCACCCGCTGGCGGTGATGCACGGCAGTCTGGAGCGAGTGCTGACATCTGGTCCGGACTGAAGGACCTGCCAACGATTACTGACATGTTGTCTACTGTCACTGCATATGATTCTGTCACCATTGAAAGAATGGTGGAGGATTATATGAGTGACCGCATCCAAGTAGGCACGTCTGACAGTCCGTACGTATACTGGCAGGAAAAAGAGGCAATTTGGAGGCCCTTGCAGAAACTGGCTTTATTCTACCTAAGTTGCCCTCCCTCCAGTGTGTACTCCGAAAGAGTGTTTAGTGCCGCCGCTCACCTTGTCAGCAATCGGCGTACGAGGTTACTTCCAGAAAATGTGGAGAAGATGATGTTCATTAAAATGAATTATAATCAATTCCTCAGTGGAGACATTCACCAGCAGCAATTGCCTCCAGAAAGTACACGGGGACCTGAGATGGTGGATTCCAGTGGGGACAAATTAATAATCTGTGAGGAGGGGGATGTACACAGTGAAAGGGGTGATGAATCGGACGATGATGATGAGGTGGACATCTTGCCTCCATAGAGCCAGTTTGTGCAAGGAGAGATTGCTTCTTTTTTGGTGGGGGCCCAAACCAACCAGTCATTTCAGTCACAGTCGTGTGGCAGACCCTGTCGCTGAAATGATGGGTTCGTTAAAGTGTGCATGTCCTGTTTATACAACATAAGGGTGGGTGGGAGGGCCCAAGGACAATTCCATCTTGCACCTCTTTTTTCTTTTATTTTTCTTTGCGTCATGTGCTGTTTGGGGAGTATTTTTTTTTGAAGGGCCATCCTGCGTGACACTGCAGTGCCACTCCTAGATGGGCCAGGTGTTTGTGTCGGCCACTAGGGTCGCTTAGCTTAGTCACACAGCTACCTCATTGCGCCTCTTTTTTTCTTTGCGTCATGTGCTGTTTGGGGAGTATTTTTTTGAAGGGCCATCCTGCGTGACACTGCAGTGCCACTCCTAGATGGACCAGGTGTTTGTGTCGGCCACTTGGGTCGCTTATCTTAGTCACACAGCTACCTCATTGCACCTCTTTTTTTCTTTGTGTCATGTGCTGTTTGGGGAGTATTTTTTTGAAGGGCCATCCTGCGTGACACTGCAGTGCCACTCCTAGATGGGCCAGGTGTTTGTGTCGGCCACTTGGGTCGCTTAGCTTAGTCATCCAGCGACCTCAGTGCAAATTTTAGGACTAAAAATAATATTGTGAGGTGTTCAGAATAGACTGAAAATGAGTGTAAATTATGGTTATTGAGGTTAATAATACTATGGGATCAAAATAACCCCCAAATTCTATGATTTAAGCTGTTTTTTAGGGGTTTTTTTTAAAAAAAAACACCCGAATCCCCCAAAAAAATTTCGGTGAGGTTTTGCCAAAACGCGTTCGAACCCAAAACACGGCCGCGGAACTGAACCAAAAACCAAAACACAAAACCCGAAAAATTGCCAGTGCACATCACTAGTAATAATGTGTAATGGGCATTACGATGTGTAATAATGTGTAATGGGCATTACGTGTATAATAATGTGTAATGGGCATTACAGTGTGTAATAATATGTAATGGGCATTACGGTGTGTAATAATATGTAATGGGTATTATGGTGTGTAATAATGTGTAATGGGCATTACGGTGTGTAATAATATGTAATGGGCATTACGGTGTGTAATAATGTATAATGGGCATTACGGTGTGTAATAATGTGTAATGGGCATTACGTGTGTAATAATGTGAAATGGGCATTACGGTGTGTAATAATGTGTAATGGGCATTACGGTGTGTAATAATGTATAATGGGCATTACGGTGTGTAATAATGTGTAATGGGCATTACGTGTGTAATAATGTGTAATGGGCATTACGGTGTGTAGTAATGTGTAATGGGCATTATGGTGTGTAATAATGTGTAATGAGCATTACGGTGTGTAATAATGTGTAATGAGCATTACGGTGTGTAATAATGTGTAATGGACATTACAGTGTGTAATAATGTGTAATGGGCATTATGGTGTGTAATAATGTGTAATGGGCATTACAGTGTGTAATAATGTGTAATGGGCATTATGGTGTGTAATAATGTGTAATGGGCATTACGGTGTGTAATAATGTGTAATGGGCATTATGGTGTGTAATAATGTGTAATGGTCATTACGGTGTGTAATAATGTGTAATGGGCATTATGGTGTGTAATAATGTGTAATGGGCATTACAGTGTGTAATAATGTGTAATGGGCATTATGGTGTGTAATAATATGTAACGGTGCTGGATATGGGTCAGCTGGGTGCTCATAATTCAAGTTGCTGTTTGTGCGTTACTATACAGGTTGTATGACACAGGTGTGTACATTACACTTGTACTTTGTAGTTAAATTGTGTATAATATTTTTCCCACAGATATGTCAGCAGAGGAAAATCACAAATTCTGGTCTGGATTCATTGAATTGTATCACGGGAACGAGTGCCTGTGGTGTGTAATAAGTGTGGACTATGCAAACAGGACACAGAGGAATCGGGCATATGACCAGCTGATCAAATACAGTAGAGACAGAAACAGTGAACAGTGTTTTTGTAGGAGCACAAGAAGTACATGGAATCGCAACGTTCAGGAGCCGGGAGGGATGAGGTTTACAAGCCAACGCTGTGGTATTATGACCTCATGAAATTCACTTTGGAGCAAGAGCCAAGGATAATGTCACAGTGTAATTTGGATCCGGATTCTCCCACTCTTGTGGAAGAGGAGGCATTGGAGAGTCTGGATCTGGTAAGTACACACACATTTGTATTGTATTGCACACACACATTTTTACATGGAGTTCATTTTTGTTTTATATTGCGGGATATTACACCGGAGCTGGAAGTGAAGCCTTCCATGAGCGAGGCAACTGAAGTGGATGACCCAACCCCACAGCCATGACCCCCGAAACAGCGGAGGTCATCCGGAAACCCACTTCTGCCCCGCCCAGCTCACAACAGTTTTTTACTGTCACTGAGGAGGTTCTTAATAGGCCCCGGACTTGGAGCAATCGTTTGGCAATTACATCGTGGTGGAAATGTGACAGATGGAGGAGGATCAAAAGAAGATCTACAAGCGTCTGGTTCTTGATGCTACCTCATGCACATGACGACTCTCTTGTTGAGGCGTGTGAGATAACACTTGGGATAAGGTTGGTTTATTATCCTCCCTGCGCTATCGCCCCTCGGTGTCTGATGCCGGTAGTCTGGCTTGTTAAAGCCTTTGTTGGGTAATGATTGACATCTGCCAATGAAATGCAATATCCTGAACCGGTTCTGGAACCTTTACTTATGATGATATGAAATGGAGTAGGCATACATATACAGTGCATTAATGCAGAAATCAATATTACATGAATCAAATATATAAAGTACCGTGGTGCAAAATCATTCAGTTCATGTGAAAGTTCCGTGCACTCAGCATCTAATGCGGAGATGAATGAGATATCCAATGATCACTATCGGTGGTAGAGACCGGAGACCCGTATCTCTACAGTGGCTACAAGTCTGTGTAGTCTTGAGCGCTACCGTTGCGGCCGTTCATCTCAGATGGTGGGACTCGGACATTGTTCAGGATGAACACAGGGGCTCCGGGCTGACTCCGCTCTGGCTGCCATGCCTGTGTCCTCGGTTGGTCTTGTTCCAGACTTCCCCGGGAGCTTGCGTTCTGCACCTGGCTCGTCGTTGCCTGGGAAGGGAATGTGCCGGCTCGGGCTCTGCAGAACCTTTTGCTGGACATCCCCCCCCCATATGCAGAGACTCACCTTTTGTTCTCCTTTGGGCGCCACCCGTCTGTCCTTTCCGCTTGCGATGTTCCTTGCTGTGCTGGTTCCATTTTTATGCAACCAGCACCTGGGCTTCTTAGGAGTATCAGTGTCCTTAATATCCGTTCTTCTGGGTGACTTTGTGTCTGTATCTCCAACGGGTTTCAGATTGCTGGCCTTCCTCAAGGAGTCTGTGTGACTCACTGTTCTCTGGCATAAGTGAGGTTAAGTAGCCATCTTGTGGGTGGGAGCATCTACTGTTGGTAGTTCATACTTGGATTGTGATTGGTTTTTCTATATGTCAATCGATGGTTCTTCTGTGGATTGCTTATCCATATTTGGATTGTGATTGGTTTTTCTAGATGTCAATCAATGGTTCTTCTGTGGATTGGTTATTCATACTTGTATTGTGATTGTTTTTCTAGCTGTCAATCAATAGTTCTTCTGTAGATTGGTTATTCATACTTCGATTGTGATTGGATTTTCTAGATGTCAATCAATGGTTCTTCTGTGGATTGGATATTCATACTTGGATTATGATTGGTTTTTCTAGATGTCAATCAATGGTTCTTCTGTGGATTGGTTATTCATACTTGGATTATGATTGGTTTTTCTAGATGGCAATCAACTATGGATTGGTTGTTCAGTTACTGTTTAGTGTTGCAGATTTCTTTATACAAGTAAGTGACTTATACTGTTTGCTACTAGATGTCACATGTTATACATAAATCCCCGGTGTTCTTGCAGTCTGGGTTGAACATTGCATGTGACTATGTCACAGAAGACTGTATATATTATGTTCCTCCAATAAGTGTGAATGGAATAAAATAGTCTCATCTTGTGCCTGTATTCTGTATAAATGTATTATTCCTATCAGAAAGGTGTTACCTGGGTGTTATATATATAGTTACTGGGATACTAGTGGGCTTAGAGAGAGTGTTTGAACCCAGGATGTAAATAGATTATCTTCATATACAAATTATGGATCGTACTTCATTGTCCTGGTTGAGGCCTTTGGGTGTTCGGGTCACCATGTGGATTATCATACGCAGTTCCTCCCTGTTGATGGTGTGTATGTAGTCACCCCCTCTCCAGTTTTTCTTAACCTCCTTCAGCCCTGTGACCTTGAGTAGTATGGGATCTGATTCATGATGTTCTTTGTAATGTAAGGAAAGTGGATGTTCTTCTGAACCTTTTTTTATATTCCGTATGTGATCGCTTATTCTCATTTTGAGTGGTCGTATAGTCCTGCCTATGTATTGTTGCGGGCAGGGACACTCTAACATATATATGATGCCCTTGCTGTGGCATGGTAAGTTGTCCTGTGTGTTACATTTTGTGGAATGTGAAACAGACATTACTGTTTGGGTAGGTGTGGTGCTTCTAGCTTTTGTTGTCTTGCAGCCCATGCAGGTCCCATAGTGGTAGAAACCCCCTTTTTATGTGTTCCATCTATAGTAGTTTGTGTTGTTTTTTGGTGGTACGTGGCTGTGTACCAGCTTCTTCTTAATGTCTGGTGCTTTCAGGAACACTACTTTTGGTTTTGGAGGTATGATATCTGCTTGTGTCATATTGAAGTATCAGCCAATGTTTATTTATGATCTTTTTAATCTGATTTGCTTGTTTTGTGTATTGTGTTATGAAAAGGATCTCTTCTTTGTTTTCTGTTCTGATCTCTTTTTGTATTGTAGGAGGGGAGGGCTATCATTTCCCTTAACCATGGTATATGCTGTCTGTACCTTTTCTGTATTTTACTGTTTCTCTCTAAAGTTTAAACTTAGTTCTTGTCCTTGTGTCTCAAATCGCTGACTCGGGAGCAGTTCCTCCTGAGTCTCTTGAATTGTCCTACTGGGATACTGGTCAACCAGTTTGGGTGATGGCAGCTGGAGGTTAGCATGAAGCCATTGACTTCCACTGGTTTGTTAAACGTGTTGGTATGTATTTCGTTATCTGTGATGAATATGTAAATATGTCATTAGTACCACAGCGTTGGTTTCTTGACCTCATTGTCCCGGACTTCTGATCATTGTGATCTATGCACTTCTTGTGTTCCTTCTAAAAGCACTGTTCAGAAATCTGCACTTTATCTGCTAAAAAGGCTCTTGTTCTCGTGATAGAGTCAATGAGTCCAGACCAGAATTGGTAATTTTCTTCTATTTTTTATATATATATAGTTTTTTTGTAAAAAAAAAAAAAAGTTTTTTTTCTTGTTTAATTAATAGTTGTTAATGCAAAAGTCATTTTGTGTAACATGTTTGAAAAAATCAGAGGGTCAGCGAGACGTTATGGAGCCAATGTATCATTTAATATCTGCTGCTAATTCCCCCAAAACAACCGGACCTCCCAAATGTAAGTAGAAGGGACTGCAGCAGGTATCTCCCATACCTTCATACATGGACATTTCCAGGCAAGGGTCAGGTAAGTTTATTTATTTTTTTCAAATACACCAACCCTAATTCACCTACAAGTGAAAAAAACAACATTTGAACAGACATAATTTATTTAAAACCAACAAATAATAAAACTATTTATTTACACAGAGACCCCGCTTCCCCCCGTAATTTCATCCCACTATTCAAATGAGTTGTCAAAATCAGACATAGCCAAAATCGCACCAGAAATCTTTTGCTTTTAAACTGCTTTATTTCATATCTTTAATACACGTATTTTTGTCTATATTTTAAACTTAAAAAATACCTTACTCTATGTACAACAGCCTATGGGGGTCATTGAGACCCAGCCGCAATAGCGGCTCGCAGCAGTTTGCTGGTGCTAACAAAATGCACATGCGCAGCGGAAGCGCGGACACACATTTCGCCGGCATCCCTGAGAGTGAACGCGGGCGGGCTGGGACCATTCTCCGGTGGGCTGTGTGATGTAACATCTGCGATCATCTCTGATTAACCCCCTATAAGCTTCCAGAGTGCACCTCATATCTCATCTTTTCCAAGTTACTACAAATGATATGAGATCGGTAGCAGCACTACTTTCAGGATTACACAGAACACACATAAAGGCTGACACAGCAAATAACAGTAACACATACAAGGGATTAATTAGAAATAAGGAAGCATAATCATCATTAAGTCTAATTATCAACTGGTTCTGTGCGGGACCCATACACCTCTTTACTGCTTCCAGCAGCCCCTGGTACTGTACTGCGGCCATTCAATCTGCCCTGTCTCCCTCCAATACTGCCACCCACCCTGGCTCCCCCCCACTACTGCCATTCACCATCTACCCCCCACTACTGTCACCTGCCCTGTCTCCCTCCACTACTAACGCCCACCCTGGCTTCCCCCACTACTGCCACCGCCCTATTTCCTTCCACTACTGACACCCTCTCCGTCTCCCTTCATTGACACTGCCCAGTCTCCCCCCACTACTGCCACCAACCTGTCTCCCCCCACTGCCCCCAGCCGTCTCCTTCCACTACTGCCACCCACCATGTCTCCCTGCACTACTGCCACCACCCTCTCTTTACACTACTGCCACCCACCATCTCTCCCCCACTACTGCCACCGCCATGACTCTCCCCACTGCCACCCACCTGTCTCCCCCTGACATCTATGCACTAGTTGGGGATTTATGGTACTACTAACAGCTCTTTATCAACAGATGGAAGTAACCAGGGCAGTAAGGAGGCAGAAGCTGCTTCTGGTACATGGATCCTGGTCATGTAGGGCTGGGAAAGTCAGTAAGATTATGTAATAGGGGCCTACAGTAAGTCAGTAAGGAGGCAGAAGCTGCTTCTGGTACATGGACCCTGGTCATGTAGGGCTGGGAGAGTCAGTAAGATTCTGTAATAGGGTCCTACAGTAAGTCAGTAAGGAGGCAGAAGCTGCTTCTGGTACATGGACCCTGGTCATGTAGGGCTGGGAGAGTCAGTAAGATTATGTAATAGGGGACTACAGTAACTCAGTAAGGAGGCAGAAGCTGCTTCTGGTACATGGACCCTGGTCATGTAGGGCTGGGAGAGTCAGTAAGATTATGTAATAGGGGCCTACAGTAAGTCAGTAAGGAGGCAGAAGCTGCTTCTGGTACATGGACCCTGGTCATGTAGGGCTGGGAGAGTCAGTAAGATTCTGTAATAGAGGCCTACAGTAAGTCAGTAAGGAGGCAGAAGCTGCTTCTGGTACATGGACCCTGGTCATGTAGGGCTGGGAGAGTCAGTAAGATTATGTAATAGGGGCCTACAGTAAGTCAGTAAGGAGGCAGAAGCTGCTTCTGGTACATGGACCCTGGTCATGTAGGGCTGGGAGAGTCAGTAAGATTCTATAATAGGGGACTACAGTAAGTCAGTAAGGAGGCAGAAGCTGCTTCTGGTACATGGACCCTGGTCATGTAGGGCTGGGAGAGTCAGTAAGATTATGTAATAGGGGCCTACAGTAAGTCAGTAAGGAGGCAGAAGCTGCTTCTGGTACATAGACCCTGGTCATGTAGGGCTGGGAGAGTCAGTAAGATTATGTAATAGGGCCCTACAGTAAGTCAGTAAGGAGGCAGAAGCTGCTTCTGGTACATGGATCCTGGTCATGTAGGGCTGGGAGAGTCAGTAAGATTGTGTAATAGGGCCCTACAGTAAGTCAGTAAGGAGGCAGAAGCTGCTTCTGGTATATGGACCCTGGTCATGTAGGGCTGGGAGAGTCAGTAAGATTATGTAATAGGGGCCTACAGTAAGTCAGTAAGGAGGCAGAAGCTACTTCTGGTACATGGACCCTGGTCATGTAGGGCTGGGAGAGTCAGTAAGATTATGTAATAGGGGCCTACAGTAAGTCAGTAAGGAGGCAGAAGCTGCTTCTGGTACATGGACCCTGGTCATGTAGGGCTGGGAGAGTCAGTAAGATTGTGTAATAGGGGCCTACAGTAAGTCAGTAAGGAGGTAGAAGCTGCTTCTGGTACATGGACCCTGGTCATGTAGGGCTGGGAGTCAGTAAGATTCTGTAATAGGGGCCTACAGTAAGTCAGTAAGGAGGCAGAAGCTGCTTCTGGTACATGGACCCTGGTCATGTAGGGCTGGGAGAGTCAGTAAGATGATGTAATAGGGGCCTACAGTAAGTCAGTAAGGAGGCAGAAGCTGCTTCTGGTACATGGACCCTGGTCATGTAGGGCTGGGAGAGTCAGTAAGATTATGTAATAGGGGACTACAGTAACTCAGTAAGGAGGCAGAAGCTGCTTCTGGTACATGGACCCTGGTCATGTAGGGCTGGGAGAGTCAGTAAGATTATGTAATAGGGGCTTACAGTAAGTCAGTAAGGAGGCAGAAGCTGCTTCTGGTACATGGGCCCTGGTCATGTAGGGCTGGGAGAGTCAGTAAGATTATGTAATAGGGGCCTACAGTAAGTCAGTAAGGAGGCAGAAGCTGCTTCTGGTACATGGACCCTGGTCATGTAGGGCTGGGAGAGTCAGTAAGATTGTGTAATAGGGGCCTACAGTAAGTCAGTAAGGAGGCAGAAGCTGTTTCTGGTACATGGACCCTGGTCATGTAGGGCTGGGAGAGTCAGTAAGATTATGTAATAGGGCCCTACAGTAAGTCAGTAAGGAGGCAGAAGCTGCTTCTGGTACATGGACCCTGGTCATGTAGGGCTGGGAGAGTCAGTAAGATTCTGTAATAGAGGCCTACAGTAAGTCAGTAAGGAGGCAGAAGCTGCTTCTGGTACATGGACCCTGGTCATGTAGGGCTGGGAGAGTCAGTAAGATTATGTAATAGGGGACTACAGTAACTCAGTAAGAAGGCAGAAGCTGCTTCTGGTACATGGACCCTGGTCATGTAGGGCTGGGAGAGTCAGTAAGATTATGTAATAGGGTGCCTACAGTAAGTCAGTAAGGATAGCAGATGCTGCTAATTAGCAATCCTTTTTCTAGCGTGCTGGGGGCCGCCCATCGCAGGGCGAGGCAGCCCAGTATGCTGACCGGCGCCTCCCCCCTTTATGAAGCAGAAATTGCGATCGCTCCACAATTTCTGCTTCATCTTAGAAACTATTGAAGCATCCTGCCAGCTTAGCAGTGCCCGCAGGATCCCCACCGCGTTCTTCTAGATTGCGATGGCTGCGTGTGATGTCATGCAGCCACAGTGAACATGACCGTTTGTCCGCCTCCCTTTCTCGCAACACCGCACTTGTAACGCTCCATCTTCTCACTGGAAACGGAGCTTTACCCCCCACCCCGTGACAGCCTCTGCCTGATTAACAAGAAGCAATCACATTTCCTACAGCCCCCTGTAGAGAATGAAGGTGCATACGCAGGACGGGCGCTGCGCATGCGTCCGCAAGTTTTTCTCAATAATTCCGTTTGGATCACGCACTGTAGTCCAACCTGAATTAGGCCCAGAGTCACCATCTTACAGGCAGCTGGTGAAGGGAGCAGAGAATGGGTGTTATGTGGCTGGAACGGGCTGGTTAGGTAACAGCCTGGCTGCTGCATTCTGTACAAGCTACAACCGGTGCAATTCTATTGCTGGGAGACCCAGGTAGAGGACATTGCAGTAGTCTATGTGTGATGATACAAGAGCATGTATGACTGTAGGTAGATTTTCTGAGGGAATAAAGTGCTGGAGTCTGACTATGTTCCTCAAATGAGGATCTGATTGTGGCAGATACTGATGTCTAAGTGTCACTCCACCATCCAGGACACCAAGATTCTGCACAGGATCAGCATTATGTAAACCTGAACCCCCAAGCGTAAGTCTGGTTGGTAACAAAGCTGAGCTGTAGCCCTGTCCTTTGTTGGTGAGCTAGCATAAGGACCTGTTTCACCAGGATTGAGTCACAGCCAACTGGCAACACCCACACCTGGAGCTCAGCTAGACATTTAGGATTGGTACTGGGTTCTCAGTACCCAGAACAAAAGACAGATCATCTGTATAGCAGTGGTAGATGAGGGCATGACATCTGATTATTTCACCCAGTGGTAGCATGTATATTGCAAAAAGCACAGGACATAGGATAAGAACCTTGAAGAACAACGCATGGCAATAATAAGTATACTCCAGAAGATTAAAATGGCTTCTCACCTGTGTGATTTCTCTGGTGTGTAACAAGATGTGATTTCTGTCTAAAACATTTCCCACACTCAGAACATGGAAATGGCTTCTCACCTGTGTGACTTCTGTGATGTATAACAAGATATGAGTTCTGTGTAAAACATTTCCCACACTCAGAGCAAGAAAATGGCTTCTCACCTGTGTGACTTCTCTGATGTTTAACAAGATCTGATTTCAGGGCAAAACGTTTCCCACACTCAGAACATGGAAATGGCCTCTCACCTGTGTGACTTAGCTGATGTCTAACAAGTTGTGATTTCTGGGCAAAACATTTCCCACACTCAGAGCAAGAAAATGGCTTCTTACCTGTGTGACTTCTCTGATGTCTAACAAGATGTAATTTGTCTGCAAAACATTTCCCACACTCAGGACATGGAAATGGCTTCTCACCTGTGTGACTTCGCTGATGATCAACAAGATGTGATTTCCGTGAAAAACATTTCTCACACTCAGAGCAAGAAAATGGCTTCTCACCTGTGTGACTTCTCTGATGTCTAACAAGCTCTGGTTTGTCTGCAAAACATTTCCCACACTCAGAACATGGAAATGGCTTCTCACCTGTGTGACTTCTCTGATGTCTAACAAGCTCTGGTTTGTCTGCAAAACATTTCCCACACTCAGAACATGGAAATGGCTTCTCCCCTGTGTGACTTCTCTGATGTATAACAAGATGTGATTTCCGGGCAAAACATTTCCCACACTCAGAACATGGAAATGGCTTCTCACCTGTGTGACTTTGCTGATGTGTAACAAGACTTGATCTCCAAGTAAAACATTTTCCACAGTCAGAACATGGAAATGGCCTCTCACCTGTGTGAGTTCTCTGATGTCTAACAAGTTGTGATTTCCGGCCAAAACATTTCCCACACTCAGAACATGGAAATGGCTTCTCACCTGTGTGACTTTGCTGATGTGTAACAAGACATGATTTCCAAGTAAAACATTTTCCACAGTCAGAACATGGAAATGGCCTCTCACCTGTGTGACTTCTCTGATGTCTAACAAGAGCTGATTTGTATGTAAAACATTTTCCACACCCAGAACATGGAAATTGCCTCTCAGCTGCCTTAGCTGGCTGATGGGTAATAAGCTTTGTGTTCTGTGTAAAACATTTGGCATCTATAGAACAGGGAAACACTGTATCTACTCTCAGAGCTGTAACAAATGCTCCAATATCAGAGTGATCAGGAGAACATTTCCCAGGATCAGGGGGACCAGCTGATAGAGCTGGATGTATAATTGGGGTAATGGGATTATTTCCTGGAGAATCCTGTCTACTGTCATTATCTTTTATGTCACAATCCGGGGATAACATTGGCCCTCATTCCGAGTTGATCGGTCGCAAGGCGAATTTAGCAGAGTTACACACGCTAAGCCGCCGCCTACTGGGAGTGAATCTAAACTTCTTAAATGTGCGACCGATGTATGCGCAATATTGCGATCAAAACCGAGTTAGCAGTTTCTGAGTAACTCCAGACTTACTCTGCCTGTGCGATCAATTCAGTGCTTTTCGGTCCCGGCTGACGTCATAAACACACCCAGCGTTCGCCCAAGCACTCCCACCGTTTCTCCAGACACGCCTGCGTTTTTTCCGGAAACGGTAGCGTTTTCAGCCACACGCCCCTAAAACGCCGTACATCCGCCCAGTAACACCCATTTCCTGTCAATCACAATGCGTTCTCCGGTGCGACGAAAAAGCCGTGAGTAAAAATACTTTCTTCTTAGTAAAGTTACTTGACGCATGCGCAGTGCGAACATTACGCATGCGCACTAAGAGAATTCTCACTGCGATGCGATGAAAAATACCGAGCGAACAACTCGGAATGAGGGCCATTAGACGTCCTTCTGAGATATTCCTGCTTGTGTGTCCATCTGCTGGAAATAAAATACATTATGGAAATACAAAAATGAGAACACACAATAACAAATGTAATATTATAATAAGACTTAGATATCTCTCTCTCTTGTACTTGTAACTAACCATGAAGTATAAATGGAGATGTAGTCACTCGCCAAGTCCTATGTCAGCACCAATGTAAAACAATGGATGGGGAACACATCGTATGAATTGGAGATTCTAGATGAACAATAACATCAGTCATATGAGCTGATGGATCAGAGAAATGTCTCCTAACGTTACTCCTGGAAGCATTGGTAAGGTAGCATTCCTTTATGTGTGTGCGCATACGCTGGTAAGCCTGTACATGTGTTACTCACCCTTATATAAGGTATACTGCTACAGCAGAGTACGTGTGGAACAAGGTACCTTACATGCAATACACCATATAATACCCTGTAATCATCATCATCTTCCAGGTTATAATCCACTTTTACACCCCCCATCATCAGTGTCTTACCTCTATTCTCTCAATAGTAATAAGGATGATGTGTGTACAGTAAGTATGATATAGAGAATTACATATCAGGATCTATACAGCTGCCGCCATACTTCTGCTTCTCATACGTGTGCTACTGGCAGCAGTGAACATCTGAGTGAGAGTGCAGGGAAGACAGCAGAGTCTGATGAGAAAGAGATTGGATCTGCCTTTGCAGGGATGTACCACACCTGTCACCCTGTTAGTATATAAAATAATAAATAAGAGGGGCCTGAGTCCATCCAGACATGCTTTCTGGAGCTTTTATTACTACGTGGCTTCTTATCTACCCTACCTGATAGCTGTCGGCCACCACTGGAACCAAGAAACAATCTATTAAGTCCCCCACTTCTCCTGCCCTAAAGCCACTCACTCCGCTCAGTCCGGGCACCGTTCACTGCCGCAGCCTAGTGACGCAGCTGAAGCCACGGGCTGTATTCTGGAGCTAAGTGTGCCCAGTCTTTCCTGCACGCTCCGGATAGCTGACTTGGAGGCACTTTTGCCTCAGGTGGGAGCACTGGCTCTTCCGCTACTGCTGGGGGCAGAACAGGCTGCGCACAGTCACCGGAGCCCGGCAGTGATATTGGGAAGTGAGGTGATGATCAAGCACTCTTGCTCCGTTGCCCTTTCTCCGAATTCCACTTGCCGATCTGCTAAGGTATCCGTGTCGCCCCACCTGGGACGTTGGACCTCCGGCCCTGCTAGGTATGAAACATGGCTGCTGCTAATAGAGAGGCTGGGGCTTGTGGGTCTCACCGGTTCTGTACAAAGGTCCACTGGTAGGCCGCCCTCTTCAATGCCAACGCCCTTAGTACTCTACCTCCGCTCAGCGGGACTCCTCCAAGCTCACGAGTGCTGCCCTCATGATGCTTCTGGACACATTGAAAGGGATATCCACACCCTTCTCCTGATACACGATCTCCAGATCGTCCTTTGACATTCCACTGAAGACCGCCATCTTGTGCGTTCTCCTGCACTGCAGTTACTCCTCTCCTAACTCGGTTTCTCCAATCAGGTGACCGAAAAGCCACCTAGGATTATCCCACCGCTATGCCAGCAATTTCTGTGACTGGTGTTAGGCGCCGGGGTCCGCTCGTCGCTGCGGGCCGGCGCCTAGCAACCAGGGACGCCGTGCGTGTTCAGCCACCGGCTCCCTGGCAACGCTAGACGCCGGGCGCACGGAGCCGCACGGACCTTAGCAACGGGGACGCCACTTGCGGACTGCGTTCCCCGTTGCTAGGTTCAATTGTGATTAATTACTGATCTGTTTCCCTGGCCATGCAGCTTGGCAGCTGCATGGCATTTAATCCAATCAGCCTCCAAACAGCTGATTGGAGGACTCTCTGTTAAGAACACTTCCTGGGCTTCTCACAGACGCCGGTAATAGCTTCCTGTTTGCTGTATCTGTTTGCAGAGAGTGTTCCAGTCCTGCTGTATCCGGTCGTTCCTGTCCTCAGTTGTCCAGTACTCGGAAGTTGTCATCTGTTCCTGGAGTCCTGACCGAGCACCTGTTAACATCCTGTGGTGTTCGTGAGTCGCGGCGTAGCCGTGTGTTGCGGCTTGACCGATTACTATTTATTATTTGTTATTTATGTTTCGGAGCTTTTGCGGAGGATTCCGCTCCCACAGATCCACTCTGGTATCCAGCGGTGCTGGGTAGGAGTTACGGACTAGTGGATTTTGGTTGTTCTTTTCCCTGGCGGTTTGTCCGCACATACTTCTGGTTTTGTTAGCTTGTAGCCTCTGGCCAGGTTGCTTAGTCAGAGGGCCCCTTGTTATCACCCTGTCTCGGATTTCCCTTTGTCTCCCATTAAGACCTGAGGGGGCATCGGAGTTGGGCAGACGTAATCCGCCCTTCAAACGCGGCTGCCATGGGCTCAAGCAACCATAGTCTCGCAGGGGATTTCTGACAACACGGGCGAGACAACGGAGTTAGGGCGCCAGGGGTTACTAGGCTTTCCTGCTCACGTAATCAGCATTCCCTTCCAGTACTCTGGCCATTGCCGTAAGATCTCATCTGGTCAGAAGTACTGGAATCATAACAACTGGATGGTTCTGTACGAAAGCCCTCACCCTGCCTTGCGTCCTGCTCCAGTCACAGAATGGATGTTTAGGTCACACGGGATCTGGCCAATTAGGGGATTCCCAATTACCATTAGTAACCGCCTATTACTGACTCCACCCACTGCGTAATGGGCAGGTACTACACTGCCACCACCAGAATCCTTGTCGCTATGGAGTCTGGAACCATGGTACTGCTCTGTATGTGTCTACACGCTATCTTACCACACCTGTGTGGTGTCGACGAATCACCACTAGTCGCTGGACTTGGCCTCTGCACGGTAGCTGGCGGGAGGCGGAGCTTGGAGACGCTGAGTGCACCCTGGACAGCCGGAAAACGGAACTATGTTTGGCATAGCACTGCAGATCACAAGATGAAGCGGTCATCTTGAGGCAGATGTTTATTCACCCAGTCTTAAAAAAGACTGTTCCCTATTGCTAGTGGCAACAGCAATACAGCAAGATGTTTACAGCAGAGTGAAAATAGTATAATACCTCTGGAGGCTAACAGGCCTCCTCTTTTTATCTTACGCCAATACACATACCACAGGGGGCAAGTCCACCGTGCTGTTCTCAACCAATCATTGTTTACCCATGTGATGTGCATGCCTTGGCCACATGCACAGCTATCATTGTCCTCTACGGACGGTGGGGAGTAGTCGCTCTCCTTTGACCGTCCCATCCTGGAGGGTTGGTATCCACCCTGGTGACGCTCAGTCTAGGCTGGGGGAAGTTTTCCCATCTAAACTACTTCCAGGAATCTGCCCGGGTACCCAGCTCACCATCTCCAGTCTAAAATTGGGCTCCAGAGATGGGCAGCCTAGATCCCAGGTCAGGCTTTCCTGCCCACCAAAGGTGATCCCTAAGGAGCTCCAGAAAACCACTCAGCTTGTTTTAAAGCTGAGCTGCTCCTCTCTCTCCTCATGATACTTCCATGTGGGAGGCTAGAGAGGAAGGCATTGCATTTTGGGGGGAAAGTACTGGGGGAATCCACCAGCCTACACCAGGCATGTCCAAATTGCGGCCCTCCAGCTGTTGTGAAACTACATATCCCAGCATGCCCTGACAGTTTTGCTGTCAGAGAATGCTAAAGCTGTGTCAGGGCATGCTGGGATGTGTAGTTTCTCAACAGCTGGAGGGCAGCAGTGTGGACATGCCTGGCCTACACAGTAATGGATTCCCCCCTCCTGGGACACACAAACAAGTGCATTCCACCTTAAATACAATTCAAATACACTATACACATTGGCCCTCATTCCGAGTTGTTCATTCGCTAGCTGTTTTTAGCAGCCGTGCAAACGCTAAGCCGCCACTCTCTGGGAGTTTATGTTAGCTTAGCAGAAGTGCGTTCGAAAGGAACGCAGCACGGCTACAATATTTTTTTGTGCAGTCTTAGCTTGCGATCACTTCAGACTGTTCAGTTCCTGTTTTGATGTCACAAACACGCCCTGCGTTCGGCCAGCTACACCTGCATTTTTCCTGGCACGCCTGCGTTTTTTTGAACACTCCCCGAAAACGGTCAGTTGACACCCAGTAATGCCCTCTTCCTGTCAATCACTCTGCGGCCAGCAGTGCGACTGAAAAGTGTCGCTATACCTTGTGTGAAACTACATCAATCGTTGTTAAAGAACGCCGTGCGTGCGCATTGCACCGCATACGCATGCGCAGAAGTGCCGATTTTTTTGCATGATCGCTGCGCAGCGAACGAAAGCTGCTTGCAAACAACTCGGAATGACCCACATTGTTGCTTAATAAATAAATAAATATATATATATATATATATATATATATATATATATACACATACACACACACACACACATATACACAGTGTTTGCAAATACGCACTGTAGCGCGTATTTTACCCAGATCGGAGGACGGGGACTCACTTTTCAAAAACGTGTGGATCCCCGAGGACGCGCTCCGCTGCAGCCAATTCCTGGCTCTCAATTAACTGCACTTCCTGCCTGTAAAGAGGAGGTGGAGCCTTACCGCTACCAGTCCTCTGGCGGTGCCTCCCCCTCCTGGTCACATGCAGCCGCGGATTCACATGGGGGTCGGGCAGAGAATGAAGACGGCTCTACGGCTGCTCTACGCTGTGCTGCGGGCGGGAGGTGAGCGCCGGTGACAGCGTAAGTGCTGTGGGGTAGGTAAGTAGCCTTGGAGCGGGTGGCTGAACTTGGGTGGTGGCTTTCCTTGCATGCCTTGTGTGTCTTCTGGGAGTGTCATGGGCTTGTAGCCTGACCTCAGTGGTTGTTTCAGGCATCCACTACAGTAAGTTTCCCTGATATTCCCAGCGCAATTCACAAATAAGCTAAGGATCTATGAGACTATAACATGAATCAATTGTGCAGGCACTGCTGCTACCTGTGGTGCACCCGCTACTTCTTCAGTCAAAAGCATTTATACAAGTGATCTGAGCCCGGGCAACATCATATAAGGCTAGAAATGAGAAGACACACCGGCATCCCAATCGCAGCACTGCCGACGCCTAACCCTCCCACTCACAGCCTAACCGTAACCTCCACCCAGCAGTGCCAAAACCTAACCTCCCTTGCCCACAGCCTAACCCTAACCTCCCCCCAGCAGTGCCTAACCCTAACCTCCCTTACCCACAGCCTAACCATAACCTCCCCCCAGCACTGCCTAAACCTAACCCCCTTACCCACAGCCTAAATCTAACCCGCCCCCCTAGAGACTAACCCTATCCCCCCTCTCTGCAGCCTAACCCTAACCTCCGCCCAGGAGTGCCTAAACCTAACCCCCTTACCCACAGCCTAACCCTAACCTCCCCCCAGCAGTGCCAAATCCTAACCCCCTTACCCACAGCCTAACCCTAACCTCCCCCCAGCAGTGCCTAAACCTAACCCTCCCACTCACAGCCTAACCCTAACCTCCCCCCAGCAGTGCCTAAACCTAACCCCCCTTACCCACAGCCTAACCCTAACCTCCCCCCAGCAGTGCCTAAACCTAACTCCCCTTACCCACAGCCTAACTCTAACCTCCCCCCAGCAGTGCCTAAACCTAACCCCCTTACCCACAGCCTAACCCTAACCTCCCCCCAGCAGTGCCTAAACCTAACGCCCCTTACCCACAGCCTAAACCTAACCTCCCCCCAGCACTGCAGACACCTAACCCTCCCACTCACAGTCTAACCATAACCTCCCCCCAGCACTGCCTAAACCTAACCTCCCTTACCCACAGCCTAAACCTAATCCCCCTTACCCACAGCCTAACCCTAACCTCCCCCCAGCAGTGCCTAAACCTAACCCCCCTTGCCCAGAGCCTAACCCTAACCTCCCCCCAGCAGTGCCTAACCCTATCCCCCCTTACCCACAGCCTAACCCTAACCTCCCCCCAGCAGTGCCTAAACCTAACCCCCTTACCCACAGCCTAACCCTAACCTCCCCCCAGCAGTGCCTAACCCCAACCTCCTCCCAGCAGTGCCTAAACCTAATCCCCCTTACCCACAGCCTAACCCTAACCTCCCCCCCCAAGCAGTGCCTAACACTATCCCCCCTTACCAACAGCCTAAACCTAACCTCCCCCCAGCAGTGCCTAACCCTATCCCCCCTTGCCCACAGCCTAACCCTAACCTCCCCCCAGCAGTGCCTAACCCCCCTTACCCACAGCCTAAACCTAACCCCCCTTACCCCCAGCCTAACCCTAACCTGCCCCCAGCAGTGCCTAAACCTAACCCCCTTTTCCCACAGCCTAACCTCCCCCCAGCAGTGCCTAAACCTAACCCCCGCCTTACCCAAAAACTAACCCTAACCTTCCCACAGCAGTGCCTAACCCCCCTTACCCACAGTCTAACCTCCCCCAAGCAGTGCCTAACCCTATCCCCCCTTACCCACAGCCTAACCCTAACCTCCCCCCAGCAGTGCCTAAACCTAACCCCCCTTACCCACAGCCTAACCCTAACCTCCTCCCAGCAGTGCCTAAACCTAACCCCCCTTACCCACAGCCTAACCCTAACCTCCCCCCAGCAGTGCCTAAACCTAACCCTCCATACCCACAGCCTAACCCTAACCACCCTTACCCACAGCCTAAACCTAACCCCCCTTACCCACAGCCTAACCCTAACCTCCCCCCAGCAGTGCCTAAACCTAACCCCCCTTACCCACAGCCTAACCCTAACCTCCTCCCAGCAGTGCCTAAACCTAACCCCCTTACCCACAGCCTAACCCTAACCTCCCCCCAGCAGTGCCTAAACCTAACCCCCCTTACCCACAGCCTAACCCTAACCTCCCCCCAGCAGTGCCTAAACCTAACCCCCTTTCCCACAGCCTAACTCTAACCTCCCCCCCCCAAGCAGTGCCTAAACCTAACCCCCCTTACCCACAGCCTAACCCTAACCTCCCCCCCCAAGCAGTGCCTAAACCTAACCCCCCTTACCCACAGCCTAACCCTAACCTCCCCCCAGCAGTGCCTAAACCTAACCCTCCTTACCCACAGCCTAACCCTAACCTCCTCCCAGCAGAGCCTAAACCTAACCCTCCTTACCCACAGCCTAAACCTAACCCCCTTTACCCACAGCCTAAACCTAACCCCCCTTACCCACAGCCTAACCCTAGCCCCCCTTACCCACAGCCTAACCCTAACCCCCCTTACCCAGAGCCTAACCCTAACCCCCCTTACCCACAGCCTAACCCTAACCACCCTTACCCACAGCCTAACCCTAACCACCCTTACCCACAGCCTTTTCAGGACACTATAGTGTGTATAATAGCGTCTCTCCCCCTTATTTACACCCCTGTACCAGTTTCCTGTGTATCCTGAGTGTCTGGAGGGGCTGTGTGTCCTTGCTGCTGTAGCTGTAAGCAGAGGAAAGCGACAAAACGCCACTGGTCTCGCTCTAAGGAAGCTCCGCCCCCTGTAATGGAGCCGGAGCTATACATTTATTTATACTGGCAAATGTCTCCTAACAGGTGTAAAACGTAACATGAATCCCTGTTTCCACCACCGCTGCCAGTGTACACAGGGGGCTATAGCGGATCCCTCCGTAGAGCATCCACATGCCGCACCTGTGATCGCGCTGCAGCAAGAGCCGGGGGACCTCCCTAGCGGGGCCCCCGGTTTGTACTCACCACTCTTCTCACCTCCCGGCATTGTTAGGGGGTGTGCGACGTGCTGCGATGGCATTTTGCTAATGCACAATGCCCTGCGGTACCAACAACCTCTCAGTACGGTGGTCCTGCAGCGGGGAAGCGGCTCTGACGCCTGAAGAGACCGGTAACCGCCCCCACCCCCCCAACTCCCTCAGTGCAGGTATACTGTTATACTGTTGCCCAAACAGCATACCGACAATAACAACGTTTAAAATAAACTGAAGAAAATCCTCTGGAGCTCCAGAGTGGCATCCTCTCCTGAGGGCACACTGTTCTAAACTGGCTGCAGGAGGGGGCATAGAGGGGAGGAAGAAAGCAAACCCAGTGGAAGAAATCTAAAGTACACCGGCTCCTTTGGACCCCCTCTATACCCCATCTTACAAAGTCCCCAGTATCCCTTGTGGATGTTAGAGAAAATAGGATTTTAATACCTACCGGTAAATCCTTTTCTCTTAGTCCGTAGAGGATGCTGGGGTCATCATAGAACCATGGGGTATAGACGGGATCCGCAGGAGACATGGGCACTTCAAGACTTTGAAAGGGTGTTAACTGGCTCCTCCCTCTATGCCCCTCCTCCAGACTCCAGTTATAGGAACTGTGCCCAGGAAGACGGACATTTCGAGGAAAGGAATTATTGTTAAACTAAGGCGAGATTCTTACCAGCTAACACCTCAAGAATGCCGCAGAACGTGGCATTCAACAGAACACAAGCCAACGGCATGAACAATTGCAGCAACATGCTGACAATAACGTAACACAACGTGTGTGTAACCACAACTAATAACTGCAGATACAGTACGCACTGGGACGGGCGCCCAGCATCCTCTACGGACTAAGAGAAAAGGATTTACCGGTAGGTATTAAAATCCTATTTTCTCATACGTCCTAGAGGATGCTGGGGTCATCATAGAACCACGGGGTTATACCAAAGCTCTAGAACGGGCGGGAGAGTGCGGATGACTCTGCAGCACCGACTGACCAAACTTAAGGTCTTCATTGGCTAAGGTGTCAAACTGTAGAACTTTGCTAATGTGTTTGACCCCAACCAAGTAGCTGCTCGGCAAAGTTGCAATGCCGAGGCCGCCCAGGATGAGCCCACCTTTCTAGTAGAATGGGCCTTCACTGATTCCGGTAACGGCAATCCAGCCGTGGACTGAGCATGCTGAATCGTGTTACAGATCCAGCGTGCAATGATCTGCTTGGAAGCAGGACACCCAACCTTGTTGGGAGCATACACGACAAACAGAGCCTCTGTTTTCCTAATCTGAGCCGTTCTGGAGACATAAATCTTCAAACCTCTAACCACATCCAGAGATTTTGACTCAGCGAAGGCGTCAGTAGCCACATGCACCACAATAGGTTGTTTCATGTGGAAAGAGGAAACCACCTTCGGTAGAAATTGTTGAGGTGTCCTCAATTCAGCTCTATCTTCATGGAAGATCAAATAAGGGCTCTTGTGAGACAAGGCCGCTAACTCAGACACCCGCCTTGCAGATGCCAAGGCCAACAGGATGACCACTTTCCAGGTGATGAATTTCAACTCCATCGTCCGTAAAGGTTCAAACCAATGTGATTGAAGGAACTGCAACACCACATTAAGATCCCATGGTGCCACTGGAGGCACAAATGGAGGTTGGATGTGCAACACGCCTTTCCCGAAAGTCTGAACTTCTGGAAGGGAGGCCAATTGTTTCTGAAAGAAAACCGATAAGGTTGAAATCTGTACCTTAATTGAGCCCAATTTTAGGCCCGCATCCACACCTGCTTGTAGAAAATGGAGAAAACATCCTAGCCGAAACTCTTCCGTAGGAGCCCCCTTGGATTCACACCAAGAAACATGTTTTCTCCAAATACGGTGGTAATGTTTAGACGTTACCCCTTTTCTGGCCTGAATAATTGTGGGAATGACTTCACTGGGAATACACTTACGGTCTAGGATTTTGCGCTCAACCGCCATGCCGTCGAACGTAGCTGTGGTAAGTCCTGATACACGCACGGCCCCTGTTGTAACAGGTCCTCGCGCAGAGGAAGAGGCCAGGGATCTCCTATGAGTAATTCCTGAAGATCTGGATATCAAGCCCTCCTTGGCCAATCTGGGACAATGAGGATCGGCCGGATCTTTGTTCTTCTTATGATCTTTAGAACCTCTGGAATGAGAGGAAGTGGAGGGAATACATACACCGATTGAAACACCCACGGTGTCACCAGTGCATCCACTGCAATTGCTTGAGGGTCCCTTGACCTGGAACAATATCTCTGAAGCTTCTTGTTGAGACAAGATGCCCTCATGTCTACTTGAGGAACTCCCCAACGACTTGTCACCTCTGTGAAGACTTCTTGGTGGAGGCCCCACTCTCCTTGATGGAGACCGTGTCTGCTGAGGAAGTCTGCTTCCCAGTTGTCCACTGCTGGAATGAAGATCGCTGACAGAGCGCTTGTATGCTTTTCCGCCCAGCGGAAAATCCTTGTGGCTTCTGCCATTGCCGCTCTGATTTTCGTTCCGCCCTGACGGTTTATGTACGCTACTGCTGTTACATTGTCCGACTGGATCAGTACAGGCAGATCTCGAAGATGTTCCGCTTGCAGAAGGTCGTTGTAAATGGCCCTCAACTCCAGAACATTTATGTGGAGACAAGTTTCCTGACTTGACCATCTTCCATGGAAGTTTTCTCCCATTGTGACTGACCCCCCCCAGCCTCGGAGGCTTGCATCCGTGGTCAGTAGGATCCAGTCCTGTATCCCGAACCTGCGCCCCTCTATGAGGTGAAAGCTGTGCAGCCATCACAGGATTTATACCCTGGTCTTGGAAGACAGGATTATCCTCCGGTGTATGTGTAGGTGGGACCCGGAACACTTGTCCAACAGGTCCCACTGGAACACTCTGGCATGGAACCTGCCAAACTGAATGGCCTCGTAGGCCACAACCATCTTCCCCAGCAACCAAATGCATTGATGGATTGACACTCTTGCTGGTTTCAGAATTTGTTTGCCCAGACTCTGAAGTTCCAGAGCCTTGTCCACTGAAGAAAGACTCTCTGTAGTTCTGTGTCCAATATCATTCCCAAAAACGACAACCGCATCGTCTGAATCAACTGCGATTTTGGCAAGTTTAGGGGCCAACCATGTTGCTGAAGAACCGTCACGGAGAGTGCAACGTTTTGCACCAACTGGTTCCTGGATCTCGCCTTTATCAGGAGATCGTCCAAGTATGGGTCCTTGCTTGCGAAGGAGAACCATCATCTCCGCCATCACTTTGGTGAAAATCCTTGGAGCCGTGGACAGACCAAACGGCAACGTTTGAAATTGGTAATGACAATCCTGAATTGCAAACCTCAGGTAAACCTGATGCGGAGGATAAATGGGAACATGTAAGTAGGCATCCTTTATGTCCACCGACATCATAAAATCCCCTTCATCCAGACTGGAGATCACTGCTCCGAGAGACTCCATCTTGAATTCGAATTTCTTTAGGTAGAAATTTAGGGATTTCAGGTTTAGGATTGGTCTGACCGAGCCGTCCGGCTTCGGGACCACAAACAGGCTCGAATAAACACCTTCTCCCTGTTGTGACTGGGGAACCCTGACGATAACTTGATTTTGACACAAATTTTGTATTGTGTCGCAAACTACCACCCTGTCCGGAAGAGAAGCTGGTAAGGCCGATTTGAAAAAACGGCGAAGGGAAACGTCTTAAAACTCCAGCTTGTACCCTTGGGATACCATTTGTAAAACCCATGGGTCTAGGTCTGAGCGAACCCAAAACTGACTGAAGAGTTCGAGACGTGCCCCCACCGGTGCGGACTCCCGCATAGGAGCCCCAACGTCATGCGGTGGAATTGGCAGATGCCTGGGAGGACTTCTGCTCCTGGGAGCCTAACAAGGCTGGTGATCGTTTACCTCTTCCCCTTCCTCTAGCAGCAAGGAAGGAAGAACCTCGGCCCTTTCTGTATTTATTGGGCCGAAAGTACTGCATCTGATAGTGATGCGTTTTCTTTTGTTGTGGAGGAACATAAGGCAAAAAGGATGACTTACCTGCGGTAGCTGTAGATACCAAATCATCAAGGCTGTCACCAAATAAGGCCTTACCTTTATATGGTAGAGACTACATACTTTTCTTGGAATCAGCATCAGCATTCCATTGGTGAAACCACAACGCTCGTCTAGCTGAGACTGCCATGGCATTGGCCTTTGATCCCAATAGACCAACATCTCTCGCAGCTTCCTTAAGGTATGCTGCAGCGTCCTTGATATAACCCAGCGTTAAGAGGATGCTATCCCTATCTAGGGTATCTATTTCAGAAGACAAGTTGTCTGCCCACTTTTCGATAGCACTACTTACCCACACAGATGCAATGACAGGTCTGAGTAGCGTACCTGTGGTCGCATAAATGGACTTTAACGTAGTTTCTTGTTTACGATCTGCAGGATCCTTAAGGGAAGCAGTGTCAGGTGACGGAAGAGCCACCTTTTTAGTCAACCTAGACAAGGCCTTGTCCACAGTGGGGGGGTGACTCCCACTTTTCCCTATCCGCCGAGGGGAAACGGATAAGCTACCGTAATTCTTTTGGGAATCTGAAACTTTTTGTCAGGACCTTCCCAGACTTTTCAAATGGAGTGTTCAGTTCATGAGAGGGAGGAAACGTCACCTCAGGTTTCCTTTCCTTATACATACAGGCCCTTTTATCAGAGACAGCCGGGTCCTCAGTGATATGTAATACATCTTTAACTGCCACAATCATGTATTGAATGCTAGTTGCCAATTTTGGATCTAATCTGGAATCGCTATAGTCGACACAGGAATCAGAGTGTGTCGGTATCAGTGTCTGCCAACTGGGCCAACGTACGTTTTTGTGACCCTGAGCGGACCCGACTTTGCAATAACATATCTTCTACAGATTTCTTCCATGCCTGGGTCTGAGACTCAGACTTATCCAGCCTCTTACTAATAAGAGCCACATTAGCATTCAAGGCGTTCAACACATTTACCCAATCCGGCGTCGGCGGTGCAGACTGGGTCACCCCCGCAGCAGTCTGTGTCCCCAATACAGCCTCCTCCTGGGAAGAGCCTTCAGCCTCAGACATGTCGACACACGTGCACCAAACACCCACAGACAAACTGGGCATATAGGGGACAGACCCACAGTAAAGTCTGTCAGAGAGACACAGAGGGCTCACAACCCAGCGCTAAATCAACGGGTCTGAAAACACCAAGAAATTGCCTCAGACCTAAAGCGCTTTTACAGTCACATATATATTGCACCAATTGACCTGCCTCCTCCCGTTTTGTACCCCTGGTACTTGTCAGTGTGAGGAGGACCAGCGTCTCTGCAGCCTGCGGAGAAGAAATGGCGCTGAGGAAGAAGTTCCGCCCCCTTAATGGCGTGCTTCTGTCTCGCATTTTCTGATATTTATACTGGCGGGGGTTAGGACAGTGCCGTGGCACTAATGTCTCCACTTGCCAGTGGAATAATGAGGATGATTTTAGCTGCCCAGGGTGCCCTCCCCCCCCGCGCCCTGCACCCTGTAGTGCTGTGTGTGGGAGCTCAGCGCGCAGCGTCTGCCCGCTGCACAGTACCTCAGAAAATGCCGTCAGTGAAGCTGAAGTCTTCTTTTCTTCTGCTACTCACCTGTCTTCTGGCTCTGAAAGGGGTGACGGCAAGCTGCGGGAGTGAGGATCTAGGCGTACCCAGCGATCAGACCCTCAGGAGCTAATGGTGTACTGTAGCCAGAAGCAGAGCCATTGAATTCACTGGAAGTGGGTCATACGTCTCTCCCCCAAGTCCCACGAAGCAGGGAGAATGTTGCCAGCAGCCTCCCTGAACATAAAAAAACCTAACACAAAGTCTTTTCAGAGAAACTCAGTAGAGCTCCCTGTAGTGCGTCCAGTCTCACTGGGCACAATTCTAAAACTGGGGTCTGGAGGAGGGGCATAGAGGGAGGAGCCAGTTCACACCCTTTCAAAGTCTTAAAGTGCCCATGTCTCCTGCGGATCCCGTCTATACCCCATGGTTTTATGATGACCCCCCCAGCATCCTCTAGGACGTATGAGAGTGGTTTATATATAGACTGGCATGTGCTAATAGAGACACTCTCATTGAATACCTGGCATGTAATACTATAGGCAGAGGTACTGCTAGCACACAGTATGGCTGCTGGTGACACACAGTGACATGATGTGAGGGGGAGAGCAGGAGTATAATAGGTGGCTGATGTCTCCTGATGTACGAGATACACTAGAGTGTGGGGAGGAGACTGGTCAGATCTCTGGGCTGGAAACACACAGTGACATGATGTGAGGGGAGAGCAGGAGTATAATAGGGATGATGTCTCCTGATGTATGAGATACACCAGAGAGTGTGGGGAGGAGACTGGTCAGATCTCTGGGCTGGTAACACACAGTGACATGATGTGAGGGGGAGAGCAGGAGTATAATAGGTGGCTGATGTCTCCTGATGTACGAGATACACTAGAGTGTGGGGAGGAGACTGGTCAGATCTCTGGGCTGGAAACACACAGTGACATGATGTGAGGGGAGAGCAGGAGTATAATAGGGATGATGTCTCCTGATGTATGAGATACACCAGAGAGTGTGGGGAGGAGACTGGTCAGATCTCTGGGCTGGTAACACACAGTGACATGATGTGAGGGGAGAGCAGGAGTATAATAGGGGCTGATGGCTCCTGATGTATGAGATACAACAGAGTGTGGGGAGGAGACTGGTCAGATCTCTAGGCTGGTAACACACAGTGACATGATATGAGGAGGAGAGCAGGAGTATAATAGAGGCTGATGGCTCCCGACTCCAAATGAGATTTATGGTAAGAACTTACCGTTGTTAAAGCTCTTTCTGCGAGGTACACTGGGCTCAACAGGGAATTACATTGGGGTGTAGAATAGGATCTTGATCCGAGGCACCAACAGGATCAAATCTTTGACCTTCTTCCCAGAAAGCATAGCGCCGCCTGCTCTATAACCCCGCCTCCGTGCACAGGAGCTCTGTTTTTGTTAACCAGTCCAATGCAGTAGCAAGGAAAAGAGACAACTGTTAGTAGACACACACACACACACACACACACACACACACACACAAACACATTCTCATGACAGGAGAAAGTGTCAGCGGCTAATGCCATACCAACCCAAAAATGCTAAGTGCATCAGGGTGGGTGCCTTGTGGAGCCCAGTGTACCTCGCAGAAAGAGATTTAACAACAAGTTCTTACCATAAATCTCGTTTTCTGCTGCGGGGTACACAGGGAATGACATTGGGGATGTCCTAAAGCAGTTCCTTATGGGAGGGGACGCACTGTAGCGGGCACAAGAACCCGGCGTCCAAAGGAAGCATCCTGTCCTCGGAGGCGGAAGTATCAAAGGCATAGAACCTTATGAACGTGTTCACTGAGGACCATGTAGCCGCCTTGCACAATTGTTCAAGGGTCGCACCACGGCGGGCCACCCAAGAAGGTCCAACCGACCGAGTAGAAAGGTCCTTTATGGTAGCAAGAGCTGGAAGGCCAGCCTGTACATAAGCATGTGCAATCACCATTCTAATCCATCTGGCCAGGGTCTGCTTGTGAGCTGGCCAGCCACGTTTGTGAAAAACAAACAGAACAAAGAGAGAATCCGACTTCCTGATGGGAGCTGTCCTCTTCACATAGATACAGAGAGCCCATACCACATCCAAAGACCTCTCTTTGGAAGACAAGTCAGGAGAGGCAAAGGCCAGAACCATGATTTCCTGATTAAGGTGGAAAGAGGACACCACCTTCAGTAAATACCCGGGACGTGTTCTAAGAACCGCCCGATCACGGTGAAAAATCAGATAAGGTAACCTACAAGATAAGGCACCCAAATCCGACACCTGTCTAGCAGAGACAATAGCCAGCAGAAACAATACCTTAAGGGAAAGCCACTTAAGGTCTGCAGATTCAAGAGGCTCAAACAGAGACCCTTGCAACGCCTCCAGAGCCACCGACAGGTCCCAAAGAGCCACAGGCGGGACATAAGGAGGTTGAATCCGCAACACACCCTGAGTGAACGCATGCACATCAGGTAAGGTCGCAATTTTTCTCTGGAACCAAACCGACAAGGCAGAAATATGAACATTGATGGAGGCCAGACGAAGGCCCAAGTCCAGGTCCTGTTGTAGAGGGGCCAAAAGTTTGGCCGTACTAAACTTGTAAGCGTCATAATTGTTAGATGCACACCTAGCAAAGTAAAAATTCCAGACCCTATGGTAAATCCGAGCAGAGGTCGGTTTCCGGGCCTTCAACATGGTTTGAATGACCGCCTCAGAAAATCCTTTGGCCTTCAAGACGGAAGCTTCAAGAGCCACGCCATCAAAGCCAATCGGGCTAAATCCTAATATACACAGGGGCCCTGAACGAGGAAATCTGGACACTGCGGAAGTAGAAGGGGATTCTCTATCGAGAGACCCTGAAGGTCTGAGAACCAATGCCATCTGGGCCACGCTGGAGCGATCAGAAGCAGGATTCCTCCTTCTTTCTTGAACTTCCTTATTACTCTGGGCAGGAGTGACACCGGAGGGAACATGTATGGCAGCTGAAAGTTCCATGAAATTGCCAGTGCGTCCACGAACGCTGCTTGAGGATCCCTTGTCCTTGCTCTGAAGACCAGAACCTTGTGATTGTGTCCAGATGCATACGGGTCCACATCTGGAAGGCCCCACTTGTCCACAAGGAGTTGAAACACTTCTGGATGGAGGCTCCACTCTCTGGCATGTACGTCCTGACGAATGAGAAAGTCCGCTTCCCAGTTTAGGACCCCCGGAATGAACACTGCCGATATGGCTGACAGATGACGTTCCACCCACTGAACAATCCGTGATACTTCCCTCAATGCCATGTGGCTTTGAGTGCCGCCTTGATGATTGATGTACGCCACCGTGGTGGCGTTGTCCAACTGTACTTGAACAGGTCTGTTCTGTATTAAATGAGGGCCAAGTTCAATGAGTTGAACACCGCCCGCAATTCCAGAATGTTCATCAGGAGGAGAGACGACTCCTTGATCCACCAACCCTGAAGGGAGTGTTGTTCCAACACAGCACCCCAACCTCTCAGACTGGCATCCGTCGTCAGAAGGACCCAGCTGAAGATCCAGAAGGGACGAACCCTGCTAAATCGTTGGTCCTGAAGCAACCAGCTCAGTGACAGATGGACCTCCGGAGACAAGGAAATCATTTGAGACCTGATCCGGTGAGGCAAGTCGTCCCACTTGGTAAGAATTAGCTTCTGCAGAGGGCAGGAATGGAATTGAGCATACTCCACCATGTTGAAAGCAGATACCATGAGACCTAGCACTTGCATTGCCGAATGTATCGACACTTGCGGACAAGATAGGAAGCATCGAATCCTGTCCTGAAGATTCAGGACTTTCTTCTGAGACAAAAACAACTGCTGGTTGTGCGTGTCCAACAACGCCCACAGGCAGGAGCAGATTGGGAACAAAAAGCATCCCTGGAAAAAATAAGAATTTACTCACCGGTAATTCTATTTCTCGTAGTCCGTAGTGGATGCTGGAAATTCCGTAAGGACCATGGGGAATAGCGGCTCCGCAGGAGACTGGGCACAGATAAGAAAGCTTTAGGACTACCTGGTGTGCACTGGCTCCTCCCCCTATGAACCTCCTCCAGACCTCAGTTAGGATACTGTGCCCGGAAGAGCTGACACGATTAAGTAAGGATTTTGAATCCCGGGTAAGACTCATACCGGCCACACCAATCACACCGTACAACTTGTGATATTAAACCCAGTTAACAGTATGATAACAAGTGGAGCCTCTGAACAGATGGCTCTCAACAATAACCCGATTAGTTAACAATACCTTATGTACAAGTATTGCAGCAATCCGCACTTGGGATGGGCGCCCAGCATACACTACGGACTACGAGAAATAGAATTGCCAGTGAGTAAATTCTTATTTTCTCTGACGTCCTAGTGGATGCTGGGAACTCCGTAAGGACCATGGGGATTATACCAAAGCTCCCAAATGGGCGGGAGAGTGCGGATGACTCTGCAGCACCGAATGAGCAAACTCCAGGTCCTCCTCAGCCAGGGTATCAAATTTGTAAAATTTTGCAAAAGTATTAGACCCTGACCAAGTAGCCGCTCGGCAAAGTTGTAAAGCCGAGACCACTCGGGCAGCCGCCCAAGATGAGCCCACCTTCCTTGTGGAATGGGCTTTTACTGATTTAGGATGCGGCAGTCCCGCCGCAGAATGTGCAAACTGAATTGTGCTACAAATCCAGCGAGCAATCGTCTGCTTAGAAGCAGGAGCACCCAGCTTGTTGGGTGCGTACAGGATAAATAGCGAGTCAGTTTTCCTGACTCTAGCCGTCCTGGAAACATACATTTTCAGGGCCCTGACAACGTCCAGTAACTTGGAATCCTCCAAGTCCCTAGTAGCCGCAGGCACCACAATAGGTTGGTTCAAGTGAAAAGCTGATACCACCTTCGGGAGAAACTGGGGACGAGTCCTCAATTCTGCCCTATCCATATGGAAGATAAGACAAGGGCTTTTACAAGACAAAGCCGCCAATTCTGACACACGACTGGCCGAAGCCAGTGCCAACAACATGACCACTTTCCACGTGAGATATTTCAGATCCACCGTTTTAAGTGGCTCAAACCAATGTGATTTCAGGAACCCCAAGACCACATTGAGATCCCAAGGTGCCACTGGGGGCACAAAAGGGGGCTGAATATGCAGCACTCCCTTGACAAATGTCTGAACTTCAGGCAATGAAGCCAGTTCTTTCTGGAAGAAAATCGACAGAGCCGAAATCTGGACCTTAATGGACCCCAATTTGAGGCCCATAGTCACTCCTGCTTGCAGGAAATGCAGAAATCGACCCAGTTGAAATTCCTCCGTTGGGGCCTTCCTGGCCTCACACCACGCAACATATTTTCGCAAAATGCGGTGATAATGTTGTGCGGTTACATCCTTCCTGGCCTTGATCAGGGTAGGGATGACTTCCTCCGGAATACCTTTTTCCTTCAGGATCCGGTGTTCAACCGCCATGCCGTCAAACGCAGCCACGGTAAGTCTTGGAACAGGCAGGGTCCCTGCTGGAGTAGGTCCCGCCTTAGCGGTAGAGGCCATGGGTCCTCTGTGAGCATCTCTTGAAGTTCCGGGTACCAAGCTCTTCTTGGCCAATCCGGGACCACGAGTATCGTTCTTACTCCTCTCCTTCTTATAATTCTCAGCACCTTGGGAATTAGAGGCAGAGGAGGGAACACATAAACCGACTGGTACACCCACGGTGTCACTAGAGCGTCCACTGCTATCGCCTGAGGGTCCCTTGACCTGGCGCAATATCTTTTTTGTTTTATTGTTAAAGCGGGACGCCATCATGTCCACCTTTGGCCATTCCCAACGGTTTACAATCATTTGGAAGACTTCTGGATGAAGTCCCCATTCCCCCGGGTGGAGGTCGTGCCTGCTGAGGAAGTCTGCTTCCCAGTTGTCTACGCCCGGGATGAACACTGCTGTCAGTGCTAACACGCGATTCTCTGCCCATCGGAGAATCCTTGTGGCTTCTGCCATTGCCCCCCTGATTCTTGTGCCGCCCTGTCTGTTTACATGGGCGACTGCCGTGATGTTGTCTGATTGTATCAGTACCGGCTGGTTTTGAAGCAGAGGTCTTGCCTGGATTAGGGCATTGTAGATGGCCCTTAATTCCAGAATATTTATGTGAAGAGAAATCTCTTTTTTTTGACCACAGTCCCTGGAAATTTCTTCCCTGTGTGACTGCCCCCCAGCCTCGAAGGCTGGCATCCGTGGTTACCAGGACCCAGTCCTGTATCCCGAATCTGCGGCCCTCTAGGAGATGAGCACTCTGCAGCTACCACAGTAGCGACACCCTGGTCCTTGGCGACAGGGTTATCCTCTGATGCATCTGAAGATGCGATCTGGACCACTTGTCCAACAGGTCCCACTGGAAGGTTCTTGCGTGGAATCTGCCGAATGGAATTGCCTCGTATGGGGCTACCATCTTTCCCAGGACTCTCGTGCATTGATGCACTGACACCTGTCCTGGTTTTAGGAGGCTTCTTACTAGAGACGACAACTCTTTTGCTTTCTCCTCCGGAAGAAACACTCTTTTCTGGTCTGTATCCAGAATCATCCCCAGGAACAGAAGGCGTGTCGTAGGAACCAGCTGTGACTTTGGGATATTGAAAATCCAACCATGCTGTTGCAGCACTTCGTGAGAAAGTGCTACCCCCACCAACAACTGTTCCTTGGACCTCGCTTTTATCAGGAGATCGTCCAAGTACGGGATAATTAAAACTCCCTTCTTTCGAAGGAGTATCATCATTTCGGCCATTACCTTGGTAAAGACCCTCGGTGCCATGGATAACCCAAACGGCAGCGTCTGGAACTGGTAGTGACAGTCCAGTACCACAAACCTGAGGTACTCCTGGTGAGGAGGGTAAATGGGGACATGCAGGTAAGCATCCTTGATGTCCAGTGATACCATGTAATCCCCTTCCTCCAGGCTTGAGATAACCGCCCTGAGCGATTCCATCTTGAACTTGAACCTCTTTATATATGTGTTCAAGGATTTAAAATTTAAAATGGGTCTCACCGAACCGTCCGGTTTTGGTACCACAAACATTGTGGAATAGTAACCCCTTCCTTGTTGAAGGAGGGGCACCTTGATTATCACCTTTTGTGAATACAGTTTGTGTATAGCCTCTAACACTGCCTCCCTGTCGGAGGGAGTTTTCGGTAAGGCAGATTTTAGGAAACGCCGGGGAGGAGGCGTCTCGAATTCCAGTCTGTACCCCTGAGATACTACCTGAAAGATCCACTTGTGAGCGAGCCCACTGTGTGCTGAAATTCTTGAGACGGGCCCCCACCGTACCTGGGTCCGCCTGCGAAGCCCCAGCGTCATGCTGTGGACTTGGCGGAAACGGGGGAGGACTTCTGCTCCTGGGAGCTGGCTGTCTGCTGCAGCTTTTTTCCTTTACCTCTGCCTTTTGGCAGAAAGGACGCGCCTCTCGCTCGCTTGCCCTTATGGGGCCGAAAGGACTGTGCTTGATAGTACGGTGCTTTCTTTTGTTGGGGGGCAGCTGTCGCTGTCGCCGTGGAAACGAGGTCCGACAGACCTTCCCTAAATAACTCCTCCCCTTTATAAGGCAAAACTTCCATGTGCCTTTACGAGTCGGCATCACCTGACCACTGCCGAGTCCATAACCCTCGCCTGGCGTAAATGAACATTGCACTTACTCTTGATGCCAGCCGGCAAATATCCCTCTGTGCATCACGCATGTATAAGAGCGCATCTTTTATATGCTCTAGAGTCAGTAATATATTGTCCCTATACAGGGTATCAATATTCTCTGTCGGGGAATCTGACCACGCAGCCGCAGCACTATACATCCATTCTGAGGCAATAGCTGGTCGCAGTATTACACCTGTATGTGTGTATATACACTTTAGGATAGCCTCCTGCTTTCTATCAGCAGGTTCCTTTAGGGCGGCCGTATCCGGAGACGGTAGTGCCACCTTCTTTGACAAACGTGTGAGCGCTTTATCCACCCTAGGAGGTGTTTCCCAATGTGCCCTATCCTCTGGCAGGAAAGGGTACGCTAACAATAACCGTTTAGAAATTACCAATTTCTTATCTGGGGAAGCCCACGCTTATTCACATACGTCATTTAATTCCTCAGATGCAGGAAAAAATAAGAATTTACTTACCGATAATTCTATTTCTCGTAGTCCGTAGTGGATGCTGGGAACTCCGTAAGGACCATGGGGGGGATAGCGGCTCCGCAGGAGTCTGGGCACATCTAAAGAAAGCTTTAGGACTACCTGGTTTGCACTGGCTCCTCCCCCTATGACCCTCCTCCAAGCCTCAGTTAGGATACTGTGCCCGGACGAGCGTACACAATAAGGAAGGATTTTGAATCCCGGGTAAGACTCATACCAGCCACACCAATCACACTGTACAACTTGTGATCTGAACCCAGTTAACAGCATGATAATAGAGGAGCCTCTAGAAAAGATGGCTCACTACAGCAATAACCCAAAAAATTTTTGGGTAACAATAATTATGTACCAGTATTGCAGACAATCCGCACTTGGGATGGGCGCCCAGCATCCACTACGGACTACGAGAAATAGAATTATCGGTAAGTAAATTCTTATTTTCTCTGACGTCCTAGTGGATGCTGGGAACTCCGTAAGGACCATGGGGATTATACCAAAGCTCCCAAACGGGCGGGAGAGTGCGGATGACTCTGCAGCACCAAATGAGAGAACTCCCGGTCCTCCTCAGCCAGGGTATCAAATTTGTAGAATTTTACAAACGTATTTGCTCCTGACCAAGTAGCTGCTCAGCAAAGTTGTAAAGCCGAGACCCCTCGGGCAGCTGCCCAAGATGAGCCCACCTTCCTTGTGGAGTGGGCATTTACAGATTTTTGCCTGTGGCAGGCCTGCCACAGAATGTGCAAGCTGAATTGTACTACAAATCCAACGAGCAATAGTCTGCTTAGAAGCAGGAGCACCCAGCTTGTTGGGTGCATACAGGATAAACAGAGAGTCAGATTTCCTGACTCCAGCCGTCCTGGAAACATATATTTTCCGGGTCCTGACAACGTCTAGCAACTTGGAGTCCTCCAAGTCCCTAGTAGCCGCAGGCACCACAATAGGTTGGTTCAGGTGAACGCTGAAACCACCTTAGGGAGAAACTGAGGACGAGTCCTCAATTCCGCCCTGTCCGAATGGAAAATCAGATAAGGGCTTTTACAGGAAAAAGCCGCCAATTCTGACACGCGCCTGGCCCAGGCCAGAGCCAACAGCATGACCACTTTTCCTGTGAGATATTTTAACTCCACAGATTTAAGTGGGTCAAACCAATGTGACTTTTGGAACCCAAAAACTACATTGAGATCCCAAAGTGCCACTGAAGGCACAAAAGGAGGCTGTATATGCAGTACCCCTTTTACAAACGTCTGAACTTCAGGGACTGAAGCTAGTTCTTTTTGGAAGAAAATTGACAGAGCCGAAATTTGAACCTTAATGGACCCCAATTTCAGGCCCATAGACACTCCTGTTTGCAGGAAATGTAGGAATCGACCCAGTTGAATTTCCTCCGTCGGGCCTTACTGGCCTCGCACCACGCAACATATTTTCGCCAAATGCGGTGATAATGTTTTGCGGTTACATCCTTCCTGGCTTTGATCAGGATAGGGATGACTTCATCCGGAATGCCTTTTTCCTTCAGGATCCGGCGTTCAACCGCCATGCCGTCAAACGCAGCCGCGGTAAGTCTTGGAACAGACAGGGTCCTTGCTGGAGCAGGTCCCTCCTTAGAGGTAGAGGCCACGGATCCTCCGTGAGCATCTCTTGAAGTTCCAGTTACCAAGTCCTTCTTGGCCAATCCGGAGCCACGAATATAGTGCTTACTCCTCTCCATCTTATAATTCTCAGTACCTTGGGTATGAGAGGCAGAGGAGGGAACCCATACACTGATTGGTACACCCACGGTGTTACCAGAGCGTCTACAGCTATTGCCTGAGGGTCCCTTGACCTGGCGCAATACCTGTCGAGTTTTTCCCAACGGTTTATAATCATGTGGAAGACTTCTGGGTGAAGTCCCCACTCTCCCGGGTGGAGGTCGTGCTGAGGAAAACTGCTTCCCAGTTGTCCACTCCCGGAATGAATACTGCTGACAGTGCTATCACATGGTTTTCCGCCCAGCGAAGAATCCTTGCAGCTTCTGCCATTGCCCTCCTGCTTCTTGTGGCACCCTGTCTGTTTACGTGGGTGACTGCCGTAATGTTGTCCGACTGGATCAACACCGGCTGACCTTGAAGCAGAGGTCTTGCTAAGCTTAGAGCATTGTAAATGGCCCTTAGCTTCAGGATATTTATGTGAAGTGATGTCTCCAGGCTTGACCATAAGCCCTGGATATTCCTTCCCTGTGTGACTGCTCCCCAGCCTCGCAGGCTGGCATCCGTGGTCACCAGGACCCAGTCCTGAATGCCGAATCTGCGGCCCTCTAGAAGATGAGCACTCTGCAACCACCACAGGAGGGATACCCTTGTCCTTGGTGACAGGGTTATCTGCTGATGCATCTGAAGATGCGACCCGGACCATTTGTCCAGTAGGTCCCACTGGAAAGTTCTTGCGTGGAAACTGCCGAATGGGATTGCTTCGTAGGAAGCCACCATTTTTACCCAGAACCCTTGTGCATTGATGCACTGAGACTTGGCTCGGTTTTAGGAGGTTCCTGACTAGCTCGGATAACTCCCTGGCTTTCTCCTCCGGGAGAAACACCTTCTTTCTGGACTGTGTCCAGGATCATCCCTAGGAACAGAAGACAAGTCGTCGGAACCAGCTGCGATTTTGGAATATTGAGAATCCAATCGTGCTGCCGCAACACTACCTGAGATAGTGCTACACCGACCTCCAACTGTTCCCTGGATCTTACCCTTATCAGGGAATCGTCCAAGTAAAGGATAACTAAAATTCCCTTCCTTCGAAGGAATATCATCATTTCGGTCATTACTTTAGTAAAGACCCGGGGTGCCGTGGACCATCCCTACGGCAGCGTCTGAACTGATAGTGACAGTTCTGTACCATAACCTGAGGTACCCTTGGTGAGAAGGGTAAATTTTGACATGAAGGTAAGCATCCTTGATGTCCCGAGACATCATGTAGTCCCCTTCTTCCAGGTTCGCAATCACTGCTCTGAGTGACTCAATCTTGAATTTGAACCTCTGTATGTAAGTGTTCAAAGATTTTAGATTTAGAATCGGTCTCACCGAGCCGTCTGGCTTCGGTACCACAATAGTGTGGAATAATACCCCGTTCCCTGTTGCAGGAGGGGTACCTTGATTATCACCTGCTGGGAATACAGCTTGTGAATGGCTTCCAAAACTGCCTCCCTGTCAGAGGGAGACGTCGGTAAAACCGACTTTTGGAAACGGCGAGGGGGATACGTCTCGAATTCCAATTTGTACCCCTGAAATATTACCTGAAGGATCCAGGGGTCTACTTGCGAGTGAGCCCACTGCGCACTGAAATTCATTGAGAACGGGCCCCCACCGTGCCTGAGCTTGTAAAGCCCTAGCGTCATACTGAGGGCTTGGCAGAGGTGGGAAAGGGTTTCTGTTCCTGGGAACTGGCTGATCTCTGCAGCCTTTTTCCTCTCCCTCTGTCACGAGCAGAAAAGAGGAACCTTTTGTCCGCTTGCCAACAAGGACTGCGCCTGATAATACATAGTCTTATTTTGAGAGGCGACCTGGGGTACAAACGTGGATATCCCAGCTGTTGCCGTGGCCCCCAGGTCTGAAAGACCGACCCCAAATGTCCCTTGTTCTTACAAGCGTGTGAGCGCCTTATCCCCCCTAGGGGGTGTCTCCCAACGCACCCTAACCTCTGGCGGGAAAAGGTATACTGCCAATAACTTTTTAGAAATTATCAGTTGTTATCGGGGGAAACCCACGCATCATCACACACCTCATTTTTTTTCTCAGATTCAGGAAAACTACAGGTAGTTTTTCCTCACCAAACATAATACCCCTTTTTGGTGGTACTCGTATTATCAGAAATGTGTAAACATTTTCCATTGCCTCAATCATGCAACGTGTGGCCCTATTGGAAAACACGGTTGTCTCTTCACCGTCGACACAGGAGTCAGTATCCGTGTCGGCGTCTGTATCTGCCATCTGAGGTAACGGGCGCTTTAGAGCCCCTGACGGCCTATGAGACGTCTGGACATGCACAAGCTGAGTAGCCGGCTGTCTCATGTCAACCACTGTCTTTTATACAGAGCTGACACTGTCACGTAATTTTCAACAGTACATCCACTCAGGTGTCGACCCCCTAGGGGGTGACATCACTATTACAGACAATCTGCTCCGTCTCCACATCATTTTTCTCCTCATACATGTCGACACAAACGTACCGACACACAGCACACACACAGGGAATGCTCTGATAGAGGACAGGACCCCCACCTTTGGGGAGACAGAGGGAGAGTTTGCCAGCACACACCAGAGCGTTATATATATATATATATATATATATATATATATACAGGGATAACCTTATATAAGTGTTTTTCCCTTTATAGCTGCTGTATGTTTTAATACTGCGCCTAATTAGTGCCCCCCTCTCTTTTTTTAACCCTTTCTGTAGTGTAGTGACTGCAGGGGAGAGCCAGGGAGCTTCCCTCCAACTGAGCTGTGAGGGAAAATGGCGCCAGTGTGCTGAGGAGATAGGCTCTGCCCCCTTTTCGGCGGCCTTATCTTCCGTTTTTCTGTATGTTCTGGCAGGGGTTAAATGCATCCATATAGCCCAGGAGCTATATGTGATGTATTTTTTGCCATGTAAGGTATTTGTTTTATTGCGTCTCAGGGCGCCCCCCCCAGCGCCCTGCACCCTCAGTGACCGGAGTGTGAAGTGTGCTGAGAGCAATGGCGCACAGCTGCGGTGCTATGCGCTACCTTATTGAAAACAGGAACGTCTTCTGCCGCCGATTTTTCCGGACCTCTTCGCTCTTCTGGCTCTGTAAGGGGGCCGGCGGCGCGGCTCCGGGACCCATCCAGGCTGGACCTGTGATCGTCCCTCTGGAGCTAATGTCCAGTAGCCAAGAAGCCCAATCCACTCTGCAAGCAGGTGAGTTCGCTTCTTCTCCCCTTAGTCCCTCGATGCAGTGAGCCTGTTGCCAGCAGGTCTCACTGAAAATAACAAACCTAATCTAAAACTTTCACCAAGAAGCTCAGGAGAGCCACCTAGTGTGCACCCTTCTCGTTCGCCCCCCCCCCCCCCCCCAGTGCCCTGCACCCGTCAGTGACCGCAGTGTGAGGTGTGCATGAGGAGCAATGGCGCACAGCTGCAGTGCTGTGCGCTACCTTGATGAAGACAGGATGTCTTCTGCCGCCGATTTCAGGAACAACTTCTTGCTTCTGGCTCTGTAAGGGGGAAGGCGGCGCGGCTCTGGGACCGGACTCCGAGGCTGGGCCTGTGTTCGGTCCCTCTGGAGCTAATGGTGTCCAGTAGCCTAAGAAGCCCAAGCTGGCTGCAAGCAGGTAGGTTCGCTTCTTCTCCCCTCAGTCCCTCGTAGCAGTGAGCCTGTTGCCAGCAGGTCTCACTGAAAATAAAAAAACCTATTTAAAACTTTCTTTCTAGCAGGCTCAGTAGAGCCTCCTAGTGTGCATCCAGCTCGGCCGGGCACAAAGATCTAACTGAGGTCTGGAGGAGGGTCATAGGGGAGGAGCCAGTGCACACCAGGTAGTCCTAAAGCTTTCTTATTTGTGCCCAGTCTCCTGCGGAGCCGCTATTCCCCATGGTCCTTACGGAGTTCCCAGCATCCACTAGGACGTCAGAGAAATATGTACTAGTGGCCACCAGAGGTGTAAGGTCTAGCCATGGGCCATGGCAGCAGCTCCCTCCCCCCAAGACTTTCCAGATAGTGGGCATGTCCAGCATCAAGGGGGAAGTTAAAAATAAATAAAATTACATATTATGAGCACATTATATGATACACCTTCAGAATTTAGGAAACTATATCATTCTTTAGGTAGATATATTTTCTTGCTTATTACACCAACCGTATCCCAATCACTATTCACTCAATCTTATATGTCAGCCAAGCAGGCAGACAGAGCATACACTAGATCATCTGCAATCACAGGCTAAGTGGCAAAGTAATTTTCATATATGCAAATTATTTTGTATCTTATTCATTATGTCTATAAAAAGGATCACGTCCTCAAACAAAACAGGCCCCACAGGTGCGTCGGCCTACCGGGAATCTTCCTTGCAAGCCCTATGGCCAATCCGCCTCTGCCCACAGGTGCACCATGCTCCAAGCAGGGGCCAGGGAAGATTTCTTCCAGTTGATGAGCCACCCGTGGGCTTGCAGAAACTGGATAGTCAGATGCAGATGGCGTAGGAGAGTTTCTGGGGAATTTGCCAGGATCAACAAGTCGTCCAGGTATGGTAGGATCCTGACCACTTGACGGCGGAGCACAGCCGTCATGACCACCATAACCTTGGTGAAGACTTGCGGAGCCGTGGTCAAGCCAAAGGGTAACGCCCAAAATTGGTAATGGAGGTTGCCAACCGCAAACCTCAGGTATTGCTGATGCGACATTGCAATGGGAATATGCAGGTAAGCATCCTGTATGTCCAGGGAGACCATATAATCCCCAGGTTCCAATGCCAGAACAATAGAGCGAAGAGTTTCCATACGAAACTTGGAGACCTTCACAAATTTGTTCAAGGACTTGAGGTTGAGAATGGGCCGGGAAGACCCATTCGGTTTCGGGACTAGGAACAGCGGTGAATAGTACCCCTTGCCTCTCTAAAGCCAGAGGCACCTGTACTACCACTCCTGTGTCCAGTAGGGACTGTACCACCGAATGAAGAGTTTTTGCCTTTACCTGATCCGAAGGGATGTCTGTCAGGCAAAATCTATGAGAGGGGCGATTTTTGAAGGATACGGTGTAACCTCAAGTGACGACTTCCCGTACCCAGGCATCGGAAGTGGTCTTCAACCATTCCTGGGTATACCCTAGAAGTCGCCCCCCCACCCTGGGATCCCCCATGCGGCAGGCAATTTAATTTTGGAAGCAGGCTGACGGGTAGCCCAGGCCAGTTTGTGCTTATTTGGTTTGGAAGTGCGTACCTGTTTCGAGTACGCCTGACCCTTTGCTTACCCTGAAGGATAAAGGAGTACTCTTAGCCTTCGGCAACGAAGGGGCAGTACTAGGTAAACACGTTGTTTTAGCAGAAGCTAAGTCAGCCACTATCTTATTGAGGTCTTCTCCGAAAAGAATGTCTCCCTTAAACGGGACTACCTCCAGGGTTTTCTTAGAAGACAGATCCACAGACAAGGACTGCAACCATAGAATCCGGCGAGCCAGTATGGACGTAGTAGAAACCTTGGCCGCCAGAATACCTGTATCCGAAGCCGCCTCCTTAATGTAATGACACGCTGTGACAATATATGACAAGCATTGTCTAGCATGATCAGAAGCGTTGGACGGCAACTCCGCCTCCAGCTCCTGAGCCCACGCTTCCACAGCTTCTGCAGCCCATGTCGCGGCAATGGTGGGCCTATGTGCAGCACCGGTTAGGGTGTAAATTGCCTTTAAACAACCCTCCACACGCTTATCCGTCGGCTCTCTCAGGGACGTGACAATAGTTACGGGCAGAGCTGAGGATACCACCAGCTGCGCCACCTTCGAATCCACTGGCGGGTGTGATTCCCAATTTTTACTTAGCTCCGCAGCGAGGGGGTAGCGAGCCAGCATCTTCTTGTGAGGCATGAATTTATTTGAAAAGCTATTTCCTGGGGCTGCAGCACCCGTGTTGCATGCCTGCTTACTGCATGGCACCAACTACAAAACTGAACTCCTGTGCACAAAGGTGGGGTTATAGAGGAGGCGGCGCTATGCATTGTGGGAAGAAGGTCAAAGCTTTGAGCATGTTGGTGCCTCGGATCAAGAGCCTACTCTACACCCCAATGTCATTTCCTGTGGAGCCTAGTGTACCCTGCAGCAGAAATACATATTCCACATTAGTGTGTACTGACAGAGGAGGGTGTAGTATAAGAGACTGCTGTAGTGACTGAGCAAGGAGAATATGTGACTTCTGTAATAAATGTTTATTACTCACCTGTGCTGATATCTGTAGGGATCTCCTCCTCCTTACACTGCTGATCACCCCTCATATACGTCTCTTCTTCTCCCTCTATATCTTCTGCCTTCATATCAGTCACATACGTCTCTTCTTTTCCCTCTATATCTTCTGCCTTTATATCAGTCACATAGGTCTCTTCTTCTCCCTCTATATCTTCTGCCTTTATATCAGTCACATACGTCTCTTCTTCTCCCTCTATATCTTCTGCCTTTATATCAGTCACATACGTCTCTTCTTCTCCCTCTATATCTTCTGCCTTTATATCAGTCACATACGTCTCTTCTTCTCCCTCTATATCTTCTGCCTTTATATCAGTCACATACGTCTCTTCTTCTCCCTCTATATCTTCTGCCTTCATATCAGTCACATACGTCTCTTCTTCTCCCTCTATATCTTCTGCCTTTATATCAGTCACATACGTCTCTTTTTCTCCCTCTGTATCTTCTGTTTTAATATCAGACAGATGGTCTACCTAAAAAAACAACAACAAAAAACTATAATGACATTTGCATACAGTCAGACTAAACTGAGGTGAAACAGTATAATATCAGTGTATAAGACCCACACAGCTCCTCTACACATTATATAGTGAGTCACTTTGGTATATTGGGGAGACCCTAAATCCCACCTACCTGATCCTCCTGTGGGATCCTGTGATTCTCCTTTGTACAATCCTGGGAATACAGAGGACGGGGACATCTCTCTGGGGTATCTCTGTTACTGGGCCCATCTGTAGGAGACACACAGTGACTGAGTACAGTGTATGTATGTGATTATCAGATGATGTGTGTATATAGGGGCCCCCATACCTGCTCTCCCCTGTACAATACATGACAGTCTCCTCTTACCCAGTGATGTGGGCGGGTGATTCTCCATCATCACGTCCTTATACAGACCCCTGTGTTCCTCTATATACTGCCACTCCTGCATGGAGACATAGACAGTGACATCCTGACACCTTATAGGAACCTGACACACACACACAGTGATACAGTCATCACCCAGACACGTTCCCCGGTGTTACTGTATAATGTCCCATTCCCAGCAGTCACCACTCCAGTCATCACCCAGACACATCCCCTGGTGTTACTGTATAATACCCCATTCCCAGCAGTCACCTCTCCAGTCAGCATCTGAATGATCTTGTTGGTGAGTTCCAGGATCTTCTGGTCATTGTGTCTCTTATTTATCAGTGAGTCAGTGAGTGAGGTGGAGGCACCGTGATGGGGCTTTAGGTCCTGCTTAGTCCACCTGCAACACGAGGATGGTTGCTGGGGGTCTCACGCTCACCAGATGTCTTCTTCACTATGGTGTAGTCCTGCTAAATGGGGGAGACATCAATATCACTGTAAATACTCCCAGATCTCCTCACCTCCCCAGTCATGTCCCTGTATTATTATTATAGATAATAGGATTTTAATACCTACCGGTAATTCCTTTTCTCTTAGTCCGTAGAGGATGCTTCAAGAACCATGGGGTATATACGGGATCCGCAGGAGACATGGGCACTTTAAGACTTTGAATGGGTGTGAACTGGCCCCTCCCTCTATGCCCCTCCTCCAGACTCCAGTTTAAGTAACTGTGCCCAGGAAGACGGACATTACGAGGAAATAATTTATTGTTAAACCATGGTGAGCATCTTACCAGCTCACACCTCCAGTATGGCGCAGAACGTTCCATTCAATAGAACACCAGCCGACGGCATGAAGAATATGAAGCAATATGCTGACATAAAGCATAACACAACCTGTGGGTAAACACAACCAATAACAGCATAACGCATGCCACAGCATGAATAACGTCAGCAACAGGTTGACTTAAACGCAACACACCATGTGTGTAACCATACCCAATAACTGCAGATACAGTACGCACTGGGACGGGCGCCCAGCATCCTCTACTGACTAAGAGAAAAGGATTTACCAGTCGGTATTTAAATTCTATTTTCTCATACGTCCTAGAGGATGCTGGGGACGCTTCAAGAACCATGGGGTTTATACCAAAGCTCTAGAACGGGCGGTAGAGTGCGGATGACTCTGCAGCACCGATTGGCCCAACAAGAGGTCCTCATCAGCCAGGGTATCAAACTTGTAAAACTTTGCAAAGGTGTTTGAACCCGACCAAGTAGCTGCTCACCAAAGTCGTAATGCCGAGACCCCTCGGGCAGCCGCCCAGGATGCACCCACCTTTCTGCTTGAATGGGACTTCACCGATTTCGGTAACGCCAATCCAGCCGTAGAATGAGCCTGCTGAATCGTATCACAGATCCAGCGTGCAATAGTCTGCTTGGAAGCAGGAGCCCCAATCTTGTTGGGATCCTACAGGACAAACAGAGCCTCTGTTGTCCTAATCTGAGCCGTTCTGGCGGCATAAATTTTCAAAGCTCTGACCACATTGAGAGACTTATATTCCGTCAAGACTTCAGTAGCCACTGGCACAATAATAGGTTGGTCCATGTGAAACGATGAAACCACTTTTGCCAGAAAATTGCTGATGAGTTCTCAACTCCGCTCTATCCGTATGGAAGATTAAATAGGGGCACTTGTGGGACAAAGCCACTGATTCAGACACCCGCCTTGCGGATGCCAAGGCCCACAGCCTGACCACTTTCCAAGTGACGAATTACAACTCTACCTTACGTAAAAGGTCCAAAACAATGAGACTGCCGGAACTACAACACCACGTTAAGACCCCATGGAGCTCCAGGGGGGGCACAAAGGGAGGTTGGATGTGTAACACTCCTTTTACGAAAGTTCAAACTTTTGTAAAGGAGGCCAATTGTTTTTGGAATAAAACCGATAAGACTGAATCTGAACCTTAATCAAGCCCAACTTAAGACCCGCATCCACACCATCTTGTGAAAAAAGGAGAAAACGATCCCACTGGAATCTTCCGTAGAAGCCTTCTTGGATTCGCACCAAGACACATACTTTCTCCAAATATGGTGATAATGTTTTTATGTTACTCCTCTACTGGTCTGACGAAAGTAGGGATGACTTCACTGGAAATATCCTCTCGGCTTGGATCCGGCGTACACCTGCAGATCCGGATACCAGGTCCTCTTAGGCCAGTCTGGAACAATGAGGATCACTTGAACCTTTGTTCTTCTTATGATCTTTAGCATTTTTTTGGAAAAAATGGAAGCGGAGGGGACGCATAGACCGACTGAAACACCCACTGAGTCATCAGGGCATCCACCGCTATTGCTTGAGGGTCCCTTGACCTGTAACAATATCTCTGAAACTTCTTATTGAGGCGAGACATCATCTTGTCAATTTTAGGAATCCCTCAATGACTTGTCACTTCTGTGAAAACCTCTGGATGAAGACACCACTCTCCTGGATGGAGAATGTGTCTGTCGAGGAAGCCTGCTTCCCAGTTGTCCACTCCTGGAACGAACATCGCTGACAGAGCGCACATATGATTTTGTCGCCCAGCGTAAATTTTTTCTGGCTTCTGCCATTGCTGCTACGGTTTTTGTATGTAGAAAACCGTTATAAATGTCCCTTACCTCTAGACTGTTAATCTGGTGGCAAGTATCCTAACTTGACCCTCTTCCTTGGAAGTTTTCCTCCTGTGTGACAGCTCCTCCGCCTCGAAGGCATGCATCCGTGGTCCATAGGATCCAGTCCTGGAACCCAAACCTGCGCTTATGAGAACTGTGCCGCTACCACAGGAGTGAAATTCTGGTCTTGAAAAAACAGGATAATCCCAGGTGGGAACCGGACTACTTGTCCAACTGGTCCCGCTATAAACACTCTGGCATTTAACCTGCTCACTGAATGGCCTTGTAGGCCGGAACCATCTTTTTCATCAACGGAATGTAATGATGGATTGACCCTGTTGAAGATCTGACCCGACTCTGGATCCTCAGAGCTTTTTCCACTGGAAGAAAATCTCTCAACAGTTCTGTATCTAACAGTATTTCCAACGCAGACAACTGCGTCGTTGGGATCAACAGTGATTCTGGCAAGTTCAGGAGCCAACCACTTTGTTGAAGAACTGTCTGTCAGGTTCGGTCTGGTTTGTGTCCCCGGAGGGGGCGCTAGTGAGTCAGTGGAGGTAGGATGGAAGAAGGGAGGAAACTGGATTGGATTCCTGCGCATGTGCGCGATGTTGTTTTATTGAATGAAAAGTAAAACAATATGGCAGCAGGAATACTTGGAGAAATAAACAATAATAAATGCAATGGGTATGGTGCAGCGTGGAAGCTGAGAGTCTATGGCAAAACAGTGAGAGTCTATGGCAAAACAGTGAGAGTCTATGGCAATAGCAGTATGATAGTATGGTTGACCAATATGCTGGTATGGGAACCAGATATGATTAACACGTGGAGCCAACAGAGGTGATGATATTGGTAGCAAACCTGGTAGCAGATGCAGAAGACTTGATGCAGGGTTCACAGTGCTATTGGGAAAGCACAGGCAGCTTGCAGGCTGATACACTGGTGAGGTGATGAGCTGCACCTGGAGAAGGAGTCTCTACAGCTGAGGCTGAAGCACCCTGTGTTGGAGATTGGTGTGAAGCCTGTAAATGAATGCAGGAGTTGCTGATGCTTGTAGTTCCACGGAGCTGTAGTAGGATAACCAGGAATATGGAGTAACAAGCAGGTAACCAGGAACACAGAGGAACAGGTAGGTAACCAGGAACACAGGGGAACTGGAGACTGGAACACAGGAACTTGCACACTGAATATCGCAGGAGAGCTGGAGTGGTTGCTGGAACTTGTAGTTCCACAGGAACACTGGAACAGCTGGAAACTGGAACGGAACGGGAACAGCTGGAAACTGGAACGGAACGGGAACAGCTGGAAACTGGAACGGAACGGGAACAGCTGGAAACTGGAACAGAACTGGAACAGCTGGAAACTGGAACAGAACTGGAACAGCTGGAAACTGGAACAGCTGGGACCTGTAGTTCCACAGGTCCAATACACAAGGATATCTCTGTAGACAGAAGATTGCAAACAGGAGCCGCCTGTTCACAGAATGTGACGTGTTGTCCAAGGCGATGAGACTGAGCCAGGAACTGGAGTTTAAACACCTTGGTCTGTGATGATTGGATGATCTCTGTGAGAACCCACCGTGCTGGATTGGGTGTCCAGATCAGCCGTGAGTTAACTGGAGCTGGTGATTAACCGGGAGAATAACACTGTAGTAAGTTAATGCCATGCACTGCTGGTGGCTGGCTGGGATCAGTAGTGCACCAGGAGTAAATGCTGTTTAACTAGAAACACTGTGTATTCCAGGCTGCTGGCTGAAACCAGTGGTTACCAAAAGATAGAACTGGTTAGGTGGAGCACGGTGAGCTGTAGGAGACTGAAGACTGGAACAGGACTGGAACTGCTGGGACCTGTAGTTCCACAGGTCCAATTCACAGGGGATACTCTGAGGACAGAGGACTGAAGCCAGGAGAGCCCTGTTCACTGGAAGTGATGCAATGGAGACTGCAGATTCCTGACAGTACCCCCCCTTTTATGGGTGGGCACCGAACACCCACGCTGGAACTTGGAGGAACCTTGAAAAAGAACTTAGGAATACACAAAAGCAGAGGTCCTCAAAAGTCTTCCCAACTTTCATCTTCAGAAGACAGATTTTCCTCGTCAGAACAAGTAGACCATTCATGGTCATTTGAGACAGAATTTACTTCCTGGGAAAAGGTATAGCTAGGAAGGATAGAATCTCCCATAATGTAACTTGAGTCTTCATCAACAAACTCACTTTCAGAGTCAAAGTCCAGGTCTAGTGTGGTCATGGGAGCCTTTTGTTTAGGAATAACATTATCTGAGACAACCTGTGGACCAGTGAATTTGAAGCTATATCAGACACCAGGACTAGGGGTAACGGCAGCATAGCCAACACTTACATCAACAGATGGTAGACTTTGAACTGGTTTTGGAGCTCTCCAATTCTTGTAATTCTTGAAATCTCGGATATATTGATTCAACAGAACCTGATCATGTTTGGAAAGAGTTGAGTCGAAAAACTGAGAACTGGAAGACTGATCAGATGTTGAATCCGGGGAGTCAATACTTTCAGAAGTGTTGCTGTAGGATGGAGACACGGGAGTATATGCAACTTTCAAATCTGAAGTCTGAGAACCTTGTCTTGACTTTACAGCTTGGAAATCTTTAATAGCTTGGTCTAATGTATCCTGATCTTGAACAGACAGAGATGTTGGAGAGGATTTAGCAGTAGACAAACTGTTGACAAATTGGCCAGGGTTAATTTTCTCGACTTAACGATTATTTCAGAAGGAGGAAAATTATTTACAACAAATTATAAAAAACCCACAGATAGTAATGCTTATATTAACCAAGAAAGCAATCATCATCAAAATTGGGTAAGGAGTATACCTAAGAGTCAGTTTAGACGTCTTAGACGCAATTGTACCACAGATGATTTGTTTGATATTGAAGCAACCTCTATGGAAATGGATTTTATTCAAAAGGGTTATAATATAGAATCAGTACATAGAGCAAAAATAGAGAAAAGAGCTCTATCACAGGAGGAATTAATTGGTAATGTTAAAACAGCAAAAGATAAAATAAAAAGTATAAATTTTATAAGTAAATTTTCATCACAATATAAACAAGTAGAAGGGATCATACGCAAACATTGGGGGATTCTGACCAGGGATCCGTTACTTAAAGGCCACATAATGAACGTACCAAAATTCACTTATAGACGGGCTGATAATCTTAAAACTATGCTAGTCAAAAGTGCATTGGAAGTAGAAAAAAGACAAACAAGGATAACATCAAAAGGTTTTTACCGTTGTGGTAGCTGTAATATGTGCAAGAACTGCAAATCAGAGACCACGAAACTAACACATTACAAATCAAACCAGACACAAAAAATAATACCCATTAAAGATTTTATTACGTGCTGTAGTAAAAATGTCATTTATTTATTGGAATGCCAATGTGGTACCCAATATGTGGGGAGGACGGGGAGAATGCTCAAGGAGCGAATGAATGAACACGTTAGAAACATCAGAAACGGTTTGGAAGGACACAGTGTATCTCTCCACTTTAAGGAAAAACATAAATGTGACATAAAAGGTTTAAAAAGCTTCTGCGGAATAAAAATTGGGAAGGGCAATTGGAGAACTAAAAATATAGAAATTAATCTAGCTAAATTAGAGATGAAAACTATATATGAATTGAGAACTTTAACACCTAATGGTCTCAATATGGACTTCGAGACAAAATGGTTCATCTGAAAAATCAGTATACTAATACACTTGTATGGTGTTGTTTTGTCCTTTTTTCTCCCAATCTTTATGAGGAATTGAACCATTGGAAAGAATATGCCATGGACTGTGACTATAACGCCCATGGAAGAAAAAAGGGAAAAGATTACCCTTTTGGAGGACTTTATATCATCAGAAAGTCATATTATACTTTTAATTTGTGTGTGCTAAAGAACCGACACTCCTTTGGCTCTGAGGAAGATGCATCTTACCACATAAAAGTAAGGGTACATAAGACTCCGGCGGGTTGCTAGGCAACATAACGGGAATCTCCTTGGTGTCTTTTAAAATAACCCACAGATATAGGAGGACCAGCTGCTACATCTTCCCTGTATATAATACTCCTAATTTGCTTGCCGTCGGTTATACGATCGGGGAGTCACTATGGCCATTTTAATAATAAATGTATGGATCGTAGAGCATGGGCTGCATCTTCCTCGGAGTAGAGTGTTCTGTATTTTCAGACAACGCTATATTTGTATATTCTGGAAATGCGGGGAACCCGTTTTTGAGAGATGCTTCCATGTGCACTACAGAACATTTTTACCGAGGTTTTATTAGCCCCCATTTTGCACTTTCTTTTTCATTATCATATATATATATATATATTTTTTGTATCCTTTTCCGGATCTTATAAAAACAAATGGATAAGTCTGCGCATGTAGGCAGCTCATAAACTACGGGTGTCCCTGGTTATATATTTGCCTCTATGATGCGTATAATGTATCAGAATGCAATTTGTGGGGTAACTATATATTGCTAAACAGCCCATTCTAATAAACATTGATGACTTGGATAATGGGCAATTAGAATATAAACACAGATTGCAGCTATATATATATAAAGCCTGTAATTGAGTAGATAGCGGATAAGTATTAACGACAAGGAAATAAGTTTTATTCATATTGTTAATGTTTATACACAGTTTTTTATGGTTTTTTAAATAATTGCTTGTAAAGCTAATTATTGTAGTCAGCTTGATGGGCATTGAGAGTATAAAAATCGGACCGGAGGAAGAGGACGGCACTTCTTGAAAAAGGGGAGTGGACTCCCAGAAACGCGTCGAAGCCGTCCTGTGTCTGTGTACAGAAGGTCCTGGAGATCGGTGATTCGGATTCCGTGCGGTGCGCTTACCTGTCTGCAGCCGGTGCGTCCTCTCACGGGTTCTTTCATCAACTGCCGACACCCAGCTCCTATCCATGTATGCGGACTTATTTTTAAGACTTTGATTTTGTATTTTAATAAATATCCTTTTTTGGAAAGTAAGTGTGTCTTGCTGGAGAATTCCTTTTTTGGATACCAACACACAGAGAGGAAAAGATACCTTTATGGGAACGCGGGACAGAAATCAAATGTAAGTTATACATTATCAGCTAAACTTTTAAAGAATACTGTGATATCAGTGGGTGAAATCCATAAGCTGTTTAAAGATACCTTTATGGGAACGCGGGACAGAAATTGAATGTAAGTTACACACTGTCAGCTAAACATTTAAAGAATACTGTGACACCAGTGGGTGAAATCCTTAAGCTGTTTAAAGATACCTTTACGGACACACGGGAAAGAAATAACCTGTAAGTGTTTTTCCAGAAGAGAGAATACACAGGGGATTTCAGCGTGTCAATATTTAACACCATTTTTTCATGTATATAGAGCGCTAGTTTTAAGCTTTTTTTCCTTTTTGTATAAATTGGCCAGAATGCCCAGATGACTTTGAATGCATAAACTTTGGAGCAAACTCCTGTTTTACGGCTTTGCAGAAAGCAGGAACATCACTCAGTAGCGGATCTTTAGATTCAATGAGAGGATTCGCCAAGTCCAGTGCTCTACCTTTGAAGAACAGGAGGAAGTATCTGATTGCATTGGCTGGAGTAATACTCACTGAAGATTCTGACTCAATAAAAGCGAGGTATTGGCTCGCCACTGCACGGAACTGAGCATAGTCACCATCAAAGTAGACTGGAGCTTTTGTATCTAGTGGACACTTGGAAGGCTGAATGTCAGTTGAAGTCTCGGAAGACAATGTAGGACACTTGAGAGTTGAGGACTGGAATAAGCATTCAGAAGCAGGAGTAGAATCAACTTGAAATGCTCGAGGGTGGAGAGAGGACGTCATCTCCTGGATTGACTGACGGGAATTCTCTGCTGAGGTTGACAGAACGCTAGAAGCTTCATCTTGGGGTGAGTTGCTTAGAGCCTCTATCTGGGTTGAGGCAACTGCAACATCTGCAAGAACTGTAGACTCTGGACATAGCGACAGGAGTTGTTTACTTGAAACACCGGAGAGAACCACACCGGGTTTAGAGGAACTGGAATCGTCAGGGACCGATGGCAACTTTAGACAAATGGATGGATCTGGAACTTGTACAGGACTATTTGAATTGACTTGAACTGAAGAGGGCTGATCTGGACAGACGGATGGGACCAGATTGGGTCCAGAAAAGCTTGAACCGGCTGGAACCGGAGGAGTCTTCGGACTGACGGATAGGACCGGATTTGATCCGAAGAGACTGGAATCGGCTGGAACCGAAGAAGGTTTACTGAAATCGGCTGGAACCGAAGGAGGCTGATCCGGACAGACGGATGGGACCGGATTGGGTCCGGAAGAGCTTGAAGTGGCAGGAACCGGTGGAGTCCTCGGACTGACGGATAGGACCGGATTTGATCCGAGGATTCTGGAATCGGCTGGAACCAAAGGAGGTAGCCCATCATTGGAGCCACTCAGGCTGGCTGGAACCAGTGGAGACTTTGGACCGACGGCTGGAACCGGGCTAAGTCCATTGACACTTGACTCTGTATAGACAGAATCCGGATGTTCTGATGATCCCTCTTGGAGTGGTACTGAGCTGGTAGCACTCTCTGAAGTTGGCAAACAAAAGTTCATGTCTGTATCTGTGGCTTTAAGAATTCCTCCTGAGATCTTGGCCCTGGATTCCTCACTTGAGGCTGAAACTCCAAAGACCCCTCCTGGGGTTAATAGATCAGACACACTTCTTTGAGTTGCATGCCCGGATGCCACTTCTGGAACCTGAACATCAGATACCCCTACTGGGGTCACAACATCAGATGCCCCACCTGGGGCTGTAGGCACGGATGCCCCTTCTCGGGCTGTAGGCACGGACGCCCCTTCTCGGGCTGTAGGCACGGACGCCCCTTCTCGGGCTGTAGGCACGGACGCCCCTTCTCGGGCTGTGGGGACAGACGCCCCTTCTCGGGCTGTGGGGACAGACGCCCCTTCTCGGGCTGTGGGCACAGACGCCCCTTCTCGGGCTGTGGGCACAGACGCCCCTTCTCGGGCTGTGGGCACAGACGCCCCTTCTCGGGCTGTGGGCACAGACGCCCCTTCTCGGGCTGTGGGCACAGACGCCCCTTCTCGGGCTGTGGGCACAGACGCCCCTTCTCGGGCTGTGGGCACAGACGCCCCTTCTCGGGCTGTGGGCACAGACGCCCCTTCTCGGGCTGTAGACACAGAAACTACTTTAGTTATGGGTAACATAGATAGTCTCTGTTGATTTCTGAACTTGGGATTGGGTCTATTTGTCACAGGACCCCAATCGTAGACTTTTTGGACATTCCTGTCCCGGGTAAAGGAACTTGAAACTGTAGAAGATACGTTGGAAGGTTTGCAGGTGAAAACACTGTGATGTTGGGACCTGTCACCAACTTTTGAGTTGCGGAAGGAACAGTCCTTAATAAGATGACTAGAACTCCCACAGTAAAAGCAGAGGTGAAGCTGCTTGCGATGCCGGCGTTCCGCTTCCGTGAGTTTGGAGCGCGGGTAGCTCTGGAATCTGCCCTCTCTCTGCATAGGAGAAGAGACTTTAGTTTGAAAAAAAGTTGACACGGAGGACGCACTAGTCTCAATACTTTGAGCAGTACTCTTCACTGTGTTTAAAGCACCACCCAGGATTTCTGGCATTATTGGAATTATTTTTGTTAGGAGATTTTGAAGTTGTTCCAATAGATGATAAAGTGTGCTTATTGGTTCAGAGTTCACAGCAGACAACAAAGGAGTCTTGAAGCTTTCAAAGGAGGAAGTCGCTTTCTCAGGAGAGTTAGCTGTGAAGGGACTGCCATAGGACTGACTTGAGCAAGATCCATCCACAGGAACGGATTGTGCAGGGGAAGTTGAAATGACTGGAGCAGGAGTGACTTGAACAGGAACTGGAGAAACAACAGAACTTGGAAGGGATTGCTGCAAGGTATCCAAATGGATAGACATTCCCTGTAGAAACTGGAACATCTGCTGCTGCGCAGCCTCTTGACCATCCAAACGGGAGACCAGATTTTGTAAGGACCCTGACCCCACATTCTGACCATCATCCGAGTCCATGGGCCTTGGACAAACTGTCAGGTTCGGTCTGGTTTGTGTCCCCGGAGGGGGCGCTAGTGAGTCAGTGGAGGTAGGATGGAAGAAGGGAGGAAACTGGATTGGATTCCTGCGCATGTGCGCGATGTTGTTTTATTGAATGAAAAGTAAAACAATATGGCAGCAGGAATACTTGGAGAAATAAACAATAATAAATGCAATGGGTATGGTGCAGCGTGGAAGCTGAGAGTCTATGGCAAAACAGTGAGAGTCTATGGCAATAGCAGTATGATAGTATGGTTGACCAATATGCTGGTATGGGAACCAGATATGATTAACACGTGGAGCCAACAGAGGTGATGATATTGGTAGCAAACCTGGTAGCAGATGCAGAAGACTTGATGCAGGGTTCACAGTGCTATTGGGAAAGCACAGGCAGCTTGCAAGCTGATACACAGGTGAGGTGATGAGCTGCACCTAGAGAAGGAGTCTCTACAGCTGAGGCTGAAGCACCCTGTGTTGGAGATTGGTGTGAAGCCTGTAAATGAATGCAGGAGTTGCTGATGCTTGTAGTTCCACGGAGCTGTAGTAGGATAACCAGGAATATGGAGTAACAAGCAGGTAACCAGGAACACAGAGGAACAGGTAGGTAACCAGGAACACAGGGCAACTGGAGACTGGAACACAGGAACTTGCACACTGAATGTCGCAGGAGAGCTGGAGTGGTTGCTGGAACTTGTAGTTCCACAGGAACACTGGAACAGCTGGAAACTGGAACGGAACGGGAACAGCTGGAAACTGGAACGGAACGGGAACAGCTGGAAACTGGAACGGAACGGGAACAGCTGGAAACTGGAACAGAACTGGAACAGCTGGAAACTGGAACAGCTGGGACCTGTAGTTCCACAGGTCCAATACACAAGGATATCTCTGTAGACAGAAGATTGCAAACAGGAGCCGCCTGTTCACAGAATGTGACGTGTTGTCCAAGACGATGAGACTGAGCCAGGAACTGGAGTTTAAACACTTTGGTCTGTGATGATTGGATGATCTCTGTGAGAACCCACCCTGCTGGATTGGGTGTCCAGATCAGCTGTGAGTTAACTGGAGCTGGTGATTAACCGGGAGAATAACACTGTAGTATGTTAATGCCATGCACTGCTGGTGGCTGGCTGGGATCAGTAGTGCACCGGGAGTAAATGCTGTTTAACTAGAAACACTGTGTATTCCAGGCTGCTGGCTGAAACCAGTGGTTACCAAAAGATAGAACTGGTTAGGTGGAGCACGGTGAGCTGTAGGAGACTGAAGACTGGAACAGGACTGGAACTGCTGGTACCTGTAGTTCCACAGGTCCAATTCACAGGGGATACTCTGAGGACAGAGGACTGAAGCCAGGAGAGCCCTGTTCACTGGAAGTGATGCAATGGAGACTGCAGATTCCTGACACTGTCAGGGAGAATGCAACGTTTTGCACCACTTGGTTTCTTGACCTCGCCGTAATCAGGAGAGCGTCCCAGTACAGAATAATAATAACTCTTTTACTATCGAAGGAAAACCATCATACCGCCATCACTCCAGTGAATTGGTAATGACAATTCTGAATAGCAAACCCAGGTAAGCCTAATGCGGAAGAAACCGTAATTAGACCCCCTTTCTCCTTTTCCAGGTTGGAGATCCCTGCCCTGAGAGATTCCAGCTTGTAGTTCAACTTCTTAAGTAGAAATTTTTGGGATTTTAGATATAGCATTGTTCTGACCGAGCCGTCCGGCCTCAGGAGCACGAAAAAGCTTGAATAACAGCTTTTTTGTTTTTGTGACCGGGACAGCAGGACAATGACCTGATCCTGACACAACTCTTGTATGGCGTTGCATACTACCTCCCCATCCACAGGAGAATCGGTAAGGTCTATTTGAAATATCGGTGAGGGGAAACGTCTGGAAACTGCAGTATGTCCCCCTTGGGACTCTATTCTTAAACTCACTGGTCCATGTCCATTCCAGGACTGACTGAAGAGTATTATACGTGGTCCCACCAGTGTAGACTCCCGCAAGATAGACCCAGCGTCATGCGGTGGATGTGGCAGAAACAGAGGAGGATTTCTGCTAACCTCTGACCTTTTCACCTTCTTCTACCTGCAAGGAAAGGGAAATCCGTATCTATTCAGTCAAAATGACTGCATCCTACAATAATGCGTCACCAACCGTTGTGAGGGAACATAGGGCAAGAAGGTAGACTTACCAGTGGTATCTGCCGAGATCAACTTAACAAGACCATCCCCAAACCAGGTTTTACCTTCATATGGAAGGGACTTCTCTGAGTCAGCCTCAGCATTCCATTGGTGAATCCACAACGCCCTCCTAGTCGAGTCCGCCATGGAATTGGCCCGCTAACCCAAGAGTCCTATATCCATTGTGGTCGCACGGCAGTCTGCAGCAATGTTATAGATATGACCCAACTTCAGGAGTACCCTGCATACAACTACTTCCCCCCTACGCGCACGTAATGCAAGTACAATCAACGTACACGCGGACACATAATTAGAGTATCACATATCTTCCTGCATACGATCCTTTGTGACAAGGCCCCGTGCAGAACTATCCACGGCGGGAAAAGAATAAACATTCGGAATCCTCTTGAGGATTTGAAAATATCTGGTCACGGCCACTCAGCACATGAGAAGGAATAACTTTACCTCAGCATTCATTATAATTTTTTTATATATATATATATATATATATATATATATACACACACATATATATACCTTTAAATACAGCTATACACACAAATATATATATATATATATATATATATATAAATATCCCAAATGGGACTGGCACTCTCCTGTCTGGCGTGAGGGTACCCCGGTGCCTTCTGTAGTAGCAATGTAGAGATCCAGAAAAAACCGCGGCACTCGAGGATTTTGGTGAAACAAACAAAATTGTATTCAAAGAAAGTTACAAAAAGCCGACGTTTCGGGGCTTACATGCCCCGTTATACACCTTGACAAAGGGGCATGTAAGCCCCGAAACGTCGGCTTTTTGTAACTTTCTTTGAATACAATTTTGTTTGTTTCACCAAAATCCTCGAGTGCCGCTGTTTTTTCTGGATCTTTATATATATATATATATATATATATATATATAAATAACTCGTATATAAATATCCCTTTTGACAGGAACAGCAGGGTTCCTAGTGACGTTAATACGTTCTTAATGTGTATGAAACATGTACTAAATGCCGATTTTGTGGATATAGTCAGGAAACATTATGGTCGAAATAAGAAACAGTGGCCCTCATTCCGAGTTGATCGGTCGCAATGCGAATGTAGCAGAGTTACACACGCTAAGCCGCCGCCTACTGGGAGTGTATCTTAGCATCTTAAAAGTGCGACCGAAGTAATCGCAATATTGCGATCACAAACCTCGTAGCAGTTTTAGAGTAGCTTCAGACTTACTCTGCCTGTGCGATCAGTTCAGTGCTTGTCGTTCCTGGTTGACGTCACAAACACACCCAGCGTTCGCCCAGGCACTCCCACCGTTTCTCCGGCCACTCCTGCGTTTTTTCCGGAAACGGTAGCGTTTTCAGCCACACGCCCCTAAAACGCCGTGTTTCCGCCCAGTAACACCCATTTCCTGTCAATCACATTACGATCGCCGGAGCGATGAAAAAGCCATGAGTAAAAATACTATCTTCATAGCAAAGATACTTGGCGCAGTCGCAGTGCGAAAATTGCGCATGCGCACTAAGCGGAATTTCACTGCGATGCGATGAAAAATACCGAGCGAACAACTCGGAATGAGGGCCAGTATTCGTGTCGATTTCCGGGAGTAGTAACTGGGCAAAGTATCGGACTTCTGGCTCTGCAAGAGGGGTGACGGTGGGCTCTGGGAACGAGCATCTAGGCGTACCTAGCTATCCGACCCTCTGGAGCTAATGGTGTCCAGTAGCCAAAGAAGCAGAGCCTTGAAACTCACAAAAGTAGGTCTGCTTCTCTCCCCTAAGTCCCACGATGCAGGGAGACTGTTGCCAGCAGTGCTCCCTGAAAATAATAAACCTAACAAAAAGTATTTTCAGAGAAACTCAGTAGAGCTCCCCTGTGTGTGACCAGTCTCACTGGGCACAGAATCTAAACTGGAGTCTGGAGAAGGGGCATAGAGGGAGGAGCCAGTTCACACCCATTCAAAGTCTTAAAGTGTCCATGTCTCCTGTGCATCCCGTCTATACCCCATGGTTCTTGAAGCGTCCCCAGCATCCTCTAGGACGTATAATTTAGTAATGTCATGGTAACATTCCAAGATCCCCTCACCTCCCCAGTCATGTCCCTGTATTATTACTGTAGTTATACGTGATGTAAATGTGACGCTCCCAGATTCCCTCACCTCCCCAGTCATGTCCCTGTATTATTACTATATATGTAATGTCACTGTGACATTCCCAGATGCCCTCACCTTCCCAGTCATGTCCCTGTATTATTACTATAGCCATAACTGATGTCACTGTCACATTCCCAGATCCCCTCACCTCCCGTCATGTTCCTGTATTATTACTATAGATATAAATGATATCACTGTGACGCTCTCAGATCCCCTCACCTCCCCAGTCATGTTCCTGTATTATTACTATAGATATAAGTGATGTCACTGTGACTCTCCCAGACCTCCTTATCTCCCCAGTGATGTCCTTGTATTATTACTATAGATATAAGTGATGTCACTGTGATGCTCCCAGATCCCCCTCACTTCCCCCACTCATGTCCCTCTATTACTACTAATATAAGCAAGAGTTAGAGGAAAGAGAGGGAGAAAGAACAGGTCAAGTAAAAAACATGAAATTGAAGTAAAAGGAAAAGGGGTGTTTAATCTATCTTCAAAAAAACTGAATGATGATCAGTTAAGATTGTTAGAAAAGGGTCTAAATTTTGCCCCCGCTCAAAAGCCCAACTTGTTCGAATTGTTCGTTGATTTGAATAGATACATTAGGACCCTGAGTAGGAAGCGATATTTCGCGATAAAAAACATGAAGAAAAGAGGTGATGAAGGGATCCCTATTATATTGGATCAAGAGGACCAATGAATGGTCAATATACTAGAATCATTGGCGGAGGAACCAATGAATAATTCGTATAAGGGGGCTTATATTAAAATATATGATGCGAGTGAAACCATCAAGTTCAAAAATAAGTCTGAGTTTTATCCGTTGGCATACAGAGGACCGTATATTGAGAGTTTTTACAAATCTACTCTAGAACAGTTTAGGGTGATGTGTTATAAATCTGACAAACAATCGCTGAAGGACAATCTAAATAGACAAGAACGATCAGCATTAAAAACGTTGAAGGGAGATTCTTCCTTGACTATCAAACAAGCTGATAAGGGCGGTGGGGTTGTGGTAATGGATACAGTCATGTATTTGGCAGAGGCAAATAGACAACTGGGTGATGCCAGTCTGTATTCTAGGTTAACCCACAACCCCACCGCCAAGTTCCAGGAAGAACTAAAAACCTTGTTAAAGAAAGCATTAGATGCAGGCGCTATATCCAGGGAAACACAACGTTTTTTGTTTTGTGAGAACCCGGTGGTTCCTACATATTATTGTTTGCCTAAGGTGCATAAAACGTTAGTGAACCCGCCAGGGCGCCCCATCATCGCGGGTGTGGATTCACTGACAAGTAATTTATCATTTTTTATAGATAGTTTTTTACAGGGTTATGTTAGTAAACTTAAATCACACATTAAAGACACCACTTTTTTCTTAAATTTAATTAAAACTATTAAATGGCAGACTAATTATTGTTTTATCACATGTGATGTAGAATCACTTTATTCAAATATTGAACACCATTTGGGGATTGAAGCAGTAGAATTTTATTTGGCAAGAGATCCCAACATAGGGGAGGAATTGAGAGGGTTGATTTTGGAAAGTATTAGATTCATATTACAACATAATTATTTCATTTTTGATAAACGGTATTATTTACAGTTGAGGGGGACGGCCATGGGGACCAGATTTGCTCCGAGTTTCGCCAACCTGTTCATGGGGCGGTTCGAGGAACAACATGTATGGGGCGGCGGTCTCGGGGCGAATCTGGTCCTCTATGGCCGTTTCATAGATGATTTGTTTTTTGTTTGGGAGGGGAGCACAGAGTCAGCGGAGACATTTATTGGTAGTCTTAACCAAAATAAATTTGGGATAAAATTTACGGGACACTGTCACCCTACACAGATGACTTTTTTGGATATAGCGCTAAAAATGTAAAATGAGAGTATAGTAACCAGCACGTTTGTTAAGGAAGTAGACCAGAATCGGTATTTACATTATAAAAGTAGTCATTTACAGCGATGGAAAGATAACATACCCAAGGGCCAGTTCCTTCGTATAAAAAGGAACTGCTCCTCTAATGAAGGGGCAAAAGAACAGATGGAATCCATGTATGGGGCATTTTTGACCCAGGGCTATCCAAAATATGTGTTGGATAAAGCCTTGAAGGAAGTGGAAGGGCGAAATAGGGACACCTTATTAGATACCATCGGATCCAATGACAGGAAAAATCTGAAGAGAATGAAGATAGACAGGACAACAAGGTTTGTAACAAAATATAATACGAGTGCATATGAGATAAAAAAGATCATAAAAAAGAACTCCTCTTTTTTAAAATTGGATGAAGTACTGAATGCCAACCTAGAGCTCAGCGAACAGGTCATTTTCCGAAAATCGGATAGTTTAAAATCTGTCCTAGCACCCAGTTTCTTCAATAGACCATGTGAGAAACCTGTATTATTAGGAACACAAGGGGGACAAATTGATACATGGTTACCCAAACCACCGAGTGGATTTCATAAGTGTGGTAGAATAAATTGTGTAACATGTAAACACACAGCCAAGAAAATGACACAATTCTCCTCAAATGTATCAGGTGAAAAATTCAACATAAAAAGATATTTGAACTGTAGGTCCACATACGTTATTTATGTATTGCAGTGCGGTTGTGGCGCACAGTACGTGGGGCGTACCACCCGGGCGCTCCACGTCAGGTTTATGGAGCACCTACGACAGATAAACAAAAGAGTAGGGAATACTCACCTTTATCGTCACATATTGGAATGTGGGGAGGGGTTAAGTGAGAAATTAAACATTATGGCTATTGAACAGGTAGCAGTAACCAATAGGGGGGGGGGGGGGGGGGGGGATAGGTTTAGGAGGCTGTGCAAAAAGGAGGCATTTTGGATTTTCAACCTCAAGACTCTGATCCCCCAGGGTCTAAACGATTCAGTCGAGCTAAATAAAATCTAACCCCCGCCTTTTTCTCGTTGCGAATTATAAGAGTATAAAATTATAAAATTATACTATTATATATATATATATAGTTAGTGCACGGTTCCCTGTGGTACCGAAAGATGGAGATGGAGACTATGAATTTTATGTATTTTATGTGGTTAGGTAGATGTACTATAAATACGAAGTGTTTTGAAAACAGTACTCTTACCTGTGGTCTGGAGAGATATGTGTATATATACATAGAATAAAATATAATGCGTTTTTTATGAGCGTGATTTATTATGATTATGATTTTTTACTAAAATAAAAAAAACATGTAAATGTGATAGAATTGAGATTGATAATTAACTGCAGCAATCATGTGAGGCACGATAACCTATTTTGGCTAAAAATGAGGCTTAGATATATTATGATTAAGATTTAAAGAGTTCATGAAAGAGAGGCTTGATGTAACTTCCTGACTCGAAAATGAGGCTTGGATTGTATGGTAGGAACATCTAATTCCATATGAAAGTGAGGCTTGACAGGCAATTCCAAAATGGCCACCGGAGTCTATTTAAGAAGCTAAGCGAAAATGAGGCTTGGAACGCACGCCGGAGTGCGCATGCGCGGACGGCCGCGGGAATTATAAATCAGAGTGGCTATATAAACACAACCCGGCGAGTTCGGTCATTTCAAACTGAGGAAGCCGCTGAGAGGACCTAGAAGGCGGAGAAACACGTTTTTGAGTGACCGGTACCCAGGATATTCACCCCCATTCACCGACTGAAACACCGTCGTGTGGTTTGATTACCTATCAGTGCACCTGCTATTTCGGCTGACTGCCAGCAGAGGGAGCCTGAGCACTGTGGACGTGTCCCTATTAACATCTTCTCCAGATATTCTGCAACTGACGGTTAAGCACCAGCAGAGGGAGTTTCTGAATTCGGGACTGTCACAGCATAAATTCATTATCCTGGAGGTGAACCCATACTATCCTTGGATGGTAACTATTCATTAAATTGCTATATGTGTGCACACATGTTCAAATTGGAACATTGAAAGAACTGAGGACCTCTAAACACACTCAGTGTTTGGAACGCTATTTATAGCCTTTTCATCTTCTAACAAGTGGACATTATGAATTATAGTTACATCAAATTCTAAGCCTCATAATTTCAGTACCGCTTAGCTATAATAATGGTTGTATATGAATTGTTTTGTATCATGATATCAATTACGCATTATATAGGTTGATTGAAGGCCAGTCAGGTTGTATTATTATTAATAAATTTTATTATTATTTTTTTTAATAAAAATTGCTAACAATTTGATATTGTCAATATTTTAATTGTATAGTTTAATTGTCTCTTTAATCAGTGCGGACAGCGCTCTTGATTTTCTACAGGGTGTCACACCCCTGTAGTCAGTGTGTTTTCTTTTGGTCTTTGTGAGGATTGCAATTATCCTTTATTAGGAGCAGCAGTCCGCACTGTTATTTGATCTCCATCTTTCTGGTAGGAACCAGCGCCTAGGGGTATACACACCAGTCCACACACGGTGGTGTGTGGGTGGTTGTGTATACATTTAGAACGATACTAATATAAGTGAAATCACTGTGACATCACCACCACTCCCAATGTATTATAATAATAATAATAATAATACCAGGACACCACAAGCTGCTGTCCCTGTATAATAATAACCATACACAAAAACCAGCTCCCCCTGTATTATACTAATAACAACAGGACACCCTATTCTGCTCTCCCTTTATAGTAATAATAAAATGACACCACAGGCTGCTCCCTCTGCAAAATAATAATAATAATAATAATAGGACACAACAGGCTGCTCCCTTCTGTATAATAATAACAACAACAACAACAACAGGACACCATAGCCTGCTACCCCTGTATTATAATAATAATAATATTAATAATAATAATAATAATGACAGAAAACCACTAGCTACTCCTTCTTTATAATATTAATAATAGGACACAATAGGCTGCTCCTCCTGTATAATAATAATAATAATAATAATAACAAGTCACCACAGGCTGCTCCTCTTGTATTATAATAATAATAATAATAATAATAATAATAACAACAACAACAGAACACCACAACATGCTTCCCCTGTATAATAATAATGACAGGACACCACAGGCTGCTGTCCCTGTATAATAATAATAAGTGAACACCACTAGCTACTCCTTTTTAATATTAATAATAGGACAACAAAGGCTGCTCCTCCTGTATAATAATAATAATAACAACAACAACAGGACACCACAGGCTGCTCCCCCTGTATAATAATAATAATAATGCTTCACCTGTATAATAATAATAGGACACCACTGGCTGCTTCCCCTGTATAATAATAGGACACCACAGGCTGTATAATAAATATAATAATAATAACTGTACACCACAGGCTGCTCCCTCTGTATAATAATAACAGGACACCACATGCTGATCCTCCTGTATAATAATAATAATAACAACAACAGGACACCACAGGCTGCTCCCCCTGTAGAGTAGGATGCCACAGGCCACTCCCCCTGTATACTATGACAACACAGGTCACCCCCCTGTATACTATGACAGGACAGGATGCTACCCCTGTATATTATGACAACACAGGCCACTCCCCCTGTATAATATGACAACACAGGCCACTCCCCCTGAGTACTATGACAGCACAGGATGCTACCCCTGTATATTAGACAACACATGCCACTCCCCCTGTATACTATGACAACACAGGCCACTCCCCCTGTATACTATGACAGCACAGGATGCTACCCCTGTATATTATGACAACACAGGCTGCTCCTCCTGTATACTATGACAACACAGGCCGCTCCCCTTGTACAGCACAATGCCACAGGACACAACACCTGTAATGTCCCGTGTATACAATTATGGTAACGGCAGGGTCTGTGCCACCTGTATTACGGTAACGGAAGAATACGCGCCACCTGTAATACGGTAACGGCGGGGTCCACGCCACATGTATGACGGTAATGGCGGGGTCCGCGCCACCTGTATTACGGTAACGGCGGGGGCCACGCCACAGTATTACGGTAACGGCGGGGTCCGTGCCCCCTGTATTACGGTAACGGCGGGGTCTGCGCCACTTGTATTACGGTAACGGCGGGGTCTGCACCACCTGTATTACGGTAACAGCGGGGCCAGCGCCAACTGTATTACGGTAACGGCGGGGTCCGCGCCAACTGTATTATGGTAAAGGCGGGGTCTGCTCCACCTGTATTACGGTAACGGCGGGGTCTGCGCCCCCTGTATTACAGTAATAGGACACTAGTGTGTCAGCCACCTGTACAGGGATAATGCAGCACCAGAGGCTGCTCCAGCTGCACTATAACAAGGCACCAGAGGCTGCTCCCCCTGTAGTACAGAACCTGACACCAGAGCTGCTCAGCCTATAGAATAATAATAATAATATCTTTACCTGCTGCCAGACACAGCAATGGCTGCTCTCTGCTCCTGCTGCCTTGTGGGAATGATAGAAGGAAGGCGGAGCTCAGACCAGGGGAAAATGGCCGCCGCTCCTGACGTCACTACACAACCAGGGAACCTATTGCTGCTACCGGACTGGTCTACAAGAAAATGGCCGCCGGCCTCATGCACTGAGGACATGTATGGTTACAGCTTACATACGCCGGGGCTGTGGGCGGGGTGTAGTAGGGGAGGACCCAGTAACCAGTAAGCGGCCTTTGCCAATCATGCCCTACTTCCTGCCTGTGCGTTCCACCTTACTTCCGGACTGTGCGGTCCACATGCAGGAAGTGAGTTTTCATCGACTGCTGCAGCCTCCCAGTGTCCGTGGAGATCAGGTAATAGCGTCTTACTTACTATACAGGGGGAGCAGCCTGTGGTGTCCTGATATTATTATTATACGGGAGAGTAGCCTGTGGTGATCTGTTATTATTACACAGGAGGAGCAGCCTGTGGTGTCCAGTTATTATTATTATACAGGGGGAGCAACCTGTTGTGTCCTGATATTATTATTATCCAGGGGGAGCAGCCTGTGGTGTCCTGTTATTATTATTATTATTATTATTGTTATTATACAGGGGGAGCGGCCTGTGGTGTCTTGTTATTATTTTTATTATACAGGAGTAGCAGCCTGTTGTGTCCTTTTATTATGCAGGAGTAGCAGCCTGTGGTGTCCTGTTATTATTATTATTATACAGGGGGAGCAATCTGTGGTGTCCTGTAGTTGTTGTTGTTATTATTATTATTATTATTATATTATTATTATTATTATTATTATTAATATTATTATAATAATAATACAGGTTGAGCAGCCTGTGGTGTCCTGTTGTTGTTATTATTATTATTATACAAGGGGAGCAGCTTGGGGTGTTCTGTAATTATTATTATTATACAGGGGGAGCAGCCTGTAGTTTCTTGTTGTTATTATTATTATACAGGGGGAGCAGCCTGTGGTGTCCTCTTATTATTATTATTATTATTATTATTATTATACAGGGGAAGCAGCATGTGGAGTCCTGTTATTATTATACAGGGGGAGTAGCCTGTGGTATAATTTTATTATTATTATTATTATTATACAGGGGTGCAGCCTGTGGTGTCTTGTTGTTATTTTTATACAGGAGAAGCAGCCTGTGGTGTCCTGTTATTATTATTATTTTCTCATATGTCCTAGAGGATGCTGGAGACTCCGTAAGGACCATGGGGTATAGACGGGATCCGCAGGAGACATGGGTACACTATTAAGACTTTGAATGGGTGTGAACTGGCTCCTCCCTCTATGCCCCTCCTCCAGACCTCAGTTAGATTCTGTGCCCAGGAGAGACTGGACACACACTAGGAGAGCTCTACTGAGTTTCTCTGGAAAAAGACTTTATGTTAGGCTTTTTTATTTTCAGGAAGACCTGCTGGCTACAGGCTCCCTGCATCGTGGGAGTGAGGGGAGAGAAGTCAGACCTACTTCTTCTTAGTTGAAGGGCTCTGCTTCTTAGGCTACTGGACACCATTAGCTCCAGAGGGTTTGATCACTTGGTGCGCCTAGCTTAGGGGTGGGCAACATACGGCCCGCGGGCTGGATGCGGCCCGCAAACCGATCCTGCCCGGCCCGCTACCTCCCACCAGTGCGCAATCACAAGTGGCTTGACAGGCTGAGCTGTTTGTGATTGCGATGCAGCACCTCCAAAGCTGCTGCCGGTGCCGCTGAGGAAATCCTGGGTGCGGGTCTCGCCGTCGTGTCACGTGATGCCTCACGTCACCCGGTCTGTTGACAGATGTATTTAATTTTTTTACAGAGGACGGGAGCTCAGCCAGATTGTGTCTGTCGCGGTTGAGGCTGCTGCGTAGTCCTAACGTGAGAGTGGGAGACTGGCTGCTGGGCTGGCTGCCTGTAGCTCCTGCAGCTCCTCAGGTAGTTCTCGCATGGGGTTTTAATGGAGCCGGATGAGGTGCAAGGGTAGCGTCAAAGGAGAACAGGCTGAACCAGTGACTGGCTGACTCCGGTGCTCTCACTGACTGCAGTATTAGTCAGTTCTGTGCCTCACAAATCGGGGAGACTCGGTCGACGGGTAGGGGAGAGGGGAGGTAATGTATAATAAATTAAGATGGCTGGGTGTGGTACATACTGCCCCTATCATGCTGCTAATATTATCAATAACAGCATAATACTGGGTGATGTCTTTGTTTTCAGCACTGTTTTGTTTTCTTTGGGATTTTTTTAATACTGGCTTATAGTGGTTTTTATACATTGTATGTTTATTTGTGCCTGCGGGGAAAGGGGGGGGAGCGGCCCTCCGATATTCATTAGAAACTGTTCGGTGGCCCCCAAGCTTAAATAATTGCCCACCCCTGGCCTAGCTGCTTGTTCCCGGAGCCGCGCCGTCACCCCCCTCAGAAGACAGAAGCCGGGTGAGTATGAGAAGAACAGAAGACATCAGACGGCAGAAGACTTCAGTAACGGAAGTAAGTGCCGCGGTAGCGCTGCCCTCCATGCTCCCACACACCAACGGCACTCACAGGGAGGGAGCGCCCTGGGCAGCAGTTACTGAGGGTCTTTTCACTGGCAAGAGTCGGTGCCCGGGCACTGTGTACGATACCCCCGCCAGTATAAAACAGCGGTCGCGCTGTGCGCCATTGCTCCCACACACCAACGGCTTTACAAGGGTGCAGGGCGCAGGGGGAAGCAGGGGTGGCGCCCTGGGCAGCAATATCCTCTCCATTAAGCCTGGTTAAACACGTATACAGTGCATAGGCTCTGTATACGGACCCCTGCCAGCATAAAAAGCTAAAATATTAGCGGGGCTGAAGACTCCTGTTGATACTTGATTCAGTAGATGCAGTGTCAGCAGGTCGGTAGTATTATTCTGTAGGGGAGACACAGTAGTATGTGGGTGTAGGGGAGACAGTAGTATGTGGGTGTAGGGGAGACACAGTAGTATGTGGGTGTAGGGGAGACACAGTAGTATGTGGGTGTAGGGGAGACACAGTAGTATGTGGGTGTAGGGGATACACAGTAGTATGTGGGTGTAGGGGATACACAGTAGTATGTGGGTGTAGGGGAGACACAGTAGTATGTGGGTGTAGGGGAGACACAGTAGTAGGTGGGTGTAGGGGAGACACAGTAGTATGTGGGTGTAGGGGAGACACAGTAGTATGTGGGTGTAGGGGAGACACAGTAGTATGTGGGTGTAGGGGAGACACAGTAGTATGTGGGTGACCCTGTCGGCACCAACTGGTATTACCGGGTGGAAATTAACATGCTGTAACTAACCTGTATATATATTTATATGTATATGTGTGGTACTGTTCCATGGGCCTGTACCTCGAGCACAGACATGGTAGTATTTGTGGGGGAGTGTTGTTAAAATTATTTACGTATACTTCCCTCGGACCCCTCGGGGTCGCAAGAATGTTATTTTGCCTGGTTACTACTCCCTGCTGTCGACGAATACTAGGTGTTCTGTCTACTATAAGGTTTCCTGTCAGATCCACAACTGGGGCATTCAATACATGGTTATACACATTCAGAACACATTGATGTCACTAGGGACCCAATGGTTCCGGACAATCCACTTATATGTATGGTGTATGTGTGTATATGTGTATATATATATATATATATATATATATATACACATATATATATATATATATATATATATACACATATATATATATACACATATATATATATATATATATATATATATATATACACATATATATATATATACACATATATATATATATATATATATATACACATATATATATATATATATATATATATATATATACATACACACACACACATATATATATATACACATATATATATATACACATATATATATATATATATATATACACATATATATATATATATATATATACATACACACATATATATATATATATATATATATATATATACACACATATATATATATATTTATATACACACATACACCATACATATAAGTGGATTGTCCGGAACCATTGGGTCCCTAGTGACATCAATGTGTTCTGAATGTGTATGACCATGTATATATGTATATTACATTATGTATATTCATATTATGATTTACAATGAGTGCTGAAGTAAAAGTATTCCTTCTCATGTGCTGGTCGCTCTGTTGATAAAGCTCTAGGTCGGCCGTGACGTGTTGGTCTCAGATCCTCACAAGGAGTCCGAATGTTTATTATTTTTCCGCCGTAGACAGAATACTGTAAAAGTCAACTCCTGGTCGACACGGGCCCTGTCACAAAGGATCGTACGCAGGAAGCTAAGTGATATTTTATTCTATGCTTTGGAGTTATTTGCATTACATGCACATGGAGGAGTGTTTGTATTCGGAAAGGCATCCAATAGAATTACCCTATAGAGAGAGGGGATGTGTCTTATGTTGATTCTGCTCTATAACATGGCGGCAGGCTGCCGTGCGACTGCAGGAGGTGTGGCCGGGGGAATGCTGAGGCTGACTCCGAGAGATACTGCAGTGTTTCCCTGGGACGGTGTACCGCTGTTTGGGGAGGCCTCAGTCAATCTCGGCAGATACCACTGGTAAGTCTAACTTCGTGAGTTAGATTCTCTCACCATGGTTGGTGACGTATGCTACTTTGGGATGCAGTCATTTCAACCGGTTCGATACCGTTCTTTTTTCCCTTTCGGTGCAGATTGTGGAAGGTGAAAAGTAAGAGTTCTGCAGCCTTGTCAGGTTCGCAGAAGCGGATGTCGTTTTCTGTTTCTACCACATCCACCGCATGTCGCTGGGTCTATCTGGCTGGAGGCCACTCTGGTGGGAACTCGTCCAATACTCTTCAGTCAGTCTGGGAATGGACTTGGACCTGTGAGTTAATAATGGAATCCAAAGGGGGACATCCTGGAGTTTACAGATGATTCCCCTCACTGATTTTTCAAATAGATCTTGCCGTTTCCCCTCTGGAAGGGGAGGTAGTACGCGACGCCATACCAGAGTTGCTTCAAGGTCAGGGCATTGTCCTGCTGTCCCTGGTAAAAAAAAAGGGGGGAAAACAGAGATTTCTCCTTACGAAGTTGAACTACAGGATGGAATCTCTCAGGCCAGGGAGCTCCAGCACGTAAAGGTAGAAAAGGGCTTAGATTAATTTTTCTCCGCATTCAGCTTACCTGGGTTGATGTCCAGGATTGTCTTTGCCATTTCACCGGAGTGATGGCAGTATGATGGGTTTCTTTCAGTAGTAGGAGCCATTGTTATTCTGTACTGAGACACTCTCCTGATTAAGGCGAGGTCAAGACACAAGTGGTGCAAATCGTTGTTTCTCTCTGACTGTTCTTCAACACAGGGAATGGCTGTTTTCCCAACGACGTAGACGTCGGAGGTGGGTATCAGGGTAGATACGAAACGGTTGAAGTTCTTGTGTTTTCCTGTGGAAAGAGGTCTGCGGATCCAGAGTCGGGTCAGGTTTACAGTGACAATCCATCATTATGTTCCGTTGATGAAGAAGATGGTGCGGCCTAAGAGGCCTGTTCGGTGAGCAGGTCAAATGCCAGAGTGGTTTTCACGGGGCCAGTTGGAAATGTGGTCCGGGTCTCACCTGCACAGGCGCCGGAATATAATCCTAATGGCCAGGATATCGCTCCTGTGGTGTCTGCTCAGTTCTCACCTGCTAGAGGGACGGAGGTTCGGAATCCAGGATGAGATCCTGGTGTCCATGCATGCAGATCTCCGATACTGGGGAGCAGTCCTTGCAAGGGAAGTATTTCCAGAGGAAAAGGTCAAGCTGGGAAGTTTGTCTGCAATAAGCTTTCTTGAATTAAGAGCTATTTTCAGTGAACATATGCTTCGTGATCTGCCCATGTTAATTCTGTTGGACGACTTGACAGCAGTGGTGTTAGTAAGCCGCTAGGGCGGAACAAGGAGCAAAGCGGCATCGGCAGATGCCGTAAAAGTTTTCTGCTGGGTGAAAAGACTGGTAAATGCTATATTAGCAGTCTTAGTTCCGGATGTGAACGACGTAGAAATAGTTTCCTCTGCAGACGCGATCTCCATCCGGGAGAAATACTGTCGTCATCGGGAAGTTTCGCTGAAGCGACAAGTCTTTGAGGAGTGCCTCACTTGGACATGTTGGCATCTTGCCTCATCGAGAGACCTCAGGTATATTGTTCCAGGTCAGGGGACAATCAAACTATAGCAGTGGACGTCCTCGGGACACCTTGGGCGTTTTCAGTCGGTCTATGTGTCCTGTCCGTTATCACTCTTCTGAAGGTGATAAACGTAAGAAGAACAAAGGTGCAGGCGATCCTCATTGTTCCGGTCTAAACAAGGAGGGCTTGGTATCCAGTTCTTCAAGATTTACTCATAGAAGATCCCTGGCCTCTTCCTCTACGTGAGGAACTGTTACAGCAAGATCCGGGCGTGTATCAATACTTAACGCGGCTGCGTTTGACGGCGTGGTGATTGAATGCCATATCCTTGCCAGAAAGGGTATTCCCAGTGACGTCATTGCCACTCTTCTTCAGGCTAGAAAAGAAGCAAAGCCTTACCACCGTGTTTGGAGATAATATGTGTCTTGGTGTGAATCCAAGAAGGCTACTACGGAAGCTTCAGCTGGGTCGTTCTTCTCCATTCTTTGCAAGCAGGTGTGGGTGCAGGCCTAGAGTTAGGCTCCATTCAAGTGCGGTTTTAGCCTTATTCATTTTCTTTCAAGAAAGAATTGGCGACCTTTCTGGAAGTTCGGACCTTCGTGGAAGGAGTACTGCACATCCAACCTCCATTTGTGCCCCCGCCCCATTGGCACCATGGGACCTTGACGTGGTGTTGCGTTTTCTTGTGTCACAATGATTGGAACGTTTATGAAAGGTTGTGATAAAATGTATCTCTTGGAGAGTGGTCATGCTTTTGGCTTTGGCGTCTGCAAGGCGGGTGTCAGAAGTAGCGGCTGGGTCTCACAAGAGCCCCTGTTTGATCTTCCAGGTGGATAGAGCGGAATTGAGAACTCGGATAATAGTTATGCCAAAAGTGGTTTCGGTGTTTCGTAGAAACCAGCCTATTTGATGACTGTGGTTACTTAAGCATTGGCTGATTCAAGGTCTCTCGATGTAGCCAGGGCTTTGAATATTTTTGTCGCCAATTTGGCTCAGATTGGGGAAACAGAGGCTCTGTTTGCCCGGTATGCTCCCAGCGTGATTGGGGCGCCTGCGTCTCTGCAGTCGGTTACACACTAGATCTGTGATCCGATTCGGCGTGCTCGTTCTATGGCTGGATTGCCGTTACCGAATTCGGTGGTGACCCATTCTACTAGGAAGGTGGGCTCTTCTTGGGCGGATGCCCGAGGAGTCTTGGCGGTTCAACTTTGCCGAGTGGATACTTGGTCGGGTTCAAACACTTTTGCTAAGCTCTACAAGTTTGATACCCTGGCTGATGGGGACCTCATGTTTGCTCAATCTGTACTGCAGAGTCGTCCGCACTCTCCCGCTCGGTCTGGAGCTTTGGTATAAACCCCATGGTCCTTACGGAGTCCCCAGCATCCTCTAGGACGTATAAGAAAATAGGATTTTAATACCTACCGGTAAATCCTTTTCTCTTAGTCCATAGAGGATGCTGGGCGCAGTGCGTACTGTGGCTGCAGTTATTGGTTATGGTTACACTCTTGTGGTGTTTCTTTTCTGTCAGGCTGTTGCTGACGTTGTGCATGCCATGGCATGCGGTGTCTTATTATTGGTTGTGTTGACACACTGGTTGTGTTACATATTCTCTCAGCATGTGGCTGTGTATTGTTCATGCCGTTGACTGGTGTTCTATTGAATGCCACGTTCTGCGGTATGTTCATGGTGTGAGCTGGTATGACACTCACCGTGTTTAAACAATAAATTCTTTCCTCGAAATGTCCGTCTCCCTGGGTATAGTTTCTAACTGGAGTCTGGAGGAGGGGCATAGAGGGAGGAGCCAGTTCACACCCATTCAAAGTCTTGTAGTGTACCCATGTCTCCTGCGGATCCCATCTATACCCCATGGTCCTTACGGAGTCCCCAGCATCCTCTACGGACTAAGAGAAAAGGATTTACCGGTAGGTATTAAAATCCTATTATTATTATTATTATTATTATTATTATTATTATACAGGGGGAGCGGACTGTGGTGTCCTGTTAATAATAATAATAATAATAATAATAACAGGACTGCTCCCTCTGTATAGTAATAACAACAACAGGACACTACAGACTGCTCCCCTTGTATAATAATAATAATAATAATAATAATAATAATAATAATATTATTATACAAGGGGAGCAGCCTGTAGTGTCCTGTTGTTGTTATTACTATACAGAGGGAGCAGCCTGTGGTGTCCTGTTGTTATTATTATTATTATACAGGGGAGCAGCCTATAGTGTCCTGTTGTTGTTGTTGTTATTATTATTATACAGGGGAGCAGTCTCTGGTGTTCTATTATTATTATTATAATAATACAATAGTAGCAGCCTGTGGTGTCCTGTAATTATTATTATTATACAGGGTGAGCAGCCTGTGGTGTCCTGTTGTTATTATTATTATTATTATTATTATTATACAGGAGTAGCAGCCTGTGGTGTCCTGTTATTATTATTATTATTATTATTATTATTATTATTATTATTATTATTATTATTATACAGGGTGAGCAGCCTGTGGTGTCCTGTTGTTGTTGTTGTTATTATTATTATTATTATTATTATTATTATTATTATACAGGAGTAGCAGCCTGTGGTGTCCTGTTATTATTATTATTATTATTATTATTATTATTATTATACAGGGGGAGCAGCCTGTGGTGTCCTGTTGTTATTATTATTATTATTATTATTATACAGGAGTAGCAGCCTGTGGTGTCCTGTTATTATTATTATTATACAGGGTGAGCAGCCTGTGGTGTCCTGTTATTATTATACAGGGTGAGCAGCCTGTGGTGTCCTGTAATTATTATTATTATTATTATTATACATGGTGAGCAGCCTGTGGTATCCTGTTGTTGTTATTATTATTATTATTATTATTATTATACAGGTTGAGCAGCCTGTGGTGTCCTGTTATTATTATTATTATTATTATTATTATTATTATTATTATTATTATTTTACAGGGTGAGCAGCCTGTGGTGTCCTGTTGTTATTATTATTATTATTATTATTATTATTATTATTATTATACAGGGTGAGCAGCCTGTGGTGTCCTGTTATTATTATACAGGGTGAGCAGCCTGTGGTGTCCTGTTATTATTATACAGGGTGAGCAGCCTGTGGTGTCCTGTTATTATTATACAGGGTGAGCGGCCTGTGGTGTCCTGTTATTATTATACAGGGTGAGCAGCCTGTGGTGTCCTGTTATTATTATACAGGGTGAGCAGCCTGTGGTGTCCTGTTATTATTATACAGGGTGAGCAGCCTGTGGTGTCCTGTTATTATTATACAGGGTGAGCAGCCTGTGGTGTCCTGTTATTATTATTATTATTATTATTATTATTATTATTATACAGGGTGAGCAGCCTGTGGTGTCCTGTTATTATTATACAGGGTGAGCAGCCTGTGGTGTCCTGTTATTATTATACAGGGTGAGCAGCCTGTGGTGTCCTGTTATTATTATACAGGGTGAGCAGCCTGTGGTGTCCTGTTATTATTACTATACAGGGTGAGCAGCCTGTGGTGTCCTGTTATTATTATACAGGGTGAGCAGCCTGTGGTGTCCTGTTATTATTATACAGGGTGAGCAGCCTGTGGTGTCCTGTTATTATTATTATTATTATTATTATTATACAGGGGGAGCAGCCTGTGGTGTCCTGTAATTATTATTATTATTATACAGGGTGAGCAGCCTGTGGTGTCCTGTTATTATTATACAGGGTGAGCAGCCTGTGGTGTCCTGTTATTATAGTGTTCCTTCTAGGCTGTCTCAGCAGGGTGCTGCCCCCTGCCCTGTCTCGGTGCACCCTGCAGGACCATAAATCGCCCCCTTGTATACAGAATGCAGCAGTCAGAGCGCAGGTTACAATGTTGTCGTCTACTCCCTGCCCACCTCTGAAACTGGAACACAATTTCTATCCTTAGTGATCTGGATGGCAGAGGAGTCACTGTAACTAACACAGCACTCTGATAAAGAGGAAAAGAACAGGGAAAGCAGTGAGCATGTACTGCTTACAGTATTTCCCTAATAGAACAGACTTATTTTTTTCCTATATATTTTAACCCATTGTTTAACTTTTCTGTTTTATAACACATAGAAGACTGGACATATACAGTATGTTTCTCAGTACAGATGTTAGGTGTCTTATATGTATGCATGTATGGGTATATGATTTACTAAGGGCAAAATGTATGTACAAAAACTATAAACATATACGCTATGCTTAAAATGTGCCCTTCAAAACAAAAATGTGCCCTTCAAAACAAAAATGTGCCCTATTCAATGCTCAGCACCCTGCCCTAAAAATATCCTAGAGTGAACACTATATTTTCTCTGACGTCCTAGTGGATGCTGGGACTCCGTCAGGACCATGGGGATTAGCGGCTCCGCAGGAGACAGGGCACAAAAATAAATCTTTAGGATCAGGTGGTGTGCACTGGCTCCTCCCCCTATGACCCTCCTCCAAGCCTCAGTTAGGTTTTTGTGCCCGGCCGAGAAGGGTGCAATCTAGGTGGCTCTCCTAAAGAGCTGCTTAGAAAAAGTTATTAGTTTTTTTATTTTCAGTGAGTCCTGCTGGCAACAGGCTCACTGCATCGAGGGACTTAGGGGAGAAGAAGTGAACTCACCTGCGTGCAGGATGGATTGGCTTCTTAGGCTACTGGACACCATTAGCTCCAGAGGGATCGAACACAGGCCCAGCCATGGAGTCCGGTCCCGGAGCCGCGCCGCCGACCCCCTTACAGATGCCGAAAAGTGAAGAGGTCCAGAAACCGGCGGCAGAAGACTTTTCAGTCTTCATGAGGTAGCGCACAGCACTGCAGCTGTGCGCCATTGTTGTCACACACTTCACACCAGCGGTCACTGAGGGTGCAGGGCGCTGGGGGGGGCGCCCTGGGCAGCAGTGATAATACCTTGTTCTGGCTAAAAAATACATCACATATAGCCCCTGGGGCTATATGGATGTATTTAACCCCTGCCAGGTCTCACAAACACCGGGAGAAGAGCCCGCCGAAATAGGGGGCGGGGCCTATCTCCTCAGCACACAGCGCCATTTTCCTGCACAGCTCCGCTGCGAGGAAGGCTCCCAGGACTCTCCCCTGCACTGCACTACAGAAACAGGGTAAAACAGAGAGGGGGGGGGCACTTTTTTGGCGTTTTTTTGATATATTAAGCTGCTATAAAGGAAACAACACTTCTGTAGGGTTGTTCCTATATATTTATAGCGCTTGGGTGTGTGCTGGCAAACTCTCCCTCTGTCTCCCCAAAGGGCTAGTGGGGTCCTGTCTTCGATAAGAGCATTCCCTGTGTGTCTGCTGTGTGTCGGTACGTGTGTTTCGACATGTATGAGGACGATGTTGGTGTGGAGGCGGAGCAATTGCCTGTAATGGTGATGTCACCCCCTAGGGAGTCGACACCAGAATGGATGGCTTTGTTTATGGAATTACGTGATAATGTCAGCACGTTACAAAAATCAGTTGACGACATGAGACGGCCGGCAAACCAGTTAGTACCTGTACAGGCGTCTCAGACACCGTCAGGGGCTGTAAAACGCCCTTTACCTCAGTCGGTCGACACAGACCCAGACACGGACACCAAATCTAGTGTCGACGGTGAAGAAACAAACGTATTTTCCAGTAGGGCCACACGATATATGATCACGGCAATGAAGGAGGCTTTGCATATCTCTGATACTGCAAGTACCACAAAAAGGGGTATTATGTGGGGTCTGAAAAAACTACCTGTAGTTTTTCCTGAATCAGAGGAATTGAATGAAGTGTGTGATGAAGCGTGGGTTAACCCCGATAGAAAACTGCTAATTTCAAAGAAGTTATTGGCATTATATCCTTTCCCGCCAGAGGTTAGGGCGCGCTGGGAAACACCCCCTAGGGTGGATAAGGCACTCACACGCTTATCAAAACAAGTGGCGTTACCGTCTCCCGAAACGGCCGCCCTCAAGGATACAGCGGATAGGAGGCTGGAAACTACCCTGAAAAGTATATACACTCATACTGGTGTTATACTGCGACCAGCCATCGCCTCAGCATGGATGTGCAGTGCTGGGGTGGTTTGGTCGGATTCCCTGACTGAAAATATTGATACCCTGGATAGGGACATTATTTTATTGAAAGTGCGATGTCCATATCTGCCAGAAGAAGTTTATGTACGCGACAATGGTCAGGTGATGCGGATTCCAAACGGCATATGGAAGTATTGCCGTATAAAGGGGAGGAATTATTTGGGGTCGGTCTATCGGATTTGGTGGCCACGGCAACAGCCGGGAAATCCACCTTTTTACCTCAGGTCCCCTCCCAACAGAAAAAGACACCGTCTTTTCAGCCGCAGTCCTTTCGTTCCTATAGGAACAAGCGGGCGAAAGGACAGTCATATCTGCCCCGAGGCAAAGGAAAGGGTAAGAGAGTGCACCAAGCAGCTTCTTCCCAGGAGCAGAAGCCCTCCCCGGCTTCTGCAAAGCCCTCAGCATGACGTTGGGGCTTGACAAGCGGATTCAGGGGCGGTGGGGGGTCGACTCAAGAATTTCAGCGCACAGTGAGCTCACTCACAGGTGGACCCCTGGATCCTGCAGGTAGTATCTCAGGGTTACAGGTTGGAATTCGAGAAGTCTCCCCCTCGCCGGTTCCTGAAGTCTGCTCTACCAACGTCTCCCTCCGACAGGGAGGCGGTATTGGAAGCCATTCACAAGCTGTATTCTCAGCAGGTGATAGTCAAGGTACCCCTCCTACAACAGGGAAAGGGGTATTATTCCACACTATTTGTGGTACCGAAGCCGGACGGCTCGGTAAGACCTATTCTAAATCTGAAATCTTTGAACCTGTACATACAAAAATTCAAGTTCAAGATGGAGTCACTCAGAGCAGTGATAGCGAATCTGGAAGAAGGGGACTTTATGGTGTCCCTGGACATCAAGGATGCTTACCTGCATGTCCCAATTTGCCCTTCACATCAAGGGTACCTCAGGTTAGTGGTGCAAAACTGTCATTATCAGTTTCAGACGCTGCCGTTTGGATTGTCCACGGCACCTCGAGTCTTTACCAAGGTAATGGCCGAAATGATGTTTCTTCTGCGTAGAAAAGGCGTATTAATTATCCCTTACTTGGACGATCTCCTGATAAGGGCAAGGTCCAGAGAACAGCTGGAGGACGTAGTAGCACTAACCCAAATAGTGCTGCAACAGCACGGGTGGATTCTGAATTTTCCAAAATCTCAATTGACCCCGACGACACGTCTGCTGTTCCTGGGAATGATTCTGGACACGGTTCAGAAAAAGGTGTTTCTTCCGGAGGAGAAAGCCAGGGAGTTATCCGAACTTGTCAGGAACCTCCTAAAACCAGGAAAAGTGTCTGTGCATCAATGCACAAGAGTCCTGGGAAAGATGGTGGCTTCTTACGAAGCGATTCCTTTCGGCAGATTCCACGCACGAACTTTTCAGTGGGATCTGCTGGACAAATGGTCCGGATCGCATCTGCAGATGCATCAGCGGATAACTTTCTTGCCACGGACAAGGGTGTCTCTTCTGTGGTGGTTGCAGAGTGCTCATATGTTAGAGGGCCGCAGATTCGGCATACAGGACTGGGTCCTGGTGACCACGGATGCCAGTCTGAGAGGCTGGGGAGCGGTCACACAAGGAAGAAACTTCCAGGGAGTATGGTCAAGCCTGGAGATGTCTCTTCACATAAATATACTGGAGCTAAGAGCGATTTACAATGCTCTAAGCCTGGCAAAACCCCTGCTTCAGGGTCAGCCGGTGTTGATCCAGTCGGACAACATCACGGCAGTCGCCCACGTAAACAGACAGGGCGGCACAAGAAGCAGGAGGGCAATGGCAGAAGCTGCAAGGATTCTTCGCTGGGCGGAAAATCATGTGATAGCACTGTCAGCAGTGTTCATTCCGGGAGTGGACAACTGGGAAGCGGACTTCCTCAGCAGACACGATCTACACCCGGGAGAGTGGGGACTTCATCCAGAAGTCTTCCACATGATTGTGAACCGTTGGGAAAAACCAAAGGTGGATATGATGGCGTCTCGCCTCAACAAAAAACTGGAGAGGTATTGCGCCAGGTCAAGAGACCCTCAGGCAATAGCTGTGGACGCTCTGGTAACACCGTGGGTGTTCCAGTCAGTGTATGTGTTTCCTCCTCTGCCTCTCATACCAAAAGTACTGAGAATTATACGGCAAAGGGGAGTAAGAACGATACTCGTGGCTCCGGATTGGCCAAGAAGAACTTGGTACCCGGAACTTCAGGAGATGCTCACGGAAGATCCGTGGCCTCTACCTCTAAGACGGGACCTGCTTCAGCAGGGACCGTGTCTATTCCAAGACTTACCGCGGCTGCGTTTGACGGCATGGCGGTTGAACGCCGAATTCTAAGGGAAAAAGGCATTCCGGAAGAGGTCATCCCTACACTGGTAAAAGCCAGGAAGGAGGTGACTGCACAACATTATCACCGCATTTGGAGAAAATATGTTGCGTGGTGTGAGGCCAGGAAGGCCCCCACGGAGGAATTTCAACTGGGTCGATTCCTACATTTCCTGCAAACAGGATTGTCTATGGGACTCAAATTGGGGTCCATTAAGGTTCAAATTTCGGCCCTGTCGATTTTCTTCCAGAAAGAATTGGCTTCAGTTCCTGAAGTCCAGACTTTTTGAGTACTACATATACAGCCCCCGGTTGTGCCCCCAGTGGCTCCGTGGGACCTTAATGTAGTTTTGGATTTTCTCAAATCCCATTGGTTTGAGCCACTCAAATCGGTGGATTTGAAATATCTTACATGGAAAGTAACCATGCTACTGGCCCTGGCTTCAGCCAGGAGAGTATCAGAATTGGCGGCTTTATCGTATAAAAGCCCATATCTGATTTTCCATTCGGACAGGGCAGAACTGCGGACGCCTCCTCAGTTTCTGCCTAAGGTGGTGTCAGCGTTTCACCTGAACCAACCTATTGTGGTGCCTGCGGCTACTAGCGATTTGGAGGATTCCAAGTTGTTGGACGTTGTCAGGGCATTGAAAATATATATTTCAAGGACGGCTGGAGTCAGAAAATCTGACTCGCTGTTTATACTGTATGCACCCAACAAGCTGGGTGCTCCTGCTTCTAAGCAGACGATTGCTCGTTGGATTTGTAGCACAATTCAACTTGCACATTCTGTGGCAGGCCTGCCACAGCCTAAATCTGTCAAGGCCCATTCCACAAGAAAGGTGGGCTCATCCTGGGCGGCTGCCCGAGGGGTCTCGGCATTACAACTCTGCCGAGCAGCTACGTGGTCGGGGGAGAACACGTTTGTAAAATTCTACAAATTTGATACCCTGGCTAAAGAGGACCTGGAGTTCTCTCATTCGGTGCTGCAGAGTCATCCGCACTCTCCCGCCCGTTTGGGAGCTTTGGTATAATCCCCATGGTCCTGACGGAGTCCCAGCATCCACTAGGACGTCAGAGAAAATAAGATTTTACTTACCGATAAATCTATTTCTCGTAGTCCGTAGTGGATGCTGGGCGCCCATCCCAAGTGCGGATTGTCTGCAATACTTGTACATAGTTATTGTTACAAAAAAAATTGGGTTGTTATTGTTGTGAGCCGTCTGTTCAGAGGCTCCTACGTTTGTCATACTGTTAACTGGGTTCAGATCACAAGTTGTACGGTGTGATTGGTGTGGCTGGTATGAGTCTTACCCGGGATTCAAAATCCTTCCTTATTGTGTACGCTCGTCCGGGCACAGTATCCTAACTGAGGCTTGGAGGAGGGTCATAGGGGGAGGAGCCAGTGCACACCACCTGATCCTAAAGCTTTATTTTTGTGCCCTGTCTCCTGCGGAGCCGCTAATCCCCATGGTCCTGACGGAGTCCCAGCATCCACTACGGACTACGAGAAATAGATTTATCGGTAAGTAAAATCTTATTATAATACAGGGGGAGTAGCCTGTGGTGTCCTATTATTATTATTATTATTATACAGGAGGAGCAACCTGTGGTGTCCTGTTAATAAAGACGTTATTATATTTATACTGGGGTGCAGTCTTTAAGTGTTGTTGTTGTTTTCCCCTGCCTATCTCCTGCCACCCGCACTCTGCTGCCCACCTGCCTGTCACCTGCCACCTTTCCCCTGCCTGTCTCCGGCCACCTTTTTCCTTGCGTGTCTCCAGCAACCTTTCCCTTGCCTGTCTCCTGCAGCCTTTCCCCTGCCCAACCTTTCCCGTGCCTGTCGCCTGCAACCTTTCCCCTGCCTGTCGCCTGCAACCTTTCCCCTGCCTGTCGCCTGCAACCTTTTCCCTGCCTGTCTCCTGCAGCCTTTCCCCTGCCTGTCTCCTGCAACCTTTCCCCTGCCTGTCTCCTGCAACCTTTCCCCTGCCTGTCTCCTGCCGCCTTTCCACTGCCTGTCTCCTGCCACCCCCTTGCCTGTCTCCTGCCACCTTTGCTACACCATCGGTTTGATGTGTGAAACCTGAGGTCACGGAGACTGTACGCCGTAGCTCCATGAATGAGGCCATGAAATTTCCATCAGGAGACCCTGTCCCTTCACAACCAATTCTCACCCTTACACCACTTCATGGCTGCAGCCATACTTGTCTGACAACTCAGGACACCTAGAGCACATACTCCGTATGGGTCCTGCACAAGAGCGGTGTACCGAACATCAGCTCATTGTGTTATGCACACCAGTGCCTGCAGGAAAGTACTGGTGTCAGAACTGTTATGCACTCCAGTGTCTGCAGGAATGTACTGGTGATTGAACTGTTATGCAAAACAAATGGACTCACAGACAAACTGGGGAATATGACATAACGTACACAGAAGGTGATAGGGTAACAAAATACACACAAAGTGAACAGAGAAGCCCAGAGGCTAAGGAACTGGGTATCTCCCTTGTATTAGAACTGCTCAGATGGAAAAAGCAAGATGTTGTGTTTTAATACGTAGAGAACCCGAAATGCTGTTGCTAAGGGCAACAGCAAAACCCTAAAGGGTTACCAACGGGTGTGGCAGTAAACTCCTTGGTCAGAGATGGAATGATAGACACAAGGAGAGTCTCCACAATCCTAATTCTCACTTGCAGTGCACAGGTTTTAGCTTACTGCCACTAAACTGACCCCTGACACCTAGCACAGTGAGACAGGATTAGACAGGCAAGTCTTAGAATACAGCCGCAAACTTGCTAAGTTCACAGAGTAGTAACAGAACCCCAGCAAGCTAAACGACTGACTCCAGTCTTACTGCTAGGTCTGGATTGGCAGAGTGTAATACCAAATCCCCAGGCCTATTTGCAGTAAGCAACAAACAAATACAAAGCTACATAGTACTGGCTAACTTTCATGAACTGACTAACCAACAAAGATTCAGCAGCATCTGCTTACTCTGAAAAGAGGCCTTATAAAGCAGGTGCTGTCCACGCCCCACTTAGACCTCACAGACTGTGAGCACAAAAACCAGCACCGGATCCCCTGCCGTGCACAGAGCCTATAACCACTGCACAGCAAAAGACCCGAACCGGAGTATCAGCTGCGCTCAGGTTACTCCACTAGCACTTGTCTCCCGGTTGCCATGACGATGTGGCAGCACAGGGCAGGAGACCCTAACACATTGTGACTCCACCCACAATAGCGCTACAATCTAGATCAGGCCCACTATGCAGTACAGCCTTTATGGGGCTGGGTCACAGGATCCTCGTAGACACTGACCAGGACTCTATGGCTGTGGGGAAATAAGAGACTTAATGACCACTCTATTCCACATTTACTATGTTACATGTGCAATATGTTTTATGTATTATTTTTATTCCAGGAACTCCAGCTGTGGGGAACGGAGTCTTTATTACACATCACATGTTCTGTATTCTCTCTGATTCAGCGAGGATGGACAAGGACAGGAGTCACAGGACTGAGAGTATAATAAAAATCACCCTGGAGATCATCTACCTGCTGACTGAGGAGGTGAGTGGATCTAGGAGCGTCACAGTGACCTTATATCTATAGTAATAATACAGGGACATGACTGGGGAGGTTAGGGGATCTGGGAGCGTCACAGTGACCTTATATCTATAGTAATAATACAGGTACAGGACTGGGGAGGTGAGGGGATCTGGGAGCATCATTGTGTCATCACTTTTATCTATAGTAATAAAACAAGGACATGACTGGGGAGGTGAAAGGATCTGGGATGAAAGGATCTGGGAGCATCACTGTGACCTTATATCTCTAGTAATAATACAGGGACATGACTGGGGTGGTGAGGGGATCTGGGAGCATAACAATGACCTTATATCTATAGTAATAATATAGGAACATAACTGGGGAGGTGAGAAGATCTGGGAGTGTCACAGTGACATCATTTATATCTATAGTAATAATACAGGGACATGACTGGGGAGGTGATAGGATCTGTGAGCATCACTGTGATCTTATAGCTATAGTAATAACACAGGGACATGACTGGGGAGGCGAGGGAATCTGTGAGCATCACTGTGGCATCACTTATCTCTATAGTAATAATACAGGGACATGATTAGGGAGGTGTGCGGATCTTGAGGCTATACAGTGAAATTACTTTTATCTATAGTAATGATACAGGGACGTGACTGGGGAGGTGAGGGGATCTGGGTGCGTCACTGTGACATCACTAATATCTATAGTCATAATACAGGGATATGACTAGGGAGTTGAGGGAATCAGAGCGTCACCGTGAGGTCACATATCTGTAGTAATATTACAGGGATGTAACTGGGAAGCTGAGAGGTCTTAGAGCATCACAGTGACATCACTTATATCTATAGTAATAATACAGGGACATGACTGGGGAGTTGAGAGGATTTTGAAGCGTTACTGATAAGTAACTTATATCTATAGTTATAATACAGGGACTTGACTGTGGAAGTGGGGGGATCTGGGAGCGTCACAGTGACATCACTTATATCAATAGTAATAATACAGGGACATGACTGGGGAGGTGAGGCAATCGGAGCGTCATAGTGAGGTCACTTATATATATAGTAATAATATAGGGACATGACTGGGGAGGTAAGGGGATCTGGGAGTGTCACAGTGACATCACATATCTATAGTAATAATCAGTGATGAGCGGATTCGGTTTTACTCGGTTTTACTCGGTTCTCAAAACAGAACCTTATTGGCTATCCAAAACACGTGACAACCGTGAGCCAATAAGATGCCGTTTTGAGAACCGAGTAAATACGAACCCGCTCATCACTAGTAATAATACAGGGACATAACTGTGGAGGTGAGGGAATCTGGGAGTGTCACAGTGACGTCACTTATTTGTATAGTAATAATACAGGGACATGCCTGGGGAGGTGAGGGGATCTGGGAGTGTATATATTGATATATGATGTGACCACCATTACACAGGATTACACAATAGTGAAGAAGACATCCAATGAGTATGAGACACCCAGCAGCCATCCCCGTGTATCAGGAGGACTGAGTAGAACCCAGAGCCCAATCACGGTGCCTCCACCTCACTCACTGACACATGAGAGACACCATGACAAGAAGATCCTGGAACTCGTCAACAAGATCATTCAGTTGCTGACTGGAGAAGTGACTGCTGGGAATGGGGCATTATACAGTAACACCGGGGGATGTGTCTGGGTGATGACTGGAGAGGTGACTGCTGGTAATGGGATATATAGAGTAACACCGGGGAAACGTGTCTGGGTGATGACTGGAGAGTGACTGCTGGGAATGGGACATTATACAGTAGCAACAGGGGACGTGTCTGGACGATGACTGGAGAGGTGACTGCTGGGAATGGGGCATTACACAGTAACACCGGGGGATGTGTCTGGGTGATGACTGGAGAGGTGACTGCTGGGAATGGGGCATTGTACAGTAACACCAGGGGACGTGTCTGGGTGATGACTGGAGAGGTGACTGCTGGGAATGGGACATTATACAGTAACACCAGGGAACGTGTCTGGGTGATGACTGGAGAGGTGACTGCTTGGAATGGGGCATTATACAGTAACACCAGGGAACGTGTTTGGGTGATGACTGGAGAGGTGACTGCTGGGAATGGGACATTATACAGTAACACCAGGGGATGTGTCTGGGTGATGACTGGAGAGGTGGCTGCTGGGAATGGGATATATAGAGTAACACCGGGGAAACGTGTCTGGGTGATGACTGGAGAGGTGACTGCTGGGAATGGGATATATGTAGTAACATCGGGGGACGTGTGTGGGTGATGACTGGAGAGTGACTGCTGGGAATGGGACATTATACAGTAACACCAGGGGACGTGTCTGGGTGATGACTGGAGAGGTGACTGCTGGGAATGGGGCATTATACAGTAACACCGGGGGGCGTGTCTGGGTAATGACTGGAGAGGTGACTGCTGGGAATGGGATATATACAGTAACATCGGGGGACGTGTCTGGGTGATGACTGGAGATGTGACTGCTGGGAATGGGACTTTATACAGTAACACCAGGGGATGTGTCTGGGTGATGACTGGAGAGGTGACTGCTGGGAATGGGACATTATACAGTAACACTGGGGGGCGTGTCTGGTTGATAACTGGAGAGGTGACTGCTGGGAATGGGACATTATACAGTAACACCAGGGGATGTGTCTGGGTGATGACTGGAGAGGTGACTGCTGGGAATGGGACATTATACAGTAACACCGGGGGACGTGTCTGGGTGATGACTGGAGAGGTGACTGCTGGGAATGGGACATTATACAGTAATACCGGGGGACGTGTCTGGGTGATGACTGGAGAGGTGACTGCTGGGAATGGGGCATTATACAGTAACACCGGGGGACGTGTGTGGGTGATGACTGGAGAGGTGACTGCTGGGAATGTGGCATTATACAGTAACACCGGGGGATGTGTCTGGGTGATGACTGGAGAGGTGACTGCTGGGAATGTGGCATTATACAGTAACACCGGGGGATGTGTCTGGGTGATGACTAGAGAGGTGACTGCCGGCAATGGAGCATTACACTGTAACACTGGGGCACGTGTCTGGGTGATGACTGGAGAGGTGACTGCCGGGAATGGAGCATTATACAGTAACACCGGGGAATGTGTCTGGGTGATGACTGAAGAGGTGACTGCTGGGAACTAGCTATATACAGAAAAAACGGAGGCTGTGTCTGGATGATGACTGGAGAGGTGACTGCTGGGAATGGGACATTATACAGTAACACCAGGGGATGTGTCTGGGTGATGACTGGAGAGGTGACTGCTGGGATTGGGATGTATACAGTAACACCGGGGGACGTGTGTGGGTGATGACTGGAGAGTGACTGCTGGGAATGGGACATTATACAGTAACACCAGGGGACGTGTCTGGGTGAATACTGGATAGGTGACTGCTGGGAATGGGGCATGATGCAGTAACACCGGGGGATGTGTCTGGGTGATGACTGGAGAGGTGACTGCTGGGAATGGGACATTATACAGTAACACCGGGGGACATGTCTGGGTGATGACTGGAGAGGTGACTGCTGGGATTGGGATGTATACAGTAACACCGGGGGATGTGTGTGGGTGATGACTGGAGAGTGACTGCTGGGAATGGGACATTATACAGTAACACCAGGGGATGTGTCTGGGTGAAGACTGGAGGGGTTACTGCTGGGAATGGGACATTATACAGTAACACCAGGGGATGTGTCTGGGTGATGACTGGAGAGGTGACTGCTGGGAATGGGACACTATACAGTAACACCAGGGGACATGTCTGGGTGAAGACTGGAGAGGTGACTGCTGGGAATGGGGCATTGTACTGTAACACCAGGGGACGTGTCTGGGTGAAGACTGGAGAGGTGACTGCTGGGAATGGGACATTATACAGTAACACCAGGAGATGTGTCTGGGTGATGACTAGAGAGGTGACTGCTGGGAATGGGGCATTATACAGTAACACCAGGGGATGTGTCTGGGTGATGACTGGAGAGGTGACTGCTGGGAATGGGGCATTATGCAGTAACACCAGGGGATGTGTCTGGTGAAGACTGGAGAGGTGACTGCTGGGAATGGGACATTATACAGTAACACTGGGGGATGTGTCTGGGTGATGACTGGAGAGGTGACTGCTGGGAATGGGACATTATACAGTAACATCGGGGACGTGTCTGTGTGATGACTGGAGAGGTGACTGCTGTGAATGGGGCATTATACAGTAACTCCAGGGGACGTGTCTGGGTGATGACTGGAGAGGTGACTGCTTGGAATGGGTCATTATACAGTAACACCGGGGGATGTGTCTGGGTGATGACTGGAGAGGTGACTGCTGGGAATGGGACATTATACAGTAACACCAGGGGACGTGTCTGGGTGAAGACTGGATAGGTGAATGCTGGGAATGGGGCATTATACAGTAACAACAGGGGATGTGTCTGGTGAAGACTGGAGAGGTGACTGCTGGGAATGGGGCATTCTATAGTAACATCGGGGGATGTGTATGGATGATGACTGGAGAGGTGACTGCTGGGAATGGGGCATTATACAGTAACACCAGGGGATGTCTGAGTGATGACTGGAGAGGTGACTGCTGGGAATGGGACATTATACAGTAACACCAGGGGACGTGTCTGGTTGATGACTGGAGAGGTGACTGCTGGGAATGGGACATTATACAGTAACACCAGGGGATGTGTCTGGGTGAAGACTGGAGAGGTGACTGCTGGGAATGGGACATTATACAGTAACACCGGGGGATGTGTCCGGGTGATGAATGGAGAGGTGACTGCTGGGAATGGGACATTATACAGTAACACCAGGGGATGTGTCTGGGTGAAGACTGGAGAGGTGACTGCTGGGAATGGGGCATTATACAGTAACACCAGGGGATGTGTCCGGGTGATGAATGGAGAGGTGACTGCTGGGAATGGGGCATTATACAGTAACACCAGGGGACGTGTCTGGGTGATGACTGGAGAGGTGACTGCTGGGAATGGGGCATTATACAGTAACACCAGTGGACGTGTCTGGGTGATGACTGGAGAGGTGACTGCTGGGAATGGGACATTATATTTGTATTGTTTAATCTATTACTGAAATCAACAATTTTACAATATTTTATTAATGGTTTACATAGGGTGAAGCACAATTAAATCATATTAAAGTCAAAGATACAGAGGGAGAAGAAGAGACGTATGTGACTGATATAAAGGCAGAAGATATAGAGGGAGAAGAAGAGACGTATGTGAGGGGTGATCAGCAGTGTAAGGAGGAGGAGATCCCTACAGATATCAGCACAGGTGAGTAATAAACAATTATTACAGAAAAGAGTCACATATTCTCCTTTCTCAGTCACTACAGCAATCTCTTATCCTACACCCTCCTCTGTCAGTAGAAATTAGGGAACTGTATTTGCATAGTAGGGGAGTCAGGAGCCATCAGCCTCTATTATACTCCTGCTCTCCCTCTCACATCATGTCACTGTGTGTTACCAGCCCAGAGATCTGACCAGTCTCCTCCCCACACTCTCTGGTGTATCTCATACATCAGGAGACATCAGCCCCTATTATATTCCTGTTCTCCCCCTCACATCATGTCACTGTGTGTTACCAGCCCAGAGATCTGACCAGTCTCCTCCCCACACTCTCTCGTGTATCTCATACATCAGGAGCCATCAGCCCCTATTATACTCCTGCTCTCCTCCTCACATCATGTCACTGTGTTACCAGCCCAGAGATCTGACCAGTCTCCTCCCCACACTCTCTGGTGTATCTCATACATCAGGAGACATCAGCCCCTGTTATACTCCTGCTCTCCTCATATTTTGTTACTGTGTGTCACCAGAAGCCATACTGTGTGCTAGCAGTACCTCTGACTATGGTATTACATGCCCTGAGAGTGTCCCTGTTAGCACACGCCAGTCTATGTTTAAACCACTTATTTCTGGCATGGTGCGGCTGCTTGTTGGGGCACACACAGGCTCGGGGTTCCTCATACCACATGACAAAAGAACCCCAGCAAGTTAAACGACTGACTCCAGTCTTACTGCTAGGTCTGGATTGGCAGAGTGTAGTACCAAATCCCCAGGCCTATTTGCAGTAAGCAACAACAAATACAAAGCTACACAGTACTGGCTAACTTTCAGGAACTGACTAACCAACAAAGATTCAGCAGCATCTGCTTAACCTGAGAAGAGGCTTTATATAGCAGGTGCTGTCCACGCCCCACTCAGACCTCACAGACTGTGAGCACAAAAACCAGCACCGGATCCCCTGCCGTGCACAGAGCCTGTAACCACTGCACAGCAAAAGACCCGAACCGGAGTATCAGCTGCGCTCAGGTTACTCTGCTAGCACTTGTCTCCTGGTTGCCTTGACGACGTGGCAGCACAGGGCAGGAGACCCTAACAGTACCCCCCCTCTGATGAGGGGTCAAAGAACCCCTACCACCGGGTTTATCGGGGAACTGCGAGAAGAAAGAGCGTATCAGTCTGGGGGCATGAAGATCACAACTGCGCACCCACGACCGCTTCTCCGGGCCATACCCCTTCCAGTGCACCAAAAATGACAGCCGACCCCGAACCATCTTGGAGTCAAGAATCTTTTCAACAACAAACTCCCTCTGGCCACGTATCAGAAGAGGGGAAGGTCTTCCACTGGAAGAAGGATTACTAATCGCCCGTTTTAAAAGGGAACAATGAAATGTTTTATTGATACCCAAAGAACGGGGCAGATCTAACTGAAATGCCACCGGATTGATAACCCTGGTGATCTTATAAGGGCCGATGAACCGGGGGCCTAACTTATGAGATGGCTGTCTCAACTTCAAATTCTTGGTAGACAACCAGACGAAGTCTCCTAATTTGAAGCTGCAGGGTCTTTTCCGCTTATCAAAAACCCTTTTGGTCACTAATGACACAGACACAAGGGCTTTCTTCACTTTCCTCCAAATACCTCTAAGGACCGAAACCACCAGGCGTGGAGTCCAGGGGCTCAAAAGAATTGGCCTTAGGATGATGCCCATATGCACAAAGGAAGGGAGAGATCCCTGTAGCAGAGTGAGCCACGTTGTTATAGGCAAACTCCGCCATGGACAGATGAGCAACCCAGTCAGTCTGACACTTGGAGACATAACACCTGAGGAACTGCTCCAAGGACTGGTTCACCCTTTCAGTCTGCCCATTAGACTGCGGATGGTAGCCTGACGACAAGCTGACAGAAATCTGGAGATCGGAACAAAATGCCCTCCAGAATTTGGCCACAAACTGGGATCCGCGGTCAGAGACCACATCAAGTGGCAACCCGTGGAGACGCACAACATGCAGCATACATAATTCAGACAGGTGTCTGGCCGATGGCAGCCCAACCAGTGGAACGAAGTGCGCCATCTTCGAAAACCTGTCAACGACAACCCAGATGGGCAAGTCCACCACAAAATCCATTGAAATGTGGGTCCATGGCTTAGATGGGATAGAGAGTGGATGTAATGGGCCAACAGGAACCCCTCTAGGAGTCTTATTTCGGGCACAGATGTCACATGCCCGAACCCACTGATCCACATCCTTAGCCACCGAGGGCCACCACACCGCCCTAGATAGCAACTCCCGAGTTCTGGCAATACCCGGGTGACCTGCCGACTTCTTGGCATGGAATTCCAGGAACACTCACTGTCTTAACCTAGGAGACACAAACAAAAGACCTACCGGAAGGTCTGGAGGAGCCTGCTCCTGTGCTCTAAGGACTAATGATAAGAGGTCCTGGGTAATGCCCACTTTAATACATGATGGGGACACAATGGGCAACGGCTCCTCGGTGGTCTCCTGGATTGGAGCAAAACTCTGCGAGAGCGCATCAGCCTTGATGTTTTTTGACCCATGGCGATATGTTATCAAAAAATTAAAGCGAGCAAAAAACAAAGCCCATTGTGCCTGCCTGGCATTGAGACTCTTCGCTGACTCTAAATATGCCAGATTCTTATGGTCGGTGAGAATTGAGACCACAAACTTAGCCCCCTCAAGCCAGTGTCTCCACTCCTTGAGTGCATCCTTAATAGCCAACAATTCCCGGTTACCCACGTCATAATTCATCTCGGCAGGTGAAACTTTACGGGAAAAGTAAGCACAGGGATGAAGGCAATTATCAGACACTCCCATCTGAGAGAGCACTGCCCCAATACCCATCTCAGAGGCATCCACCTCCACCACAAAAGGACGCTCTGGATCTGGGTGTCGCAGCACCTTGGCGAAACAAATGCCCTTTTGAGACGGGCAAAAGCCGCTTTAGCCTCACAAGACCAGTGAGCAACATCCGCCCCTTTCTTAGTGAGTGCCACCAAGGGCGCCACTATAGACGAAATTCCAGCGATAAATCGTCTATAAAAATTCGCAAAGCCCAGAAAACGCTGAAGCGCCTTCAAACTAGTGGGCTGCACCCAATCCAGGACTGCCTGTACCTTGGAACCCTCCATTTGGAAACCTTCTGGGGAGATAATATATCCTAGAAATGCGATTTGCTGAACTTCAAATTCGCACTTCTCCAGCTTCGCCCCAAGCCGGTGGTCTCTGAGTTTCTGGAGGACTAAGTGTACATGCTTCCGATGTTCCTCCAGGGAATGGGAGAAGATTAGGATGTCATCTAAGTATACAACTAAGAATCTATCCAAATATTCCCTGAGTACATCATTCATGAAATCCTGGAAGACTGCCGGGGTATTACAGAGCCCAAAAGGCATCACCAAATATTCATAATGCCCTGAGTGGGTATTAAAGGCAGTCTTCTATTCATCCCCCTCTCTTATTCGGATTAGATTGTACGCACCGCGTAGGTCAATCTTAGAAAAAATGGTGGCAGTACGAAGCTGGTCAAACAAGGCCGAAATGAGAGGTAGTGGGTATGAGTTTTTAATCGTGATACGGTTCAATTCCCTGAAGTCGATGCAGGGTCGCAACGAACCGTCCTTTTTACCCACGAAGAAGAACCCCGACCCAGCTGGAGACTGTGAAGGTCTGATAAATCCCTTAGCCAAGTTCTCCTGAATGTACTCTGCCATAGCCTGAGTCTCAGGACGTGACAGGGAGTACAACCTGCTCTTGGGAAGCTTAGCATTTGGCAACAAATCAATGGCACAGTCATAGGGGCGATGGGGAGGTAGTACCTCTGCAACTTTTTTGGAGAACACGTCCGCAAAATCTGCATAACACCCTGGCAATCCTGGCAAACTTAGCTGCGAGAGCCTGACTGGAAGGCTCAAGCAACTCCTGAAACAATCAGTACCCCAACTAAGAATCTCCCCAGAGACCCAGTCAAATTGAGGATTGTGGGCCCTTAACCAGGGTAACCCCAACACCAATGGGACAAAAGTACAGACAGTCACATAAAAGGACAATTTTTCAGAGTGTGTGGCTCCAATAAACAAAGAAAACTGGCTAGTGCAAGAGGTAATTTTATCTTGGGATAATGGTTCCCCGTTTAACCCACAAATCTCAAGTTCCGATGCCAAGGGTACTAAGGGAACAGAGTGTTTCAGGGCGAATTGGCGGTCCATAAAAACCCCCGTCTGCCCCACTGTCCACAAAGGCCTCAGTCTTGACAGTTTGACCAAGGATCTTCAAGGTCACCGGAATGATAAAAGTCTTCTTGGGAAATTCTGACTTCTGGCCTGACAGGATATTTCCCATCACCGTCAGGCCCTGAAGTTTTCCGTCTTTTCTGGGCATGATACTACCACATGACCTTTATTCCCACAGTACAAACACAACCCCTGCTGTCTCCTCCGCGTCTTCTCACGCGAGGAGAGGCGGGTAGCCCCAATCTGCATAGGCTCTTCAGAAAATTCCTTAGAGTCTGAGGTTCCCTTGGGAAAGAAGGAAACCTCGGTCTCCCTTTCAAGCCTACGCTCTCTCAGCCGTCTATCCACCCGGATGGATAACTGCATGAGCTGATCCAAGCTATCAGGCAAGGGATATTGTACCAGTTGGTCTTTTATCTGGTTAAAAAGACCTCTTCGGTACTGGTGTCTCAGGGCTGGGTCATTCCACTGGGTATCATGGGCCAACCTCCGAAACTCCGTACAGTAAACCTCAACTGGCCTTCGACCTTGCTTAAGGATCGAAATCTGAGCCTCGGCTGAGGCCGTCTTGTCAGGGTCATCATACAACATGCCCAGGGCCATAAAAAAAGCATCAACACTTTTAAGCGACGGACAGTCAGGCTGCAATCCATATGCCCAGACCTGGGGGTCTTCTTGTAGCAAGGAAATCACTATGCCCACCCGCTGAATCTCCGACCCAGAAGACTGAGGCCTAAGCCGGAAGTATAGCTTGCAGCTCTCCTTGAAACAAAAGAACTGCGAGCGATCTCCAGAAAAACGATCCGGGAGATTTACTTTCGGCTCCTTAACCCCTGAAGGTGCTGCTGCTGCGGGAGCTCCGCCAGCGGCCTGGGAGGTGTGCATTTTAATGGACAAATCATTAAATTGTCGAGTCAGGACCTGCACCTGATCGACCACCTGTTGCAACGTATTTTGAGGGGTATGCTCCATATTCCCACAAAATTTCAACAGGAGTATTAGGCTGCTGAATATGTTATGCACACCAGTGCCTGCAGGAATGTACTGGTGTCTGAACTGTTATGCACACCAGTGCCTGCAGGAATGTACTGGTGTCTGAACGGATAGGGATGCAAAACAAATGAACTCACAGACAGACTGGGGAATATGACATTACGTACACAGAAGGTGATAGGGTAACAAAATAAACACAAAGTGAACAGAGAAGCCCAGAGGCTAAGAAACTGGGTGTCTCCCTAGTATTAGTAATGCTCAGATGGAAAAAGCAAGATGTTGTGTTTTAATACGTAGAGAACCCGAAATGCTGTTGCTAAGGGCAACAGCAAAACCCTAAAGGGTTACCAACGGGTGTGGCAGTAAACTCCTTGGTCAGAGATGGAATGATAGACACAAGGAGAGTCTCCACAATCCTAATCTTCACTTGCAGTGCACAGGTTCAGCTTACTGCCACTAAACTGACACCTGAACACCTTGCACAGTGAGACAGGATTTAGGCAGGCAAATCTGAGAATACAGCCGCAAACTTGCTAAGTTCACAGAGTAGCAAAAGAACCCCAGCAAGTTAAATGACTGACTCCAGTCTTACTGCTAGGTCTGGATTGGCATAGTGTAGTACCAAATCCCCAGGCCTATTTGCAGTAAGCAACAACAAATACAAAGCTACACAGTACTGGCTAACTTTCAGGAACTGACTAACCAACAAAGATTCAGCAGCATCTGCTTAACCTGAGAAGAGGCCTTATATAGCAGGTGCTGTCCACGCCCCACTCAGACCTCACAGACTGTGAGCACAAAAACCAGCACCGGATCCCCTGCCGTGCACAGAGCCTGTAACCACTGCACAGCAAAAGACCCGAACCGGAGTATCAGCTGCGCTCAGGTTACTCTGCTAGCACTTGTCTCCCGGTTGCCTTGACGATGTGGCAGCACAGGGCAGGAGACCCTAACAGTGCTATCAGCACAAGAGATATGGAGTGAATCTGGCACTTCATAAAAACTGATCTACCCCAGGGGTCAATTTGCACCTGCTCTATCGTGAACGGAATATGTTTCCTGACCAAGATGGAGACCCCTCGAGAAGAGGAGGTATTGGTTGAGTGGTAAGTCCAACCCACCCACGGTTTTTTCAAAGACAGAACTCTAGCCCCAACTAGGTGGGTCTCCATCAGATAAATGATGTCCGCCCCAAATTGCTTGAGCTGTCTAAGGGCCAGAATCCTTTTAACCTTGTCATTGAGGCCTCGTACATTCCAGGAGAGAAATGTAATTAAATTAGTTGTCATAGTACCATAGTGTGTCGTAGAACCGAGACTCCGCCAGCCCACACATCATCCAGCATGTAACACATTGCACTCCCAATATCACAGAAATACACATTTCCCACATACCACAATGCAGTTGAAGAAGAAAAAAAAACACATCTCAACAGTTGTAAAAACAGTCCTGGTACCTACTCCCCCAGTTACCACCCCAAACCTTTACTCCCAAATCCCACACCCTCCTCCCTGTATACCACCCCAAACATTGGCATACTTGGATCCCTACAACAAAAACTAGCCCCTCTCCCCCCTTCTACCGAAAAAAAAGTATCAAAATCCTAAATACCCAATGGCAAACTGGCGGGCAAAAAATACAGTGGCGACTAGACATGTCTCAGCGCCCTCCATACATTTAAGGCATCCCCCCACAGGGAAAACTGCAAGAACATTCTATATAACATAACATTGTAGCATGAAGCATAAACTCTAAAAGGCCCCAAACCCCGAGATTCCCCTAAGTGGAACCTATTCAATGCCTAACTGACTAAGTCAGACCCCCTGACTACCCCTACCCAGCTACCAGCCAGCAAGGGAACACACTGTAGAGACCACCAAGAGCCCATGAACTTAGTAGTTACACAAAGTGGAAATAGGTGGCCGACTTTAAATATATTCCCCCTAGCACCTCTACAAATAGCAAAAAATTAGGTCTAAATGTAAAAGAGAGCGTCCACAGCAGAAGGTTAGCCACGCGTCCTTAATCCTCAGCCATAGCCCGTCTCGCTGGCCTGGCAGTGTCCAGCCACACAGAGGCCTCCCGAGGAGTGGAAAAGAATTTCGCCTCCATCCACCACAATTCTCAACTTAGAAGGGAATAGCATGGCATAAGATATGTTCAGCTCACGAAGACATCTCTTAACGGGTAAATTGGGCCCTACTCTTTTGGACTTCCACCGCAAAATCAGGCAATACGGATACGCGGGAGCCATTCCACAACAGCGGGCTCTTAGTACAATTCAGTCGCAAAACATCTCTGTCGCAGTAATTAAGGAGCTTAGCTATCAAGGTACGAGGAGGCGCCCCAGGTGGAGGAGGATGGAAGGGGACTCTATGAGCTCTTTCCACGGTGAAAAAGGGCGAGAAGGATTCCATTCCGTAACTGTCAGTGAGCCATTTTTCCACAAATTTCTCAGGAGACTGTCCCTCCTCACGTTCCGGGAGACCTACGAATCGCACATTACATCTCCTCAAACGCCCCTCCATATCCAGCAGTTTGTGTTGTACACCCGTTAATTGGGCAATAATGGTAGTGACCTTGGCCCCCAGCGGCTTCACTGAGTCCTCAAGGGTGGACGTACGGGCCTCCACCTCACCCACACGTTCCCGGACCCTCTGAAGGTCATGATGTATAATAGACAGGTCAGATTGAACCTGACCAATTTTATACGCCAGCCTAGCCTCGCTAGCTGCCACAGCCTCCAGGACCTTCTGTAGGGCAGAATCAGGAGAAGCATCCAAGGCGGCCGAGCCACGCAGAGATTTAGGCGGAGGAGAGGAGTCACGGTCAGGGGTCACCTCTTTACAGGTAGGATTAGACGACCGGGAGTATTTCTTCAGCTTAGCAGCAGCTGATTGCTGCGGTTTCACCATTTTGCTGTAGTACAAGGAGCGGTGCTCAGGCAGAGGACAATAGTATAGAATAAAATAGCAGAGATACTGTGCAGGGTATAAATCAGACCAAGCATCGGTCATAGAAAAGCAAATGCCCACACTTCCAAGACACACAGGCACTGTAGAGGTAAAATGGCTGCATTTCCCACCACTGTATGTCTCACATTGCAATCACTGTAGAGCATGGGGATCACAAGCATCCTGGGGTCCCAGCAGATATAAACAGTAGAGCAGTTCACATATCAGCAGGGAGTTACTGGGGCTAGAGCAGGCAGTAATAGGGCTCAGGCAGATGTATTCTTCCCGCTCTCAGCAGGCGCTCATCTCCCCCCGCAGGGTGGGTGTATGTGTGGCAATGGCGTCAGGGCTGGGGCTCAGGAGAACAGGAACAGCAGGGCACAAGCGTATAGCAGACCTTACCCCGCTGATCCGCTGTCTCCACCGTCTTCTGCACCCGGCGCTGTCCTGTGCATGAGCCACAGCTTCAGCTCCAGCCTCTCCCATCTTTGATGGCGCGGCGTCTTCCCGCGCGCCAATCCCCGCAGTACTCTTTGGGTCCTCACTAGCATGGCAGCCGCAGTATACAGTCCGGAGCAGGATCAGCGGGGTCAGCGCAAGTTCCCCCACACCACAGATGCCGCACAGGGCACAGCAGGGACACCAGGATATGGAATCAGGATAGTTGGTATGGAGAGCGCTGATCAAAGGCTGCTTACTCCATGTCTGTAAAGCCACGCCCCCCTAATAGATTGGATCTTAGTCCCAGCGGCGGCTGAGAGCTATCAGGTAGGGTAGATAAGAGGCCACTTAGTGAGGAGAGCTCCAGAAAACACATCTGGATGGACCACGCCCCTCTTATTTTATATACTCACAGGGGTGACAGATGTGGTACATCCCTGCAAAGGCAGATCCAATCTCTTTCTCATCAGACTCTGCTGTCTTCCCTGCACTCTCACTCAGATGTTCACTGCTGCCAGTAGCACACGTATGAGAAGCAGAAGTATGGCGGCAGCTGTATAGATTCTGATATGTAATTCTCTGTTTCATACCGTACACACATCATCCTTATTAGTATTGAGACAATAGAGGTAAGACACTGATGATGGGGGTGTAAAAGTGGATTATAAACTAGCAGATGATGATTACAGAGTATTATATGGTGTATTGCATGTAAAGTACCTTGTTCCACACCTACTCTGCTGTAGCAATATACCTTATATAAGGACGAGTAACAAATGTACAGGCTTACCAGCATATGGGCACACACATAAAGGAATGCTACCTTACCAATGCTTCCAGGAGTAACGTTAGGAGACTTTTCTCTGATCCATCAGCTCATATGACTGATGTTATAGTTCAGCTAGAATCTCCAATTCATACGATATGTTCCCCATCCATTGTTTTACATTGGTGCTGACATAGGACTTGGCGAGTGACTACATCTCCATTTATACTTTATGGTTAGTTACCAGTACAAGAGAGAGATATATCTAAGTCTTATTATTATATTACATTTGTTATTGTGAGTGTTCTCAGGAGGGTGGACACAATGATAGTCTGAGACACAATATTATAAAGCCTTCATTAAAAGTTATGTTTTATTATACAGACACATTTACAATTAAGTGTCCCAGAGAGTCGTCTTCTCCTATTGTTTACAAGATTAATATTGTTACAGAAAATGTCACATTTCCATAATGTATTTTATTTCCAGCAGATGGACACACAAGCAGGAATATCTCAGAAGGACATCTAATGTTATCCCCGGATTGTGACATAAAAGATAATGACAGAATACAGGATTCTCCAGGAGATAATCCCATTACCCCAATTATACATCCAGCTCTATCAGCTGATCCCTCTGATCCTGGGAAATGTTCTCCTGATCACTCTGATATTGGTGCATCTGTTACCGCTCTGACAGTAGATATAGAGTTTCCCTGTTCTATAGATGCCAAATGTTTTACACAGAACACAAAGCTTATTACCCATCATCCAGCTAAGGCAGGTGAGAGGCCATTTCCATGTTCTGAGTGTGAGAAATGTTTTGCATGGAAATCACAACTTGTTGCACATCAGCGTAGTCACACAGGCGAGAAGCCATTTCCGTGTTCTGAGTGTGGGAAATGTTTTGCACACAAATCAGATCTTGTTACACATCAGAGAAGTCACACAGGTAAGAAGCCATTTCTATGTTCTGAGTGTGGGAAATGTTTTGCACACAAATCATATCTTGTTACACATCAAAGAAGTCACACAGGTGAAAGGCCATTTTCTTGCTCTGAGTGTGGGAAATGTTGTTTATTTGAATCACGTCTTGTTATACATCAGCGAAGTCACACAGGTGAGAAGCCATTTTCTTGCTCTGAGTGTGGGAAATGTTTTGCACACAAATCAGCTCTAGATAGACACAACAGAAGTCACACCGGTGAGAAGCCATTTTCTTGTTCTGAGTGTGGGAAATGTTTTACACAAAAATCACATTTTGTTACACATCAGCATCGTCACACAGGTGAGAAGCCATTTTCTTGCTCTGAGTGTGGGAAATGTTTTACATCTAAATCACAACTTGTTACACATCAGCGATGTCACACAGGTGAGAAGCCGTTTTCTTGCTCTGATTGTGGGAAATATTTTACACGGAAATCACAACTTGTTGCACATCAGAGAAGTCACACAGGTGAGAAGCCATTTCCATGTTCTGAATGTGGGAAATGTTTTGCACACAAATCAGATCTTGTTAAACATCAGAGAACTCACACATGTGAGAATCCATTTCCATGTTCTGATTGTGGGAAATATTTTACACGGAAATCAAGTCTTGTTACACATCAGAGAAGTCACACTGGTGAGAAGCCATTTTCATGTTCTGAGTGTGGGAAATGTTTTGCATGGAAATCAGTTCTTATTAAACATCAGCGAAGTCACACAGGTGAGAAGCCATTTCCATGTTCTGAGAAATCAGCTCTTATTGCACACAATAGACATCACTCAGGTGAGGAACTATTTTAATCTTCTGGAGTATACTCATCATTGCCATGCGTTGTTCTTCAAGGTTTTTATCCTATCTTCTATGCTTTTTGCAATATACATGTTACCGCAGTGTGAAATAATCAGATGTCATGCCATCATCTACTGCTATGCAGATGACCTGTCTTTTGCTCCGGGTACTGAGAACCCAGTACCATTCCTAAATGGTTGTCTAGCTGAGCTCCAGGTGTGGGTGATGCCAGTTGGCTGTGACTCAGTCCTGGTGAAACAGGTTCTTATGATAGATGCTCACCAACAAAGGGCAGGGCTACAGCTCAGCTTTGCAAACCAACCAGAATTACGCTTGGGGGTTCAGAGTTACAAAATGCTGATCCTGTGCGGAATCTTGGTGTACTGGATGGTGGAGTGACACTTAGACATCAGGTATCAGCCACAATCAGATCCTCATGTGAGGAACATAGCCAGACTCCAGCACTTATTTCCCTCAGAAGATCTACCTACAGTCATACATGCACTTGTATCATCACGCATAGAGTACTGCAATGTCCTCTACCTGTGTCTCCCAGCAAAATAATTGCACCGTTTGTAGCTTGTACAGAATGCAGCAGCCAGGCTGTTACCTAACCAGCCCGTTCCTGCCACATAACACCCATTCTCTGCTCCCTTCACCGGCTGCCTGTAAGATGGGGACTCTATTACATAATCTTACTGACTCTCCCAGCCCTACATGACCAGGGACCATGGTACCAGAAGCAGCTTCTGCCTCCTTACTGCCCTGCTTTCTTACTTCCATCTGCAGATGGACTATTACCAGCAGTGCCAAAAATCCCCAAGAAGTTCTGAGATGCCAGAGATGAGACAGGGTTGTGGTACTAGTGCTGTAGCGGGGGCTGCTGGAGGCACTGTCTGTGGGTAATATTTTCCCCAAGCAGTGCTAAGGTGTCAGAGGGGAGACAGGGCAGTGACAGTATTGGGGGAGACAGGGAGGTGGCAGTAGTGGGAGAGGACAGGGCGGGTGTCAGTAGTGGGGGGAGGCAGGGCAGTGGCAGTTGTGGGGCAGATGGTGACAGTAGTGGAGAGGAGACAGGGTGGGTGGCAGTATTGAGGGGAGAAAGGGTGGATGGTCACCGTGCAGTACCAGGGGCTGCTGGAGGCAGTAAAGAGGTGTATGGGTCCCGCACAGAACCAGTTGATAATTAGACTTAATGATGATTATGCTTCCTTATTTCTAATGAATCCCTTGTATGTGTTACTGTTATTTGCTGTGTCAGCCTTTATGTGTGTTCTGTATAATAATCCTGAAAGTAGTGCTGCTACCAATCTCATATCATTTGTAGTAACTTGGAAAAGATGAGATATGAGGTGCACTCTGGAAGCTTATAGGGGGTTAATCAGAGATGATCGCAGATGTGACATCATGCAGCACCTGGAAAATGGTCCCGGCCCGCCCGCATTTACCCCTAGGTATGCGACCACAATGTGTGTGTCTGTGCGGCCGCTGCGTACGTGCATTTTGTCACCACCAGCAAACTGCTGCACGACGCTATTGCGGCTGGGTCTGAATGACCCCCATAGGGTTTTGGCTCTCCTGATATGAATCTGTTTTACTTACCTGCAATACTATAATGTAACTTGAATTGTTTTTGTGCTTTAAAGGATATTTTATCCATGTTGTGCAGAGCAAAGTATTTTTTAAGTTTAAAATATAGAGAAAAATCTGTGTATTAAAGATACGAAATAAAGTTGTTTAAAAACAAAAGATTTCCGTTGAGTCTTTTTATGTGTCTGCGTATTATCTTATTTCCAGATAATTGTCGCTATGGTGACAGAAACAATTTCCTGTGAATGTGTCACTTGTAGTGTTACTTTTGTGTCCAGCGGGTGGGCTCGGAAATGTTATCCTTTTCCTCGCAGCCCCAGTTGCTGGAGAAAATGAAGGAGGAGCTGTTGACGGGTCACGTTCCGCTTGAGTTGACAATTTTCTCACCAGCAGGTCTTTCCACCTCTGCAAACTTGTGTCCGGAAAGAGAGATAAAACGTAGGCTTTAAACCTAGGATCGAGCACGGTGGCCAAAATGTAGTGCTCTGATTTCAACAGATTGACCACCCTTGAATCCCGGCAAAGCGAATGAAGGGCTCCATCCACAAGTATTTCCAGGGAAGACGTTAAGTCCGAGAGACTATGCACAGGCCCAAATGATAATTGTTTTATGATCCTTCTATGTATGAACCAACCGATAGAGGGAATAATCCGAAAGTGTTAATACCAAAGATTAGCTAATCTGGTTGGAGGTGCGCCATTAAGCAAAATGCAATGACTGGTTAGGGGGTGTAATACCAATCAATCGAGGAGATACGCAGGATCAGATGAAAAAGCATATATGGTTTATTTTGCATCTAGGCCCAGATGGGTGTCAGCAGAGCACGCAGGCTCAGTGAGACAATTTGCGTTGCAGTCATTACAGCTTATATAGTATACAATACACATTACATCAGAAATAGCTTACGTGACCGGGAACACAGTTCGTCTTTATTACAGTCATCCAAATACAATACTTATTCATAATTAGACAGCCTTGACAAAATTTAGAAGCCAATGCAGAGAATCCAGGGGCATAGCAGTAGGTCGTGACTAAATTAGTCATTGCAGTTTTAGATGCATGGGTCAGGCCATGCGTGACCTGAGCCAATGCAGGTAAAAGTGATCTGGGGGCCACTGGCTTGCCTTCTCTATTGCGCCACAAACCATCAGCATCTGGCTGGCATCCTTCCCGCTCCCAGGTGGAGATTTCCTGTGGACTGGAGGTTAATTGCATAGAAATCAATGCTTGTGTATCAGGTATACATATTTCAGACATTACATACACTTGTTCTTTTAACATAGCCGTGGACTTTACTATTCGATCAACTCTGGCATTTCCTTTTGACACCTCATCTCTGCCAGAAGTGTGGCCCTGGCACTTTATGACAGCAATTTGTTCAGGTTCCATTACTGCTTCTAAAAGCTCTCGCACCTTGTCTGCATGCGCGATAGGTGCTTCATTAGATGTTATGAAATTTCTCATTTTCTACAGACAAAGCTTGCACCACACCAAACGCATAGTGCGAGTCAGTGTAAAGTTTACAACAGTGTCAGATTACAATATTTCCCTTTGCTAATTTGCAAGCTCTGGTCAATGCTACAAGCTCAGCACTTTGAGCTGAGTGAGGGGCTGGGAGGGGTCTGGCTTCCAGCGTTTCAGTCTGTGTACACACAACATATGCAGACCCCAGGCTGACATCTTCTCGTCTTAAGCAGCTTCCATCCACAAACAGTGTTAAATCTGCATGCAGGATGGGTTCATCAGTGAGGCCAGGGCTGTGTGTCTTGTGTGCCCCCAGCTTCCCCTCCTCCCTCTGAGTCTGGAAAGACTCATCCCTTACAAGCAGAAGGGTGGCGAGATTCAATGTATTGCAGCGCTGGATAATGAGATTACTGGGTGCTAGCAAAGTCAGTTCCCGCTTAGTGAGCCGTGAAGTGGTTAAATGTTGTGTCTGCTTGCAAGTAAGTAAAGTAGCTACTGCATGAGGCACGTATAGGATTCAGGACAATGGCCCTCATTCCGAGTTGATCGGTCGCAAGGCGAATTTAGCAGAGTTACACACGCTAAGCCGCCGCCTACTGGGAGTGAATCTTAGCATCTTAAAATTGCGACCGAAGTATTCGCAATATTGCGATCACAAACTACTTAGCAGTTTTAGAGTAGCTTCAACCTTACTCTGCCTGTGCGATCAGTTCAGTGCTTGTCGTTCCTGGTTTGACGTCACAAACACACCCAGCGTTCGCTCAGACACTCCCCCGTTTCTCCGGCCACTCCTGCGTTTTTCCAGAAACGGTAGCGTTTTCAACCACACGCCCCTAAAACGCCGTGTTTCCGCCCAGTAACACCCATTTCCTGTCAATCACACTACGATCGCCGGAGCGAAGAAAAAGCCGTGAGTAAAAATACTTTCTTCATTGTTAAATTACTTGGCGCAGTCGCAGTGCGAATATTGCGCATGCGTACTAAGCAAATTTTCATTGCGATGCGATGAAAAAGAACGAGCGAACGACTCGGAATGAGGGCCCATATCTGCAGATTTGTGAACTAAGATTGCGGCAGCAGCTACTGCTCGCAGACAGACCGGCAAGGCCCTGGCAACTGGATCCAAAACCCCACTGTAGTATGCTACAGGGTGTTGTTTATTTTTATGCTGTTTAGTTAACACACCTGCAGAGTGTCCCATCGCTCTATGAAAAAAACCAGGGAAAAAGCTTGTTATAATGTGGAATGCCTAGCGCTGATGGTTGCAACAATGATTCTTTCAATGTCTGAAAAACTTGGTTAGTTTCGTCAGTGTGCTGTAAGGGTTCTATGACCGTGTGCGTCGTTAAGGCATACAGTGGAGCTGCCAATTGGGAATAATTGGGTATCCACTGCCTGCAGTAACCATCATGCCCAAAAAAGCACGAACTTGCCTTTTATTTCGGGGCAGTTGTACCTGCTGAATCGCCTCTACTCTTTTAGTGGTTATGTGCCTGTACCCCGGGGATATGCAATGCCCTATGTATTCCACCTTGGGAGAGCATAACTGCATTTTCCCTTTGGGCACTTTGTGTCCTTTCTCAGCTAAAAAAACAGAGTAATGCTTTGGTATCTGGCTCGGATATTTCCAATGACGGTGAACAGAGCAGGAGGTCATCCACGTATTGGATGAGGGTGGAGCCACCTGGTAGAGAAAAGTGGCTTAAATCCTCCTGTAATGCCTGGCCAAATATGGCAGGGGCATCAGTGAAACCCATGGGGAGACGGGTCCACGTGTACTGCTGTCCTCTGTAGGTGAATGCGAACAAGTATTGACTGTCTGGATGTATAGGGACAGAAAAAAATGCTGAGCATAAATCGATTACAGAAAAATGTGAGCTATTGGGGGGGACCTGCATCAGGATGGTAGCTGGATTTGGGACCACGGGGAATAGAGAGAGAACCACAGCATTAACAGCTCTCAGGTCCTGCACAAATCTCCATGAAGTGGTCTGTTGTTCCCTGTTTGTCCCTGCCTGCTGTTCTATCTGAGCCCCCGCAGACCCCCCTTTCTTCTTTTTAATTGGCAGGATCGGTGTATTTGCAGGGCTCATGGTTTTAACAATTACTCCTTGTTCCAAAAGTCTTTGGAGCACAGGGAAAATGCCTTGCTCGGCTTCTGGGGGGTTGTTTATGTGGCTTAAGTTTGATATGTACGGGCTCTACAGATTTTATAAGTCCTACGTCTGAACTGTCTGTTGTCCAGAGCTGTTCAGGGATTTCTGTCACCCAGTCCGGCAGTGTCTGTAAAAGAGGCATGAGCCTATTATCCTCATTCTGCCAAAGGGCATCCTGCACAGTGTCAGCATGCTTCTCTGGAACATGTAGGAAGACCCCGTCGGGTGAACAACTAATAGTACATCTAAGTTTCGCAAGGAGGTCGCGACCTAGCAAACTGACAGGGGCACTAGTGGATAACAAGAAAGAGTGCGTGTTTGTTAGGGGACCTAGTGTGACAGTCACGGGTTCCGAGAGTGCTATTTCAACGGGGCTGTTTGAGATTCCCACAGCAGTGACAGTTTTGTCAGAGGTAGGAAAATCTTGATTACCAGCTATTAATGAAACAGAGGCTCCAGTGTCTATCAAACAAGGGATTGGCTTGTCGTTTAGAAGTAAATGTACCATAGGGTCATGCTTATCTGCAGCCAATACTGGATACACCGGAGCCCTGTCCTCCTGTCAGTATCTATTCTTAGGACGTTCTCTAAAGTTCCTACGATCATAATTGTAATAGTCAGAGGAAGTAAGCTTCTTTGCGCAGTGGGTTTTTTACAATCATATGACAAGTGTCCTTTTTCCTGACAATTGTAACACACTATGTCTCTCCGGGGAGCCGGCCCCCTCCCACAGGAGAGTGCGTTGTGAACAGGCTGAGCATTTTGCTCAGCTGCTTTAATTTGCATATTCATTAACTTCTGTTGTCTGTTTATCTCTTTTTCAACTAAATTAGCCTCGTGGTGTCTACACCACTCAATAATACAAGCAAGCGGGAAGGGGACTGAGTTTTGAGTCTGGACTGTATGGGTCTTTTCAATCCTTCTACGTACGAAGTGACTAACAAAGGAGCTAGATCTGGCTTCCCTTGTATGTCCGGGATGCCACTGTGACATTTTACAGATTTGAAGAATGTGGCCGTATAATCTGCAACTGATTCTTTTTGATCCTGGGTAATTCCCATTATTTTAGTCCAATCAATAGTGGCAGGGAATGTTTTATGAAATGCTGTTTCTAGTTCTAACCACTTAGCAGCTGGCTGATCACTCGTGAGTTCAGCAGCCGCTGCAGCAGCAGTGTCCCATTTTAATTGCTGCATGAGGGTCATATAATCATTTGGTTTGAATACAGCAAGTAATAATTGCAACAGATCTCTATATGTGGGCTGGTGAATATTTTTAGTTAGTAATAAATTATCCCACACTGTCCTGGGATCTTTTCTAGGGTCGGGCATCATTTCTGCTAGGGCTCTAAGGTCTGATGCCGCCCAGGGAACATGCATGGAGTATGTAACAGCCGGCCCCACACCCCCAGCTGGAGGGGCTGTGATAAGCCTGACCGGGTATAGGGTCGGATGCAACACACCAGAATCTGCAGGGGTTAAGGTCTGCAGTATCATGCGTTGACCTCTACCTCTGCCTAAATATGTTACAACGTAGTCCAGTGTCCCTGCACCAGAAGAATCTGGAGACTGAACATGAACTGAAGTTTCCTGTAGTGTAGTGTTTATCAGAGAGGGAAGAAACGGCAGCAGCAACTTTCTACGGACCGTTCACCCTCTGCTCTATTTATAGTGGAAGGTACAGAGGCAATGATCAGGGAAGTGTCTATTGCCAGTGTCCCTTAACTCTGTGGGTTTTGATAATTGATGCAGGTGGGGGTATAATGCCTCCTCCCTTTCTCTAATTTCCTTTACTGTCTGTTATTAAGTCTATATTTTTGCCGCATAAGGCAGAGGGTTTTGTATTGGAGGTGACAATAAAAGTGCATCAGCTATCCACAAACAATAAGATTTACATTCATTACAACTTATCAACTTATCTCCTAAATTATATAAACATTTGCATCAAAGGTACCTGTAAGAGGAAAGGTTAGATAATTCTGTGTTCTCTTATTACATTTTTTTCTCCCAAGAATTTCACTGCAACATCACCATACTCACAACGCTAGCCGGTGCACTCAGAGGGATTTCCTCTTTGTGGACTGATTTTGCCCCATTTACCTTCCTCTAGTGTACACAATTTTACCTCAAAAACCGTCTCTCAAAAGCAAAATGGAGTCTCCTGCCACTTGCAAGGAGATGAATCAATTATTTTCAATACAGTAAAGTATACCCAAAAGCGTCACGTCTGACGAGAGTGCTAAACCTTTCTCTCCCCAGGCTGTTATATGTTACTTAACCAGAAAAGTAGTCACACAGATCTATTTTCTATCACGTACCTACAATACCTGCCATGAGAGATGGTCTCACAATTTTCCTTATACCTTCATCATACCTTGGGCAAGAAAGAGTCACACAGATCTATTTCTTTCCCCTGCGTTATAAAGGCTGATATGTGAAGCTTATACCTTTTCTCCGTACCTGACATGGGTACAGAGTTCAGTTTACACACATGCACTCAGCGTCATTCATCTCTTACATACATACATTACATACATCGCAACACAAAATACTTGTAGCAGCTATTGCATCAGTTTAACCCTATAGAGTACCAACCTTGAATGCTTAGTAACACAACTGTATGTTATACAATGTATACTCTTTATATTATTGATGGGAAAAATAAGGTTAGAACCTGAAAAACGAGAAAAGCAATATATGCACAAGTTTGAGTTTTGCAGAAAAATAGAAATAGTAATGATTTCTGGAAAGAATGGTGTTAGTTGTTAGTTCTAGAAAGAGAAGTATTATTCATACATTTCATACAAATCTATAGACACAGAAAAATATGCTTTTTCGTCTAGTCCTTACCTCAGGAACGAGGTTCTTTTTGGAGCGAGCACTGCACACACGGGACAGACGTGCTGTATCACTATGCCGCAGAAAAAGGGAAGGTGTGATGAAAGTTTCTCACCTTACAGCGCTGTTTATTTTCTGCGGCAGAAGACCCAGCAGTCGTGTCGTCCCGTATGCGAAGCGAATCGTCCAACCGGGCGGAAGCACCAAATGTGGTAGCAATCAATCGAGGAGATACGCCAGGATCAGATGAAAAAGCATATGTGGTTTATTGTGCATCTAGGCCCAGATGGGTGTCAGCAGAGCACGCAGGCTCAGTGAGACAATTTGTGTTACAGTCATCATGGTTTATATAGTATAGAATACACATTACATCAGAAATGGCTTACGTGACAGGGGACATAGTTCGTCTTTATTACTGTCATCCAAATACAATGCTTATTCATAATTATGGGAAAGGAAAAGACCTCGGGCAATCACTTAGGGGCCACGAATTACTAATAAAGCACTATACACCACTCTAAGCCCCTTAATTACGGAAAGGGCCCTTATCAGTGAGTCATGCACATAAAGCACAATTAACAGAAGGCAGGTGCAGATGAGAACAGAACACTTCTTATACATGGTTCAGAATATATGTTCTACTGCAAACAAGCAATATATTGATACATCAAGCGTTTTAACCCTATAGACATTCAGTCCCAGTATAAGGGGTCCAAATTTCTCTGACATCCTCCATATTTGTTACTACTCCGTTATCTGCGCATGAGTTGAAGGGGGGGGGGGGCAACATACTGGGGATAGTAATGTGCTCGCTGCATCGGGCAATACAGGTGGTGTAGTGGTTAGCATTACTGCCACTGGGCACTTGGGTTCCATTCCCTGTGTGGAGCTTGTATATTCTCCCCATACTTGCGTGGGTATCCTCCGGTTTTCTCCCACAATCCAAAAATATACTGGTTAATAAATTGGCTTGTGATAAAAATTAACTCTAGTGTATAATAGTGCACGTACAAGGACAGAATAGATGGGCCAAGGGGTTCTTATCTATCCCCTGCCTCTCCCTGTCACCCACTGCCTCTATGTCTCTCCACGTACCCTCACCCACTGCTTCTCCCCTGAGTCACTATATCCCTGTCAGCCTCTCCTGTCATCCTCTGACTCTGCAAGGCATCACCCTCTCCCCGTCACACCCTGCTTTATCTTGGTACCCACTGCCTTTCCCTGTCACCCTCTCACTTACTGCCTCTCCCCGTCACCCACTGTCTTTTGCCGTCACCCTTTCCTATCATCCGCTGCCTATCCATCTCCCACTATTTCTCCCTGTCACCTTTCTCTTCTGCCACCCTCTTCCTGTCACCCACTACCTCTATCCACCATACTCTAAGTTGCTCACTGCCTCTCCGTGTATACAGAAAAGCAGTCTGAGATTGAGGTGAGGAGCTGAGCAGTGCTGGGTGCGGGAAAAGGGGTCAGGAGGTGGAAGAGAGGATGGTTACCTGGAGTCTAGAGGCTGGGAAGGGGAGCTTTGCTGTGACTGGTGAGGGGACTGGGTGAGGACTGAGGAGGGAAAGGTAGGCATGAGCTTTGGAATGGATGAGGAAGGGTTAGAAGGTGTGATGAAAATGAGGGCATGGCTTGTGGATAGGGCATTGCTTTTAAGGCCATGACCCTTGTTACGGATCCACACCCATTTTTCCAGGAGCGCGCGTGCCTTTGGTGCACATAAAAGAATACCCCAACCCCCTATTTCCCTGTAATGGTGCCCCCCTGTCATTTTGTTCTGGATCCGCCCCTGTACTTATGTACCAATGATATATAGATGACCTACTCCTACTGCAGACAGGCACCAGGGAAGATCTAGAATTGTTACTTATATCACATAACCAGTCATCTTCACCTGTAACATTTACATACTTGATGGATCCTATCAGTGTAAATTATTTGGATGTCCATATAGAAATTTTGCACAGGAAAATGTGTACGGATATGTTTGTGAAAGACACAGATTGTGATAATCTGTTGGTGGCTTGGAGCCATCATCCCATTTCCCTACGTAGAGGATTGCGGTATTCCCAGACGTTGCGCATAGTAAGTGATGAGTATAAACTAGCAGCGCCACTGGATGTTGCTGTTAGTAAATTCCTGGTGAGAGGATACAGGTTAAACGATTTGAAGGGTCTCAAACAAAAGGTGATGAATATTCCACGTATTAGCACGTTAAAATCAAATAAATCTGCTGTTAAAAAACAAGATAGATTAATATGGGTTATCAGGTTTAATACACAAAGTAATAAAATTAATGGGATAAGTAAAACATTCTGGCCCGTAATACAGACAGATAAAGCTTTGAGTGGATTGTGTAAAGTATAGCTAATGCCAGCATATAAACGGGGGAAAAAATATAAGAGATTATGTAGTTAAGACTAACATAAATGCTCCAACTACAATTTGATAGAAACGTCTTTTGTTGCTGTACTTTCCTATCTACTCAAAAGCCTGGAAGCTTTCAGGGCCTAGGATGTATTACATGCAGCCATATGTTGGTGGAAGATATGTTCTGTCCCCCTCATTGAAGGGAAAAAAATAAGAATTTACTTACCGATAATTCTATTTCTCGTAGTCCGTAGTGGATGCTGGGAACTCCGTAAGGACCATGGGGAATAGCGGCTCCGCAGGAGTCTGGGCACAAAAGTAAAGCTTTAGGACTACCTGGTGTGCACTGGCTCCTCCCCCCATGACCCTCCTCCAAGCCTCAGTTAGGACACTGTGCCCGGACGAGCGTACACAATAAGGAAGGATTTATGAATCCCCAGTAAGACTCATACCAGCCACACCAATCACACCGTACAACCTGTGATCTGAACCCAGTTAACAGCATGATAACAGAGGAGCCTCTGGAAAGATGGCTCACAACAATAATAACCCGATTTTTGTAACAATAACTATGTACAAGTATTGCAGACAATCCGCACTTGGGATGGGCGCCCAGCATCCACTACGGACTACGAGAAATAGAATTACCGGTGAATAAAATCTTATTTTCTCTGACGTCCTAAGTGGATGCTGGGGACTCCGTAAGGACCATGGGGATTATACCAAAGCTCCCAAACGGGCGGGAGAGTGCGGATGACTCTGCAGCACCGAATGAGAGAACTCCAGGTCCTCCTCAGCCAGGGTATCAAATTTGTAGAATTTAGCAAACGTGTTTGCCCCTGACCAAGTAGCTGCTCGGCAAAGTTGTAAAGCCGAGACCCCTCGGGCAGCCGCCCAAGATGAGCCCACCTTCCTTGTGGAATGGGCATTTACAGATTTTGGCTGTGGCAGGCCTTCCGCAGAATGTGCAAGCTGAATTGTACTACAAATCCAACGAGCAATCGTCTGCTTAGAAGCAGGAGCACCCAGCTTTTTGGGTGCATACAGGATAAACAGCGAGTCAGATTTTCTGACTCCAGCCGTCCTGGAAACATATATTTTCAGGGCCCTGACAACGTCCAGCAACTTGGCGTCCTCCAAGTCCCTAGTAGCCGCAGGCACCACAATAGGCTGGTTCAGGTGAAACGCTGACACCACCTTAGGGAGAAACTGAGGACGAGTCCTCAATTCCGCCCTGTCCGAATGGAAAAACAGATAAGGGCTTTTACAGGATAAAGCCGCCAATTCGGACACGCGCCTGGCCCAAGCCAGGGCCAACAACATGACCACTTTCCATGTGAGATGTTTTAAATCCACAGATTTAAGTGGTTTAAATCAATGTGATTTGAGGAACCCCAAAACTACATTGAGATCCCAAAGGTGCCACTGGAGGCACAAAAGGAGGCTGTATATGCAGCACCACCTTGACAAACGTCTGGACTTCAGGAACTGAAGCCAGTTCTTTCTGGAAGAAAATCGACAGGGCCGAAATTTGAACCTTAATGGACCCCAATTTTAGGCCCATAGACACTCCTGTTTGCAGGAAATGCAGGAATCGACCCAGTTGAAATTCCTCTGTAGGGGCCTTCCTGGCCTCGCATCACGCAACATATTTACGCCAAATGCGGTGATAATGCTTTGCGGTTACATCCTTCCTGGCTTTGATCAGGGTAGGGATGACTTCATCCGGAATGCCTTTTTCCTTCAGGATCCGGCGTTCAACCGCCTCGCCGTCAAACGCAGCCGCGGTAAGTCTTGGAACAGACAGGGTCCTTGCTGGAGCAGGTCCCTTCTTAGAGGTATAGGCCACGGGTCCTCTGTGAGCATCTCTTGAAGTTCCGGGTACCAAGTCCTTCTTGTCAGGAATCGTCTCACCAGACTGGCATCCGTCCGCCGCTGCGGACTCCGTCCTGGCTCCCTGCGGTCACCTGTCACCTATGCCCCTGCCATGGGTCATCATCTGGATCCTGGGGGTACTCCTGAGCCAGCAGGCGTGTGCGCGCCGCGTCCCCGCTAGGCCGCGGCGTGGGCGCCGCCATGACAGTCTCCAAACAAGCTAGTATGCTGCGGCCAATCCGGTGCGTGGCCGCACCCACTTTCCTTTCCTCCATCCAATCTCTGCACACCATGGGGTATATAGGAGGCTACAGTTTCACCTCACAGGCATCCTGGACTTTGTGTCATTCTGACAACCTGCATGAAGGGATCGGTTCCTGTTTCTCCTGAGTTCCTGGTTCTCTGCTATGAACTTATGCTCCTGGTGATTCTGCTTTACTCCCGTGGAACTTCAAGGCTCAGCAATACCAGCAACCTGCATTGGGCTTCACACTCATCACCACCTAGTGTGCTTCAGCCTGCGGTTGAAGACTAAACTCCAGGTGTGTTCATTTCCTCCACCTGTGACACAGCTTGCTGCTGCCAGTGCCTCATCACCTGCACTGTGAGTTGGTCTCCTGCTTATGCTCAGGTTTGCAATATCATCTACTGCCTTAGTTCTCTGTTTTAAAACCCGGCTCTGGTTTCTAAACCAGTATCATTTCATTGACATTCATTCTGTTGTTTTATTTCCGGATATGATTTCTCAAGTCACCTATCATCCATTGCCATAGACTGTTTGTTATCATACCAAGTATTTGACTTTCTCATCTGATATATTATTTCTGCTGCATTTTCTGTTATAACTTATCTGCTGAATAAAATACCATTGCGCTCTTGCGCAAGAACGTGATACAACCTCCTCGTCTCTTTCCTCCTACCTCCACTGACCCACTAGCGCCCCCTCCGGGGACACAGACCAAACACAATCTGACAGTAAGTCCAGGATCGATGGACTCGGATGGTGGACGGAGTGTGGGGTCAGAGGCCTTGCAAAATCTGGTCTCCCGTCTGGATGGTCAAGAGGTTGCGCAGCAGCAGATGCTTCACTTTCTACAAGGGATGTCCTCCCGATTGGATACACTGCAGCAGTCCCTGCCAAGTGTACTCTCACCTACTGTTACCCCAGCACCTGCCAGTGCTGTAAGTTCTTCTGTGTCGGCTGCATCAGCTCCAGTGTCACGTCTGCACCTGCCCGTGCCGAGCAAATATGATGGCAGTCCTAAATTATGTCGCGGGTTCCTTAACCAGTGCGAAATACAGTTTGAGTTATTGCCACATAACTTTCCTACACCAAGGTCCAAGGTTGCCTACATCATTTCCTTACTCTCTGGATCTGCTTTGAATTGGGTGTCTCCTCTGTGGGAACGTGCTGACCCCCTGATCAATAACTACTCTGACTTCGTGTCAACCTTTAGACGGATCTTTGACGAGCCTGGTCGTGCAACATCAGCTTCGGCAGACCTGATCCAAATTCATCAAGGTAACCGAAGCATGGGACAGTATGTCATCCAGTTCCAGACGTTGGCTGCAGAGGTCCAATGGAACAACCAAGCTCTGGTAGCAACCTTCTGGCACGGACTTTCGGATCGGATCAAGGACGAACTGGCAACCCGTGACATTCCTGTTCAACTGTCTGACTTGATCTCCCTGTGTATAAAGCTGGACTCTCGCATCCGCGAACGCAATAAAGAACGCGCTCGGAGTGAGCCTCGCAGAATAAGGTTCATACCCCCTGTACAGTTCCAGCCTCCTTCTCCTTCTGACGAGCCTATGCAGGTAAATAGGTCCCGCCTAACCCATGAGGAACGGGCAAGAAGAATACGAGAGAGGCTCTGCCTATACTGTGCTGCTGCGGGTCATCAAATTAACTCCTGCACGATGCGTTCGGGAAACGCCAAAGCTCCTTCTCAACAAGATCTCATTATTCCGGTGACGCTAGAAACTTCCGTTGGGCTCCAGTCTGCGTCAGCATTAGTGGACTGCGGTGCTGCAGGAAATTTTATCACCCAAGCTGCGGTAAACAAATATTGCCTGTCTACCTGTGAACTTTCTTGTCCTGTTTACATTACTGCTGTGGATGGTAGTAGAATCTCCAAAGGGAACATTTCACATCAAACTACCCCAGTGGTTCTGGGAGTTGGATTTCTCCATTCAGAAATTATCAAGTTCCTGGTCATCCCTCAAGCCACCCAGGAGATTGTCTTGGGCATGCCTTGGCTCCAGCTACATAACCCACAGTTCGACTGGACAACGTTGCAGCTTACCTCATGGGGATCACACTGTCATCATTCCTGCTTAGCCCAAGTGTGTCCTCTTAAGTCCACCGAAGTGAAGTCACAGCTAAGTCTCCCAGCAGTTTATCAAGACTTCGCAGACGTCTTCTGCGAAAAAGCTGCTGATATCCTGCCGCCCCATAGGGAATGGGATTGTCCCATTGATCTCCTTCCTGGCAAGAAGCCACCCAGGGGGCGCACCTATCCTTTGTCTGTTCCTGAAACAGAGGCGATGAGTAACTACATTAGAGAGAATCTTCAGAAAGGATTCATCCGTCCGTCATCATCACCCGCTGGCGCAGGTTTCTTCTTTGTCAAAAAGAAGGATGGAGGACTGCGTCCATGCATTGACTATCGGGGTCTCAACGACATTACCGTCAAGAATAGTTATCCTTTACCACTCATTACCGAACTGTTTGATAGAGTTAAGGGGGCTCGCATCTTCACCAAGTTAGATCTCCGCGGTGCCTATAATCTCATCAGAATCCGGAGTGGTGACGAGTGGAAGACAGCCTTCAACACTCGTGACGGCCATTATGAATACCTGGTAATGCCATTTGGGTTGAGTAATGCTCCAGCGGTATTCCAACACTTCGTGAACGAAATTTTTCGTGATGTCCTGTATAAGTACCTCGTTGTTTACTTAGATGATATTCTTATCTTTTCTCAAGACCTTCCATCTCATCGCCTACAAGTCTGTGAAGTTCTCCGACGTCTTCGTGAGAACCGTCTCTACGGGAAGTTATCCAAATGCACCTTCGAAGTTCCCTCTATACCCTTCCTGGGGTATATAATTTCCGGATCGGATCTTCAGATGGACCCAGCAAAATTGGAAGCCATTGCCAATTGGTCCATTCCAAACTCCCTCAAGTCTATCCAGCGATTCCTGGGATTTGCCAACTATTATAGAAAATTTATTCGAGGATTCTCCACTCTCATCGCTCCCATTACCAACCTGACTCGGAAAGGGGCAGATCATTCCAACTGGTCAGAAGAAGCCTTGGCAGCCTTCCGGAAGATCAAGTTAGCCTTTATGTCTGCTCCAGTGCTGTCACAGCCAGATGTCAACAGGCCGTTCGAGTTGGAGGTAGATGCCTCTAATGTTGGGGTTGGAGCTGTTCTCTCCCAGAAGGGATCTGATGGGAAAGTCCACCCTTGTGGATTCTACTCTCGCAAGTTTCTTCCCGCAGAAGCTAACTACTCCGTGGGAGATCAAGAGTTATTGGCAATCAAACTGGCTCTCGAGGAATGGAGATATCTCCTAGAAGGGGCCAAACATCCGTTTAACATCTTCACGGATCATAAGAACCTGCTATACCTAAAAGCAGCTCAGTGCCTTAACCCTCGCCAGTCCAGGTGGGCTATGTTTTTCTCTCGTTTTAATTTTAGGCTTCATTTCCGCCCAGGTTCACAGAATGTGAAAGCCGACGCATTATCCCGGTCCATGGAATCAGAAGAGGGAACATCTGACTCTGTGCCACATTCCATCCTGAGTCCCGTGGTTTTCGCTACCTCTCAAGTCTCTCCAGCTCCACCTCCGGGTAAGACTTTTGTTTCCCCAGAACTCCGTCCCAAGTTACTAGCTTGGGCCCACCAATCCAAGTTTACTGGTCATCCTGGTGTCCTGAAGACATTCAAGTTCCTTTCTGCGTCATATTGGTGGCCGAAGATAAAAGTGGACATCCAGGATTTCGTGGCATCCTGTCCTAAATGTGTGCAGCACAAGACTCCTCGTCAGTCTCCAGCAGGTCAGTTACAACCCTTATCAGTCCCTAGTCGTCCTTGGTCTCACCTATCAATGGACTTTATCACTGATCTTCCACCTTCTCAGGGACATAACACTATTTGGGTTGTAGTGGACAGATTTTCCAAGATGGCTCATTTCGTTCCTCTCCAGGGTCTCCCTTCTGCCCCGAAACTAGCCCAGATCTTCCTACAGGAGATCTTCCGTTTACACGGGTTACCCTCCGAAATAATATCTGATCGGGGGGTACAGTTTGTAGCAAGGTTTTGGAGGGCCCTCTGTTCTGCCATGCAGATAAAATTGAAATTCTCGTCTTCATACCATCCTCAGACGAATGGGCAGACAGAGAGAGTCAATCAGGAACTTGAAACTTTCCTACGGCTATATGTGACATCCTCCCAGGATGATTGGTTTAATCTGCTCCCATGGGCCGAGTTTGCCCATAACTTTCGTTACCACACTGCTACAGACACGACACCATTCTTTGCAGTCTATGGGCAACATCCCCGAGTACCTGAATTTCAAGAACTTCCTCACATAGATGTTCCTGCTGCCACTACTGCTCTGACCCAGTTTTCCTCCATTTGGAAAAGAATTCACGTTTCCCTCAAAAAAGCCTCCAGTCGATACAAGATCTATGCCGACCGTAAGAGACGTGCGGTTCCCCATTTGAAACCGGGGGACAGGGTTTGGTTATCAACCCGCAACCTTCGTCTCAGGGTTCCTTCCATGAAGTTCGCACCACGCTTTATTGGTCCTTACCCTATTGAGAGTGTCATCAACCCAGTGGCTTACAAGTTGAAATTACCACCTTCACTTCGTATTCCTAATGCCTTTCACATTTCTCTCCTCAGACCTCTAGTCCTAAACCGCTTTCAGAATACTCTTCCAGCAGGTCCCAAGGTTCGAACTCAGCGGGGCGTGGAATTTGAGATCAACAAGATTCTGGACTCTCGTTGCCGGTATGGACGTCTCCAGTACCTGGTCGATTGGTTCGGTTATGGTCCAGAGGAGAGAAGCTGGGTGAATTCATCTGATGTCCATGCTCCTAGGTTGGTCCGTGTTTTCCACAGCACTCATCCCTCCAAACCACGTGGGTGTTCGGTGTCCACCCCTAAAGGAGGGGGTACTGTCAGGAATCGTCTCACCAGACTGGCATCCGTCCGCCGCTGCGGACTCCGTCCTGGCTCCCTGCGGTCACCTGTCACCTATGCCCCTGCCATGGGTCATCATCTGGATCCTGGGGGTACTCCTGAGCCAGCAGGCGTGTGCGCGCCGCGTCCCCGCTAGGCCGCGGCGTGGGCGCCGCCATGACAGTCTCCAAACAAGCTAGTATGCTGCGGCCAATCCGGTGCGTGGCCGCACCCACTTTCCTTTCCTCCATCCAATCTCTGCACACCATGGGGTATATAGGAGGCTACAGTTTCACCTCACAGGCATCCTGGACTTTGTGTCATTCTGACAACCTGCATGAAGGGATCGGTTCCTGTTTCTCCTGAGTTCCTGGTTCTCTGCTATGAACTTATGCTCCTGGTGATTCTGCTTTACTCCCGTGGAACTTCAAGGCTCAGCAATACCAGCAACCTGCATTGGGCTTCACACTCATCACCACCTAGTGTGCTTCAGCCTGCGGTTGAAGACTAAACTCCAGGTGTGTTCATTTCCTCCACCTGTGACACAGCTTGCTGCTGCCAGTGCCTCATCACCTGCACTGTGAGTTGGTCTCCTGCTTATGCTCAGGTTTGCAATATCATCTACTGCCTTAGTTCTCTGTTTTAAAACCCGGCTCTGGTTTCTAAACCAGTATCATTTCATTGACATTCATTCTGTTGTTTTATTTCCGGATATGATTTCTCAAGTCACCTATCATCCATTGCCATAGACTGTTTGTTATCATACCAAGTATTTGACTTTCTCATCTGATATATTATTTCTGCTGCATTTTCTGTTATAACTTATCTGCTGAATAAAATACCATTGCGCTCTTGCGCAAGAACGTGATACAACCTCCTCGTCTCTTTCCTCCTACCTCCACTGACCCACTAGCGCCCCCTCCGGGGACACAGACCAAACACAATCTGACACTTCTTGGCCAATCCGTAGCCACGAGTATAGTTCTTACTCCTCTCCGTCTTATAATTCTCAGTACCTTGGGTATGAGAGGCAGAGGAGGGAACACATACACTGACTGGTACACCCACGGTGTTACCAGAGCGTCCACAGCTATTGCCTGAGGGTCCCTTGACCTGGCGCAATACCTGACTAGTTTTTTGTTGAGGCGGGACGCCATCATGTCCACCTTTGGTTTTTCCCAACGGTTCACAATCATGTGGAAGACTTCTGGGTGAAGTCCCCACTCTCCCGGGTGGAGGTCGTGCCTGCTGAGGAAGTCTGCTTCCCAGTTGTCCACTCCCGGAATGAACACTGCTGACAGTGCTATCACATGATTTTCCGCCCAGCGAAGAATCCTTGTAGCTTCTGCCATTGCCCTCCTGCTTCTTGTGCCGCCCTGTCTGTTTACGTGGGCGACTGCCGTGATGATGTCTGACTGGATCAGCACCGGCTGACCTTGAAGCAGCGGTCTTGCTAGGCTTAGAGCATTGTAAATGGCCCTTAGCTCCAGGATATTTATGTGAAGTGATGTCTCCAGGCTTGACCACAAGCCCTGGAAATTTCTTCCCTGTGTGACTGCTCCCCAGCCTCGAAGGCTGGCATCCGTGGTCCCCAGCACCCAGTCCTGAATGCCGAATCTGCGGCCCTCTAGAAGATGAGCACTCTGCAACCACCACAGGAGAGACACCCTTGTCTTTGTTGACAGGGTTATCCGCTGATGCATCTGAAGATGCGTTCCGGACCATTTGTCCAGCAGGTCCCACTGGAAAGTTCTTGCGTGGAATCTGCCGAATGGGATTGCTTCGTAGGAAGCCACCATTTTTTCCAGGACCCCTGTGCATTGACGCACTGACACTTGGCCTGGTTTTAGGAGGTTTCTGACTAGCTCGGATAACTCCCTGGCTTTCTCCTCCGGGAGAAACAGCTTTTTCTGGACTGTGTCCAGTATCATCCCTAGGAATAGAAGACGTGTCGTCGGGATCAGCTGCGATTTTTGGAATATTGAAAATCCAACCGTGCTGCTGCAACACTACTTGAGATAGTGCTACCCCGACTACCAACTGTTCCCTGGATCTTGCCCTTATCAGGAGATCGTCCAAGTAAGGGATAATTAAAACTCCCTTCCTTCGAAGGAGTATCATCATTTCGGCCATTACTTTGGTAAAGACCCGGGGTGCCGTGGACAATCCAAACGGCAGCGTGAGAAGGGTAAATTGGGACATGGAGGTAAGCATCCTTGATGTCCAGAGACACCATTGTAAGTGTTCAATGACTTTAGATTTAAAATGGGTCTCACCGAGCCGTCCGGCTTCGGTACCACAATAGCGTGGAATAATAACCTTTTCCTTGTTTATCACCTGCTGGGAATACAGCTTGTGAATAGCTTCTAATGCCGCCTCCCTGTCGGAGGGAGTCGGAGGTAAGGCAGACTTTAGGAAATGGCGAGGGGGAGACGTCTTGAATTCCAATTTGTACCCCTGAGATCCTACCTGAAGGATCCAGGAGTCCACCTGTGAGCGAGCCCACTGTGCGCTGAAATATTTGAGATGGGCCCCCACCGTGCCTGAGTCCGCTTGTAGAGCCCCAGCGTCATGCTGAGGACTTGGCGGAAGTGGGGGAGGACGTCTGTTCCTGGGAACTGGCTGTTTGCTGCAGCCTTTTTCCTCTCCCTCTGCCACGGGGCAGAATTGAGGAGCCTTTTGTCCGCTTGCCCTTATGGGGCCGAAATGGACTGCGCCTGATAATATGGCGTCTTCCTATGCTGAGAGGCTGCCTGGGGTACAAACGTGGATTTCCCAGCAGTTGCTGTGGACACTAGGTCTGATAGACCTACCCCAAATAACTCCTCCCCTTTATAAGGCAATACTTCCATATGCCTTTTAGAATCGGCATCACCTGACCACTGCCGCGTCCATAAACCTCTTCTGGCGGATATGGACAGCGCACTGACTCTTGATGCCAGTCGGCAAATATCCCTCTGTGGATCATGCATGCATCTTTTAAATGTTCTACAGTCAGTAATATACTGTCCCTATCAAGGGTATCGATATTTTCAGTCAGGGAGTCAGACCAAGCCACCCCAGCACTGCACATCCAGGCTGAGGCGATCGCTGGTCGCAGTATAATACCTGTATGTGTGTATATACATTTTAGGATAGTCTCCTGCTTTCTGTCAGCAGGATCCTTAAGGGCGGCCGTATCAGGAGACGGCAGTGCCACCTGTTTGGACAAGCGTGTGAGCGCTTTTCTACCTTAGGGGGTGTTTCCCAACGTGCCCTATCCTCTGGCGGGAAAGGGTACGTTGCCAATAACCTTTTAGGAATTAACAGTGTTTTATCGGGTGAAACCCACGCTTCAGCACATATTCATTTAATTCCTCAGATGCAAGAAAAACTACAGGTAGTTTCTTCTCACCAAACATAATACCCTTTTTAGTGGTACTTGTACTATCAGAAATGTGTAAAACATTTTTCATTGCCTCAATCATGTAACGTGTGGCCCTACAGGAAGTTACATTCGTCTCCTCGTCGTCGACACTGGAGTCAGTATCCGTGTCGACGTCTGTATCTGACATCTGAGGTAGCGGGCATTTTAGAGCCCCTGATGGCCTTTGAGACGCCTGGACAGGCCCAAGCTGAGTAGCCGGCTGTCCCATGTCATCAAACTTCTTATGTAAAGAGTTAACACTTTCACGTATTCCTACCATAAGCCCATCCACTCAGGTGTCGACCCCCTAGGGGGTGACATCTCCACTACAGGCAATTGCTCCGCCTCCACATCATTTTCCTCTTCATACATGTCGACACAGCAGTACCGACACACAGCACACACACAGGGAATGCTCTGATAGAGGACAGGACCCCACTAGCCCTTTGGGGAGACAGAGGGAGAGTATGCCAGCACACACCAGAGCGCTATATATATGTAGGGATAACACTATATAGAGTGTTTTTCCCCTTATAGCTGCTTAATATAGTTATACTGCGCATAATTAGTGCCCCCCCTCTCTTTTTAACCCTTTTCTGTAGTGCACGACTGCAGGGGAGAGTCAGGAAGACGTCCTTCCAGCGGGGCTGTGAGGGAAAATGGCGCCAGTGTGCTGAGGAGATAGGCTCCGCCCCTTCTCGACTGACTTTTCTCCCGCTTTTATCTGTAATCTGGCAGGGGTTAATATACATCCATATAGCCCTGGAGCTATATGTGATGTCATTTTAGCCAGCCAAGGTGTTTTTATTGCTTCTCAGGGCGACCCCCAGCGCCCTGCACCCTCAGTGACCGGAGTGTGAAGTGTGTATGAGGAGCAATGGCGCACAGCTACAGTGCTGTGCTCTACCTTGGTGAAGACTGATGTCTTCTGCCGCTGATGTTCCGGACCTCTTCTTGCTTCTGGCTCTGTAAGGGGGCCGGCGGCGCGGCTCTGGGACCGGACTCCGAGGCTGGGCCTGTGTTCGGTCCCTCTGGAGCTAATGGTGTCCAGTAGCCAAGAAGCCCAAGCTGGCTGCAAGCAGGCAGGTTCGCTTCTTCTCCCCTTAGTCCCTCGATGCAGTGAGCCTGTTGCCAGCAGGTCTCACTGAAAATAAAAAACCTAAAACTAAACTTTTCCTAAGAAGCTCAGGAGAGCCTCCTAGATTGTACCCTGCTCGGTCGGGCACAAAAATCTAACTGAGGCTTGGAGGAGGGTCATGGGGGGAGGAGCCAGTGCACACCAGGTAGTCCTAAAGCTTTACTTTTGTGCCCAGACTCCTGCGGAGCCGCTATTCCCCATGGTCCTTACGGAGTTCCCAGCATCCACTAGGATGTCAGAGAAATATAAAATTAGATACAGGGGCCCTCATTCCGAGTTGTTCGCTCGGTAAATTTCTTCGCATCGCAGCGTTTTTCTGCTTAGTACGCATGCGCAATGTTCGCAATGCGACTGCGCCAAGTAATTTTGCTATGAAGATAGGATTTTTACTCGCGGCTTTTTCTTCGTTCCGGCGATCGTAGTGTGATTGACAGGAAATGGGTGTTACTGGGCGGAAACACGGCGTTTTATGGGCGTGTGGTTGAAAACGCTACCGTTTCCGGAAAAAACGCAGGAGTGGCCGGAGAAACGGGGGAGTGTCTGGGCGAACGCTGGGTGTGTTTGTGACGTCAAACCAGGAACGACAAGCACTGAACTGATCGCAGATGCCGAGTAAGTGTGGAGCTACTCTGAAACTGCTAAGTAGTTTGTAATCGCAATATTGCGAATACATCGTTCGCAATTTTAAGAAGCTAAGATTCACTCCCAGTAGGCGGCGGCTTAGCGTGTGCAACTCTGCTAAAATCGCCTTGCGAGCGATCAACTCGGAATGAGGGCCAGAGTGTCTTGCACCACAAAATATGTGGTGTATTTATTGAGTTGCTCGTGTGGACTTCATTACGTCGGTAAGACAGAATGTATGATGAAGGAACGCATGGCGGGGAATAGACATGCGATTAGATCTTCATTGAACGCGGGCCACAGTGACCAGCCAGTGACCCGGCACTTTCTTAATGCTAAACTCTCCATAGCGGTGTTAAGACACCAGATTATTGATTACATCCCACCTCTGGAGAGGGGTGGAGACAGGGGTTTACTATTACGTAACGCAGAAGGTAAGCGGATTTTCACACTAGATACCCTCTCTCCGAGGGGACGTAACGAGCAATCGGGATTATCATGTTTTCTGTAATAAAGTGGACATAGTGGGGGCGTGGCTACGACGGCTGAGGAGTAGGCAGCAGAGTTCGGGAGCTCCCCGGCCATTAACTCCTGCAATCAATCCTGACCCCCTCTGGTGTCTCTGCCCGGCCGGAATCTATCACCACAGGCTGTGGGCACCGGCGGGCACCTCATCGCGCACTCTCCGGGACTCGTGGAGCGGCATTTCCCGACTTCCAGCCCTGCGGCCTGCACCTCCTCCGGATCCCCGGCCTCGATTTTCGGCGACCCGGACCGCGAGTCGCCCGCAGCTCGAACGGCGGGTTGCTGCTGCTGCCGGAAGCCGCTGAGAGTCTGGAAACAGGGGATAGCATCTCCTCTGCCTGTCGGGCCGTGATCTGGGGCCCTGGTAGCTGGAAAAGATTAAGGTACTCCTGGGGAAGGGGAAGAGGCACGGCGGCCATCTTAGAAGCTAATTATAGGCTGCTGCCCACGCATGGTCACATGTAAAATCACCTGATGGGATTCACATATTCCCATATGCCCTGAGAACTGTCCCTGCATTCTGAGACCTTTATGCATGCTGCTCTCTCCCATTCCTGACAGGATCCTTTAATGCACACTGATTTCTTCTACTACTACTCTCCTAATGACTATGCTAATACCTACCTGAGACTGGAGACAAACTCAGCTATTTATTGTGCACTGCCCTTCCAATATAACATACTGGAACTGCACTTAAATCAGATCTGCCTACACTGCTGTGCTGCACCAATTTCTCACAGTGTACTACGTACCATCATCCTATTTTACTATTCTGACATATTGACTGTACGCGGCTGATTCCCGCCACTGATTATACGCGGCCTGGCTGCGTCCGTCATCTAGCCACAACCCTATACTATAGCCTTAATCTGGGAAGTGTGTGACTGCTCCTGCTCAGCATGGTGGGGGGCGGCCGGAGTGCGGCCGCGGCCAAACTTGAAAAATTTACCAGGCAACCCAACCCTAGGGCTGCACCGGCTCCTTCTCAAGAAGCCTCTCCAACACACTCGACCTTCCCTCCCGAGTCAGCGGTTAATTCCCCGGAGGCAGCGGGGGCCCCGTCTATTCAACAAGTGCTGGAGGCTATAGCCGGCAGTGAACAGCGTCTCTCCGATAAGATGGAAAAGGTGCAGTGTGATCTTTCCTTGCTCCGCCAAGATGTACAGCGTATCCGAGAGAGAGTGGGTGAGGCAGAGACACGGGTCTCCAACCTGGAAGATTTATGTGGTCCCCTTAAGCAATCTGTATCCGGGGTGACCCAGCAGGTCTCCTCACTTCAAACCAAGCTCCTAGACATGGAGGGACGGCTGCGTAGGAACAACGTCAGATTCGTAGGCCTGCCTGAAAAAGAAGAGGGTCCGCAGCCGGAGGAATTCCTCGAATCCTGGCTTAAAGAACTATATGGCGCTGAGTCCTTTACGGCCCATTTTACGGTGGAGCGTGCACATAGGATACCATCTCGGCCTTTACCCCCAGGTGCCCCTCCTCGCACCTTCATCGCTAAATTCCTGCACTATAAAGACCGTGACTCGGTTCTCCGTTTAGGTCGCACGAAGGGCCCGCTGATCCGCAATGGAGTTAGGGTTTCGGCCTTCCCGGACTTTGCCGCTGACGTCCAGAAGGACCGTGCCCAGTTTATGCCCATCAAAAGACGGCTGCGAGACCTCAACATTTCATACTCTATGCTGTTTCCCTCAAGGCTCCGAGTTGTGGCGGATGGGGAGACCAAGTTTTTCAACTCCCCTAGAGAGGCGGCCCAGTGGCTGGACAGATATGCACCGGGTGCTCGGCAACTGGCTCCGGAGTGATCTCCTACGAAAACAGCCCGGGGTTTGATCCACCGGAGGCTTGATCATGGTTCGGGGAGCCCCCTCTCTTTGCACTGGTGGCTCAAGACTTGTACGGCCAAGCGGCGTTGGCTAGAGAAGGGTTGGAGGTTCAGTTAAGAATCTAGCCTTCCTAGCGCTTGGTAGCTAGCTTGATTGTTCGGGATATAAGTATGCCGAAGTTGGGGGTGGTATACGGGGAGGGAATGGTTATTTGGGAAGCTGCTAGTTGCGTTTCCTTTTGCTATTTTTGGGGTTTTATTTTTTTCTTTAGTTTGTTATTTTTCTTATTCAAGTATTTACGGAGGCAAGGATGTTTCATATTTAGATGCTGTGGCTTACAACGCAGGGCTCATATACGTCATGTTTTATGGGTATTGATAATGCTTATACTCAAAATGTATTTTGGGAGAGGTCCATCCGGGAGGTGTATAGAGTTTATAGGGGGTCATGATTAATCTGAAAATTCTGGCATGGAATGTTCGAGGTCTGAATAACAACATCAAACGCTCTTTGATACTAAATATGATTAAGAAATATGACCCGGATATTGCATGCCTCAGTGAGACCCACTTGGAGGGACAGAGGTTACTGTCCTTACGACGGGCCTGGGTGGGCTGGGCATATCATGCCTCCCACTCCTCCTTTTCTAGGGGGGTCTCAGTTTTGATTAAGAAGACAGTGCAATTCGAGTTGATATCGATTAAAACTGACCCGTATGGAAGATATGTATTTATAGAGTGCAAGCTGAACTCCCAGCCCCATTACATATTAGCAGTGTATGTCCCCCCTCCTTTCTCATACAATGTGCTGCAACAAGCTGCGTCCTTCATAGCCCCCTCCCCTAATACCCCAGTGATATGCTTGGGGGATTTTAATAATGTCCTGGATCTGGCTATGGACCGATGGCACTCCCCACCGGCTGCGCTGGCGGGAGGTGGTCCTACCAAGTTTGCGGATTTTTTAAATAGTTTGGAATGGGTAGATGTATGGCGACTTCGTCATCCTGCGGTTCGTCAGTTCTCCTGCTTCTCCAGTACTCATGGCTCCTTCTCCAGAATTGACCTGATGCTGGTGTCCCCCACCCTCGTCCCTAGGATAATTGACGTCCACTACGAGGCTCGAGGGGTCTCTGATCACTCTCCTCTGATGATGACTCTTGCTGTGGAAAGTCAGAGGGGGCACTCCTATTGGAAATTGCACCCCTCCTGGCTGACCCAGCTGGGGGACTGCGGTGACTTGGAGACTCAATGGGAGGGGTTCTTTGGCGACAATATAGGGTCTGCCCCGGGTACAGTAGTTTGGGACTCGTTTAAGGCGTTCTTGAGAGGCTCATATATTGGACGGATAGCGGCTCATAAAATGGCCTCTAGGGAGAGAGAACAGGCCCTTGAAAAAGATGCTAGAGACCTAGAGTCCCAATATTTGTCTGACAACGCCCCTGCGACAAAGACACGATGGCTGGTGGCTCAGTCAGTCTGGTTGGCCCACCTGTCTGATAGAAACTCTCGCTCCCTTCTTTTCAAAGCTACTAATATATATATGCAGGCTGATAGGACGGGGGGCCTTCTGGCCCGCCTTATACATTACGATCGCCCTGGGACCACGATCACCCAGATGTCCGGAGCGGATGGCTCCTTTGTCGACACCACACCGGACATTGCGCTGTTATTCCGATCTTACTTTTCTGAGGTTTATAATTCTCAGTTGCAGCGCTCTACTTCTGATCTTTCACGCTACATGGGGGGTGTCCCGCTGCCTGCACTCTCCTCTGAGGCCTGCGAGTTGCTGGAGGCACCTTTAACGCTTGAGGAGGTGACTGCGGCCATTGGTATGTCCCCTAATGGCAAGGCTCCGGGATGCGACGGAATTCCCTCCGAGGTATATAAGAATCATATTGATTTTTTTGGCCCCAAGCTGCATGCCCTATATTTAGATATATTTGCCAGAAACGATCTCCCCCCCTCCATGTCAGAGGCAGTTATAATAGTGATCCCAAAACCCGGTAAAGACCCCAAATCTCTGGACTCCTATAGACCGATATCCCTGATTCCCACCGACGCCAAGATCCTGGCAAAGATACTGGCAATACGGCTTAACACAGTGATAACCTCCCTCATTCACCCGGATCAGACTGGCTTCATGCCAGGAAAGTCCACGTCTATTAATTTACGTAGATTGCATACCATTTTACAGCTCCCACACGGACTCCCTTCTGACTCGGCTGTGGTCTCGCTGGACGCGGCCAAGGCCTTTGACAGCATTGAGTGGGCTTATTTGTGGGAGGTGTTGGCTCGTATGGGATTTGGACCCAATTATATAAAATGGATTAAACTACTGTATCAACATCCGAGTGCCAGGATCTTGGTGAACGGTTATGTATCCCCATCTTTTCAGTTGACCCGAGGTACTAGACAGGGTTGCCCCCTGTCCCCTACGCTGTTTGCCTTGGCCATAGAGCCCCTGGCATGCTTGATTAGATCACACCCGGATATTGTGGGAATATGTACAGGATCGCGTGAGGATAGGATAGCTCTTTATGCCGATGACATGTTGCTGTTTTTGCAGGATTACACCAGGTCAATGCCCATCCTGCTGCGTGTGATAGAAAGATTTGGAGATCACTCGGGCCTTAGAATTAACTGGCCTAAATCATACATTATGCCAGTCATAGGCCCCCCTCCTACTGTTTCCAAAATCCCCCTACCACTGTGTTGGACGGTACAGTTTAAGTACCTTGGAATCCAAATAACTAATGACCCTTCTGATTTTCTCCCCCTGAATCTGGATCCGACCATGCAGTGGGTCATGGGCAAATCTAAGACTTGGTGTAAGCTTCCACTAACGGTCTCTGGCAGGGTTAATCTCATTAAAATGATTATACTGCCTAAACTCCTATATATTATTCTTCAATCCCCGGTATATATCTATCCAACATTCTTTAGAAAATTGAATAGCGTTCTGTCCTCACTGATCTGGGCTAATAAAAGACCTAGGATACAGTTAAATACCCTTACCAGACAGAGATCTGACGGTGGCCTGGCTCTACCTAACTTTCAGATATATTACTTCGCTGCTCAGCTGACTCATATCACTATATGGGCACAAAACTCTGAGACCGACTCTCTACATTGTGAGTTTATCCGTTGTTACTTTCCCTACCTCTCTCCTATGCAGGTGCTACTGAGTGGGAGCATAGCTAGGTTTCTTCCCCCTATCATTTTTCAGGCCCTAAAGATTTGGAGGGCCCTGAGAGACCTCCTGAGATATGACGACCTAGACCCGGATACTCCCCTGTGGTACTCTGACTGGCTCCCTGAATTGCATGCGCTTGAGGGGCGGGAGGTGTGGGCTCCTAGATCGGTGACCTCTGTCTCTCAACTTTATCTAGATACTACATTAAAATCCTTTCAACAGCTGAGGGATGAGTTTGACCTACCCAATTCCTACTTCTTCAGATACCTCCAGCTTCGTCATGCCCTCCAGACCCAATTTGCTGAATCACCCCCGCGAATCCTCCCATTTCCCATCAAGACATTTGTGACCACTTTGGGTCAGGCTAAGATGGTCTCACTTGCGTATGGATATCTTCTCACCAAGCTCCATGCGGACCCCTTGACGCGTCTCCGTGGAAAGTGGGAGGAGGATCTGGGTCCAATAAATGAGGAGGATTGGGTCCTCGCTTTAGAATACCCTGCTAAGGTTACTAAGTCCCTTAGATATCAACAGATTCAATTCTTCATTTTACACAGAACTTATATGACTCCAGCTAGACTGGCTACGTTTGGCACAGGCAGATCTCCTCTCTGTCCTAAGTGTGGGGGGGCGGTGGGAACATACTGGCATTTAGTGTGGGACTGTCCGAGGTTGGGGGTGTTCTGGTCGGGGGTCGGGTCAATTCTGGAGAGTACGGGGGTGCCTGGCGGACTGCTTACCCCACAATTCTGTATATTGGGAATGGGGTGCCGTGCTCCTGAGTCTGGTTCAATGGGTCTCTATGCTCTAAATGTATGTGCCTTGGCTAAGGTTTGCATTGCAAGAGTGTGGATGGCCCCTAAAGGACCGTTAATATCTGCACTTAAGGCCTTAATTAATGACACTATAATTAAGGAGAGATATGTTTACATGAAGCAAAACGCATCAGCTAAGTTTGAAAAAGTTTGGTCTCCATGGCTAGATTCCCCCCACTCTCATCCTGTTCCCCAAATATAGTAGACACTAAAGTGCAAGCATGTCAATAAATTAATATGACTGAAGTGTACTGAGACGATGACGGTTGGGCCCTGTGAGCCCACATGCTCACACACGTGTATGACTAGTGGAGCCCTGAATCAAAATACTCCTTAATTTGCCTCCCTTGCCTTTTTCTTTGGTTGTTTGTTATTTTTCTATAGTTTAGATTACGGGTTTAAATATAAAAAATAAATGAGGACTAATATAGATGGGTGCGGATTTTGTAAGTCATGAAGGTTAGAGCATTAGGAAATCCTAGTATACATCTATACTGAAAATGTATTGATATCTTTTTGATGTAAGATATGTGTAAAACGTGACTTGACATATTATGAATAGATGTAATGCTTGAGACATGATTATGCTCTGCAATGTATGTACCTTAATCTCCAGACTGCTGAATAAAAATTACTTTATAAAAAAAAAAAAGTGGACATAGTGTCTATAGGATTCCCTTGATATTGCTTTTGCTGATCTATTTAGATGCTAGGAATGTGATATTATATAATCAGCTTATATTGTCTTTAGTTACTTTTTTGGATTGATTATAAATAGAATATGACACAATAGTGAGGTGTCATGAATAAGATAAATGTAGTCATCGGATGGATAGTACAAAATGCGCCTGTCCCATATACTGGGTGTGGGTTGGTCTATTTTGTGTTTTACTTTGTCTACTGTTTTTAATCAATCAGCTATTTGTTATATGTAATAACATTTTGTATAATGTAGAGATGAGCGGGTTCGGTTTTACTCGGTTCTTAACACCAGAATTATCGCAAGTTCTTTTTTTCTGGATTTGGGTACCGAGTAAAACCGAATCCGCTCATCCCTGTTATAACATTGGGTGCTCTGGTCCCACCCTCCAGTGACGATGATGCCGACGCCAGACTCCTAGCGATGACGTCAGTTTTTACGGAGCGGGAGGCGGCGGGCGGTGTGCGCCGTGGAGGGGAGGACAGAGGTATTTAGGTGAGTGAAATGTATTGTGTTGTATCGTCCTGATGAAAAAGTTCAATGAACTCTGAAACGTTGGCTTAAAAACGTGGTGTGGTCTATTCTTGTGAAGTGCCCGGAGTGCCGCCGAAGGGGTAACAGTAATATTTAAATATTGCAATATTTTTGGATCTCCCTTCCTGGGGAGGAAAACAAATCTAAAACCAAATTAGGAATTAGATATCCTGGGTTAGAATAGTAACATACAGATGGAGCCAGTGTTATCTTAGCTGGCCCAGGCGTGACTAGGCGATCCATCCACCTAGTCACACCGGGAGTACACAGAGACGCTCCCATTCAGACCGACTCTGTCCAGGAGCGCGGATGGAGACCCTCTCCATTCAAGTGAATGGGGTACATCTTCGTCCGGGCGCATGTGCTTATCCAGACGGAGACGCTCACAGTGACTAGATGCGCCTAGTCACACAAAGAGCCAAGATTATGGAGGCTCCATCTGTAGTACACATCAGCAACAGCCATGTAAGCAGTAGGTCATGTGACATGTAAGTGGGTGTCATGATTATCCCAATAAGCCCCCGTGTACCGACCATATTATAGTGACTGTGGCTGATACACATACTAGATTATAGAACTGTCCTTTCTATATACTGGGATTTGGGGATTTAGACTTTGTAGCTTCATTTGGAAGTGAGAGTGAAGCCGGTTTCTGAGTTCTTTACACCTGGGAGAGTATTGCGCACCTCTTATATCTGATTGCTGCACTAACACGAACGCGACGAAGCCAGGACCCCACAGGGGACTGTGCTGACTTGTATATCTGTGTGCGACTTCTGCTGTGCTATGTATCTAGGGGAATCCAATTAGCCTGATTCACCCCCTTCACCCGGCATGCCGAATTCACCTAAAAGTGCCCAATACCTGTCGGGCAGCGAGCACTTTTTTTTCAGCAAGATCCCCGCCTCCATAAAGTGCAGCGGAGTCACAGAGCAAATCCATCCTGCAGCTAATCTGATTCCCCTAGAGACTCAGTCGCACACAGATATACAAGTGTCACATTACTCAGCAGAGTCTCCTGGTGCGTCTCTACTCTGCATAAGTCACCTGATACCAGCAGAGTTGTACGAGACCTGTCAGCTCACTCACGCCAGGCTTCTCCCACTGTGTGGTATATGTATGAGGACACATCTGTAATAGCCTCTAATGATTATTATCTTTCCATAATTACATATGGCATATAGCTTGGGCGTCACACACAGTGCAGATACAGTATTCAGTCTTACACATAATTATATGTATCTATAACAGCTATAGGGGCTTATATAATAGCCTGCAAGATGCAGACGTGGGAGCAATTTGTATTTCATACACAGATAAAGAACACAATAGTGTAATATTGTAGGGAGGACTCACACCCCACGTGTCCAAACAGTAATAGCAGGATAGTGTCCACGTCCCTCACACAGTCCAGATAGTCCCACTTCCATTCTACCACCTGAATGTGACGGACAGTGACTGCCATACTCTTAAACGTATGCTTATACGAAACAGAATGATGGAAACTCATATAGGTCACATAATCTTCTGGGGTCCACTCCGGGATTAGACATGTAAGGGCGGAATTACTCCGACGGGAATATAAAACAGACAAAAAAGCTATAATGCAATAATTAGCTGCAAACAAAAGATTTTATTATGAAATCATACAGAGGAGTATCTGCACCATATAGATGTAACATACAACAAACCACCACAGATGGAACACGGGTGACTCTAATGCACATGGTAATGTATATATATATACATATATATATATAGGATCTTGTATCCCACAACACTCCTGATTAAGATGATCAGATGACATAAGAATGGGAAACTAGAAGTGGAAACACGTTCCTATGGCCGCCATATTGTCGTGCAGCAATATAGATACTGCAAACTGCAATTAAACATTTACACAAAGCACAAGATACAAAATAAACAGAACAAAGAACTAAGCATGTGGGATATATGTAAGAACTAGAGGAGCATTAATGAAATGAGCAACAGGTCAGTCATCAGCCTGCTTGTGAAGGGCTCTATATGGTGGAGGCCTCTTGGACTGTGCGAGGCAGCAAGTTCCATGGCCAGGGCTACAAAGCTACAAGTTTGACCCCCAAATGCATTATGGGAGTTTCCTGGTACTACTGGTAACAGTCCTTTCTCTGCAGAAATAAACAAGTGAGGCAGTAGGGAGGCAGAAGCAGCTTCTGGTACCTTGGGCCATGTAATGTTGGGCTGGGAAGGTCAGTAAGCCGATTATGAAATAGATTTCCCATCTTACAGGCAGCCGGTGAAGGGAGCAGAGAATGGGTGTTATGTGGCAGGAACGGGCTGGTTAGGTAACAGCCTGGCTGCTGCATTCTGTACCATCTGCAAGTGGTGCAATTCATTTGCTGGGTGACCCAGGTAGAGGACATTGCAGTAGTCTATGTGAGAGTATACAAATACATGTATGACTGTAGGCAGATCTTCTGAGGGAATCAAGTGCTGGAGTCTGGCTATGGTCCACAGATGGAAGAACAAGGATTTGAATGTGGCGGATACCTGATGTCTGTGTTGGCCACAATCCGGGACAACACAAAGATTCCGCAGTCAGCATTTTGTAACTCTGAACCCCAAAGCATAAGTCATGATGCTTGGTAAAGCTGTAGTCTTGTCCTTTGTTGGTGAGCTTCTATTACGTATCACTAAGACTGAGTCACAGCCAACTGGCATCATCCACCCCTGGAGCTCTGCTAGACAACCATTTAGGATGGGATGTAGTTAATATCCCGGTGTTCAGGATCCGGACGCTGAAATCCCGACAGCCGGGAATGCCGACAGCACTCGCCACAGCTATTCTCACTTGTGGGTGTCTATGACACCCATAGAGTGGGAATAATACCTGTGGTCAGTGCAACGAAGCACCGCACCTGCAGCATAGCGAGCGCAGGAAGCCCGCAAGGGAACTCTATGCACTCACCCCACTGCCGGTATTCTGGTGGCCGGGATGCCGCTGGTGGTATATTGACAGCCAGCATTCTGTCCAACGGGATATCTTCACCATCCCATTTAGGATTGGTGTTGGGTGCTTAGTACATGGAGCAGAAGATAAGTCATCTGCATAGCAGTGGTAGGCCAGGTCATGACGTCTGATTATTTCACCCAGTGGTAGATTGCAAGAAGTATCGGAGATAGGACAGAACCTTGAGGAACAATGCATGGCAATGATGATTATACTCCAGAAGATTAAAATGGTTCCTCACTTGGATAATGTCTGTGTTCAACAAGAGCTGATTTATTTCCCACACTCAGGGAATGGGACGGCTTCCCAACTGTGTGAGTTCTCTGATGTCTAACAAGATGTGCTTTAATTAAAAAACCTTTCCCACACTCAGAACATGGAAATGGTTTCTCACCTGTGTGACTTCTCTGATGTGTAATAAGATTTGATTTACTTATAAAACATTTCCCACACTCAGAACAGGAAAATGGCTTCTCACCTGTGTGACTTCTCTGATGTGAAACTAGATGTGCTTTACATAAAAAAGATTTCCCACACTCAGAACATGGAAATGGATTCTCACCTGTGTGACTTCTCTGATGTGCAATAAGATTTGATTTACTTAAAAAACATTTCCCACATTCAGAACAGGAAAATGGCTTCTCACCTGTGTGACTTCTCTGATGTGTAATAAGATCCGATTTTCTTAAAAAACATTTTCCACACTCAGAACAGGAAAATGGCTTCTCACCTGTGTGACTTCTCAGATGTGTAATAAGATTTGATTTTCTTAAAAAACATTTCCCACACTCAGAACAGGAAAATGGCTTCTCACCTGTGTGAGTTCTGTGATGTGAAACTAGATGTGCTTTACTTAAAAAACATTTCCCACACTCAGAACATGGAAATGGATTCTCACCTGTGTGAGTACCCTGATGTGTAATAAGATTCGATTTACTTAAAAAACATTTCCCACACTCAGAACAGGAAAATGGCTTCTCGCCTGTATGAGTTCTCTGATGTTTAATCATATTTGAGCTCTGTGTAAAACATTTACCACATTCAGAACAGGAAAATGGCTTCTCACCTGTGTGAGTTCTCTGATGCGTAACAAGATTTGATTTCAGTGTAAAACATTTCCCACACTCAGAACATGGAAATGGCTTCTCACCTGTCTTAGCAGGCTGATGGGTAATAAACTTTGTGTGCTGTGTAAAACATTTGGCATCTATAGAACAGGGAAACTCTATATCTACTGTCAGAGCTGTAACAGATGCAAAAATATCAGAGTGATCAGGAGAACATTTCCCAGGATCAGAGGGATCAGCTGATAGAGCTGGATGTATAATTGGGGTAATGGGGTTATCTCCTGGAGAATCCTGTCTACTATCATTATCTTTTATGTCACAATCCGGGGATAACATTAGATGTCCTTCTGAGATATTCCTGCTTGTGTGTCCATCTGCTGGAAATAAAATACATTATGGAAATAAAAATTGGCAAATAATTATAAAATGAGTAGACAAGACCCAGGATGTCATAGGGTACAATTTATAATACTCTAACTCGTACTATAGTGCTGGCTTTGCTTTTATGTTTAAAACAAAACAAACTAAAATGCTTGGACTGGAGCTTGATCAACGCTGAAAGTGCATGTGGGATTACTAGAGGTGACATGGACACTCATGTGGGATTACTAGAGGTGACACGGACACTCATGTGGGATTACTAGAGGTGTCACGAACGCTCACGGACGCTCATGTGGGATTACTAGAGGTAACACGGACGCTCATGTGGGATTACTAGAGGTGACACGGACGCTCATGTGGGATTACTAGAGGTGACACGGAGGCTCATGTGGGATTACTAGAGGTGACACGGACGCTCATGTGGGGTTACTAGAGGTGACATGGACGCTCATGTGGGATTAGTAGAGGTGACATAGACGCTCATGTGGGATTAGTAGAGGTGACATGGACGTTCATGTGGGATTACTAGAGGTGACATGGACGCTCATGTGGGATTACTAGAGGTGACATGGACGCTCATGTGGGATTAGTAGAGGTGACATGGACGCTCATATGGGATTAGTAGAGGTGACATGGACGCTCATGTGGGATTACTAGAGGTGACACGGACGCTCATGTGGGATTACTAAAGGTGACATGGACGCTCATGTGGGATTACTAGAGGTGACATGGACGCTCATGTGGGATTACTAGAGGAGACATGGACATTGCTATAATAAAACACCAAAGAGAAAGTGCTGTCCTGTTTGCGCACTTAGAAATAATATATAACCTTTATTTAGTACAGTAAAGTATGTAAGATAAATCAGTGATATATTAAACAGAAAGGTAAATGTATAAAGAGGTAAATAAAGTAATAAGAAACAAGTGTGTTTGTTGTTAATAATCAGCATGTATATTATATTGGGGGGTAATTGATTCAGTGCTGATAATCCAGTTCAGTAATAAATTACACCCAATAAATCTTATTCATACCAGGACGGGCTATATTACACGTTAAATTCTATTGTGGCAGAGTTTCCTCCAGCGGTAATCGCAATGTAACATCATATGTATAAACACTTTATGGGGGGGATTCAGTTGCTCACAAAAACTCCCTATCCAATTATCCGCAATAAGTTATTGGTGATAATTCTCCAAAGGTTTTACTGCAAATGTTTAATTTTCTCGTGCAAATGTCGCCGTACTGTGCAGTTGTGCGGTGTTAGGAGCTCATGTAAAAGGGCTTATTAGATTGTTTCCTACTGTATTGTCTTACTGACCTATAGTTTCCTACTGTATTGTCTTACTGACCTATAGTTTCCTACTGCATCATCTTACTGACCTATAGTTTCCTACTGCATCGTCTTACTGACCTATACTTTCCTACTGCATTGTCTTACTGACCTATAGTTTCTTACTGTATTGTCTTACTGACCTATAGTTTCCGACTGCATCGTCTTACTGACCTATAGTTTCTTACTGCATCGTCTTACTGACCTATAGTTTCTTACTGCATTGTCTTACTGACCTATAGTTTCTTACTGTATTGTCTTACTGACCTATAGTTTTCTACTGTATCGTCTTACTGACCTATATTTTCTTACTGTATTGTCTTACTGGCCTATAGTTTCCTTCTGTATTGTCTTACTGACCTATAGTTTCTTACTGTATTGTCTTACTGACGTATAGTTTCTTACTGTATTGTCTTACTGACCTATATTTTCTTACTGTATTGTCTTACTGGCCTATAGTTTCCTTCTGTATTGTCTTACTGACCTATAGTTTCTTACTGTATTGTTTTACTGGCCTATAGTTTCCTTCTGTATTGTCTTACTGACCTATAGTTTCTTACTGTATTGTTTTACTGACCCCTATTGTTTCTTACTGTATTGTCTTACTGACCTATAGTTTCTTAAGTCTAAAATGCTGACGTGATGGAGAATGAGAATAATTATACCGTCACTTTTGCCAGAGACGTTTAGTATCACCTAATTTGTCTCCAGAAGACAGGGCCCCTATAAATGGGATATTAGCTAGGTATTTTATTTGACCAAGCATCTGCTGCCCAGGGGCCTATAGCCAGGCCCTTCCCCTAGCCCAGGGGCCTATAGCCAGGCCCTTCCCCTAGCCCAGACGCCTATAGCCAGGCCCTTCCCCTAGCCCATGAGCCTATAGCCAGGCCTTTCCCCTACCCCAGGGGCCTATAGCCAGGTCCTTCCAGTAGCTACTTTAGCTGATGCTGTAGACCTGAAAATACAAGGTGTTCAAAGAAACCACCAACAGGAATTCTCTCCCTCTTTACATGATCCCCACTCTGTACACAGGGATGGTCTGGATACCTTCTCCAGGACATCCGTATCGAATGCCCATAATCATTGGTTTCCTCATGAATTGTGAAGCAAATCTCTATCTATGAGGTCTCTATATTAGCAAGTGGTATGGATTGGTATGGGTTTGATATACGAATCCTGAATGGTATATGCAGGAAGAATGAGGAACATTTGTTTGGGAAATCAAATACAAACCGTATTTTGAAGCTATATGATAAATGTATTATAGGCAAATTGTAAACTCCCTGGTAGTAAGGAATGGACTTTAAAGGACACCAAACTTTGTGTGTGACAGGAAGGAGGAAATTGCTTCAAGTACCTATATCCTTTTAAATGTAACTTATGTATATTTTTGTAAGATATACTGATTGGATGGAAAGGACTCAGGGAAGAGGGAACTACCCGCTGAGATGCAGTGTGGTTTTACTGTATAAAAGGAGGAGGCTTGTGAGCTTCAGAGTTGTATTATACCAACTACTTTCTGCTGTAACATCTTGCTGTATGCTGTTGCCTCTAGCAATAGGGAAGAGTCTTTTTGAAGGCTATTTGAACAAATAAACATCTGCCTCAAGACAACCGCTTCATCTTGTGACCTGGAGAGCTAGGCCAAACCTAGCTCCATTTTGTGGCTGTCCTGGGAGCACCCAGTGTCTTCAAGCTCTGCCTCCAGCCAGCTACCGGGTAGAGGCCTAGTCAAGCAACTAGTGGGGATTCGTCAACACCACACAGGTGTGGTAAGAGTGTGTTGATGCATAGAGAGCAGAACCGTGGTTCCAGACACCATGGCTACGAGGAGTCTGGTGGTGGAAGTGTATTATCTGCCCACTGGGCAGTGGGTGGAGTAAGTAACAGGCAGTTACTGACGGTAAGAGGGAATCCCCTATGTGGCCAGGTCCTGTGACACCTAAAACTCCATTCTGTGACTGGGGACGGGACACGAAGCGGTGAGGGCTGTCGTACGGGACCGTCCGGTCACAGAAAGTTTGACCATAACTCTCATTTTCTTCTTTGGGTTTCATAGGGCTCCACAGGGATTACCATGGGGATATCCCAAAGCAGTTATTTCAGGGAAGGGATGCTCCTGAGTGGATAAAAGAATCCGGCATCAAAATGAAGCATCTTGGGAAGTGAATCTATCAAAGGCATACAACCTAAGAAAGGATAGAAGACCATGTACCCACCTTGCACAGTTGTCCTGCAGACACGCCACGGTGTGCGGCCCACAAAGGACCCACACAGAGAATAGAATGAGCTCAAACTGTAGTCGGTACAGGAAGGTCAGCCTGAGTGTACACTTCTGATATAGTCATACAAACCATCTGGCCAGAGTCAGTTTGTCTGCTGGTCACCCCCTCTTTTTGAAGCCACAAAGGACAAAGAGTGAGTCTGATTTCCAAAAGGGAACTGGAACGATCCACATAACTCTTTAGAGCAATGACCACATCAAAGGAGGGCTGCCCAGTCGAAAGTTTGGAGAGAGGAAGGCTACTACCACAATTACCTCATTAATATGTGACTGGGACATTACCTTAGGAAGGTAATTGGGCCTAGTACGTAGAACAACCCTGTCCCTATGAAAAATAAGAAAGGGGGAGCAAGAGGACAGCACTCCCAAATCTGATACCCTGTGGAAGCAATAGCTAGCAGGAATATGGCTTTTGTTTTCGTTAACCACTGTAGATCCACCGATTCCAGAGGTTCAAACGGAGGCTTCTGAAAAGCTTTGAGGACCACTGATAAATCCCATGGCACTACCAGACTTACATATGGAGGTTGAACATGGAGAACACCTTGGAGAAAGGTACGAACATCTGGTAGTGGAGTAATTTATTATTGGAACCAGATGGAAAGCACCAAGATGTGCATTTTCAACGTTGCGAAGTCCAGCTTGGAGGAAGGTGAGAATCCTAGATACTCTAAAAAACTGTTGGTTATAGCACATTGCAGTGCACCTCTGAAGGTATGTATGCCACACCCGATAATAGATACGGGTAGATTCCAGCTTCCTCACTTTACGCATGGTCTGGACAACCGACTGAGAATCCTTTTGCTCTTAGGATGGATAACTCAAGAGCCACACCAACAAATTTAGATGAGCTAGATCTGGATGTAGACAGGGACCCTCAGACAAGTCTGGTAGCTGGCAGTGGCAAACGCAGGATTTGCATGGGGGGGTTTCCAGAACTGGGCGGAGCCAATCACGGGGGTGGGGACTGAGGTGACCCAGTATATGCTGGGTCCGTAAAACTAGTGTGTCTGTGTGTGTGTGTATATATATATATATATATATATATATATATATCTACACACATATATATATATATATATATATATATATACATACACACACACAAACATATACACGGGTGGTCTTCAGTATGCCGGCGGTCAGCATACCTGCGCCGGGAGCCTGACCGCCGGCATACCGACACTTATTCTCCCTCGTGGGGGTCCACGACCCCCCTGGAGGGAGAATAGAATAGTGTGGCGCGCGTAGCGTGTCGAGCGCAGCGAGCCCGCAAGGGGCTCATTTGCGCTCGCCACACTGTTGGTAAGCCGGCGGCTGGCCTCCAGGGCCGCCGGGAGATCGTAGTGAACCCATATACACATATACATAGCATATTAAACATGCATACATATATATATATACATATATATATATATATATATATATATACACACACATACAGTACACATATATATACACATGTATATATATATATCATATGTGTGTGTGTGTGTGTTTATATGTATGTATGTATGTATGTATATACATGTGTATATATGTAGGCACATGGATATATATGTACTATAATTAAAATAAAGTAAACTTTTATTGCACTTGCAAGTGCCACCAGGAAGACAGCAGGCTGCAGAGGACGCTAGACAGTCATTAATAATACTTATGCAGCTAAAAAAAAAAAATTTTTTTTTTTTTTAGTGGAGGGGGGTTTCTGGGTACTCGGAAACCCCCCCTGGGTGCGCCACTGGCTGGGGAAGTGGGAAGGGAGCGTCTATGGATAGGTTCTGTAGATTGGAGAACCAGTGACATATTGGCCATATCGGGACTACCACTTTGATGGTACCTCCTTCTTGTTTGAACTTCGGAGAAAGTGAAACCAGAGGGAAAACATATGGCAGATGGAAGGTCCACTGCATGGCCAGGGCATCCATGAAGGCTGCCTCAGGAACTCTTGTCATGGATTCATATACTGGAACCTTGTTGTTGTGTCTGGAGGCCATGAGGTTCACATCCGGCTGGCCCCACTTGTGTAGCAGGAGCTGGAAAACCACTGGGTGTAGGAACCACTCTCCGTTGTGTACATCGTGACGGCTGATGAAGTCCAGTTACTAGTTTAAAACTCCTGGGCCGAAGACCGTAGAGATGGCTAGGAGGTGGCGTTCGGCCCACTGCAGAATACAAACTACTTCCTTCATTGTCCACCGACTGAAGGTGCCTCCATGATTGTTTAGGTTGACTACTGCTGTGGCATTGTTGGACTGGATCTGAAAAGGTTTGCCCTGAAGAACTTCCAGCGCCAGAATGAGTGCTCTGTAGACAACTCATAACTCAAGGTCGTTTATCGGTAAGCAGATTTCTGCCGGAGTCCAAAGGGGATGAAAGATAATATGTCTAGTTACTGTGCCCCATCTGGAGACTGGCATCCGTGGTAAGCAGTACCCAATCCAGGATCCATAAGGGTCGCTCCTTGTTCAGATGTGCCGTCTGGAGCCATCAGACTAGAGACAGTCTGACCTTCTGAGAGAGGATTATCGTCTGGGACCTGAACTGATGTGGTTGTCCATTCATCCAGGTCAGGATCAGGTGTTGTAGAGGCCTGGAGTGGAACTGGGCGTACTTCACCATGTGGAAGCTGGAGACCATGGATCCAAATGCTTGCATGGCCGAATGTAAAGACACATGATGACTGCTGAGCAAGTGGTGTATCCACTGCTGTAACTTTTTCCGGGGCCAGGAAGAGCCTCTGGACTTGAGATTACAGAAGTGCTCACAGATATATCATACGCTGTGAAGGCATGAGGGATGACTTCTTCCAGTTGATGAGCCATATTTGTTGTTGTAGGAAGGAAATAGTCAGCTGGAGATAGTCGTTTAGTACCTCCAGGTCATCCAGATAAGGAAGAATTCTGACTCCCTGACAACGTATATGTGCTGCCATAACCGCCATAATTTTCGTGAAGACCCTGGGCGCAGTGGAGAGTCAATAAAGGCAATGCCTGAAATTGGTAATTTTGGTGAATAATAGCAAACCGTAGGAATTTTTGGTGGGAAGGTTCTATAGGAACATGCAAGTAAACATCCTAAATGTCTAGTCACCATGAAATCCCCCCGCTCCATTGCTAGAACAATGGAGCGTAGTGTTTCCATAAGGATCTTGGGTACTCTAACATACTTGAGAAATCTGAGGTTTACCATAGGTCGATGAGATCCATTGGGTTTCTGCATCAGGAATAGTGTTGAATAGAACCCGGTCCCATATTGAGAGCAAGGGACTGGTATCTTCACTCCTGATTGCAGGAGGGATTGAATAACCTTTTGTATGGCCAAAACCTTGCTGGGGTCTGAAGGGAGGCCTGTACAAAAGAACTGTTGAGGGGGTCGTCTCTTGAAGTAGCCAGCGTACCCATGAGAGACCACTTCTTGCACTCAGGCGTCTGTTGTAGTTAGGCACCAGGCGTGCACAATCTAAAGAAGTTGGCCTACCACCCTGTGACAGGAAGGAGGAAACTGATTCATGCAGTTATCTCCTTTTACAGTGTAATTTATTTATTATCCTGATTGGATGGAAAAGATATGGAGGGCTTACCCTTGGAGATAGTATTATTACTGTATAAAGAGTGCTGTGAGTCCTGTGTAGGTATTATACCATCTGCTTTCTGTGTAAACATCTGGCTGTATGATATCCCCTGGGAGAAGGGAGGGGCCTTTTCAGGACTTGATTTCAGCGAATAAACATCTTTTTCCTCAAGACAACCGCTTCATCTTGTGACCAGCAGGGTATGCCAAACGTAGTCCCGTTTTACTGTCCAGGGTAACCCTGGCATCTCCAAGCTCCGCCTTCAGCCAACTACCATGAAGAGCCCTGGTCAGGTGACCAGTGGGGATCAGTCATCACCACACAGGTGTGGTAAGACAGCGTGTCAACGCATACGGAGCAGAACCGAGCCACGGGAACAAGGAGTCTGGTGGTGTCAGTATTGTACTCGCCCACTGTCCAGTGGTTGGAGTCAGTAACAGGCGATTGTAAGCGTGAATCCTCTAATTGGCCAGGTCTCGTGTGACCGAAACCCATTCCGTGACCATGGGACGCGCGGCCTTAGGAAGCGTCTGGTCACAGCGCTCTGTTCCTCTCCACTAACTGTATTGTTTCATGTGATCACTGACTAAGAAGCTGCAATTCACATACGAAATGAATGTCAAATAGCCATTATTATAAGAGATTGTCTTCTTATATATATTTCTCTACACGTGTGTTACACCGTTACCTGTGCACCTCTGCATCCACTACTATATATAATCCTTAATAATAATAATAACGTTCTACTTGTTATTTTTAATAACATTATAGTGTAGTGTGTAATAACTCTCCATGTGATGATTGTCATGGATAAACTTCTGTTATAAACACCCAACTGAGAACAGGGCTGATGGCGAAGGAGGGTGCAGGATAAGAGATTGTGGTAGTGACTGAGCAATGAGAATATGTGACTTCTGTAATAAGTGTTTATTACTCACCTGTGCTGATATCTGTAGGGATCTCCTCCTCCTTACACTGCTGATCACCCCTCACATACGTCTCTTCTTCTCCCTCTATATCTTCTGCCTTTATATCAGTCACATACGTCTCTTCTTCTCCCTCTGTATCTTCTGCCTTTATATCAGTCACATACGTCTCTTCTTCTCCCTCTATATCTTCTGCCTTCATATCAGTCACATACGTCTCTTCTTCTGCCTCTGTATCTTCTGCCTTTATATCAGTCACATACGTCTCTTCTTCTCCCTCTATATCTTCTGCCTTTATATCAGTCACATACGTCTCTTCTTCATCCTCTATATCTTCTACCTTTATATCAGTCACATACGTCTCTTCTTCTCCCTCTATATCTTCTACCTTTATATCAGTCACATACGTCTCTTCTTCTCCCTCTATATCTTCTGCCTTCATATCAGTCACATACGTCTCCTCTTCTCCCTCTATATCTTCTGCCTTTATATCAGTCACATACGTCTCTTCTTCTCCCTCTATATCTTCTGCCTTCATATCAGTCACATATGTCTCTTCTTCTCCCTCTATATCTTCTGCCTTTATATCAGTCACATACGTCTCTTCTTCTCCCTCTATATCTTCTGCCTTTATATCAGTCACATACGTCTCTTCTTCTTCCTCTATATCTTCTGCCTTTATATCAGTCACATACGTCTCTTCTTCTCCCTCTATATCTTCTACCTTTATATCAGTCACATACGTCTCTTCTTCTCCCTCTGTATCTTCTGTCTTTATATCAGTCACATACGTCTCTTCTTCTCCCTCTGTATCTTCTGCCTTTATATCAGTCACATACGTCTCTTCTTCTCCCTCTATATCTTCTGCCTTTATATCAGTCACATACGTCTCTTCTTCTCCCTCTATATCTTCTGCCTTCATATCAGTCACATACATCTCTTCTTCTCCCTCTATATCTTCTGCCTTCATATCAGTCACATACGTCTCTTCTTCTCCCTCTTTATCTTCTGCCTTTATATCAGTCACATACGTCTCTTCTTCTCCATTTATATCTTCTGCCTTTATATCAGTCACATACGTCTCTTCTTCTCCCTCTATATCTTCTGCCTTTATATCAGTCACATACGTCTCTTCTTCTCCCTCTATATCTTCAGCCTTCATATCAGTCACATACGTCTCTTCTTCTCCCTCTGTATCTTCTGCCTTTATATCAGTCACATACGTCTCTTCTTCTCCCTCTGTATCTTCTGCCTTTATATCAGTCACATACGTCTCTTCTTCTCCCTCTATATCTTCTGCCTTTATATCAGTCACATACGTCTCTTCTTCTCCCTCTGTATCTTCTGCCTTTATATCAGTCACATACGTCTCTTCTTCTCCATCTGTATCTTCTGTTTTAATATCAGACAGATGTTCTACCTAAAAAGAAAAAGACGCTATAATGACATTTGCATACAGTAAACTGAGGTGTAACAGTATAATATCAGTGTATAATACACAGCTCCTCTACAGATCATATAGTGACAGTCACTTTGGTATATTGGTGAGACCCTAAATCCCACCTACCTGATCCTCCTGTGGGATCCTGTGACTCTCCTCTGTACAATCCTGGGAATACAGAGGACGGGGACATCTCTCTGGGGTATCTCTGTTACTGGGCCCATCTGTAGGAGAAACACAGTGACTGAGTACAGTGTATATATGTGATTATCAGATGATGTGTGTATATAGGGACCCCATACCTGCTCTCCCCTGTACAATACATGACAGTCTCCTCTTACCCAGTGATGTGAGGGGCCAGTGATTCTCCATCATCACGCCCTTGTACAGACCCCTGTGTTCCTCTATATACTCCCCCTCCTGCATGGAGACATAGACAGTGACATCCTGACTCCTTATAGGAACTTGACGCACACAGTGATACAGTCATCACCCAGACACGTCACCCGGTGTTACTGTATAATGTCCCATTCCCAGCAGTCACCACGCAGACACGCCCCCTGGTGTTACTGTATAATGTCCCATTCCCGGCAGTCACCTCTCCAGTCATATCCCAGACACGTTCCCCGGTGTTACTGTATAATGTCCCATTCCCAGCAGTCATCTCTCCAGTCATCACTCAGACACGTCCTCTGGTTTTTACTGTATAATGCCCCATTCCCAGCAGTCACCTCTCCAGTCACCACCCAGACACATCCCCTGGTGTTACTGTATAATGTCCCATTCCCAGCAGTCACCACCCAGACACACCCCCTGGTGTTACTGTATAATGTCCCATTCCCGGCAGTCACCTCTCCAGTCATCGCCCAGGCACGTCCCCTGGTGTTACTGTATAATGTCCCATTCCCAGCAGTCACTTCTCCAGTCATCGCCCAGACACGTCCCCTGGTGTTACTGTATAATGTCCCATTCCCAGCAGTCACCTCTCCAGTCATCACCCAGACACGTCCCCTGGTGTTACTGTATAATGCCCCATTCCCAGCAGTCACCTCTCCAGTCAGCAGCTGAATGATCTTGTTGGTGAATTCCAAGATCTTCTGGTCATTTTGTCTCATGTATTAGTGAGTGAGGTGGAGGCACCGTGATGGGGCTCTGGGTCCTGCTCAGTCCTCCTGACACACAGGGAAGTCTGCTGGATGTCTTCTTCACTACTGTGTAATCCTGCAAAATGAGGGAAACATCAATATCATTGTAAATACTCCCAGATCACCTTCCCAGTCATGTCGCTGTATTATTACCTTAGATAAAAGTGATGTCACTGTGACGCTCCCAGATCCCCTCACCTCCCCAATCATGTCCCTGTATTATTACTATAGATGTAATTGATGTCACTGTGACGCTCCCAGATCCCCTCACCTCCCCAATCATGTCCCTATATTATTACTTCAGATATATGTGATGTCACTGTGGTACTCCCAGATCACTTCACCTCCCCAGTCACGTCCCTGTATTATTACTATATATAAGCGATGTTACTATGTCGCTCCCAGATACCATCCCCCCCAGTCATGTCCCTGCATTATTACTATAGATATAAGTGATGTCACTGTGACACTCCCAGATCCCCTCACCTCCTTAGTCATGTCTATGTATTATTATTATTATAGATATAAGTGATGTCACTGTGATGCTTCCAGATCCCCTCACCTCCCAGTCATGTAAATGTATTATTACTATAGATATAAGTGATGTCACTGTGACACTTCCAGATCCCCTGACCTCCTTAGTCATGTCTATGTATTATTATTATAGATATAAGTGATGTCACTGTGATGCTTCCAGATCCCCTCACCTCCCAGTCATGTAAATGTATTATTACTATAGATATAAGTGACGTCACTGTGACGCTCCTAGATCCCCTCACCTCCCCAGTCATGTCCCTGTATTATTACTATAGATGTAATTGATGTCACTGTGACGCTCCCAGATCCCCTCACCTCCCCAATCATGTCCCTATATTATTACTTCAGATATATGTGATGTCACTGTGGTACTCCCAGATCACTTCACCTCCCCAGTCACGTCCCTGTATTATTACTATATATAAGCGATGTCACTATGTCGCTCCCAGATACCATCCCCCCCCAGTCATGTCCCTGCATTATTGCTATAGATATAAGTGATGTCACTGTGACACTCCTAGACCCCCTCAGCTCCTTATTCATGTCTATGTATTATTATTATTATTATTATAGATATAAGTGATGTCACTGTGATGCTTCCAGATCCCCTCACCTCCCAGTCATGTAAATGTATTATTACTATAGATATAAGTGACGTCACTGTGACGCTCCTATTTATTTATTTATTTATTACCAGTTATTTATATAGCGCACACATATTCCGCAGCGCTTTCCAGAGAATATTTGGCCATTCACATCAGTCCCTGCCCCAGTGGAGCTTACAATCTATATCACATGTACACGCACACACTTTCACGCTAGGGTTAATTTTTTTTTTTGTTGGGATCCAATTAACCTACCAGTATATTTTTGGATTGTGGGAGGAAACCGGATTACCCGGAGGAAACCCACGCAAGTACGGGGAGAATATACAAACTCCACACAGTTGGGCCATGGTGGGATTCGAACCCATGACCTCAGTGCTGTGAGGCAGTAATGCTAACCATTACACCATCCGTAGATCCCCTCACCTCCCCAGTCATGTCCCTGTATTATTACTATAGATATAAGTGACGTCACTGTGACACTTCCAGATCCCCTCACCTCCCCAGTCATGTCTATGTATTATTATTATAGATATAAGTGACGTCACTGTGACACTTCCAGACCCCCTCACCTCCCAGTCATGTAAATGTATTATTACTATAGATATATGTGATGTCACTGTGACACCAAAAAGGAAAAATAAAAAAGAAAGACTCTGTGTTGGGGCACTCTTATGATTGTCAGACAATACAATGTAACTTTTAATTCAATATTAAAATAAGATTAAATAGCACACAACTTCAAAGCGTTATTTTACGTATATATGCAAATTACCAGTTTATTTTGCATAATTGGCACCCCATAGATGGAGTTGTACTTGATAGTAAATAACTGCCTAGGTGAAAATATTTGACTTAATAAATAATTACTTGCAGATTAATTATCCCCACAGGGTTCATCGTTCAGCGGTCTCTATAGTTGCATATAATTCCTTACTATTATCACTCTCAACAGTACAAGTCATAGATCTCAGTGAGTAAAAGTTTTGCCTCTATGGGTACTTAAACACCTGCTGCTCTACGTTGAGACAGTGCTGTTACCATAAGGCTTTTACATTCAAAGGATTATTACCTCCTTGAGGTCTAACCATCAAAAAGACATTGGTTACAAAGCCTGTATCTCTCAATGCCCCTTGCAGAAGGGGGGATATTAGTATCTGGTATCCCCTTTGTTGTGGGGGTTCGATACCTAAAACGGATCCATATCACATACCCCTCGTATTTTTATAAAGAAGGTCTTACATAGAGTGTCCAGGTAGACAGTGAAAATTAGATGGAAAATAGATGGTAGGTGGGTAGTTTCCTTCTGCTGTTCAGCATATAGGTTTACTGCACCTGGTATTCATTGCAGGTCTCCCCATCAATTACTGACCAGGCCTACCGGAGATTGGCTTCCAAGATCGGAAGAGATTGAGCTTATCCTATGGAGTATGGCAGTAATCTTTGCTGAATGAGTGAGTACTCTTACCAAGCAGGAAACAAGAGCTTCTGCTGTCCAACCGGATGAGAGAGCACGCTCAGAATAAAGAAAAGAGAAGAAAGAAGAGAAAGAAGAACAGAGAAAATGAAAGATGATAATGTAGCTAGCCAAGTTTTACGGGTAAAGATATGCGTGAGGTTGGCAATCCAGGGTTACACAGTCTTATTGGCAACAAAATGACCAAATTGTGATATAAATTAAATTCTAGAATCATATAAGAAACTGTGGGGTATATTTACTAAGGTTCCGATTTTGTTCTTCAAAGTGTCATCTCAGGAATTTACTAAACTCAAATCACGGCAGTGATGAGGGCATTCGTATTTTTATTATGGCTGTGTAGTAAAAATACGAATGAATACACCATCGGTCAAATACGCCTGTTATTTGGTAGAACTTGGTAATTTACTAAAATTTGTATTTCACAAACACTGCCGGCAATAGCCAAACACTGCCGTTAAAAAATACCAATCGTAAAAAAAAAGCAGTTTTAAAACAGACCTGCTTTTTTTTACCGTGTTCTGATAGTCATGCACGGATCCATGATATCCGTGCATAGTTATCAGTGGGAATGGGTGGGAAATTATGGAAAATTAGAAAAAAAAATTGCGTGGGGTCCCCCCTCCTAAGCACAACCAGCCTCGGGCTCTTTTAGCCGGTCCTGGTTGAAAAAATATGAGGAAAAAAATGACAGGGGTTCCCCCATATTTAATAAACCAGCACCGAGCTCTGCGTCTGGTCCTGGTGCAAAAAATACGGGGGACAAAAAGCGTAGGGGTCCCCCGTATTTTATGAACCAGCACCAGGCTCCACTAGCCAGGTACATAATGCCAGAGCCGGGGGACACTTTTATTGTGGTCCTGGCGGCCCTGGCATTACATCCCCAACTAGTCACCCCTGGCCGGGGTACCCTGGAGGAGTGGGAACCCCTTAAATCAAGGGGTCCCCCTCCTCCAGCCACCCAAGGGCCAGGGGTGAAGCCTGAGGCTGTCCCCCCCATCCAAGGGCGGCGGATGGGGGGCTGATAGCTAAGTGTCAAAATTCAGAATATAGTTTTTAGTAGCAGTACTACAAGTCCCAGCAAGCCTCCCCCGCAAGCTGGTACTTGGAAAACCACAAGTACTAGCATGTGGTGGAAAACCGGGCCCGCTGGTACCTGTAGTACTACTACTAAAAAAATACCCAACAAAAAACAGGACACACACACCGTGACAGTAAAAGTTTATTACATACATGCACACCTCCATACATACATACTTACCTATGTTCAGATGTCGACTCGGCCCACGTCTCGAAGTCGATTCCAGGGTACCTGAAAATAAAATTATACTCACCTAAATCCAGTGTGTCGTGTCCTTTTGTAATAATCCACGTACTTGGCAAAAAAACAAACCGCATACCCGATCCACGCACTGAAAGGGGTCCCATGTTTACACATGGGACCCCTTTCCCCAACTGCCAGGACCCCCCTGACTCCTGTCAAAGAGGGTCCCTTCAGCCAATCAGGGAGCGCCACGTCGTGGCACTCTCCTGATTGGCTGTGTGCTCCTGTAGTGTCAGTGAGACTGCGCACGGCAGAGATACAATGTTGCGCCTATGCGCTCCATTGTATCCAATGGTGGGAACTTTGCGGTCAGCGGTGAGGTTACTCATATTTTCCTCATATTTTTTCAACCAGGACCGGTTCAAAGAGCCCGAGGCTGGTTTTGCTTAGGAGGGGGGACCCCACGCATATTTTTTTCCTACTTTAAACTATTTTTAATTTTTTTTAAAGATGCACAATGAAACCCTGTATGGATCTCACAGATCCGGCCGAGTTTCATTGTTTTAATGTCGGCAGTGTTTTACTATTCACTCCCGTAAAACACTGCCAGAAAATACGAATGACATCGACATCGGAAAACACGAAAATGTAAAATACGAGCTTAGTAAATTAGTCGGAAAAAATTTAAAAAGTTGCAGTTTCACACACTCGATGTAATTCGTGTTTGAACTTTAACCTCATTCTGAAAATTACGCATTTTAGTAAATATACCCCTGTATGTTGAAAATCTGCACAATGGATGCACCTGGTTGATAAATGAGACAGCTCCGATATATTTACTGAAAACAGAGGCTTATCCTGCTGCAGAGACATTCTGGTATATCACTCAAAAAACTAATCGTCCGAGTGCAGAAGAAGAAAACACTTATTTCTTGCAGCTGAATTGCTGTTTACCAGCAAGGGTTAAGTGATAATAATAAGATTATAGGTGGACCTTTGTCCTGGAGTAGGTGATGATCAGCTGTTGTATTACATGTCTGTTATACCAGAGAGTGAATGGTAACCTGTGAGATACTAATCATACCCAAATAGAAACATTCACATTGTATGACTTCTCAGTATCTACTAATTACTCAAATGTTACATCAGCAACTTCGGAAATTACACTTAAAAGTAAGCATATAGAGTACAATCAAAAAAGTCCAAATGGGCGCTTACTGGACCGGGGAACCCCTGGAGTGGGTATGGGCTGCGCAGTCCCAATACCCAAGTGGACCAAATGGACCGTTTCACCTCAAGTGGGCTTGTTCTTTTTTCTTTTTCCTTTTTGCTATGCATTTTACTGACTCTGGGAACACCACCGACATTTGAAATCAACACACCATGTGTAAATTGGTAATATAGTCGGTTAGGGACTAATATCCATCAAAGGTTATAGTCTTATGTTTCAACCTGTTGCGGAACTACCCACTTTGTAGTCACTGTGACACCCCCAGATCCCCTCACCTCCCCAGTCATGTCCCTGTATTATTACTATAGATATAAGTGACGTCACTATGATGCTCCCAGATCCCCTCACCTCCCCAGTCATGTCCCTGAATTACTACTAGAGATATAAGTGACATCACTGTGATGCTCCCAGATCCCTTCACCTTCCGAGTCATGGCCCTGTATTATTACTATAGATATAAATGACATCACTGTGATGCTCCCAGATCCCTTCACCTTCCGAGTCATGTCCCTGTATTATTACTATAGATATTAGTGATGTAACTGTGACACTCCCAGATCCCCTCACCTCCCCAGTCATGTCCCTTTATTATTACTATAGATATAAGTGATGTCACAGTGATACTCCCAGATCCCCTCACCTACCAGTCATGTCCCTGTATTATTACTATAGATATAAGTGATGTCACTATGATGCTTCCAGATCCCCTCACCTCCCCAGTCATGTCCCTGTATTATTACTATAGATATTAGTAATGTCACTGTGACACTCCCAGATCCCCTCACCTCCCCAGTCATGTCCCTTTATTATTACTATAGATATAAGTGACGTCACAGTGATACTCCCAGATCCCCTCACCTCCCCAGTCATGTCCCTGTATTACTATAGATATAAGTGATGTCGCTGTGGCACTCCCAGATCCCCTCACCTCCCCAGTCATGTTCCTTTATTATTACTATAGATATAAGTGACGTCACTATGATGCTCCCAGATCCCCTCACCTCCCCAGTCATGTCACTGTAATGATACAATCATACTGTAAATCTTGCATGCTAATGCTTCAACAATAAATGGATACAAAGTATTTAGAAGAAACAATAATGGTGAATTTTATCAGTTAAAGAAAACAATTTAGTATTATCTTTTATTTATATGGTGCCATAAGGGATCTGCAGTGCCCATTACACAGTACATAAACAAATGAGCAGAAAACACAGTGTGAGACAATATGGGACAAATACAAGGTACATGCAAAAAAACAGGGGTTAGGTGCCATCAAAGGGAGTATGAAGTATAAGATAGTGTAAGTAATAGTGTTCACTCTAGGATTTGGGCAGGGCACCGGACTGTGAGAGGCAGAAGAGTGTGCGCTGAAAAAGGGGTGTGTCCATGCAAAATAAAAGGGAGTGGTCATTTCACGTAAAATAAAAGTGGGCGGTTCAGCCCACAGACGTTAAAACGGGGCGTAAGCGGCTGGCGGCGTCACTGTTTGGGGCATGCCCAGCACTTATGGAGGTGCTGGGCTTTCCCCAAGCTCTCTCACAGCGCAAATGGATGCCGCGCGCATGCGCATGGCATCTTTACAAACTGGGAGGGCAGGAAGCGGGTGGCTGTTCTAGCAGGGCGCCGCAGAAATGGCAGGGCGGATTTTGCCGCTGCACCCTGCTAAAACAGCCTAGCGTGAACACTAAGTAAGAGAAGGCAAGGCACATGATGGAGAAGGCCCTGCTCTTGCGAGCTTACAATCTAAAAGGTGAAGGGCTAACAGACCATGGTGACATAGAAGGGGTAGACTGCGAGCGTGGACAAGAGGGTTAGGAGGATAGTTGGCTGGGGTTGGTGAAGAAGTGGGTCTTGAGAGCTCAATTGAAGTTTTGTAGAGAGTCGGATGGGGAGAGGTAGAGAATTCCAGAGAAAGGGAGCAGCACGTGAGAAATCTTGTAGTTAGGAGTGGGAGGAGGTAATCAGTTGGCAGGAGGCGGCGTGCATTAGTAGAGCGAAGAGGACGGGTGGTGGTGTAAAGAGAGATAAGGTCAGAGATGTAAGAGGGAGAGGAGTGGGTGAGAGCTTTGTAAGTGAGTGTGAGAAGTTTGAATTGGATTCTGAAGGGGAAGGAGAGTGTCGAAGTGGAAAATATTACAGCCATACACATCACGCACAAACTTCACACAGATGGCCTCCGTGCGGGTACTTGTTCCTCTGTGCGTGCGCATACTCGCAAGTTGCGTATGATCGCTCCCGCGATCGTGCGTGTTAGCGCATGGTATGAGTATTTAGGGTAGCATATGCATTCGCATGGAAAAGCCTCAAAGACATATTCTATGTTTAAGTCACATAGCACAGAATTTACACATAGCCCACATGCACCACACCAGCGCGTTTCATTTATGTAAAAGATATAACAACAGAGGGATTCGACTTTACAGGATATGAGGGGACAGAATTAGATTAGGATGTGGTGTTTGGTATCCAGTTGTAAGGTATATTAAGAGCAATATTCCGATAGCAGTTTGCAGAAGGTAGCACGCTCCTGCGCATAATTATGCGCAGGAACAGAATATTAATATCTTACTGTACACATGATATTCGGCGGCAACCCACTGGAGAACAACTGTAACTGCACCCGGACCAGGCATCGCCCACCTATTCAAACCGACCTATGACCCCTCCTGTACTGTAAATGACCATCCCAGTGACCTATAGGTGAAGAGATTACAGTTTCCATTGTATCATGTTTTGGACAAATGTATAAAAACCCAGCTGCCTGGCCGGCCACACACATTCTCTGAAGGTCATCTATCTTGATTGATTGTGGACCGGGTAGCGCTGGCGAACAAACGTATGTACCATTGATTGTAGCCTCTTCTCTTATTGTGTTTGTATTATTGTTGTAACCCCCTGCTAGTAAATAACCGTTGGTGGGTCGGACCCCAACATATTTTAAATACAATTGGTGTCGTGTTCCTTTCCTGCTAAAGGTTTAAAGTGTATCTCAGCCACTCGGGCTGCTGCATTGTGCTCACAGCATGTAGGCTTGTGTACACAAAGTGTGTACTTATTACGCCCGTTCGGCATGAGTACGCATAGTGCATACACGGTGCTAGCTTGTGTACGTAAGGTGTGTAAACAGTACAGAGGTTAAGGATTATATTCAGCGGCCGCAGCGGCTGGAACTTTATTGAAATAAGGTGTTGCTTTTTCGTCCTGTAAGTTAATCAGCTTTAACAGGAGCCAGTGAAGGGCTTGTAGGAGAGGGGAGGTGGACGTAGTACATTTGGTGAGGAAGATGAGCCAGGCAGCAGCATTGAGGGTAGATTGGAGTGGAGATATGTATGTGTTAGGGCTGCCAGTCAGGAGGAGAGTACAGGAGAGGGAGGAGGGAAGGATTACACCAAGACAGCGCACTTGGGGGCTAGAGAAGATAGTAGTGCCATCAGTAGATAATGACATTGTGGGAGGTGAGGTTATGCGGGAGGGAAGATGATCAGCTCGGTCTTAAACATGTTAGGTGTAATAAAGCGCTGGGACATCCAAACAGAGACAGCAGTGAGACAGTTGGAGATTCGAGTGAGGAGAGCAAGAGACAGGAAAGATAGATTTGAGTGTCATCAGCATAGAGATGATATTAGAAATCAAAATATTGAATGAGCTTACCTAGTGAGGATGTATAGAGAGAGAAAAGAAGAGGTCCAAGGACAGAACCTTGGGGGACATCTACAGTTAGTGGAAGTGGGGGGAGGTGGAGTCATGAGAGGAGACAGAGAAGTAACGGCCAGACAGATAGGAAGAGAGGGCAGTATCACACAGAACAATGGAGTGAAGGATTTGCAGCAGGAGAGGGTGGTCCACGGTGTCAAAAGCAGCAGAGAGATCAAGAAGAATAAGTAGAGAGTAGGATTTAGCAGCATGGAGGTCATTGCAGACCTTTGTAAGGGCAGTTCACTGAAGTGGGGAGGACGGAAGCCAGACTGGAATGGGTCAAGCACTGAGTGTGAGGAAAGAAAGGAATATTATAACACAGGCCGCTCCCCCTGTAGAGTAGGATGCCACAGGCTGCTCCTCCCGTCTATTATGACAACACAGTCCACTCCCCCTGTATACTATGACAACACAGGATGCTACCCCTGTATATTATGACAACACAGTCCACTTCCTCTGTATATTATGACAACACAGGATGCTACCCCTGTATATTATGACAACACAGGCCACTCCCCCTGTATATTATGACAACACAGGATGCTACCCCTGTATATTATGACAACACAGGCCACTCCCCCTGTATATTATGACAACACAGGATGCTACCCCTGTATATTATGACAACACAGGCCGCTCCTTCTGTATATTATGACAACACAGGATGCTACCCCTGTATATTATGACAACACAGGCCGCTCCTTCTGTATATTATGACAACACAGGCTGCTCCCCTTGTATACTATGACAACACAGGATGCTACCCCTGTATATTATGACAACACAGGATGCTCCCCCTGTATATTATAGCAACACAGGATGCTATCCCTGTATATTATAACAACACAGGCCGCTCCCTCTGTATATTATGACAACACAGGATGCTCCCCCTGTATATTATGACAACACAGGATGCTCCCCCTGTATATTATAACACAGGATGCTATCCCTGTATATTATAACAACACAGGCCGCTCCCTCTGTATATTATGACAACACAGGATGCTATCCCTGTATATTATAACAACACAGGCCGCTCCCTCTGTATATTATGACAACACAGGAAGCTACCCCTGTATATTATGACAACATAGGCCGCTCCTCCTGTATACTATGATAGCACAGGTCGCTCTCCCTGTATACTATGACAACATAGGCCGCTCCCCCTGTATACTATGACAACACAGGATGCTACCCCTGTATATTATGACAACGCAGGCTGTTCCTTCTGTATAGAAAGACATTACATGCCGCTCACCCTATATAATAATACTAACACGACACCACAGGCACCTCCCCATGTATAGAAGGGCAACACAGTTCACACCCCCTGTAGAGTAGGACAACACATAGCGCTCCCCTGTATAGTACAATGCCATTATATGTATAGAATAACGGTAACGGCGGGGTCTGCGCCACCTGTATTACGGTAAGGGTGGGGTATGCGCCACCTGTATTACGGTAACGGCGGGCTCTGCGCCACCTGTATTACTGTAACGGCGGGCTCTGCGACACCTGTATTACGGTAACTGTGGGCTCTGCGCCACCGGTATTACGGTAACGGCGGAGTCTGCGCCACCTGTATTACGGTAACGGCGGGATCTGCACCACCTGTATTACGGTAACGGCGGGGTCTGCGCCACTTGTATTACGGTAATAGGACACTAGAGTGTCAGCCACCTGTACAGGGATAATGCAGCACCAGAGGCTGCTCCAGCTGCACTATAACAAGGCACCAGAGGCTGCTCCCCCTGTAGTACAGAACCTGACACCAGAGCTGCTCAGCCTATAGAATAATAATAATAATATCATTACCTGCTGCCAGACACAGCAATGGCTGCTCTCTGCTCCTGCTGCCTTGTGGGAATGATAGAAGGAAGGCGGAGCTCAGACCTGGGGAAAATGGCCGCCGCTCCTGACGTCACTACACGGCCAGGAAACCTATTGCTGCTGCCAGACTGGTCTACAAGAAAATGGCCGCCGGCCTCCTACACTGATGACATGTATAGTAATAATCGTTACAGAGGGCGGGGCTGTAGGCGGGGTGAAGGAGGGGAGGGGCCAGCAACCAGTAAGCGGCCTGTGCCAATCATACCCTACTTCCTGTCTGTGCGGTCCACCTTACTTCCGTACTGTGCGTTCCACATACAGGAAGTGAGTTTTCGTCGACTGTTGCAGCCTCGCAGTGTCCGTGGAGATCAGGTAATGGCGTCTAACTATACAGGGGGAGCAGCCTGTGGTGTCCTGTTATTATTACTATACAGGGGGAGCAGCCTGTGGTGTCCTGTTATTATTATTATACAGGGGAGCAGCCTGTGGTGTCCTGTTATTATTATTATACAGGGGAGCAGCCTGTGGTGTCCTGTTATTATTATTATACAGGGGGAGCAGCCTGTAGTGTCCTGTTATTATTACTATACAGGGGGAGCAGCCTTTGGTGTCCTTTTATTATTACTATACAGGGGGAGCAGCCTGTGGTGTCCTGTCATTATTATTAATATACAGGGGGAGCAGCCTGTGGTGTCCTGTTATTATTATTATACAGAGGGAGCGGCCTGTGGTGTCCTGTTATTATTATTATTATTATACAGAGGGAGCGGCCTGTGGTGTCCTGTTGTTATTATTATACAGAGGGAGTGGCCTGTGGTGTCCTGTTATTATTATTATTATTATTATTATACAGAGGGAGCGGCCTGTGGTGTCCTGTTGTTATTATTATACAGAGGGAGTGGCCTGTGGTGTCCTGTTATTATTATTATACAGAGGGAGCAGTCTGTGGTTTCCTGTTGTTTTAATTATTATACAGAGGGAGCGGCCTGTGGTGTCCTGTTGCTATTTGTGTTATACAGGGGGAGCAGGTTTTTGTGTACGGCTATTATTGTACAGGGACAGCGGCTTGTGGTGTCCAGGTATTATTATTAGACATTGGGAGTGTTGGTGATGTCTTACAATACAGGAGGAATGGCCTGAGGTGTCCTGCTTTTAAAGACATCTGTTATTATTTTTATACTGGGGTGCAGCCTTTAGTGTCGTTATTATTATTCATTTTATTATATGTAATTTTGGGGATTGAAAATATTGCTCAGGTATGAAGCAAATGTATATCACACACCTGGGAGTGTACAGGGACATGACTGGGGAGGTGAGGGGAACTGGGAGTGTCACAGTGACATCACATATCTATAGTAATAATACAGGGACATGACTGGGGAGGTGAGGGGATCTGGGAGAGTCACAGTGACATTACTTATATCTATAGTAATAATACAGGGACATGACTGGTGAGGTGAGGGAAACTGAGAGTGTCACAGAGACATCACTTATATCTATAGTAATAATACAGGGACATGACTGGTGAGGTGAGGGGATCTGGGAGTGTCACAGTGACATCACATATCTATAGTAATGTAACCCCTTTTTTACCTGGGGGTACAGTGTATATGTGCAATGTGCCTCCACCCAAGCTATTCAGAGCCCAATACTCTAATCGCTTAGGAAATAAATCTACCCCTGTAGTGGTCGCCTATAACATTAGTATGTGACGTAACCAGATAGGACTATGCACATTTACCTATCGTCCCTTTCCTTTGTGATTTCAGGCTCTTCCACAGATGAGACAGTTCCATCCGTAAGTATACTGGTTTTAATATGCAAGAAGTTATAGGCCACCTTATACAGTTATATCATATAATACTCAAACCATGAAACGTTCTAATAATATACCCCACCTATACATAATAATATATCCCACCTATACATAATAATATACCCCACCTATACATAATAATATACCCCACCTATACATAATAATATACCCCACCTATACATAAGTAGATGCATGCAATACAAAAAATATGATTCCACAAGAAAGTTGTGGGGCTGCGTTTGATGAACCACCCGGGTTCTCTTACTATAATCGTGCACGGTTGGGGCCCTTTCATGTCTGTGTATAAGAAGTACTCTGGGTTATATGGGTATCCACTTGGAGCAATTGTCCTCACGATTGTTGAGCAATCCCTACTTCATGGCAATGAATAGCATGGTTTCCATGGAAGATCTAATTGTAGCGCACCTAGACAACCTGAAACAGGAAGGTAGTACGTGGAGCTCTCCACCCTGGAATCCCTGACACCCGTGGTCTACTCGTTACATATAGTGGGGTGATGATCTGTGTTACCTTTCCCAGGATAACCATAGCCCCACTGTAGATCCGTGGGGGTGGCTCCAGAACATACAGAAGTCACTGTTATTGGCACCTGTCTCTGATAGGTGAGGGGTGCTTAGTCTCCCTAGTGTATCATTTCCAAGTTTAGGTGACCCTGCGCCCTCTCCGAGCTGCTTTCATCATTATACACCACCGCACTCTATGACTGCTACCCGGCTGGTCATTATCTAATACAGTGGTTCTTAAACTCGGTCCTCAGGACCCCACACAGTGCATGTTTTGCAGGTAACCCAGCAAGTGCACAGGTGTATTAATTACTCACACATTTTAAAAGGTCGACAGGTGGAGCTAATTATTTCACTTGTGATTCTGTGAGGAGACCTGCAAAACATGCACTGTGTGGGGTCCTGAGGACCGAGTTTGAGAACCTGTGCTCTAATGGATATGGAATCTCTAGAGGTGATATTTATACTCCTCAGATCCACCGATGTTGCTGGTCCCTGTGCTACTGTGCTGGCGGCTGGTACTTTAATAGTTAAAGGATGATAGGGGAGTATGCAGATTAGCAGGATTTATATGGGGGCATCCTGCACTTACAATGATAGTGTGCCCGGTCTGGACCTCCCTCCGACTCCGCCTCCTCCAGCAACCGGGCTCTTCCCGCGGGTTGGATGGGATGAGGGACACAGCTCTGCCTCGGGGGGGACACTGTCTGCTACTGCTGGACTCCTGGTAGCTGCTGCCCGCACTGCGGTCTCCTCCCATGTACTAGCCTGCCCCGCCAGCGCTCCGCCTCCCAGCACTCTCCGTGACAACCAGGCACCGGGACGTCCCTGCTCGGCGTCCACCAGGGGAAATTAACACAGCGCTTCTCATCCGCAGCGGGATACATCCAATTCCTTTCCCCCACAGGGGCTCTCTCACTCGCAGGGAACCGCCTTCCTGTAAGCTCCCTCGTCTCAGCTGCCAGCCTTTTTCTCTCCCCTTAGTCACCCCACCAACAAAACCGCCGCTACACGCGCCCAGCCACCTCTCTCAGCACACGGGACCTCTGGAAGCTTCTCCATGATCTCCACCGCGCACTGCACGTTTCCTAGAGTCCCCTCACCTTCAGCAGGCACAGAATAATAACATGCATAACACTATACATTATTGGATCACTAGAAAGATCCAAGTTATTATCACATATATGGTATACATCAGTTGGCAGCATCTCTATTACATTATAGATTTACACATTCATTAATTGATTTGCCCCCTCATAGTGTACTCACTAGAGTACTACAGTAATAATACAGGGACATGACTGGGGAGGTGAGGGGATCTGGAAGTGTCACAATAACGTCACTTATATCTATAGTAATAATACAGGGACATGACTGGGGTCTGAGGAGACTTGGGAGTACAGTAACACCGGGGGATGTGTCTGGGTGATGACTGGAGAGGTGACTGCTGGGAATGGGACATTATACAGTAACACCAGGGGATGTGTCTGGGTGATGACTGGAGAGGTGACTGCTGGGAATGGGTCATTATACAGTAACACCAGGGGATGTGTCTGGGTGATGACTGGAGAGGTGACTGCTGGGAATTGGACATTATACAGTAACACCAGGGGACGTGTCTGGGTGATGACTGTATCACTGTGTGTGTCAGGTTACTATAAGGTGTCAGGATGTCACTGTCTATGTCTCCATGCAGGAGGGGGAGTATATAGAGGAACACAGGGGTCTGTACAAGGACGTGATGATGGAGAATCACCGGCCCCTCACATCACTGGGTAAGAGGAGACTGTCATGTATTGTACAGGGGAGAGCAGGTATGGGGTCCCCTATATACACACATCATCTGATAATCACATATATACACTGTACTCAGTCACTGTGTGTCTCCTACAGATGGGCCCAATAACGGAGATACCCCAGAGAGATGTCCCCGTCCTCTGTATTCCCAGGATTGTACAGAGGAAAATCACAGGATCCCACAGGAGGATCAGGTAGGTGGGATTTAGGGTCTGCCCAATATACCAAAGTGACTGTCACTATATGATCTGTAGAGAAGCTGTGTGTGTCTTATACACTGATATTATAATGTTTCACCTCAATTTAATCAAACAGAATGCAAATGCCATTGTATTTTTTGGGTTACTTAGGTAAAACGTCTTTCTCGTATAAAGGCAGAAGATAAAAGGAGAGAAGAAGAGACGTATGTGACTGATATAAAGGCAGAAGATATAGAGGGAGAAGAAGAGACGTATGTGACTGATATAAAGGCAGAAGATATAGAGGGAGAAGAAGAGACGTATGTGACTGATATAAAGGCAGAAGATATGGAGGGAGAAGAAGAGACATATGTGACTGATATAAAGGCAGAAGATACAGAGGGAGAAGAAGAGACGTATGTGACTGATATAAAGGCTGAAGATATAGAGGAAGAAGAAGAGACGTATGTGACTGATATAAAGGCAGAAGATATAGAGGGAGAAGAAGAGACGTATGTGACTAATATGAAGACAGAAGATACAGAGGGAGAAGAAGAGACGTATGTGAGGGGTGATCAGCAGTGTAAGGAGGAGGAGATCCCTACAGATATCAGCACAGGTGAGTACTAAACACTTATTACAGAAAAGAATCACATATTCTCCTTGCTCAGTCACTACAACAATCTCTTATCCTACACCCTCTTCTGTCAGTACAGACTAATGAGGGATATGTATTTGCCCAGTAGGGGAGTCAGGAGCCATCAGCCCCTATTATACTCCTGCTCTCCCCCTCACATCATGTCACTGTGTGTTACCAGCCCAGAGATCTGACCAGTCTCCTCCACACACTCTCTGGTGTATCTCATACATCAGGAGTCATCAGCCCCTATTATACTCCTGCTCTCCCCCTCACATCATGTCACTGTGTTACCAGCCCAGAGATCTGACCAGTCTCCTCCCCACACTCTCTGGTGTATCTCATACATCAGGAGCCATCAGCCCCTATTATACTCCTGCTCTCCCCCTCACATCATGTCACTGTGTGTTACCAGCCCAGAGATCTGACCAGTCTCCTCCCCCACACTCTCTGGTGTATCTCATACATCAGGAGCCATCAGCCCCTATTATACTCCTGCTCTCCTCCTTACATCATGTCACTGTGTGTTACCAGCCCAGAGTTCTGACCAGCCTCCTCCACACACTCTCTCTGGTGTATCTCATACATCAGGAGTCATCAGCCCCTATTATACTCCTGCTCTCCCCCTCACATCATGTCACTGTGTGTTACCAGCCCAGAGATCTGACCAGCCTCCTCCACACACTCTCTGGTGTATCTCATACATCAGGAGCCATCAGCTCCTATTATACTCCTGCTCTCCCCCTCACATCATGTCACTGTGTGTTACCAGCCCAGAGATCTGACCAGTCTCCCCACACTCTCTCTGGTGTATCTCATACATCAGGAGTCATCAGCCCCTATTATACTCCTGCTCTCCCCCTCACATCATGTCACTGTGTGTTACCAGCCCAGAGATCTGACCAGTCTCCCCACACTCTCTCTGGTGTATCTCATACATCAGGAGTCATCAGCCCCTATTATACTCCTGCTCTCCCCCTCACATCATATCACTGTATGTTACCAGCCCAGAGATCTGACCAGTCTCCTCCCCACACTCTCTGGTGTATTTCATACATCAGGAGCCATCAGCCCCTATTATACTCCTGCTCTCCTCCTCACATCATGTCACTGTGTGTTACCAGCCCAGAGATCTGACCAGTCTCCCCACACTCTCTGGTGTATCTCATACATCAGAAATCATCAGCCTCTATTATACTCCTGCTCTCCCCCTCACATCATGTCACTGTGTGTTACCAGCCCAGAGATCTGATCAGTCTCCTCCCCACACTCTCTGGTGTATCTCATACATCAGGAGCCATCAGCACCTATTATACTCCTGCTCTCCCCCTCACATCATGTCACTGTGTGTTACCAGCCCAGAGATCTGACCAGCCTCCTCCACACACTCTCTGGTGTATCTCATACATCAGGAGCCATCAGCTCCTATTATACTCCTGCTCTCCCCCTCACATCATGTCACTGTGTGTTACCAGCCCAGAGATCTGACCAGCCTCCTCCCCGCACTCTCTGGTGTATCTCATACATCAGGAGCCATCAGCCCCTATTATACTGCTGCTCTCCCCCTCACATCATGTCACTGTGTTACCAGCCCAGAGATCTGACCAGTCTCCCCACACTCTCTCTGGTGTATCTCATACATCAGGAGTCATCAGCCCCTATTATACTCCTGCTCTCCCCCTCACATCATATCACTGTATGTTACCAGCCCAGAGATCTGACCAGTCTCCTCCCCACACTCTCTGGTGTATTTCATACATCAGGAGCCATCAGCCCATATTATACTCCTGCTCTCCTCCTCACATCATGTCACTGTGTGTTACCAGCCCAGAGATCTGACCAGTCTCCCCACACTCTCTCTGGTGTATCTCATACATCAGGAGTCATCAGCCCCTATTATACTCCTGCTCTCCCCCTCACATCATGTCACTGTGTGTTACCAGCCCAGAGATCTGACCAGTCTCCTCCCCACACTCTCTGGTGTATCTCATACATCAGGAGTCATCAGCCCCTATTATACTCCTGCTCTCCCCCTCACATCATGTCACTGTGTGTTACCAGCCCAGAGATCTGACCAGTCTCCTCCCCACACTCTCTGGTGTATCTCATACATCAGGAGACATCAGCCCCTATTATACTCCTGCTCTCCCCCTCACATCATGTCACTGTGTGTTACCAGCCCAGAGATCTGACCAGTCTCCTCCCCACACTCTCTGGTGTATCTTATACATCAGGAGACATCAGCCCCTATTATACTCCTGCTCACCTCCTCACATCATGTCACTGTGTGTTACCAGCCCAGAGATCTGACCAGTCTCCTCCCCACACTCTCTGGTGTATATCATACATCAGGAGACATCAGCCCCTATTATACTCCTGCTCTCCCCTCACATCATGTCACTGTGTGTTACCAGCCCAGAGATCTGACCAGTCTCCCCACACTCTCTGGTGTATCTCATACATCAGGAGACATCAGCCCCTATTATACTCCTGCTCTCCCCCTCACATCATGTCACTGTGTTACCAGCCCAGAGATCTGACCAGTCTCCTCCACACACTCTCTGGTGTATCTCATACATCAGGAGACATCAGCCCCTATTATACTCCTGCTCTCCCCTCACATCATGTCACTGTGTGTTACCAGCCCAGAGATCTGACCAGTCTCCTCCCCACACTCTCTTGTGTATATCATACATCAGGAGCCATCAGCCCCTATTATACTCCTGCTCTCCCCCTCACATCATGTCACTGTGTGTTACCAGCCCAGAGATCTGACCAGTCTCCTCCCCACACTCTCTGGTGTATCTCATACATCAGGAGACATCAGCCCCTATTATACTCCTGCTCTTCCCTCACATCATGTCACTGTGTGTTACCAGCCCAGAGATCTGACCAGTCTCCTCCCCACACTCTCTTGTGTATATCATACATCAGGAGCCATCAGCCCCTATTATACTCCTGCTCTCCCCCTCACATCATGTCACTGTGTGTTACCAGCCCAGAGATCTGACCAGTCTCCTCCCCACACTCTCTGGTGTATCTCATACATCAGGAGTCATCAGCCACCTATTATACTCCTGCTCTCTCCTCACATCATGTCACTGTGTGTTACCAGCCCAGAGATATGACCAGTCTCCTCCCCACACTCTCTGGTGTATCTCATACATCAGGAGCCATCAGCCCCCTATTATACTCCTGCTCTCCTCCTCACATCATGTCACTGTGTGTTACCAGCCCAGAGATCTGACCAGTCTCCTCCCCACACTCTCTGGTGTATCTCATACATCAGGAGCAATCAGCCCCTATTATAGTCCTGCTCTCCCCCTCACATCATGTCACTGTGTGTTACAAGCCCAGTTGGTTACTGGTCTCTTCAGGCGTCATAAAAACCATGGTGGCGGAAATGTCATCCCAGCTCGCTGGTAATAATCAAAAGACACAACAACTGCAGCAGGCTGTAGCAGACCTAAAGTTCCTTTGGAAGACGCTGCAGTACAGCATTCATTTCTCTTACGTCCTAGAGGATGCTGGGTTTCCATTTAGTACCATGGGGTATAGACGGGTCCACTAGGAGCCAAGGGCACTTTAAGAAATTAATAGTGTGGGCTGGCTCCTCCCTCTATGCCCCTCCTACCAGACTCAGTTTAGAAAATGTGCCCGGAGGAGCTGGTCACAGATAGGAGAGCTCCTGAGGAGTTTTTCTGTTTATTATTTTGCAGGCAGGCTGGGTGTCACCAGCATGACTGCTTCTTGGGACTTAGGTGGGAGAACGGCCCAACTTCCTGATGCCTTAATGGTCCCGTTACTCCGCTGACCGGACACTGAGCTCCTGAGGGTCCTACTCGCAATCCCCACGGCGAGCGTACACACCCGCAGCATGCTGACACCCCTAACAGAGCCAGAAGTAAGAAGAGTGGTGAGTATAATGCTGGCGTCCCAGCTAGTGGGTCACCAGGGCAGATGGCGGCACATGGGTAGGAACAAGGCGGCGGCTCCAGGCTTTCAGTACACACTGAGGTGTGATCACACTGAGGGGCGAGCTGATAGTCACAATACCCAGGACACTGGCAGATACAGCCTTACAGGGGTCTTACCCATCGTGTAAGCATAAAAAGTACCTCAGGCCAGTATAAAATGCGGGAAGACCGTGCGCCATTAAGGGGGCGGAGCCTTTACTATGAGCAGATCCAGCAGCTCACCAGCGCCATTTTCTCTCTGCAGCTCACACAGAAAACGCTGCCCCTCCATATCAACTCCAGACTACCTCAGAGGTACCAGGAGGTTATAGAGGGGGGGCAGCAGTTATATCCTTACTAATACCCTACTAAGGGTATTTAGTCTGTGCCTGGGTGAGTTATTTGTTAGCTGAAGGGGCGCTGTGTGGCTGGTGTCCTCATTCCTCTGTGACTCTCTAAAGGGCTCTGTGTGGAATTGTGCTTACTGCATATTCTCGTGTGTGTGTGTGTGTGTGTGTGTGTGTGTGTGTGTGTGTGTGTACCTCACATCAAAATGTCCAAGGAGTGTGTTTCCTGCACAGCAGAATGTTTTTCCTCCCCAGGGGGATCCCTACAGTGTACTCAGGACAGTGCACATTCTCAGGCTACTGGGTCTGAACCGCCTTGGCTGGACTCCATAAGGGGGATGATTACTAATATTTCTAATAAACTCTCCCATACTGAGAAGCAGACGCAGTATTTGAGAAAGTCTGTGGATGACCTGATGAATAAAGATTCAGCTCCCCACACCTGCGCCTCTAACCCCTCTCATTTATCCACAGAAGTGTACACTGGCCCAGATATTGCAGGCTGACACTGATGACGATGCCTCAGATACAGGGGACGGTGAGGTTGGTCTGGAGGGGGGGGGTGCAGCTCTTGCTCAAGGGGTGCAGGCTCTGATAGAGGCCATTAGGGATGTATTGAAGATCTCAGAAAAAGTAACAGTAGAAGAGGAAGAATCTTATTTTAATGTAAAAAAGATCCTCGGTTACTTTCCCTGCGTCAAAAGAGTTACGTTCTCTTTTTGCAGAAACTTGGGTAAATCCAGAGAAAAAGTTTAAAATCCCTAAAAGATTGCTCGCCTCATTTCCTTTCCCTCAAGATGATAGGAAGAAATGGGAAAATCCAGCGATAGTGGACACCTCTGTATCTAGATTGTCACGTAAAATTATTTTACCTGTCCCAGGCGCAGCCTCCTTAAAGGATACGACTGACCGCGGAATTGAGACCACACTCAAATCTCTGTACACAGCTGCTGGGGTGGCAAAATGGTCAGGTAACCTAATTGATGATTTAGGTTCTCTGCATAGGAGTGACATTACTCTTGCATCACATTCAGGACTCTGCAAACGTTATGGTGAAGGCCATGAAGGAAATTGGCCTGCTCAACGCACGTGTCAGTGTCCGCACGCAGAGGCTTATGGCTACGCTAATAGACTGCGGATTCCAGGAGAAGCGTGGAGAGCCTGCCCTTCACAGGTGAGGCCTTGTTTGGAGATGGACTGGATACGTGGATATTCAAGGCGACTGCGGGTAGGTCGACATATCTTCTTTCCGCAGCAACCCCAGCTAGAAAATCATATTCTGCCCCTACGTTTAAAAACAGATCCAAAGGTTTCTCCACTGCCTTTAGAGGGGGTCGAGGAAAATACAGAAAACCTGCAACTACAGGTTCTCAAGAACAGAGCTCAGGTTCTGCTTCCTGAAAGTCTTCAGCATGACGGTGGACCACACTGCCTGGAGAAAAGGCAGGTTGGAGAACGTTTAAAGGATTTCAGTCATATCTGGGCAACATCATGCTTAAGTCTCTGGGTCAAATATCTTATTGCCCAGGGATACAGACTGGAGTTTCAAGAACTCCCACCTCACAGATTCCTCAAATCAGGATTACCAGCTCTCAGGAAGCAAGTACAATCCTGCAACAGGCAATTCAAAAGTTGGTTCAGACACAGGTCATTGTCCCAGTTCCACCTCAGCTATAGAACAAGGGTTATTTCTCTTACGTCCTAGAGGATGCTGGGGACTCCGTAAGGACCATAGGGTTTAGACGGGCTCCGCAGGCGATAGGGCACCTAAAAGAACTTTGACTATGGGTGTGCACTGGCTCCTCCCTCTATGCCCCTCCTCCAGACCTCGGTTAGATTCTGTGCCCAGAGGAGAAAGGGTACAATGCAGAGAGCTCTCCAGAGTTTTCTGTTTTGAAGAATTTTGTTAGGTTTTTTATTTTCAGGGAGTCCTGTTGGCAACAGGCTCCCTGCATCGTGGGACTGAGGAGAGAGAAGCAGAGCTGGCTTTACGGTTGGGCTCTGTTTCTAGGCTACTGGACACCATTAGCTCCAGAGGGAGTCGGAACACAGGTCTCACCTGGGGTTCGTCCCGGAGCCGCGCCGCCATCCTCCTCACAGATGCCGAAGATAGAAGCCGGGTGAGTATGAGAAGGCAGAAGACATCGGGCAGCAGAAGACATCAGATCTTCATGAGGTAAGACATTGCTCCCAGTCACACACACACAAGCAGGCACTGAAGGGTGCAGGGCGCAGGGGGGGGCGCCCTGGGCAGCAAGTTTCCTAATTTTTTGGCAATATAAAGCAGGATTAGGCTGTGGGACAGTAAATTCTAAAATCCTCCGCCATTTTTTATATAGAATTACTGGGACCGAAGCCCGCCGTCGGGTGGGCGGGGCTTGATCCTCAGCACTAACCAGCGCCATTTTCTCCACAGAAACTGCATGAGATACGCTGGCTCCCTGATCTCTCCCCTGCTGAACTTCACAGGCTGGAAAAGAGAGGAGGGGGCACTTTGGCGACGCAGTGAGTGGGAATTAAGGTTATATATATAAAAAGCGCTATCTGGTCATATATATTCCAGTGTTTTTAAGCGCTGGTGTGTGCTGGCATACTCTCTCTCCGTCTCTCCTAAGGGCCTGGTTGGGGTTTTGTCCCCTTATAGGTTAATCCCTGTGTGTGGGGGGTGTCGGTAGGTGTGTGTCGACATGTCTGAGGCAGAAGACTTCTCCAAGAAGGAGGTGGAGCAAATGAGTGGTGTGTCCCTGTCGGTTGTGCTGACTCAGAAATGGATGGACATGTGGCATATGTTGAATGCAAGTGTGGCATCTTTACATAAAAGGCTTGATAAGGCTGAATTAGGGGGGACAATCTTCGGATTGGACCGACTCACAGGGCCCGTCGGGGTCTCAAAAGCGTCCCTTAACACAAGACACTACTACCGACACGGATTCTGATTCCAGTGTTGACTATGACGAAGTAAAATTGCACCCTAGGGTGACTAAAACCATTCAGTGTATGATTGTGGCAATAAGGGATGTCTTGCATATTGAGGATGAACCTTCGGTCCCCGACACAAGGGTACACATGTTTAAGGGAAAGAAACAGATTATTAATTTTCCCACATCTCATGAATTAAATGATTTCTTTGGGAAAGCTTGGGAGACTCCAGAAAAGAGACCGCAGATCCCCAAAAGAATTTATATGGCATACCCCTTCCTAAACAGGACAGGGAGATTTGGGAATCACCCCCCACTGTGGACAAGGCCCTGACGCGCTTGTCCAAGAAAGTGGCGCTATCGTCTCCTGACACAGCGGCCCTTAAGGACCCTGCAGATCGCAGGCAAGAAACTGCCTTAAAGTGTATTTATTCTCATACGGGTGCTGTGCCAAGACCGACAATTGCGTCGGCTTGGGTGTGTAGCGCAATTGTAGCTTGGACAGATGAGCTGACAGATCACTTTGATAATATGGATAAGGATACTATATTCTTAACTCTAGCCCATATAAAAGAAACAGTCTTATTTATGAGGGATGCTCAAAGGGACATTGGATTGCTAGCTTCTAGGGCCAATGCCATGTCTATCTCTGCGAGAAGATCCTTATGGACTCGCCAATGGACGGGTGATGCAGATTCCAAAAAACATATGGAAGTACTACCCTATAAGGGAGATGTATTGTTTGGGGATGGGCTGACGGACCTGGTTTCCACAGCTACAGCAGATAAATCAATTTTTTTACCATATATTCCCCAACAGCAAAAGAAAGTACAACCCTATCAGATGCAGTCCTTTCAGTCGCACAAGTCCAGAAGAGGTCGGGGATCCTCCTTCCTCACCAGAGGTAAGGGTAGAGGCAAAAGAGCACCTGCTTCGGCAGGTGCCCAGGAACAAAAGTCCTTCCCGGCTGCTCCAAAACCCACAGCATGACGCTGGGGCTCTCCTGAGGGAGTCCGCACCGGTGGGGGCACGTCTTCGACTTTTCAGTCAGGCCTGGGTCAGATCAGACCAGAATCCCTGGGTGTTGGAAATAGTTTCCCAGGGTTACAAACTGGAATTCGAGGAGGTGCCCCCGCGCCGATTTTTCAAATCGACCCTACCAGCTTCCACATCGGAAAGGGATGTTAGCTGCAATTCAAACGCTGTGTATACAGCAAGTGATAATCAAGGTTCCCCTGCACCAGCAGGGAAGAGGTTACTACTCAACCCTATTTGTGGTCCCGAAACCGGACGGTTCAGTCAAACCTATTTTGAATCTGAAATCCCTAAACCTGTACATAAAAAGATTCAAATTCAAAATGGAATCACTCAGAGCGATAATAGCCAACATGGAGGAGGGGGAGTTTATGGTGTCTCTGGACATAAAGGATGCGTACCTTCATGTCCCCATATATGCCCCCCATCAGGAATACCTGAGATTCGCTGTACAGGATTGTCATTATCAGTTTCAGACGTTGCCATTTGGACTTCCACGGCCCCGAGGATTTTCACCAAGATAATGGTGGAAATGATGGTGGTCCTGCGCAAGCATGGAGTCACAATTATCCCATACTTGGACGATCTCCTGATAAAAGCGAGATCAAGGGACAAATTGCTGAGCAGTGTGGCGCTCTCTCTGAGAGTGCTCCAGCAACACGGTTGGATTCTAAATCTACCGAAGTCACAGTTGATTCCGACAACTCGACTACCGTTCCTAGGTGTGATACTGGATACGGAACAAATGAAGGTCTTCCTTCCAATGGAGAAAGCCCAGGACATCCAGAACATGGTCAGAGACCTGCTGAAACCGAAAAGGGTATCTGTTCACCAGTGCACTCGAGTTCTGGGAAAAATGGTGGCGGCCAATGAGGCCATTCCATTCGGAAGGTTCCATGCAAGGACTTTTCAATGGGACCTTCTGGACAAGTGGTCCGGGTCTCATCTACACTTACATCGAAAAATTATTCTGTCACCAGGTGGTTGCAAAGTGCTCACCTACTAGAGGGTCGCAGATTTGGAATTCAGGATTGGATCCTGGTTACCACGGAGCCTCCGAGGATGGGGAGCAGTCACACAAGGAAGAAATTTTCAGGGACTTTGGTCAGACCAGGAGTCATGTCTACACATCAATGTGTTGGAACTCAGGGCCATATACAACGGCCTTCGACAAGCAGAGAGTCTTCTTCAAAATCTACCGGTTCTGATTCAGTCAGACAATGCCACAGCAGTGGCTCATGTGAACTGCCAAGGCGGGACAAGAAGCAGAGTCGCGATGGCGGAAGCCACCAGGATTCTTCGCTGGGCGGAAAATCACGTGAGCGCTCTGTCGGCTGTCTTCATTCCGGGAGTGGACAACTGGGAAGCAGACACGATCTCCATCCAGGAGAGTGGGGACTTCATCAAGAAGTCTTTGCAGACATAATACGTCTTTGGGGAACTCCTCAAATAGACATGATGGCGTCACGCCTCAACAAAAAAACTTCGGAGGTATTGTGCCAGGTCTCGGGACCCTCAGGCAGTAGCAGTAGACGCTCTGATAACACCGTGGGTGTTCAAATTGGTCTACATGTTTCCTCCTCTTCCTCTCATCACAAAAGTGTTGAGGATCATAAGACAAAGAAGAGTACAGACTGGCCTCGAAGGGCCTGGTACTCAGAACTACAAGAGATGCTCACAGGAGATCCCTGGCCTCTTCCGCTGAGGGAAGACCTGTTGCAACAGGGGCCCTGTCTATTTCAAGACTTACCGCGGTTACGTTTGACGGCATGGCGGTTGAACCCCGAATCCTAGCAAAAAAGGGGATTCCGGAAGAGGTCATCCTTACTTTAATAAAGGAGGCGACGCTAAAACATTATCACCGTATCTGGCAAAAGTATGTGTCTTGGTGTGAGACCAAGAATGCACCTACGGAAGATTTTCATCTGGGTCATTTTCTCCACATTCTACAAACAGGAGTGGATATGGGCCTGAAATTAGGCTCTGTTAAGGTTCAGATTTCGGCCCTCTCGATTTTCTTTCAGAAGGAATTGGCTTCTCTTCCAGAAGTCCAGACGTTTGTAAAGGGAGTGCTTCACATCCAGCCCCCTTTTGTGCCTCCACCATAGGATCTCAACGTAGTGTTGCAGTTCCTAAAATCACACTGGTTTGAACCGCTAAACAAGGTTGAGTTGAAATTTCTTACTTGGAAGGTGGACATGTTGTTGGCCTTGGCATCAGCAAGGCGAGTATCAGAATTGGCGGCTTTGTCACACAAAAGCCCCTACTTGATTTTTCATGTGGATTGAGCTGAATTGAGGACACGACCGCAAGTTTTGCCTAAGGTGGTTTTTTCATTCCATGTGAATCAACCTATTGTGGTGCCTGTGGCTACAAGTGACCTGGAGGATTCCAGATCCCTGGACGTAGTCAGGGCCTTAAAGATTTATGTAGCCAGGGCGGTTAGTATTAGGAAAACAGAGGCCCTGTTTGTCCTGTATGTGGCCAATAAGATTGGCGCACCTGCTTCGAAGCAGACTATTGCTCGCTGGATCTGTAATACGATTCAGCAGGCTCACTCTATGGCTGGATTGCCGGTTCCAAATTCGGTTAAGGCCCATTCCACTAGGAAGGTGAGCTCTTCTTGGGCGGCTGCCCGAGGTGTCTCGGCATTACAACTTTGCCGAGCGGCGACTTGGTCGGGGTCAAACACTTTTGCTAAATTCTACAAGTTTGATACCCTGGCTGATGAGGACCTAGCGTTTGCTCAGTCGGTGCTGCAGAGTCATACGCACTCTCCTGCCCGATTGGATGCTTTGGTATAAACCCCATGGTCCTTACGGAGTCCCTCTAGGATGTAAGAGAAAATAAGATTTTAAACCTACCGATAAATCTATTTCTTGTCAAAGTCGAAAAATATTGTGATTCACAATGCCTTGTACTAACCCCAATGCACATGCCCGCTGCTCGTGCACCCACTCCCCCGTGCGTACGCATCCCCTCAGGTTGCGTAGGGGACGCTCCTACGTCTCCTGCGCATTGAGATGTGTATTTACGGCGGAGTTTGTGAGCGTCTAGCGAGCGACTCGATCGCTACATATTTAACCAATATAGGGGTATATGCAATTGCGGTCGAATTCCCGAAATTGTCGAATTTCGGGTCATTTTCGACCAAAAAAAAAAAATCGCCTATGCAATTCAGTGCTTTCCGACCAAAAAACAGACTTTCAAAATTCGACTTTTTGAAATTCGAATTTTTGCAAATTCGACTTTTCTGCAATGATACAAGTGCTGCAATTCGACCAAAGCATATTCAATTCAAGTTTGGAAATTCGACAGCAGTGCTTTTAGACAGCAAATTCGTCATTTTCAATCCGCCACACTGTGGAGGGTGAAAACAAATAAAAAAAATTTAAACATGGTTTTTTTTTTGTGTTTTTTTTTTTTGTGAATAGCAGATCTATTTATATTAGAAGGGATTAGGTACTTTTTTTTTTTTTTTGGAGGCACAAATATTATTTATATATTTTTTAAAATATTATTTATTTATTTATTTTTTTAATGCTGGAACGGTAAAATCATTAAAAAAAATGGCGTGGGGTCCCCCCTCCAAAGCATAACCAGCCTCGGGCTCTCCGAGCTGGTCCTGGTTCTAAAAATGCGGGGGAAAAATTGACAGGGGATCCCCCGTATTTTTAAAACCAGCACCGGGCTCTGCGCCTGGTGCTGGTGCCAAAAATACGGGGGACAAAAAGAGTAGGGGTCCCCCGTATTTTTAACACCAGCATCGGGCTCCACTAGCTGGACAGATAATGCCACAGCCGGGGGTCACTTTTATGCCGTGCCCTGCGGCCGTGGCATTAAATATCCAACTAGTCACCCCTGGCCGGGGTACCCTGGGGGAGTGGGGACCCCTTCAATCAAGGGGTCCCCCCCCCAGCCACCCAAGGGCCAGGGGTGAAGCCCGATGCTGTCCCCCCCCATCCAATGGGCTGCGGATGGGGGGGCTGATAGCCTTTTGTGATAATAAAAAGATATTGTTTTTTCCAGTAGTACTACAAGTCCCAGCAAGCCTCCCCGCAAGCTGGTACTTGGAGAACCACAAGTACCAGCATGCAGGAGAAAAGCGGGCCCGCTGGTATCTGTAGTACTACTGGGAAAAAATACCCAAATAAAAACAGGAGACACACACCGTCGACAGTAAAACTTTATTTCATACGTCGACACACACATACTTACCTATGTTCACACGCCGACATCGGTCCTCTTCTCCATGTAGAATCCACGGATACCTGAAAAGAAAAGTTCAATATACTCACCTCAGCCAGGGTCCAGAGATAAATCCACGTACTTGGCAAAAAAACAAACCGCAAATACCCGACCACCGGACTGAAAGGGGTTCCATGCTGACACATGGGACACCTTTCCACGAATGAGACCTGTCAGTGACAGCTGTCACAGAAAGGTCTCTAAGCCAATCAGGAAGCGCAACTACGTTGCGCTCACCTGATTGGCTGTGCGCTGTCTGAACTCAGACAGCGCATCGCACAGCCCCGTCCATTATATTCAATGGTGGGAACTTAGCGGCTAGCGGTGAGGTCACCCGCCGGTCAACGGCTGACCGGCGGGTGACCCCACCGCTACCCGCAAAGTTCCCACCATTGAAAGTAATGGAGCGGCTTTGCGATGCGCTGTCACAGTACAGACAGCGCACAGCCAATCAGGTGAGCGCCACGGAAGTAGCGATTCCTGATTGGCTGAAGGGACTTCAGTGACAGGAGTCACGTGATGTCCCGGCATTCGGGAGAAAGGGGTCTGATGTGAAAGCATTGGACCCCTTTCAGTCCGGTATGGAGCGGGTATTTGCGTATTTTTTTTTTTTTACAAGTACGTGGATTTATCTCTCTGGACGCTGGAAGGTGAGTATAATTTTTTCACAGGTACCCTCGGATCGTCGGAGACCGTGGCAGTCGGCGTGTCAACATAGGTAAGTATGTGTGTGTCGGCAGTGTGTAATAAAGTTTTACTATCAAGGTGTCTGTGTCCTGTTTTTATTTGGGTATTTTTTTCCCAGTAGCACTACAGGTACCAGCGTGCCCGTTTTTCACCCGCATGCTGGTACTTGTGGTTCTGGTTTTAAAAATACGGGGGATCCCTGGCCAATTTTTCCCCGGATTTTTAGAACCAGGACCAGCTCGATGAGCCAGAGGCTGGTTATGCTTTGGAGGGGGGACCCCACGCCATTTTTTTTTCCGGGTTTTTCCCGGTTTTTACCGTTTTTTAAAATCGCGGCAAAATCCGCCAAATCGGCCGATTTTCGCCCACGATTCTGGCGAATCCGTTTTTCATTGAATATGGTGAATTCCGGCAGGCACCTGCCGGAATTCACCTGGCGAATTGAGTCGGAAAAAAAAAGGCGAAAAATTGCCGCGATTCGCCGTGAATTGCATATACCCCATAGTGTGTTTTGTAGATAATATTCCCCTAAATAATGTCTGCGAGTATGTATAGTGTAAATGCTTCGTGGACATGGGGATTCCTCTTTGCATAATACGAAGGGTCAGACAAAGGTTGAACGATGGTGTTTAGTATCAATCTGCAGAGTATTTTATTAGAAACATTCCGGTGTTGGTTAGGAAGAGATTGTTTGCTCCTGCGTATAGTTATGTATAAAAGTAGTTTACAGACATTTACTGTATTTGCAGTTCATTATCCATGCGGTGGGAATCCTGAGGATACCTCCCACCTGAGCAGTTTGAAATAGTCACAGCCCACCTGTTCGAATCCACCTATGACCTTTTGTTATAATGCAGAGACACATTCCTGTGTCCAATGGACAATGAGATTGTAGGGACCATTGTATTGTACTGTAGGGTGTGTATATAAAGGCCACAGTTCCCTGACCGGTCAGTACTCTCTCTCATCAACGATCATCTGCTTGATATCGGAGGTCTGGGTCCGGGTTGCGCATGCGAGTATTCCCACGTATGGTATGTTCTCTGTAGCCACTTTGTTACCTTTTGTGTATGCCATTCATTCTCACTCTGTGTACTTGTGTTTACGATCGTTCGCTATTGTTTATATTTGTTTCATGTTATTCTGTTTAGTTATTAATGTTAGGTCTGTAGTGTATAAGCTGTAACTGTTTTTCTCTGACGTCCTAGTGGATGCTGGGAACTCCGAAAGGACCATGGGGAATAGCGGCTCCGCAGGAGACTGGGCACAATTAAAAGAAAGCTTTTAGACTACCTGGCTTCTCCCACTATGACCCTCCTCCAAGCCTCAGTTAGATTTTTGTGCCCGGCCGAGCTGGATGCACACTAGGGGCTCTCCTGAGCTCCTAGAAAGAAAGTATAGTTTAGTTTTTTTATTTTACAGTGAGACCTGCTGGCAACAGGCTCACTGCAACGAGGGATTAAGGGGAGAAGAAGCGAACCTACCTGCTTGCAGCTAGCTTGGGCTTCTTAGGCTACTGGACACCATTAGCTCCAGAGGGATCGACCGCAGGACCCGTCCTTGATGTTCGGTCCCGGAGCCGCGCCGCCGTCCCCCTTACAGAGCCAGAAGCAAGAAGAGGTCCGGAAAATCAGCGGCAGAAGACTTCAGTCTTCACCAAGGTAGCCAAAGTAGCCATTGCTCCTCATGCACACCTCACACTCCGGTCACTGGTGGGTGCAGGGTGCTGGGGGGGGGGGGGGGGCGACCTGAGCAGCAATAAAAACACCTTGGATGGCTAAATAATCACAATACATAGCCCCAGAGGCTATATATGTGATAATTACCCCTGCCAGAATCCATAAAAAAGCGGGAGAAAAGTCAGCCGAAAAAGGGGCGGAGCTATCTCCCTCAGCACACTGGCGCCATTTATCCCTCACAGCTCCGCTGGAAGGAAGCTCCCTGGCTCTCCCCTGCAGTCTGCACTACAGAAGGGTAAAAAAGAGAGGGGGGGCACTAAATTTAGGCGCAGTATAAAGATTATAGCAGCTATAGGGGATATAATTCAGTTAGTCCCTGTATTATATAGCGCTCTGGTGTGTGCTGGCATACTCTCTCTCTCTCTGTCTCCCCAAAGGGCTTTGTGGGGTCCTGTCCTCTGTTAGACCATTCCCTGTGTGTGTGCGGTGTGTCGGTACGGCTGTGTTGACATGTTTGATGAGGAACATTATGTGGAGGCGGAGCAGTTGCCTATAAATGTGATGTCACCCCCTGCGGGGCAGACACCTGAGTGGATGGACTTATGGAAGTAATTACGTGCAAGTGTAGACTCCTTACATAAAAAATTTGACGACATGCCAAATGCGGGACAGCCAGCTTCTCAGCTCGTGCCTGCCCAGGCGTCTCAAAGGCCATCAGGGGCTCTAAAGCGCCCGCTACCTCAGATGGCAGACACAGATGTCGACACGGATACTGATACCAGTGTCGACAATGAAGAGTCAAATTTAATGTCCACTAGGGCCATTCGTTGCATGATTGAGGCAATGAAAGAGGTATTACACATTTCTGATATAAACCCAGGTACCACAAAAAAGGGTATTATGTTTGGGGAGAAAAAACTACCAATAGTTTTTCCCCCATCTGAAGAATTAAATGAAGTGTAAAGAAGCGTGGGCTTCCCCCGATAAAAAATTGGTAATTTCTAAAAAGTTACTAATGGCGTACCCTTTCCCGCCAGAGGATAGGTCACGTTGGGAAACACCCCCTAGGGTGGATAAAGCGCTCACACGTTTGTCAAAAAAGATGGCACTACCATCTCCGGATACGGCCACCCTGAAGGAGCCTGCTGATAGAAAGCAGTAGGCGATCCTGAAGTCTGTATATACACACTCAGGCATTATACTTAGACCAGCTATTGCTTCGGCATGGATGTGCAGCGCTTCAGCTGCGTGGTCAGATTCCCTGTCGGAAAATATTGACACCCTAGACAGGGACACTATTCTGCTAACCATAGAGCATATAGTCTTATACATGAGAGATGCACAGAGGGAGATCTGCCGGCTGGCATCTAAGATAAGTGCATTGTGCATTTCTGCTAGGAGAGGCTTATGGACTCGGCAGTGGACAGGGGATGCAGATTCGAAAAGGCACATGGAAGTTTTTCCTTATAAGGGTGAGGAGTTATTCGGGGATGGTCTCTCAGACCTAGTTTCCACAGCAACAGCTGGGAAGTCAGCTTTTTTGCCCCATGTTCCCTCACAGCCTAAGAAAGCGCCGTATTATCAGGTACAGTCCTTTCGACCCCAGAAAAACAGGCGGGGAAAAGGCGGGTCCTTTCTGTCCAGAGGCAGAGGTAGGGGAAAAAGGCTGCAACAAACAGCAGGTTCCCAGGAACAAAAGTCCTCCCCCGCTTCTACCAAGTCCACCGCATGACGGTGTGGCTCCACAGGCGGAGCCAGGTACGGTGGGGGGCCGCCACAAAAATTTCAGCGATCAGTGGGCTCGCTCACAGGTGGATCCCTGGATCCTCCAAGTAGTATCTCAGGGGTACAAGCTGGAATTCGAGGCGTCTCCCCCCTGCCGTTTCCACAAATCTGCCTTGCCGATTACTCCCTCAGGCAGGGAGGCTGTGCTAGCGGCAATTCACAAGCTGTATTCCCAGCAGGTGATAGTCAAGGTGCCCCTACTTCAACAAGGACGGGGTTACTATTCCACACTGTTTGTGGTACTGAAACCGGACAGTTCGGTGAGACACATTTTATATTTAAAATCCTTGAACACATACATAAAAAAATTCAAGTTCAAGATGGAATCGCTCAGGGCGGTTATTGCAAGCCTGGACGAGGGGGATTACATGGTATCTCTGGACATCAAGGATGCTTACCTGCTTGTCCCCATTTACCATCCTCCACCAGGAGTACCTCAGATTTGCCATTACCAATTCCAGACGCTGCCGTTTGGACTGTCCACGGCACCGAGGGTGTTTACCAAGGTAATAGCGGAAATGATGATACTCCTTCGAAAAAAGGGAGTTTTAATTATCCCGTACTTGGACGATCTCCTTATAAAGGCGAGGTCCAAGGAGCAGTTGTTGGTCGGGGTAGCACTATCTCGGGAAGTGCTACAACAGCACGGATGGATTCTAAACATTCCAAAGTCACAGCTGGTTCCTACCACATGCCTACTGTTCCTGGGGATGGTTCTGGACACAGAACAGAAGAAAGTGTTTCTCCCGATGGAGAAGGCCAAGGAGCTGTCATCTCTAGTCAGAGACCTCCTGAAACCAAAACAGGTATCGGTGCATCACTGCACACGAGTCCTGGGAAAAATGGTAGCTTCCTACAAAGCAATTCCATTCGGCAGGTTCCATGCAAGAACCTTTCAGTGGGACCTCTTGGACAAGTGGTCAGGATCGCATCTTCAGATGCATCGGCTGATAACCCTGTCTCCAAGGACCAGGGTATCTCTGCTGTGGTGGCTGCAGACGGCTCATCTTATAGAGGGCCGCAGATTCGGCATACAGGACTGGGTCCTGGTGACCACAGATGCCAGCCTACGAGGCTGGGGGGCAGTCACACAGGGAAGAAATATCCAAGGACTTTGGTCAAGTCAGGAGTCGTCCCTACACATAAATATTCTGGAACTGAGGGCCATTTACAATGCCCTAAGTCAGGCAAGGCCCCTGCTTCAAACCCAGCCGGTTCTGATCCAATCAGACAACATCACGGCAGTCGCCCATGTAAACCGACAGGGCGGCACAAGAAGCAGGATGGCGATGGCAGAAGCCACAAAGATTCTCCGATGGGCGGAAAATCACGTCTTAGCACTGTCAGCAGTGTTCATTCCAGGAGTGGACAACTGGGAAGCAGATTTCCTCAGCAGACACGACCTACACCCGGGAGAGTGGGGACTTCATCCAGAAGTCTTCCAACTGATGGTAAACTGTTGGGAAAGGCCACAGGTGGACATGATGGCATCTCGCCTAAACAAAAAACTACAGAGATATTGCGCAAGGTCAAGGAACCCTCAGGCGATAGCTGTGGACGCCCTAGTGACACCGTGGGTGTACCAGTCGGTTTATGTGTTCCCTCCTCTGCCTCTCATACCAAAGGTACTGAGAATAATAAGAAGACGAGGAGTAAGGACTAAACTCGTGGTTCTGGATTGGCCAAGAAGAGCTTGGTATCCGAAACTTCAAGAAATGATCTCAGAGGACCCATGGCCTCTGCCGCTCAGACAGGACCTGCTGCAGCAGGGGCCCTGTCTGTTCCAAGACTTACCGCGTCTGCGTTTGATGGCATGGCGGTTGAACACCGGATCCTAAAAGAAAAGTGCATTCCGGAGGAAGTAATTCCTACGCTGATTAAAGCCAGGAAAGATGTCACTGCAAAACATTATCACCGCATATGGCGGAAATATGTTGCTTGGTGTGAGGCCAGGAAGGCCCTAACAGAGGAATTTCAGCTGGGTCGATTTCTGCACTTTCTACAGTCAGGAGTGACTATGGGCCTATAATTGGGTTCCATTAAGGTCCAGATCTCGGCTCTGTCGATTTTCTTTCAGAAAGAACTGGCTTCACTGCCTGAAGTTCAGACATTTGTTAAGGGAGTGCTGCGTATTCAGCCCCCTTTTGTGCCTCCAGTGGCACCTTGGGATCTCAACGTGGTGTTGGGTTTCCTAAAGTCACATTGGTTTGAGCCACTAAAAACCGTGGATTTGAAATATCTCACGTGGAAAGTGGTCATGCTGTGTTGGCCTTGGCTTCGGCCAGGCGTGTGTCAGAATTGGCGGCTTTGTCATGTAAAAGCCCTTATCTGATTTTCCATATGGATAGGGCGGAATTGAGGACTCGTCCTCAGTTTCTCCCTAAGGTGGTATCTGCTTTTCATTTGAACCAACCTATTGTGGTGCCTGCGGCTACTAGGGACTTGGAGGATTCCAAGTTACTGGACGTAATCAGGGCCTTGAAAATCTATGTTTCCAGGACGGCTGGAGTCAGGAAAACTGACTCGCTGTTTATTCTGTATGCACCCAACAAGCTGGGTGCTCCTGCTTCAAAGCAGACTATTGCTCGCTGGACTGTAGCACAATTCAGCTTGCACATTCTGCGGCTGGACTGCCGCATCCTAAATCTGTAAAAGCCCATTCCACGAGGAAGGTGGGCTCTTCTTGGGCAGCTGCCCGAAGGGTCTCGGCTTTACAACTTTGCCGAGCTGCTACTAGGTCAGGGTCTAACACTTTTGCAAAATTCTACAAATTTGATACCCTGGCTGAGGAGGACCTTGAGTTCTCTCATTTGGTGCTGCAGAGTCATCTGCACTCTCCCGCCCATTTGGGAGCTTTGGTATAATCCCCATGGTCCTTACGAAGTCCCAGCATCCACTTAGGACGTCAGAGAAAATAAGATTTTACTCACCGGTAAATCTATTTTTCGTAGTCCGTAGTGGATGCTGGGCGCCCATCCCAAGTGCGGATTGTCTGCAATACTTGTATATAGTTATTGTTAACTAAAGGGTTATTGTTGAGCCATCTGTTGAGAGGCTCCGTTAATATTTCATACTGTTAACTGGGTATAATATCACGAGTTATACGGTGTGATTGGTGTGGTTGGTATGAGACTTACCCGGGATTCAAAATCCTTCCTTATTGTGTCAGCTCTTCAGGGCACAGTATCCTAACTGAGGTCTGGAGGAGGGTCATAGTGGGAGGAGCCAGTTACACCAGGTAGTTCTAAAGCTTTCTTTAGATGTGCCCAGTCTCCCACGGAGCCGCTATTCCCCACGGTCCTTACGGAGTCCCAGCATCCACTACGGACTACGAGAAATAGATTTACCGGTGAGTAAAATCTTATTTTTATTACTTTATTCAGCTCTTTATACACTTAACTTTGTGTTTAATATTTCAACGATTTATCTTACATACTTTACTGTACTTAATAAAGGTTATATATTATTTATTAGTGCGCAAACAGGACAGCACTTTCTCTTCTATGGTGTTTTATTATAGCAATGTCCATGTCACCTCTAGTAATCCCACATGAGCATCCATGTCACCTCCTAGTAATCCCACATGAGCGTCCATGTCACCTCTAGTAATCCCACATGAGCGCCCACGTCACCTCTAGCAATCCCACATGAGCGTCCGTGTCACCTCTAGTAATCCCACATGAGCGCCCGTGTCACCTCTAGTTATCCCAAATGAGCGTCCATGTCACCTCTAATAATCCCTCATGTCACCTCCTAGTAATCCCCCAAAAGCATCCATGTCACCTCTAGTAATCCCACATGAGCGCCCGTGTCACCTCTAGTAATCCCACATGAGCGTCCATGTCACCTCTAGTAATCCCACATGAGCATCCGTGTCACCTCTAGTATGCCCACATGAGCGTTCCATGTCACCTCTATTAATCCCACATGAGGGTCCGTGTCACCTCTAGTAATCCCACATGAGCGTCCGTGTCACCTCTAGTAATCCCACATGAGCGCCCATGTCACCTAGTAATCCCACATGAGTGTCCATGTCACCTCTAATAATCCCCCATGAGCGTCCATGTCACCTCTAGTAATCCCACATGAGCGTCCATGTCACCTCTAATAATCCCACATGAGTGTCTGTGTCACCTCTAGTAATCCCACATGAGCGTCCATGTCCCCTCTAGTAATCCCACATGAGCGCCAATGTCCCCTCTAGTAATCCCACATGAGCGCCAATGTCCCCTCTAGTTATCCCACATGAGCGTCCGTGTCACCTCTAGTAATCCCACATGAGCGCCCACGTCACCTCTAGTAATCCCACATGAGCGCCCACGTCACCTCTAGTAATCCCATATGAGCGTCCGTGTCACCTCTAGTAATCCCATATGAGCGTCCGTGTCACCTCTAGTAATCCCATATGAGCGTCCGTGTCACCTCTAGTAATCCCACATGAGCGCCCACGTCACCTCTAGTAATCCCATATGAGCGTCCGTGTCACCTAGTAATCCCACATGAGCGCCCATGTCACCTAGTAATCCCACATGAGTGTCCATGTCACCTCTAATAATCCCCCATGAGCGTCCATGTCACCTCTAGTAATCCCACATGAGCGTCCATGTCACCTCTAATAATCCCACATGAGCGTCTGTGTCACCTCTAGTAATCCCACATGAGCGCCCACGTCACCTCTAGTAATCCCACATGAGCGCCCACGTCACCTCTAGTAATCCCATATGAGCGTTCGTGTCACCTCTAGTAATCCCATATGAGCGTCCGTGTCACCTCTAGTAATCCCATATGAGCGTCCGTGTCACCTCTAGTAATCCCATATGAGCACCCACGTCACCTCTAGTAATCCCATATGAGCGTCCGTGTCACCTCTAGTAATCCCATATGAGCGTCCGTGTCACCTCTAGTAATCCCACTTGAGCGTCCATGTCACCTCTAGTAATCCCACTTGAGCCTTCAGTGTTGATCAAGCTCCAGTCTAAGCATCCTAGTTTTTTGTTTTTTAATAAACATAAAAGCACTGATTACAGGTAAAAAAAAAAGTGGCAGTTATAGAATTATATATTGTATCCTGTTACATCCTGGGTCTTGTCTGCTCATTTTATATATTAATGTATTTTATTTCCAGCAGATGGACCCACAAGCAGGAATATCTCAGAAGGACATCTAATGTTATCCCTGGATTGTGAAATAACAGATAACGACAGTAGACAGGATTCTCCAGGAGATAACCTCATTACCCCAATTATACATCCAGCTCTATCAACTGATCCCCCTGATCCTGGGAAATGTTCTCCTGATCACTCTGATATTGGTGCATCTATTACAGCTCTGAGATTAGATACAGAGTTTCCCTGTTCTACAGATGCCAAATGTTTTACACAGAACACAAACCGTATTACTCATCAGCCAGCTAAGGCAGGTGGGAGGCCATTTCCATGTTCTGAGTGTGGGAAATGTTTTACATATAAATCAGATCTTGTTACACATCAGAGACGTCACACTGGTGAGAAGCCATTTCCATGTTCTGAGTGTGGGAAATTTTTTACAAGTAAATCAAATCTTGTTACACATCAGAGACTTCACACAGGTGAGAAGCCGTATTCCTGTTCTGAGTGTGGGAAATGTTTTGCACAGAAATCTGATCTTTTTAAACATCAGAGAAGTCACACAGGTGAGAAGCCGTATTCCTGTTCTGAGTGTGGGAAATGTTTTGCATCGAAATCATATCTTGTTACACATCAGAGAAGTCACACAGGTGAGAAGCCGTATTCCTGTTCTGAGTGTATGAAATGTTTTCCACAGAAATCAGATCTTATTACACATCAGAGAAGTCACACAGGTGAGAAGCCGTATTCCTGCTCTGAGTGTGGGAAATTTTTTGCATCGAAATCAAATCTTGTTACACATCAGAGAAGTCACACAGGTGAGAAGCCGTATTCCTGTTCTGAGTGTGGGAAATGTTTTACATCGAAATCGGATCTTTTTAAACATCAGAGAAGGCACACAGGTGAGAAGCCGTATTCCTGTTCTGAGTGTATGAAATGTTTTACACAGAAATCAGGTCTTGTTACACATCAGAGAAGGCACACAGGTGAGAAGCCGTATTCCTGTTCTGAGTGTATGAAATGTTTTCCACAGAAATCAGGTCTTGTTACACATCAGAGAAGTCACACTGGTGAGGAGCCATTTCCATATTCTGAGTGTGGGACATTTTTTACAAATAAATCAAATCTTGTTACACATCAGAGAAGTCACACAGGTGAGAAGCCGTATTCCTGTTCTGAGTGTGGGAAATGTTTTGCACATAAATCGTCTCTTTTTAAACATCAGAGAAGTCACACAGGTGAGAAGCCGTATTCCTGTTCTGAGTGTGGGAAATTTTTTGCATCGCAATCAATTCTTGTTACACATCAGAGAAGTCACACAGGTGAGAAGCCGTATTCCTGTTCTGAGTGTGGGAAATGTTTTGTATCGAAACCAAATCTTGTTACACATCAGAGAAGTCACACAGGTGAGAAGCCATATTCCTGTTCTGAGTGTGGGAAATGTTTTCCACAGAAATCGGCTCTTGTTACACATCAGAGAAGTCACACAGGTGAGCAGCCATATTCCTGTTCTGAGTGTGGGAAATGTTTTGCACACAAATCATCTTTTGTTAGTCATCAGAGAAGTCACACAGGTGAGAAGCCGTATTCCTGTTCTGTGTGTGGGAAATGTTTTCCACAGAAATCGGCTCTTGTTACACATCAGAGAAGTCACACAGGTGAGAAGCCGTATTCCTGTTCTGAGTGTGGGAAATTTTTTGCAACGAAATCAAATCTTGTTACACATCAGAGAAGTCACACAGGTGAGAAGCCGTATTCCTGTTCTAAGTGTGGGAAATGTTTTACACAGAAATCAGGTCTTGATACACATCAGCGATTTCACAGGTCAGAAGCCATTTTCATGCTGTGAGAGAAATAAATCCGCTCTTGTTGAACATATTAGACATTACCCAAGCACGGAACCATTTAAATCTTCTGGAGTATAATTATCACTGTCATGCAATGTTCCTCAAGGGTCAATCCTATCTCCTATGCTTCATGCAATATACAGTCTGGTCCATATATGTTGGGACATCGACACAATTCTCATATTTTGGGCTGTATACACCACCACAATGGATTTGAAATTAAACAAACAAGATGTGCTTTAACTGCAGACTTTCCGCTTTAATTTGAGGGTATATACATCAAAATCAGGTGAATGGTGTAGGAATTAAAAGGTTTTTATATGTGCCTCCCACTTTTTAAGGGACCAAAAGTAATGGTACAAACTAAACAATCCTAAATCAAATATGGTAAATCAGTAGATCAGTGCGCTCGTCCAGTTCAACAAAAAATACTTTACTACTTAATGTGGTCGCAGTCCGGATCAGTGTTTCGTGAATTGAGCTTTGACATATTTTCCTAGGGCGATCTGATTACCATCTCCTAGATGAAGACCTGGATACAATATCCATACTGATATGCAAATATTTATCTGGTACGCATATAAATTTTGTGTGATAACTGAATTTAATCCCACATACGGAAATATACTCGCTATATAGCGATTCTTTGTGTCTCCTAGCAGCATTTAGATCCCAGCAGTAACCTGGACTAAAGAATGGGGGACGGATACGCCATGTGTCAAGCCGTAATCCGTACGCTATAATATTCTTGCGTGTGACAAAACTAGTGATGAGCGGATTCGGTTTTACTCTGTTCTCAAAACGGCATCTTATTGGCTTACAGATGTCATGTGTTTTGTATAGCCAAAAAGATTCTGTTTTGAGATCCGAGTAAAACCGAATCCGCTCATCACTAGACAAAACTGATTGAAAAATACTACACCATAGTCGCTCTCTTGTTTCTTCCTTTGTTTCCAGAATCCTAAATAAAACTTTTACTTTTTAATACTTTGTTGCAAATCCTTTTGTCAGTTACAGCCTGAAGTCTGGAAAGCATAGACATCACCAGACGCTGGGTTTCATCCCTGGTGATGCTATGCCAGGCCTCTACTGCAAATGTCTTCAGTTCCTGCTTGTTCTTGGGGCATTTTCTCTTCCGTTTTGTCTTCATCAAGTGAAATGCATGCTCAATCGGATTCAGGTCAGGTGATTGACTTGGCCATTGCATAACATTCCACTTATTTGCCTTAAACGCTTTGGTTGCTTTCGCAGTATGCGTCGGGTCATTGTCCATCTGCACTGTGAAGCGCCTTCCAGTGAGTTCCGAAACATTTGACTGAATATGAGCAGATAAAACTGCCCAAAACACTTCAGCATTCATCCTGCTGCTTTTATCAGCAGTCACATCAATAAATACAAGGAAACCAGTTCCATTGGCATCCATACATGCCCACGCCATGACACTACCACCACCATGCTTCACTGATGAGCTGGTAGGTTTTGGATCATGAGCAGTTCCTTTCCTTCTCCATACTCTTTTCTTCCCATCACTCTGGTACAAGTTGATATTTGTCTCATCTGTCCATAGGATGTTGTTCCAGTACTGTAAAGGCTTTTTTAGATGTTGTTTGCAAACTCTAATCTGGTCTTCCTGTTTTATTGCTCACCAATGGTTTACATCTTGTGGTGAACCCTCTATATTCACTCTTGTGAAGTCTTCTCTTGATTGTTGACTTTGACACATATACACCTATCTCCTGGAGAGTGTTCTTGATCTGGGCAACTGTTGTGATGGGGTTCGTGCTATTTAGTACACTAGTAGTGTACTAAATAGCACGAACAGCTTGTAACGTAGAGTGGCAAGTTTAATCTTTCTATGTATAATGGAGAGAAATAAAAGCTCCTCCCTAAGTTCCTGGATGCCAAATCACTGTCCTTAGTATCTCTGTACGTTTTTTCTATTAGAGTACTAATTAGCACAAACAGCTTATAATGAACAACACAGATTCTCACAACACAGATTCTCTAATGCCGACGATCTACAGTACTGTGTTGCTCGAACAGTTAGTTGCGTCAGAATACACTAATTTATACTTACTGGTATGTCTATACGTGCTCATTACCGCTGTGTATTTTAGATAGTGAATGAGTCACTCCTGCAGATTTATCCCGATTTGTGTGAAACCTGTGTGCACCCTTCTGTTGAATGTTTTACAATGGATTACACAGAAAAAATAATAAAGTGAATGTGACGGGAACACAAAAAAAATTGACACTTTGGGAATCGAACCCGGTACTCTCAGCATGGCAGACCGGAGCCTTCATCGCTAGCCCACAGCACTGCACGGAAAATACTCAAGTTCATGTGTAAAAGTACTACAAAGAGCGATTCCTCCCCATTGGTCTTTGTTTATGCCGTTAGGGGACTCGGACGCTCATTTCGTGCACTGTACATACTGTAAAGTCAATGAGCTACATTAGTTGTGTCTGCATACACAAGTGTTTTAACACGTTCATTTGCATCTGTATAAACTATACACACAGGGATTTGGCATCCAGAAACTTAGGGAGGAGCTTTTATCTCTCCCCATTATACTTAATACTACGGGATTTGGACACTCGCATATCCCTAACATCAATAGACCATACTGTATCTGTAACACGTTCATTTGCATCTGTATATGCTGTACTATTTGCACCTTTACTGTATATACTGTTATAGACTTTATGACATACTGTAGCATAATGTAGCGTAATGAGATGCACCAGTAAAGTAGTTCTTATGCTGTAGTTCAGTATTGTATTTTAATGGAGACCACACGCTTGCGCATTGGTGATTTAAAAAAGCGACATCTGGTGGATGATCTTAGGTATAACACTCAAAGGTAACGCCAAACGCTCTGTGTGCCTTCCTACGACTAGGCGCGCCTCCTTGCGCCCAGGTACGCTGCGTATGCCTGATCGCGACTAACGCCTCAGCCAGCCAAGATAACGGAGGACCCATCTGTATATTTACTTCCTAAATAATACATCCCAAATGCTTAGGTCTTTTTTCTGCTGTTTATTTTGTATCTTGTGCTTTGTGTAAATGTGAATGTCTAATACCAGTTTGCACAATCTGTATTGCTGCACGACAATATGGCGGCCATTGGAACGTGTTTTCACTTCTTCTAGTTTGCCTAACTTGTTGCAGACACTCATCTTGATAAGGAGTGCCGAGTGTTTTCTGATACAAGATCCTGTCCATATATACCCTGTGCATTAGAGTCACCCGGGTTTCATCTGCGGTGGTTTGTTGTATGTTACATCTATATGACAAAGCCCATAAATCAAGCTTGGTCGGACAAGACAGTGTCCACGTGCTTCTGCTGTATATGGAATAACCCTCTTTGTCGACAAAAACCTTCCCTTCACCATTCACAATGTCCACCATTGCCCTTTCAGAAGGGACACAACTTTGCTTGTTCCACCTACTTCACAGAGCCCAGGACCATCTCCATGACCATGTCATGTTTATCTGGGAGGTTCATGGCCTGAGATGACCACAGAACCACCAGGTAGTTGCCAAGGAGAGAGAGGGGGAGAGCTGTCAATAGCAGCTGGTAAGAGGGGTGGTAAATCCCCTGGTGGATAAATATACAGCAAAAGAAAAGAATTACCAGCGCTGGCTGATCATGTATGATTAATAGGTACTATACATCCGAAAGGCTTAGTGAATTAAAAACCACAGTTATTCCACATGTAAAAACACACACAAAAAATAAATAAAATAAATAACATTGAGAAATAAATGATTAAAAATTAGAATATGCCACAATATGCCTGTGTTGATGATTTAGATGTCCACATGAACTGCTAGTGATGGACGTTTCCAGTGACATTGGTCCTCTCTGAGTGTCATTATCCGTTGATGTGGACATCTAAATCATCAACTCAGGCATATTGAGGCATATTCTAATTTTTAATTTATTTCTTAATTTATTTATTTTTTAATGTGTTTTTACATGTGGAATAAATGTGTTTTTTAATTCACTAATCCTTTCGGATGTATAGTACCTATTAATCATACATGATCAGCCAGCGCTGGTAATTCTTTTCTTTTGCAGTGGCCAAGAAGAACCCAGACTCCCCAGGAAGTGGAGAGTCCAAAGATCCACCCCGCATGAGGTAAAGAAGGGACAACCACAGGGTCTGGCTCACCTATTTCCTTCCTAAAAGCTGCTCTTTACCCAGTTTGGTACCTGTGGGATCCCACTCCAATTTCCCTTGAGAGTCCTTACTAATCCCTTCTGAGCCTACTAGTTCCTTCCTCTTCCAACCACTCCTCCTTTTTAAGCTTTTCACCACCTGCTGTGTGAGTCCCATCCAACTACTCCATTCCTTGACTCATTGGTGTAGCAACCCCCTTCTCCCACCCCCACCACACTGCTATACTGCAGTTAAGCTGTGAGGCTTGCTGCTAGCAGTACTCACTACTACATGTATTGTATTCCAATGCTGTAAGATCCTTAGACAAAGAAGTCACACACACCCATGTAATATGAAGCTTCTGAGGAATATAAGTAGAGCTAACCAGAGAGCTGAAAGAGATTCTGTGCTCCTTGACTAAGAAGTGATGTTCTGTCAGGAGTTTGTGGTGGGAATTGTCATGTGGAATTGGATTACAGAGGTGTGCTGAGCGGTTTATAGCCCATACTGTTCAATAAATCACTGTTGGTTTTTCATCTACCACTGTGCCTGAGTGATTTGGAACCCAGTATCTTCACAGCTACTATCGATGGCGGGTAACTACCTGGCTCTCTGCCTTTGATGGTAAAACTAGTTATCATCAGGTATAGACCATCAATGATTCCAGATCATCAATGGTTGATGGCCAATCCTAGACCAGACCCTGAGAGACCACAGCCACCACCAGATCCACAATGTGTACCTAGAAGCTTCCACATCTGGCACTTGGTCACCCACCATCAGATCTACCTTCTCCTAGAGAGCCACCTTCACAGCTTTCCACATCTAAGCTGGAACTCTGCAGGTTTCCTTCACCACCAGCTTGGATCTCCTTTGCATTAGCATACTGGCTAGCCTCACACAGGTCCATGGAATCAGCATTATGATAACTTTTGACTCTCTATTTGCTGCAGCTGCTGTATAGTTCCTGTGATTTCCTCCAGCTTATTAACCAGCTGCACCAGCTCCTCATTTCATGTAACTCTCCCAGCTGCTGTAACAGTTTTTTCTCTGACGTCCTAGTGGATGCTGGGGACTCCGTAAGGACCATGGGGAATAGACGGCTCCGCAGGAGACTGGGCACTCTAAAGAAAGATTTAGGACTACCTGGTGTGCACTGGCTCCTCCCCCTATGGCCCTCCTCCAAGCCTCAGATTTCTGTGCCCGGCTGAGCTGGATGCACACTAGGGGCTCTCCTGAGCTCCTAGAAAGAAAGTATATTTTAGGTTTTTTATTTTCAGTGAGACCTACTGGCAACAGGCTCACTGCACCGAGGGACTAAGGGGAGAAGAAGCGAACCTACCTAAGTGGTGGTAGCTTGGGCTTCTTAGGCTACTAGACACCATTAGCTCCAGAGGGATCACACACAGGACCCGACCTCGTCGTCCGTTCCCGGAGCCGCGCCGCCGTCCCCCTTACAGAGCCAGAAGCAAGAAGGTCCGGAAAAGTGGCGGCTGAAGACTTCTGTCTTCTCCAAGGTAGCGCACAGCACTGCAGCTGTGCGCCATTGCTCCTCATGCACACCACACACTGCAGTCACTGATGGGTGCTGGGGGGGGGGGGCGCCCTGAGCAGCAATATTAACACCTTGGCTGGCAAACTGGCACCATATATAGCCCCAGGGGCTATATGGGTGTATATTAACCCCTGCCAGATATATTAAAATAGCGGGAGAAAGCCTGCCGAAAAAGGGGCGGGGCCATCTCCCTCAGCACACTGGCGCCATTTTCCCTCACAGCTCCGCTGGAAGGATCACTCCCTGGCTCTCCCCTGCAGTCCTGCACTACAGAAAAGGGTAAAAAAGAGAGGGGGGGGCACAAATTAGGCGCAGTATAAATATATTATGCAGCTATAAGGGGAAAACACTTTTATAGGTGATATCCCTGTGATATATAGCACTCTGGTGTGTGCGGGCATACTCTCCCTCTGTCTCCCCAAAGGGCTTTGTGGGGTCCTGTCCACTGTAAGAGCATTCCCTGTGTGTCTGCTGTGTGTCGGTACTGCTGGGTCGACATGTATGAGGAGGACAATGATGTGGAGGCGGAGCAAATGCCTGTGAATGTGATGTCACCCCCTGCGGGGTCGACACCTGTGTGGTTGGACTTATGGAAGGAATTATGTGAAAGTGTCAACTCCTTACACAAAAGGTTTGACGACATAGAACAGCCGGCTACTCAGCTTGTGCCTGTTCCAGCGTCTCAAATGTCATCAGGGGCTTCAAAATGCCCGCTACCTCAGGTGACAGATACAGACGTCGACACGGATACCAACTCCAGTGTCGACGACGATGAGACTAGTGTACCCTCCAATAGGTCCACCCGTTACATGATTGAGGCAATGAAAAATGTTTTACACATTTCTGATAATACCCCAGGTACCACAAAAAAGGGTATTATGTTTGGTGAGAAAAAGCTACCTGTAGTTTTTCCTGCATCTGAGAAATTAAATGAGGTGTGTGAGGAAGCGTAGACTTCCCCCTATAAGAAATTGATAATTTCTAAATGGTTATTGGCAGCGTACCCTTTCCCGCCAGAGGATAGGTCACGTTGGGAAACACCCCCTAGGGTAGATAAGGTGCTGACACGCATATCAAAGAAGGTGGCACTACCGTCTCCGGATACGGCCGCCCTGAAGGCGCCTGCTGATAGGAAGCAGGAAACTACCCTAAAAGCTATCTACACACACACAGGCATTATATTGCGACCAGCGATTGCATCAGCTTGGATGTGCAGTGCTGCTGCTGCGTGGTCAGATTCCCTGTCGCATAATATTGATACCATGGATAGGGACAATATTTTGCTGACGATTGAGCATATAAAAGATGCAGTCTTATACATGCGTGATGCACAGAGGGATATTTGCCGGCTGGCATCAAAAATAAGCGCTATGTCCATTCCTGCCAGAAGGGGGTTATGGACTCGGCAATGGTCTGGTGATGCCGACTCGAAACAGCACATGGATTTTTTGCCCTATAAGGGGGTGGAACTGTTTGGGGAGGGTCTTTCGGACCTCGTGTCCACAGCTACTGCTGAGAAATCGACCTTTTTGCCACAGGCTACCCCACAGCAAAAGAAAGCACCGTATTATCAGGTACAGTCCTTTCGGCCCCAGAAAAGCAAGAGGGCTAGAGGCTCATCCTTTCTGCCGAGAGGCAAAGGTAGAGGAAAAAAGCTGCAACACACAGCTAGTTCCCAAGAGCAGAAGTCCTCCCCCACGTACGGTAAGTCCACAGCATGACGCTGGGGCTGCTCAGGCGGACCCGGGTATGGTGGGGGCCCGTCTCAGGAATTTCAGCGCTCAGTGGGATCTCTCACAAGTGGATCCCTGGGTTTTTCAAGTAATATCTCAGGGGTACAGGCTGGAATTCGAGACGTCTCCCCCCCGCCGTTTCCTAAAATCTGCCTTACCGGCAACTCCCTCTGCCAGGGAGGCGGTGTTGGTGGCTGTTCAAAAAGTGTATTCACAGCAAGTGATTGTCAAGGTACCCCTCCTCAAGCAAGGAAAGGGTTACTATTCCACAATGTTTGTGGTACCGAAACCGGATGGTTCGGTGAGACCCATCTTAAATCTAAAATCCTTGAACACTTATATCAAAAGGTTCAAGTTCAAGATGGAATCGCTTAGGGCGGTTATTGCGAGCCTGGACGAGGGGGATTACATGGTATCCCTGGACATCAAGGATGCGTACCTGCATGTCCCCATTTACCCTCCTCACCAGGAGTACCTCAGATTTGTGGTACAGGACTGTCACTATCAGTTCAATACGCTGCCGTTTGGGTTGTCCACGGCACCGAGGGTCTTTACCAAGGTAATGGCCGAAATGATGATACTCCTTCGCAAGAAAGGAGTTTTAATTATCCCGTACTTGGACGATCTCCTGATAAAGGCGAGGTCCAAGGAACAGTTGGTAGTGGGAGTAGCACTTTCTCGGGAAGTGCTACAACAGCACGGCTGGATTCTCAATATTCCAAAGTCACAGCTGGTCCCGACGACACGTCTTCTGTTCCTGGGAATGATTCTGGACACAGACCAGAAAAGAGTGTTTCTTCCAGTGGAAAAAGCCGAGGAGTTGTCATCTCTAGTCAGAGACCTCCTAAAACTGGGACAGGTGTTAGTACATCAATGCATACGAGTCCTGGGAAAAATGGTGGCTTCGTACGAGGCAATTCCATTCGGAAGGTTCCACGCAAGGACTTTCCAGTGGGACCTGTTGGACAAATGGTCCGGGTTCCATCTCCAGATGCAACAGCGGATAACCCTGTCGGCAAGAACCAGGGTGTCGCTGCTGTGGTGGCGGCAGAGTGCTCATCTACTAGAGGGCCGCAGATTCGGAATACAGGACTGGGTCCTGGTGACCACGGATGCCAGCCTTCAGGGCTGGGGTGCAGTCACACAGGGAAGAAATTTCCAAGGACTGTGGTCAAATCAGGAGATTTCGCTTCACATAAATATTCTGGAGCTAAGGGCCATTTACAATGCCCTAAGCCAAGCAAGACCACTGCTTCAGAACCGGCCGGTGCTGATCCAATCAGACAACATCATGGCGGTCGCCCATGTAAACAGACAGGGCAGCACAAGAAGCAGGAAGGCAATGGCAGAAGCCACAAGGATTCTCCGATGGGCAGAGAATCATGTGTTAGCACTGACAGCAGTGTTCATTCCGGGAGTGGATAACTGGGAAGCAGACTTCCTGAGCAGGCACGACCTCCACCCGGGAGAATGAGGACATCATCCAGAAGTCTTCCAAATGCTGATACACCGCTGGGAAAGACTACAGGTGGACATGATGGCGTCCCGCCTCAACAAAAAGCTAAAAAGATATTGCGCCAGGTCAAGGGACCGTCAGGCGATCGCTGTGGACGCTCAAGTGACACCGTGGGTGTACCAGTCGGTTTATGTGTTTCCTCCTCTGCCTCTCATACCCAAGGTACTGAGAATAATAAGAAGGCGAGGAGTGAAAACTATTCTCGTGGTTCCGGATTGGCCAAGAAGAGCTTGGTACCCGAAACTTCAAGAGATGCTTGCAGAGGACCCTTGGCCTCTGCCGCTCAGACAAGACCTGCTGCAGCAGGGACCCTGTCTGTCCAAGACTTACCGCGGCTACGTTTGACGGCATGGCGGTTGAACGCCGGATCCTAAAGGAAAAAGGCATTCTGGAGTCATCCCTACCCTGATCAAGGCCAGGAAGGATGTCACCGCAAAACATTATCACCGCATTTGGCGGAAATATGTTGCTTGGTGTGAGGCCAAGAAGGCCCCAACGGAGGAATTTCAACTGGGTCAATTCCTGCATTTCCTGCAAGCAGCTGTGACATTGGGCCTCAAATTGGGGTCCATTAAGGTCCAGATCTCGGCTCTGTCGATTTTCTTCCAGAAAGAACTGGCTTCACTGCCTGAAGTACAGACATTTGTTAAGGGAGTTCTGCATATTCAGCCTCCTTTTGTGCCCCCAGTGGCACCTTGGGATCTCAATGTGGTTTTGGAGTTCCTAAAATCGCATTGGTTTGAGTCACTTAAGACTGTGGATTTGAAATATCTCACGTGGAAAGTGGTTATGCTGTTGGCTCTGGCTTCGGCCAGGCGTGTGTCAGAATTGGCGGCTTTGTCCTGTAAAAGCCCTTATCTGATTTTCCATATGGATAGGGCAGAATTGAGGACTTGTCCTCAGTTCCTCCCGAAGGTGGTATCAGCTTTTCACTTGAACCAACCTATTGTGGTGCCTGCGGCTACTAGGGACTTGGAGGGTTCCAAGTTACTGGATGTAGTCGGGGCCCTGAAAATGTATGTTTCCAGGACGGCTGGAGTCAGGAAAACTGACTCGCAGTTTATTCTATATGCACCCAACAAGCTGGGTGCACCTGCTTCTAAGCAAACTATCGCGCGCTGGATTTGTAGCACTATTCAGCTGGCGCATTCTGCGGTGGAACTACCGCAGCCTAAATCTGTAAAAGCCCATTCCACAAGGAAGGTGGGCTCTTCTTGGACGGCTGCCCGAGGGGTCTCGGCTTTACAACTTTGCCGAGCTGCTACTTGGTCAGGGGCAAACACGTTTGCAAAATTCTATAAATTTGATACCCTGGCTGAGGAGGACCTAGAGTTCTCTCATTCGGTGCTGCAGAGTCATCCGCACTCTCCCGCCCGTTTGGGAGCTTTGGTATAATCCCCATGGTCCTTACGGAGTCCCCAGCATCCACTAGGACGTTAGAGAAAATAAGATTTTACTCACCGGTAACTAACATTACATCTGCACTAACATTTTTTGAGACAGGAGCCATTAGAAGAAAACAGACACAGGATGGAAAAAAGAAAATAACAGAGAAAAAGGTGACCGAGCCGAGAATGCAAAGAAGAGAAGGAAAGGATGTGTGAAAAGAACAGATATATTCAAATATGCAAACCCGAGACAAATGACAAATAGATTCTCATCTCATTTCGCAGAAGAAATATGGGTCTTGTATGCCTCAGAGGTCTTCTATTCTATCCAAGGCAGCCATATAGCAATAAACTCAGACCGTCTATCCGCAGCACTCAGTAATATATCTTCCATATTCATATAATAATCCAGTCTGGAGAACCAGGTATGCCACGTAGGAGGATTGGAGGACATCCACAGAGTGGGAATTACTGCCCGGGCGGCATTGCCAAGGTGTCGTAGTAGAGATGACTTATAGGTAGAGAGTGGGGTAGTGGAATGGATCAACAACCAAATGGCCGAGTCAGATGGGACAGGAGCATGAAGGATAGCACTGAAAATGGAAATTACATCACCCCAAAAAGTTTTAATAAGGGGACAGGTCCACCAGATGTGTAACAAAGAGCCTAAATCTTTATGACATCTCCAACAGGCGGGTGAGATAGATGGAGAAATGGCGTGTAGGAGGATAGGGTGTCTGTACCATCTCATCAGAATCTTATATTGCGTTTCTCTTACCTGTATGCATATGGAACTCCCATGGGCTTTAAGAAAAATAGAGTCCCATTCCCTGTCTGAGAGTGAGATGTTCAGATCTCTTTCCCATTTCTGGGTGAAAGGAGGAGGGGCCAAGGAGTCAGATGCATACAGGAGTCTATACAAGGTGGACACCGTGTGTACGGGGTTCTGGGGCGCAACACACATCCTTTCAAATGGAGTCAGCTCCCGGGATGCTTGCCGGTATATATTATCCATATATAGGAAGTGTCGAACCTGTAAGAACTTCCAGAAATCAGCCTGCGGGATCTCCCATTTTGCTGGAATATCTGAAAATTGCTTAACCCCGGATGGTTGAACTAGCTGACCTACTCTGAAAAGTCCCTCCAGCGCCCAGTTTTGGTAATAGACAAGGGAGAGGCCAGGTGGGAAAGCCGGGTTACTCAAAAAGGAAGTTAGGGGGCCAAAGACCGAGGAGAGGGACGGTCGACGTCTTATCCCTCTCCAAAAGGAGAGCGTAGGAGAAATAGTAGGGTGGGGTTGCGGAAGTTTGGGTAAGGTCGGGAGCCAAGGGAAAATTTCAGGGTATAGATTAACATATAGGCCTTCCAAGACCACCCATTGTTTAACCTCCCGACTCCTGGTCCAGTCCAAGACCCTATTCAAGAGGATTGCATTGTAATAGTTTTTAATATCTGGGAGTTGAAATCCACCTTTTTTAGGCGGGCGAGTCAGGACTGATCTATCAATTCTGGGCCTCTTACGGCGCCAAATAAATTGTTGGATCAAGGATCTTACGGTCTGGAACCAGGAATCTGGGATTCGGATTGGTAAAGTCTGGAGGAGATAGAGCAATTTGGGTAATGTGTTCATCTTTACAACATTAATTCTGGCTAGCCATGAAAGATTATGGTGTTGCCATCTGCAGTAGTCATTTCTAATGGCTTGGAGAATAGGGTAGAAGTTCAGGGACAGCAGATGCAATAAATCGCTGGGAAGCTGGACTCCTAGGTACGTGATGTGGGAATCTCTCCATATAAATGGGAAAGTGGATTTCAAAAAAGTTAAAATCGTATGAGGTGTTGAAATATGAAGGGCATAGGATTTGGATGTGTTGACTTTAAAACCGGAAAGTGAACGAAAGATGTCCAATTCACACATGAGGTGAGGGAGTGAGTGGGTGGGTTGTGTGACGACTGTCAGCAGATCGTCTGCAAACATAGCAAGTTTGTATTCCATGTCACCTACTTGAAACCCTTTAATGCAATCATTCGCTCTAATAGCCCTAGCCAAGGCTTCGATACAAAGAACGAAAATCAGGGGGGACAAGGGACAGCCCTGTCTCGTTCCATTACTTAAAGTAAAGTTGTCAGAAAGAATCCCATTAACCCGCACTCGAGCCAATGGCCGTGTATAGAGGGATAATATCCTGTGGAGGGCTTGTGGACCCAACCCAATGTGCTCCAGTACCGCCCTCATAAAGTCCCAATTGACTCTGTCAAAGGCCTTTTCGGCGTCTGTAGACAGCAACACAGTAGGTGTCCTACTGTTAGAGGCCTGATGTATAAGGTTGAGGATCTTTGTCGTATTATCTTTTGCTTCACGGCCCGGGACAAAGCCCACCTGATCACTGTGAATAAGTGAGAAACTTGTTCAAGCTTAAAGATTATCTGTCCAATCTGGCTGATTGGAAAGAAAATCTGGCAATGGCTGGGAGCAAATGACAATCAACAATTTGCTCCCAAAATCAAGAAAATGAACAAAAACAGTTCAGATAAATTGGTTTAATGAAACAAACTTAACCAATTTGTCTTAAAGTCCATTTTTGTCTGTTTTCCAATGTTTGAGAGCAAATAGTGAATTGCCATTTGCTCCCAGACATTGCCAGATTGTCTTTCCAATCAGACAGATAATCTTTTAGTGTGTAGGGCCCTTAAGAGCCATCAATTTCGCAAAAAGTTTGAGATCCACATTAAGCAAAGAAATGGGCCTGTAACTGGAACACACTGAGGGGTCCGTCCCTTGTTTAGGAATCACAGTAATTTGAGCCTCCAGGGACTGACGTGAGAAATGTGTATCAGCTGAGATGGAGTTAAAGGCCTGTAATTATCTAGGGGCGAGAGTCTCTTTAAACATCTTATAATAAATGGCGGTAAAACCGCCCAGGCCCGGACTTTTACGTAAGGGCGTGGAGGAGATAACTTGTTCAACCTCAGTTAAGGTAAAGGGTGCTTCCAGGGAGTCACAGTCAGAGAGTGACAACTGAGGGAGCGCCACTTTAGCTAAGTATTTCCTGGATCTCAACATATTAGAAAGGGAATCGTGGGTCGGAGAGGGATCACCTAGATTATATAAGGTGTTATAATAATTTTTAAAGCACGCTGCTATCTCCGGTGTCTTAAAGCATACGGAGCCCGCGCTATTTTTCATAGAGGGGATAAGAGGCCATTCTCTGGGATCTAAGTGCCTGTGCTAACAAGCGTCCTGGCTCATTTCCCCACTTATAGTATTTGCTGTTACATTTACGCAGAGAGGCCTGGGTTTTGTTATTGAGGATTTTCCGGGGGTGCGTCCGGGCTTCGAACAGATCCACCAAATCGGAGGGAGACAGGGAGGATTTATGGCGGGCCTCCAAAGAATGGATTTTATGCAACAATGCGGTGGTTAAGGCCAGTCTATTTTTCTTCACAAAAGAGCCTAATTGGATCAATTTACCCCGTATAACACATTTGTGGGCCTCCCAGACCGTAATTTTGGATAATTCCCCTGTATCGTTACAGATAATGCCTTATCTAGTTCAGATTTGCAATACTCATCATATAGGAGGGATTCATTAAAGCGCCAGGTCCAAGGGCCGGGGGATCGAGAGGGGACTGAGAGAGACAAGAATACCGGGGCATGGTCTGACCAAGTAATGGAGCCACTATTAAGGGGAGGAGTTTATGGCTCAGAAACAAGTAGTCTAGATGTGAGTAAACCTGATATGGGTGCGAGAAGAATGAGAAGTCTCTGTCAGCGGTGTGTGTGACCCTCCAAGAGTCAGCAAGTTGAAATTCGTGGAAGACCTTCCTAACCTGTCTATGTTTTCGTTCAGAGAATTTAGGGGCTGGCGGGGAGGTGTCAATGGAGGGTCCATGGATCAGTTTAAGTCGCCTCCCAAAACAACAATACCTGTCATGAGGGCTTCAAGCCGGGGAAGTTGGGAACGGAAAAAGGACAGTTGGCCCTGATTTGGAGCATAAAGGGCTATGAGAGTGTACGCCTGAGAAAATATATTGCACTGGACCACCAACAATCTCCCAGGAACTAATTTATGGACTGAGACATCAGTCACTTGTAGGGCTTTAGAAAAAAGTATAGCGACCCCCTTGGATTTACTTTCGGGGTTGTTGGAGTAGTAAACGAGGGGGAATCTATGATTTACTAAAGAGGGCCTGTGGGCAGAGATCTTAAAGTGTGTCTCCTGTATCAGAGCCACATCTACTCCGTCCGACCGCAGTGTCCGAAATAAATGGGACCTCTTCTCAGGGATGTTAAGACCTTTGGCGTTGATAGAGGCAAATTTAAGTGTACCTGGGGCAGACATCAAATCGTATCACAGTACAGGATAGCAGGAGACTCGGACAGGTCACTAAAGAAAGTGAGAGACAATACAGAAGAGAAAGAAAGGAAAAAGAGCAGGTCACGGAGAATAGGAACATCAGGAACAAAGAAACACCTGCAATGGGAGAGCTGGTAAGTATGTATACCAGCAACCCCATAGGGCACAATGGCCGTGTGCGGGACCGGGGCAAGGGAGTCACCCCCTCAGGCACTATATATACTATGAACATTTTAAGAAAAAGAACGAAAAAACAAAAGCAAAACATTAGTATTAACCGGCAGTAACAACTAACTGTCTACTAGTATAGTCTCAATACTAAGCTCCAGGTTTGAAGGTGAAGCCGGGGAGAACACGGTGAAACGGGGCAGAAGTGGCACGAGGCCACATAGGATGTGTCTCACCCGGCATGCCACAGCCGGAACATTCAACCCTCCTGCAGAAAACAAGAAGATCCAGTTTGCAGGGCAGTAACAATGTCGTCAGGTAGCGGAGGAGTCCTGGCACACGGGGAGGGTTTTGGAAGCTTTCTTCTGAGAGCTACGTACAACTTGCCATGACGCTCCAGTCCCCGCAGGTTGAGGCGGGTGCAGATCCGGGAGGATGAAGTCCCAATCCGGAATCTTCGGGGGTGGGAGACCGAGACCGGAGCAGAAAGTGGGGAGGTTGGAGGGAGTATGTAGGGTGTGTAACTTTCCCGAAGCGGAGACCTGTAGACTGAAAGGGAAACCCCATCGGTATTTCAGTTGTCGTTTGCGGAGTTCCTCCGTAAGGGGATGGAGGGTCTCTCTTTGTTGAAGCGTATGCCAGGAGAGGTCCTGGAAGATGGAAATTGGGTTGCCATTAAAGTCCAGGCCATCCAGGCGGCGCACTCTGCATTACTACTCTCAGAAAGAGGAAATAATGAGCAATCAACATATGACGTCCCGAGGTCGGTCGGAGGAGAGCCCTCTTGGTTTGAGGGCACGGTGAGCTCTGTCAAAGATTATGGCGTTAGCCGGGTCCTTACCCAGAACTGCGTTGAATATTTTCGTCAGGGCATCTACTAGGCCTGTCTGGGGGACAGCTTCGGGAATACCTCTCACCCGGACATTGTTTCTCCTACCTCTATTGTCCAAATCCAACACACGGGTCCACAGCGACCGGATTTCATCTGATTGAGCTTTTGATAACATCCGTTAGGGACCCCATAAAGACATCAGCGGAGTCACTATGGTCCTCCAGTGCTGTTACCCTATCCGAGAGCTGCTAGATATCATGTTTGATAGATGCCAACTCTCTACGCATGGTGTCTTGGAGGTCCTGCTTAGTTGGAAGCGTTTTCATAAACTTCAAGATGTCTTGAAGAGCATTATCACTGTGAGCGTGGGGGGCGGGTTGCTCCATCGCTAAAGGGCAGGCAGGAGAGGCGGAATGACAGGAAGAGGGGCTTGAGGGAGAGAGATCTCCAGAAAGCGTTGCGGGAGTGGGTTGTAGGAATGATCTCATTCCCGGCTGGGTCATGGTCTCCCTAGATTGCGTAGTATTACTTTTCTTTTTCCAGATCTGACCATGCTGAGAGGAGGACAGATGATTAAACGATAGCATGTGATAGCGAGACTATATGCACGGTGCTGCTCAATATGCTGTGAAGTGCCTACAGCATGGTGACTCCCAGTGGAATGGCACTAGCACGCCATTCATCAGATTTCAGCCATTATGGTAACAAGCACACGGTGGGCATCGGTTTCCGCATCCCCGGAAAGGGAAGGGCGGGTGCTGAAACGTCCGTTTTTTTATCGAAAAGTACTGTATTGCAATGTCAAATTTAAAATGCCCCGTTTTTCGACATTTGCGGCAATTCGACCGCAATTACATATACCCCATCATTACAGTACTGCCAGCAGGAGAACTGCATAGCAACACTGTAACAAATGTGTTACACCGCAGCCTGCTCTCCCTCTGTGAAGGGAAGGATTTAAGCCGTATCAGCTACAATCAATGTCAGAGTATGTAGCAATTGGATAAGCACCAATGTATAAATAAATCTGCTAGAGTGAGGTTCTTTTCAATCCACCTTTCAATAACAGGCTTTTACATGATATGTGCTTCTACTACTTAATTTATGTTTAAACTATCTCACGATTTGAGTCATCCACAAATGAAATGATACGTTAAGAATGACTTATGAGCTGTTTATTTAAACAGTTCAGACAACCAATTAGGTTGAGAACCCCATAATGAGAAATGGTAATATACCCCAATATTAGGAGACTATAGATAACTCCTTGGCTGGATTAATCACTCAATACTGTAAAACACCATACATGAATGTGACTGTCACCCCTTGGTATATATAAAAAAATGACCACAGGTATACCACAAGGGACTAATGATATATTATAATCCAATCCTAAGGGAAGAGATATAACAGTAAATGTAATATTGTGACACATCCCACAATATTCTATTGAACATAGAACTGCATAGGTGGTACTACTTGTGTCAATTCATATATTAAGTGTGGGATTGTGGGATCATTACTCAAGGGGTTTGGACTTACAGTACATTAATACAACTAGAGGTTATATAACAATGATTACAGACATACTGTAAGGGATTTAGGACATATTGTGGGATCCGAATAACTTGCTCAATATTGTGATCTATCCCACAGTAATGTGTTGGACCTAGAATTGTTTAGGTGGTATTACCTGAGATAGTTGATATACTACGATTGGAGATGATTAACATTAAAAGTTATATTTTATACAAATTAATAATTTTCTCTCTATCTTAGTGCGCCAACAAAGAGACAATCTTCTCTTTCTTACCTTTCCCTACACCATGATCCATAATGGCTTAAGGAAAATAACATAAACATATAGTATGTTCCCCACACTGACCATGGCATATGAAGATATAATGACACTAGGAATATGTACAAAATGATGTTTTGATAAGATACTGATGAATATGTACTTGAGCAGAAGAAGAAATATATCACTTAGCAATTGAGACATGCTTACCAAAAGTATCTATTTATATCTTGTGGTTATAGAGCTAAAATACTATGATTTACAATTAATTTACTATAAAAAATACCCTTACTTATATGCCTTTTGGCTTACTATATAGACTTGTGATAGACCTAGGAAGTTTTACTTTTATGGACTAGCTAAAAATATAAAGGCTACAAGCACCTCTATGGGACTCATTAATGAAGAACTGAGAGACATTAGAGAATGTATGATTCAATATCAAGTAGCCATCGATTAGTTACTGCTCAGAGAAGGTAGCGGTTGTGAACAATTTAAAGGAATGTGTTTTAATATCTCAGATAATTACAATCCCATTGAACAGAAGCTTAAATTACTACAAGATTTACAGGAACACATGAACCAATCGGCTGATTGGGATCTTTTTGGATGGATGGTAGCTAGTATTTCTAAGTGGCTATGTCCAGTGTTACATTATGTCATGATGATAATTCTTATAATTCTCATAATCTATGTAAGCATCAAATGTCTGCCGGCCCTTGGTCATCAGTGTGGCAAAATACTAACAACCCAAAGAAAGCCAAAAACTAATCTTATGGTGATGACCCCGGTTACCTACACTGCGGTAGCCCACACATGATCACACTGACAGAAATATACACTTAATAGGTGCGTACATGCTTTTGCTTCATACACACACACATAGGAAGAAGAACCTCAACCTATAGCCAGGGTAAAGAAACAACATGTTCTGTCGCTACCTCTTCCATTTCTCTTATCTATACAAGTTTTCGGGAGGGTTGAGGCTTTTCGCATCGATACTCAGTGGACTAGTGCCAGCGATTGTATCCAGAGAACGGGTTTTCCTTATTCTATCTCACATCTCACACTACTCCACTCATCACCAGACAAATAATTTACACATGGTATTTGATTTATTATATGATAGTTGTTTAGAGATTAAACAAAACGGTGGAATGTTGAAGTTATATCAAATATCCTGTATTGTCTCATTAATTGTGCTATGATTCTTGATATTCTAATGTTCCCTTAAACAGTGTCCTCTTTTAGTATAGAGTTACTATGCACAGAGTAATATTCTCCCACAACCCTTGAGCATCATTTGATTAGGTGTTTATGTGGCTAGTAGCAAGGCCTTTGTGTAGATAACGAGAGCTCAATGATATTGTATGAGACTTTGTGGGAGAACAAGGACATATCATGGAATATCTGATGGACCTTCACTTCAGACAACACGTTATTATGAACAAGAATGACCTTTATGACAACGAAGCCTATCAGAGAACCTAATTGTTATATATAGGAGATTCAAGATTCATGGACAAGTCTGCCATCTTATGGATAAAACCACTCTCTTTAATTAGCTAATCTGACCATATTTGGCATTTCCCCTAATTGTTCATCAACCAATGTATCTCCATTATTTAATCTATATGTACGCCTTGTTTGTAAATAAGCTCTGAATAATTGTATAATATTATGGTATAAATAATGTAAAGTCAGTGTTCTAAAGACACAGGCTCATTGATGAATTCTATCTTGGTCCAGGCTCCTCTGCGCAGAATATTGGGAGCGGTTCCCTCTTTGATAATAAATTCTATATGCTGAATATCATCACAATGGAGAACTCTCTATTATTATTATTATCATTCAGTTTTAACACCAGACTTCTTGTATTGGGACTGTTTGCCATCTCCTTTTCCTTTTGTTTTCCCTTGAGACGGAAAGGGCTGAAAAGCTGGAATTTTAGGCTTGAATTTGTTTGTGGAAGGAAACTTAACTTTTTTGGAGTCTGCTTCTGACTCCAAGATACTGATTCATTCTTTACCAAAAAGAATATCTCCAGTAAAAGGTAAAGACTCCAAAACCTTTTTGGATTCTGAATCAGCTTTCCGTGTACATAGCCAAACCACTCTGCGAGCGGCAACTGCTGAAGCTGATGCCTGAGAGGCAATAGTACCCATATCCAAAGCTGCTTCTTCCAAGAACATTGCAGCCTGCTTGATATGTGCTACATGAGATTTCTGCTCTCTAGATGCAATTGAAAGATCCCCTTCCAATGCATCAGTCCAGGCAGCCACTGCTTTTGCCAGCCAGGCTGAAGCCATGACTGGTCTTATGATTGCCCCAGATAGGGAAAAATGTTTTTGTTTTTTTAAAAACCATCAACTCTCCTATCCGTGACATAATTTAATGATGTTGAAGGCAGAGGTAATGTAGATATTCCCACTAATCGAATGACATGCGTATCTACTTTGGGGGCCACCTCCCTGTTTAAACAGTCCTCAGCTGGAAGAGGATACTTGGAATTCCATTTCCTTGGAATTCTAAATTTCTTACTGGGAGTAGCCCAAGCCTCTACAATAATTTCCTCCAGCTGTTCTGACCCAGGAAACTCAGTCCTGACTGTTTTGGGACGTTTAAACTTGGATTTTAACACAGGCTCTGCTGATTATTCTAAGGATAGAATGGCTTTCATTGCATTAATTAACTCAGATATGTCCACTGAACTGAGACCTCCTTCTTCATCTTCGTATGCAGAACCAGAGTGTAATGCGTCTTCATTCTCCAATGAATCCTCATCTGAAGCATGTGTAGACTGTGAAGATGTTGTTTCATGTCTATGTGCTTTACTTACCACTGGCTTTTCAGCCTGTTTTTGTTGAGAGGCTGCTGCTTCCCCTGCTGCTAAAAACCAGCAGCCCTCTTGACCATGATCTGACTCCTGCCACACCAAACAAAAAACTGATTTGCCTGAGCCAGGAGGTGGGGATATATGGACGGGCCCAGTGCATGCTGGGAGGCCAAAAGCTTTGACCGTTTGGTGCAAATCTGCTGTCGTGTCATCATATTCCAATGTTATCGTGTGGATAACCTGTGGACCCTGCAGGAGAAAAATCTGTTGCAGCAGCTGGGAGAGTTACATGAAATGAGGAGCTGGTGCAGCTGGTTAATAAGCTGGAGGAAATCACAGGAACTATACAGCAGCTGCAGCAAATAAAGAGTCAAAAGTTATCATAATGCTGCTTCCATGGACCTGTGTGAGGCTGGCCGGGATGCTAATGCAAAGGAGATCAAAGCTGGTGGTGAAGGAAACCTGCAGAGTTCCAGCTTAGATGTGGAAAGGTGGCTGTCTAGGGGAAGGTAGATCTGATGGCAGGTAACAAAGTGCCAGATGTGGCAGCTTCTAGGTATACTTTGTGGATCTGGTGGTGGCTGTGGTCACTCAGGGTCTGGTCTAGGATTGGCCATCAACCATTGATGATCAGGAATCTTTGATGGTCTATACCTGATGATAACTAGATTTACCATCAAAGGAAGAGAGCCAGGTAGTTACCCGCCATCGATAGTAGCTGTGAAGATACTGGGTTCCAAATTACTCAGGCACAGTGGTAGATGAAAAACCAACAGTGGTTATTGAACAGAATGTGTTATAAACAGCTCAGCACACCTCTGTAATCCAATTCCACATGACAATTCCCACCACAAACTCCTGACAGAACATCACTTTTTAGTCAAGGAGCATAGAATCTCTTTCAGCTCTCTGGTTAGCTCTACTTATACCCCCAGAAGCTTCATATTACATGGGATAAGGGTGACTTCTTTGTCTAAGGATCTTACAGCATTGGAATACAATACATATTCTAATCAAGGTGATTACATCAGCGAGAGAGCAACCATGTCTGGTCAGATCACTGTTGGACAATAGGGAGTAAACAAAAAGGTACAATGGTACCTTATATGACTCACCCTTTGAGTGTCCACTGTGGTGGTACTAAACAATAGAAAACTAGGTCTAACATGAATACATTATCCAGATGATAGGCTGTCAGCCAGTAGCCCTGCACCGCTCCGGCTCTTACAAATAGTGTGCTGTTCCGGCTGGGAATGGGATGCCCCATCTATCTCTCTGACTATCATAATTTTTATCATATAGAACTAAAGAATACTTCGATATAGTGGGCAATATAAACTGCCAGACAACATTTGTGGTTTATGTAATCTCCTGCATTTGTGGTTGCCAATATGTCTGTAGAACAATATGCTCTCTAGGGTTTTAGAACATAGAAGATTAATTCTTAAAAAGTCAACTAAACACAGTGTACCTGGACATGTTTGCTCACTCCATGGAGGTGATTGTGGGGTTCTGTCCATACAGGGAGTTGAACATATAAAACAGACATTCCGAGGTGGGGATAGATATAACCTCCTCTGTAAGAGGGAAGCATACTGGATTTGTATGATAGATACTTTGTTCCCTCTAGGGCTCAACGAAAACATTGAGCTGAATAATATATGAATCAATATCTGTATGTTATTCTATTTTATCCTATAGCTTCCTTTTTTTTCCCTTCTTTTCTCCCCCCTTTTTTTCCCTGGCTGTTTTCTTATCCTTCTATTAAGAAACCTAGTCTATACATACATATATATCCTTTGAGATATCTATGGAGTATATGATACACATGGTACTTTGTATCTATCTCTGGATTATTCTTTATCTAGTGTGATATGAGCAACAATAGACTCATATATATATATATATATACCAATTTACACTGAATATGACGATGCACATGGGTAACTCAGATGGTCTCTGTCACGACTGATGATTCAGAAAAGATTTTTCTGTTTAATTATTATTATCTGTATATCTTAGGAACATCTATTTGAATATTTTCTCTCCTACTATTTTGAATACAGTGGTTTGGTCCGATATGCTTTCGGTGGGTTATTACTTGTTTCTTGGAGCTTTCTAATTAAATTAATGGTTATACTCCTCAGAGATTCCTTTTTATATTGAATATATGTTTTCAGAAAGTGGTGGGAATAACTTGAAACACGAAACCCCTTCAAAGGAATAGAGAGGAGAATAAATATTCAAACTATATATAAAAATAATCTCTATAAAGCAAGACGTATTTAATGTCTTATTAATAAAGCTACATATTAGGTATCTGTATGTCCATTAGAAATTCTATCTGTGTATACATAAATATGGGGATTAGTGTGTTCTTTGTTTTCCCACCACTATCTACTATAAGTACTAATTTTATTGTTTAAGCTTGATATTATCTTTATAGTTCCTTTTTTTTTTTTAACAAAAGAGCATCTGTATTAATTACATCATGTGGATCAACTCTATACAAATTAAGCAACACCGAGCATTCACTCAGGTGTGCATATCACCACTCAAAAGCCAATTGGATACAAATGGTTTAAATACCCATTTACTTCTTCATTGGGTATTCATATCTCCTGAGAAAACTGCCGTTTGCCTGTGGCGGAGAAACGCGTTGAGTGTTGTAGCTATTGTTGGTCCATTGAAGGAGATTCATCCACTTCGTTTAACCCTGCTATAAACAATTTCATTGATCCTCACTGCTGTCACACGGGACGGAACGCTACTGCCCTCCGCTGTGCCGGGGCACCTGTCTGCAGACTGATTATCGGAGCTCGCTGCATCTCCCACTGGTCCATCTGTGAGGGATACCTGCAGCCGTTTGTAGCTCACACTGCACTTTGCTATTGACGGGAACCAGCGGAGATTACCAACATTGGGTGAGAACACTGACCTATAAGTGAGGATATTGAACTACTTAAATTATCCACTTTCATACCGTGGGATCCCTCTGGTATATACATAAATTAGAGTACTCCTACACTCTAATATGTTAATTAATGGACCGCAGTACTGCACATATCAGCTGATTCAGCTGCATTTAAATACAATCGATCTAATGTGAGTGATTACAGCTGAATCTGTATACAGTTTATATACAATCATAAATATTGTGGCTACATTTTATCTGGTTATTATTGGCATAACTGTTTTTATTGTGTTGAACTCTAATAAATATTAGAAATATTTTTATTTATATACCATCAGCGCTCATTTGTCTCTATTGAAACTTAAACAATCTATATCGTCTAAGGCATCCAGTTGCCGCATAGGAGCTGCTATCTAATCAATATATTTGGTGCTCATTTAATACATGTAACATTGCATTAGTGCCTGATTTAGCTAGGTAATTATATCTTGCATTTTGTCACCTCACTGACGTGACAGGCTCAGCTGTCAGTCATGCAGCCCCACTGCGCCCACTCTCTCCATACTCATACATACATGCCTTTCTGGGAGTGTCTCGTCCTGGCTGTCAGTGATGCAGCCCCACTGCGCCCACTCTCTCCGTACTCATACATACATGCCTTTCTGGGAGTGTCTCATCCTGGTTGTCAGTGAGACAGTGTCTCTGGCACAGCTGTGTAATCATGATGTGAGTGTGTGTGCTGAGTAGTGAGTACTGCTAGCAGCAAGTCTTACAGCTTAACTGCAGTGTAGCAGTGTGGTGGGGTGGTGGGGGTAAGAAGGTTGCTACACCAATGAGTCAAGGAATGGAGTAGTTGGATGGGACTCACACAGCAGGTGGTGAAAAGCTTAAAAAGGAGGAGTGGTTGGAAGGGGAAGGAACTGGTAGGTTCAGAAGGGATTAGTGAGGGTAAGGACTCTCAAGGGAAATTGGAGTGGGATCCCACAGGTACCAAACTGGGTAAAGAGCAGCTTTTAGGAAGGAAATTGGTGAGCTAGTCCCTGTGGTTGACCCTTCTCTGCCTCATGCGGGGTGGATCCTTGGACTCTCCAGTTCCTCTAGAGGCTGTGGATTCTTCTTGCCCACTACCTGGTGGTTCTGTGACTATCTCATGCCATAAACCTCCCAGATGCCTGGCCTCCAGATAAACATGTAATGGTCATGCAGGTGGTCCTGGGCTGTGGAGGTGGAACAAGCAAAGGAAAGTAGTGTCCCTTCTGAAGGGGCAATGGTGGACATTGTGAATGGTGAAGGGAAGGTTTTTGTGGGTGAAGGAGTTATTCCATATATACCAGAAACATGGGTCCTCAGCCTATATGATGTGCCACCATTAATGTGGCCTCTGTCTTGTCCAACCAAGCTTGATTTATGGGCTTTGCAATTTTTTTAAGCAGGATAAAGGCTGAGTTTTTTATTTCTGCAGTAGACTAGAATAAGCCCAGATAGCCCACTTCCATTATACCACCTGAATGTGACGGTCAGTGACCACCGTGCCATCACTTACCTGTATGCTTACACAAAACAGAATGATGGAACACTTACACGGTTTCTTTACATCTTCTGGGGTCCACTCCGAGATTAAACATTATGACGTAATTACTCAGACGGGAATATAAAACAGAATAAAAATAAAAGATTTAATGCAATAATTAGATGCAAACAAAAGCTTTTATTATGAGATCATACAGAGGAGTATCCGCACCATATAGATGTAACATACAACAAACCAACGCAGATGGAACCCGGGTGACTCTAATGCACATGGTAATGTACAGGGTATATATGGATAGGAACTTGTATCAGAAAACACTCGACACTCCTGATCAAGATGAGTGTCAGCAACAAGTTAGGCAAACTAGAAGTGAAAACACGTTCCAATGGCCGCCATATTGTCATGCAGCAATACAGATTGTGGAAACTGGTATTAGACATTCACATTTACACAAAGCACAAGATACTAAATAAACAGCAGAAAAAAAGACCTAAGCATTTGGGATGTATTATTTAGGAAGTAAATAGAGGTACATTAATGAAAAGCGTGAGTAACAGTCATTAGTCTGTTTGTGAAGGTCTCTAGAGTGGAGGCCTCTTGGACTGTGCAAGGCAGTGAGTTCCATGGTCAGGGCTGCAAAGCTAAAAGTTCAACCCTTAAATGAATTACTGAATTACAGGAGATTCTTGGTACTGCTGGTAACAGTCTTTCATCTGTAGAAGCCAGCAGGGCAGTAAGGAGGCAGAAGCTGCTTCTAGTACCTTGGACCATGTAATGCTGGGCTGGCATCATCCACCCCTGGCACCCAGCTAGACAACTATTTAGGATTGGTATTAGGTTCTCAGTACATGGAGCAAAAAGCAGGTCATCTGCATAGCAGTGGTAGACCAGGCCATGACGTCTGATTACATCACCCAGTAGTAGCATGTATATTTTATAAAGCATAGGAGATAGGATTCACTCTTAACGAACATTGCATGACAGTGATAATTATACTCCAGAAGATTTAAATGGTTCCGTACTTGGGTAATGTCTAATATGTTCAACAAGAGCGGATTTATTCTCACCACAGGAAAATGGCTTCTCATCTGTGTGACTCCTCTGATGTGTAACAAGATTTGATTTATATGCAAAACATTTCCCACACTCAAAACAGGAATACAGCTTCTCACCTGTATGACTTCTCTGATGTGGAACAAGATCTGATTTCCGTGCAAAACATTTCTTACACTCAGAACAGGAATACGGCTTCTCACCTGTGTGACTTCTCTGATGTGTAACAAGAGCTGATTTCCGTACAAAACATTTCCCACACTCAGAACAGGAAAATGGCCTCTCACCTGTGTGACTTCTCTGATGTGTAACAAGAGCTGATTTCTGTGCGAAACATTTCCCACACACAGAACAGGAAAATGGCTTCTCACCTGTGTGACTTCTCTGATGTATAACAAAATGTGATTTGTGTGCAAAACATTTCCCACACTCAGAACAGGAATACGGCTTCTCACCTGTGTGACTTCTCTGATGTATAACAAGAGATGATTTCCGTGCAAAACATTTCCTACACTCAGAACAGGAATATGGCTTCTCCCCTATGTGACTTCTCTGATGTCTACTAAGATTTGATTTCGATGAAAACAATTTCCCACACTCAGAACATGGAAGTGGCTTCTCACCTGTGTGACTACTCTGATGTATAACAAGAAGTGATTTCTGTGGAAAACATTTCCTACACTCAGAACAGGAATATGGCTTCTCACCTGTGTGACTTCTCTGATGTGTAGCAAGAACTGATTTATGTGCGAAACATTTCCCACACTCAGAACAGGAAAATGGCCTCTCACCTGTGTGAGCATACTGATGAATAACAAAATGTGATCTCTGTGCAAAACATTTCCCACACTCAGAACAGGAATACGGCTTCTCACCTGTGTGACTTCTCTGGTGTATAACAAGAAATGATTTAGTTGCAAAACATTTCCTACACTCAGAACAGGAATATGGCTTCTCACCTGTGTGACTTCTCTCATGTCCAATAAGAGCTGATTTCTGTGCAAAACATTTCCCACACTCAGAACATGGAAATGGCTTCTCACCTGTGTGAGTTCTCTGATGTGCAACAAGACGTGATTTCCGTACAAAACATTTTCTACACTCAGAACAGGAATATGGCTTTTCACCTGTGTGACTTCTCTCATGTCCAATAAGAGCTGTTTTCTGTGTAAAACATTTCCCACACTCAGAACAGGAATATGGCTTCTCACCTGTGTGACTTCTCTCATGTCTAACAAGATTTGATTTATATGTAAAATATTTGCCACACTCAGAACATGGAAATGACCGCTCACCTGTGTGACTTCTCTGATGTGTAACAAGAGCCGATTTATATGTAAAACATTTCCCACACACAGAACATGGAAATGGCTTTTCACCTGCCTTAACTGGCTGATTGGTAATACGCTTTGTGTTCTGTGCAAAACATCTGGCATCTATAGAACAGGGAAACACTGTATCTACTCTCAGAGCTGTATCAGATGCACCAATATCAGAGTGATCAGGAGAACATTTCCCAGGATCAGAGGGATCAGCTAATAGAGCTGGATGTAGAATTGGGGTAATGGGGTTATCTCCTGGAGAATCCTGTATACTGTCATTTTCTTTTATGTCACAATCCTGGGATAACATTAGATGTCCTTCTGAGATATTCCTGCATGTGTGTCCATCTGCTGGAAATAAAATACATTAATATATAAAATGAGTAGACAAGACCCAGGGTGTTACAGGATACAATATATAATTCTATAACTGAAATTTTTTACCTGTAATCATTGCTTTTATGTGTATTAAAAAACAAAAACGGCTAGGATGCTTAAACTGGAGCTTGATCAACACTGAACGCTCATGTGGGATTACTAGAGGTGACATGGATGCTCATGTGTGATTACTAGAGATGACACGGATGCTCATGTGGGATTACTAGAAGTGACATGGACGCTCGTGTGGGAGGTGATATAGATGCTCGTGTGAAATTACTAGGGGTGGCACAGACGCTCATGTGGGATTACTAGAGGTGACATGGACGCTCAGGTGGGATTACTAGAGGTGATATGGACACTCGTGTGAAATTACTAGAGGTGACATGGACGCTCGTGTGGGATTACTAGAGGTGATATAGATGCTCGTGTGAAATTACTAGGGGTGACACAGACGCTCATGTGGGATTACTAGAGGTGACATGGACGCTCAGGTGGGATTACTAGAGGTGACATGGACGCTCATGTGGGATTACCAGAGGTGACATGGGCGCTCGTGTGGGATTACTAGAGGTGACATGGACGCTCGTGTGAGATTACTAGAGGTGACATGGACGCTCGTGTGGGATTACTAGAGGTGATATAGATGCTCGTGTGAAATTACTAGGGGTGACACAGACGCTCATGTGGGATTACTAGAGGTGACATGGACGCTCAAGTGGGATTACTAGAGGTGACATGGGTTTTGCAATAATAAAACAGCAAAGAAGAGAAAGTGATGTCCTGTTTGTTTATTAAGTGAAGTATGTAAGATAAATCAGTGATATATAAAACACAAAGGTAAATGTATAAAGGTGAATAAAGTAATAAAAAAACAAGTGGTTTTTGTAGTTAAACATCGGCATGTATATTATATTGGGTGTTAACTGATTCAGTGCTGGTAATCCTGTCCAGTAAGAATATATTAATATATTACACCCATATGAGGACGGGCTAAATTCCACATTTAATAATATTGTGGCAGAGTTTCCTCCAGCGGTAATCTCAATGTAAAATCATACTGTATGTATAAACACTTTATGGGGGGGGATTCAGTTCATCGCAAAAAATCTCTATCCAATTAGCCGCAAAAAGTTATTGGTGATAATTCTCCATAGGTTTTTTTAATTTGCGCACAAATGTCTGCACACTGAGCAGTTGTGCGGTGTTAGGAGGAACTCATTTAAAAAGCCTTTTTAAATGTTTCCTACTGTATTGTCTTACTGACCTATAGTTTCTTACTGTATTGTCTTACTGACGTATAGTTTCCTACTGTATTGTCTTTCTGATCTATAGTTTCCTACTGTATTGTCTTACTGACCTATAGTTTCCTACTGTATTGTCTTACTGACCTATAGCCTCTTACTGTATTGTTTTACTGACCTATAGTTTCCTACTGTATTGTCTTACTGACCTATAGTTTCCTACTGTATTGTCTTACTGACCTATAGTTTCCTCCTGTATTTTCTTACTGACCTATAGTTTCCTACTGTATTGTCTTACTGACCTAGAGTTTCTTACTGTATTGTCTTACTGACCTATAGTTTCTTACTGTATTGCCTAACTGATCTATAGTTTTACTGACCTATAGTTTCCTACTGTATTGTCTTACTGACCTATAATTTCTTACTGTATGGGCTTACTGACCTAGTTTACTACTGTATTGTCTTACTGACATAGTTTCTTACTGTATTGTCTAACTGACCTATTGTTTCTTACCATATTGTCTTACTGACCTACAGTTTCCTACTGTATTGTCTTACTGACCTATAGTTTCCTACTGTATTGTCTTACTTTTAACCACAAACACAGGAGAGGTGTTATTACACACCCCAACTCCCGGCGCAAATAAACCAATGATAATTGTCTATTTATTTAACTTCAGCTGCACACATTAAAGGATTAGCTAAATCCTCAAACAATTTAGATAAAGAAAAAAGAAAAACAATGGTGCGCTTGAATTAAATATGGAATATTTATAATTATTTATGTCAAATATGTGTCTGCTTTCACTCACCGTCGAAATCAACAACAAAGAGTCTGCCTTGATTTTTATACAATCATTTTACTCAAAATAAATTAACACACATAAATGAATAACTAAAAAATCTGTGTATTCCACACACTAAAATAGAGGACGGATAGAATCCACTTAGTATAAGAGATAAACCGCAGCAGTGTGATTGATGTCAACAATGTGTTTAAAGTGACACTAAACAGGTTTTGCAGTCTGTTACATTCATTTATGTCACAATGTATATTGATACTATAACAACTGCCGATAGATATATCACACAAGTCTCTCCAATCCTCCTGCTACTGGCGTCCCAGTGCAGAGGATTAAATGCTGAATTCTTACCCGGAGATGCGGGAATGTCCAGTCTCAGGATGCACACACCCGGAGGGATAAGATATTGTGTAGCTTCAGATCGTATTGCTTACCACCGGTGTGTGGTGATTGATTTCGATCCTGGCGGACAGATGGATCAGTATGATTCCAGTGCGCTGTTGGTAGTGTGACCGCTGAAGTTTTGCACTCTTAGATCCTGGCAGGCAGACATATACCTATAGTTTATTTCTGTATTGTCTTACTGACCTTGTTTCCTACTGTATTGTCTTACTGACCTAGTTTCCTACTGTATTGTCTTACTGACCTATAGTTTCCTACTGTATTGTCTTACTGACCTATAGTTTCCTTTTCTATTACATAGTAACATAGTATCTAAGGTTGAAAAAACAAGATTTTAATTGCCTACCGTTAAATCCTTTTCTCGTAGTCCGTATAGAATGCTGGGGTCCATATTAGTACCATGGGGTATAGACGGGTCCACCAGGAGCCATTGGCACTTTAAGAGTTTAATAGTGTGGGCTGGCTCCTCCCTCTATACCCCTCCTACCAGACTCAGTCTAGAAACTGTGCCCGAGGAGACAACATACTTCGAGAGAAGGAAATACACAGATAATGGTGAGATTCATACCAGCTCACAGAACAGGCAAATCCGGCTAACATGCCGGAAAACTTAGCAACAACTGAAACAGTAAATAATGCAGAACCTACCTAGGAACCAGGCAGTGCTGAACTATAAAACCTAAGCAGGAAAATGCAGCGCTGGGCGGGCGCCCAGCATCCTCTACGGATTACGAGAAAAGGATTTACCGGTAGGTAATTAAAATCCTATTTTCTCTTACGTCCTAGAGGATGCTGGGGTCCATATTAGTACCATGGGGATGTACCAAAGCTCCCAGATCGGGAGGGAGAGCATGGAGGGTCATGCAAAACTGCTTGACCAAACTTGAGGTCATCATAGGCCAAGGTATCGAATTGTAAAACTTAGCAAACGTGTTCGACCCAGACCAAGTAGCTGCTCGGCAAAGCTGTATAGCCGAGACACCCCGGGCAGCTGTCCAGGAAGAGCCCACCTTACGAGTAGAGTGGACCTTTATATTTTGGACACTGCAATCCTGCCGTAGAATATGCATGCTGGATGGTGAACCTGATACAGCGTGAAATCGACTGCTTAGAAGTAGGACACCCAATTTTCTTGGGATCATAGAGGACAGAGAGTCAGTTTTCCTATGACTAGCCGTCCTCCTCACATAAATCTTCAAAGCCCTCACAACATCCAAGGCCTTTGAAGCAATTGAGGTGTCAGTAGCCACTGGCACCACAATAGGTTGGTTGGTTGGTTGATATGAAAAGCTGATACAACCTTAGGCAGGAACTGCGGACGAGTCCTGAGTTCCGCCCTATCTTCATGGAAGATCAGATAGAGACTTTTACAGGACAAAGCCCCCAATTTCGACAAGCGTCAAGCAGAAGCTACGGCCAACAAAGTGACCGCCTTCCATGTGAGAAACTTGATTTCAGCCTCCTGTAGAGGCTCAAACCAATCAGATTGCAGGAACTGTAATACCACATCAAGATCCCAGGGTGCCATTGGCGCCACAAAGGGAGGCTGGATGTGCAGAACCCCTTTCAAAAAGGTCTGAACCTCAGGGAGGACAGCCAATTGCTTTTGGAAGAAAATGGATAAAGCCGAGATATGAACCTTGATGGAGCCCAATCTCAGGCCCATATCTACACCTGCTTGCAGGAAAAGGAGCAAACGTCCTAGTTAAAACTCCACCACAGGAAATTTCTTGGATTCACACAAAGACACATTTTTTCCAAATTCGATGGTAATGTTTAGTTGTTACCCCTTCCTAGCATGTATCAGGGTAGGAATCACCTCACTCGGGATACCCTTCCCAGCTAAGATCTGGCGCTCAACCGCCATGCCGTCAAACATAGACGTGGTAAGTCTTGATAAGCGAACGGCACCTGCAGCAGCAGATCCTCGCAAAGAGGTAAGGGCTGTGGATCTTCCAGCAGAAGCTCCAGCAGATCCGCGTATCAAGCCCTCCTTGGCCAGTCCGGAGTAATGAGGATTGCCAGAACCTTTGTTCTTCTTACAAGTTGAAGAACTCTTGGAATCAGAGGAAGTGGAGGGAACACATACACTGACGTGAACACCCACAGTGTTACCAGTGCGTCCACCGCCACTGCCTGCGGGTCTCTCGACCTGGAACTGTACCTCTGCAGCTTCTTGTTGAGGCGGGAGGCCATTATGTCTATGTGAGGAACCACCCACCAACCGGTTACCTCCTCGAACACCTCCGGGTGGAGGCCCCACTCTCCTGGATGGAGATTGTGTCTGCTAAGGAAGTCTGCTTCCCAGTTGTCTACTCCCGGAATGAAGATTGCTGACATCACCACTGCATGCCTTTCTGCCCAGAGGAGGATTCTTGACACCTCTGACATTGCAGCCCTGCTCTTCGTTCTGCCTTTTCAGTTTATGTAGACCACTGTGGTCACGTTGTCCGACTGAACCTGAACAATTCGAGCCTGTAGGTGTGCTGCTTGAAGAAGGCCATTGTACGCGGCCCTTAGCTCCAGGATGTTTATTGGGAGAAGGAATTCTTGATATGACCACCTTCCTTGGAAGGTTTCTCCCTGAGCGAATGCTTCCCAACCTCTTAGACTTGTATCCGTGGTTAGAAGGATCCAGTCCTGAACCCCGAACCTTCAGCCTTCCAGAAGGTGTGGTAGTTGTAGCCACCACAGGAGCGAAATCCTGGCTCTTGGTGACAGACGTATCCTCTGGTGCATATCTAGGTGAGATCCCGACCACTGGTCCAAGAGATCCAGCTGAAAGGATCGAGCATGAAACCTTCCGTACTGCAGAGCCTCGTAGGAGGCAACCATCTAACCATCTTCCCCAGAAGGTGGATGCACTGATGAACCGATACCCGGGAAGGCTCCAAGACATCCTGGACTATTGTTTGAATCACCAATGCTTTCTCCACCGGTAGAAACCACCTCTGCACCTCCGTGTCGAGGATCATTCCCAGGAAAGCCTCCTTTTCGGCTCCAGATGAGACTTTAGAAGGTTCAGGATCCAACCGTGCTCCTTGAGCAGTTGTGTCGTGAGAGCAATGGATCTTAACAACTTCTCCCTGGATGACGCCTTGATCAGGAGATTGTCCAGATACGGAATTATGTTCACCCCCTGCTTGCGGAGCAGAACCATCATCTCTGCCATCACCTTGGTGAAGACCCTCGGTTGAAACTGATAGTGATCGTCTAACAGTCCAAACCTGAGATAAGCCTGATGCGGCGCCCAAATGGGAATGTGGAGGTACGCATCCTTGATGTCCAGGGACACCAGAAATTCCCCCTTCGTCAGTCCTGAGATGACAGCTCTCAGAGACTCCATCTTGAACTTGAACTCCCTGAGATAAGCGTCCAAAGACTTTAAGTTCAGAATTTGCGGTACAGAACCATCCGGCTTCGGTACCACAAGAAGGTTCAAATAGTAACCCTTGTACCACTGATGAGGCGGAACTGGAACAATGACCTTGGACACTAGCAGCTTTCAGATAGTTTCCAGAAGAATTGCTCTGTCTGCCAGCAAAGCCGGTAAGCCTGCTTTGAAGAAACGGTGAGGTGGGAAAGTTTGAAACTCCAGTCTGTACCCCCTGGACACTATATCCTGTATGCAAGGGTCCAGACCAGACAACACCCAGATGTGGCTGAAATGCCAGAGTCTTGCTCCCACCTGACCTTACTCCATCTGTGCGGTCCACCGTCATGCGGAGGACTTGGGGGTACCAGATGCAGGCTTCTGGTCTCGGGAACCTGCGGGAGCAGGCTTTTTTCCTTTAGAACAACCACCTCTGAAGAAGGTGTGAGAAGGTTTGTTCTTTCTAGGCCTCGCGGGCCAAAAGGACTGTGACATGGCTGGTGTAAAAGGTTTCTTTGTAGCCGGTGCAGCTGAGGGGAGAAAAGGAGACTTACTCGCCGTAGCCGTGGCAATCCATGCATCCAGCGCCTCCCCAAATAAAGCCTGACCTGTGTAGGGTAGGCCCTCCACGCATTTCCTGGATTCCGCATCTGCAGACCATTGGCGTAGCCAGAGACCCCTGCGAGTCGAGATGGACATGGAGGAGATCCCCGCAACCATGGAACCCAGGTCTTTCATGGAATCTACCAGGAACCCTGCAGAATCCTTAATGTTACATAAGAATAAATCAACGTCACCTGTATCCATCGTAGTCAAGTCCTCCTGCAGAGTGATTGACCACCTGGCTATAGCTTTAGAAATCCATGCACAGGCAATAGTAGGCAAACAAACAAACAAACGGTTTAAATACCCATTTACTTCTTCATTGGGTATTCATATCTCCTGAGAAAACTGCCGTTTGCCTGTGGCGGAGAAACGCGTTGAGTGTTGTAGCTATTGTCGGTCCATTGAAGGAAATTCATCCACTTCGTTTAACCCTGCTATAAACAATTTCATTGATCCTCACTGCTGTCACACAGGACGGAACGCTACTGCCCTCCGCTGTGCCGGGGCACCTGTCTGCAGACTGATTATCGGAGCTCGCTGCATCTCCCACTGGTCCATCTGTGAGGGATACCTGCAGCCGTTTGTAGCTCACACTGCACTTTGCTATTGACGGGAACCAGCGGAGATTACCAACATTGGGTGAGAACACTGACCTATAAGTGAGGATACTGAACTACTTAAATTATCCACTTTCATACCGTGGGATCCCTCTGGTATATACATAAATTAGAGTACTCCTACACTCTAATATGTTAATTAATGGACCGCAGTACTACACATATCAGCTGATTCAGCTGCATTTAAATACAATCGATCTAATGTGAGTGATTACAGCTGAATCTGTGTACAGTTTATATACAATCATAAATATTGTGGCTACATTTTATCTGGTTATTATTGGCATAACTGTTTTTATTGTGTTGAACTCTAATAAATATTAGAAATATTTTTATTTATATACCATCAGCGCACATTTATGTCTCTATTGAAACTTAAACAATCTATATCGTCTAAGGCATCCAGTTGCCGCATAGGAGCTGCTATCTAATCAATATATTTGGTGCTCATTTAATACATGTAACATTGCATTAGTGCCTGATTTAGCTAGGTAATTATATCTTGCATTTTGTCACCTCACTGACGTGACAGGCTCAGCTGTCAGTCATGCAACCCCACTGTGCTCACTCTCTCCATACTCATACATACATGCCTTTCTGGGAGTGTCTCGTCCTGGTTGTCAGTGAGACAGTGTCTCTGGCACAGCTGTGTAATCATGATGTGAGTGTGTGTGCTGAGTAGTGAGTACTGCAAGCAGCAAGTCTCACAGCTTAACTGCAGTGTAGCAGTGTGGTGGGGGTGGTGGGGAGAAGGAGGTTGCTACACCAATGAGTCAAGGAGAGGAGTAGTTGGATGGGACTCACACAGCAGGTGGTGAAAGCTTAAAAAGAAGGAGTGGTTGCAAGGGGAAGGAACTGGTAGGTTCAGAAGGGATTAGTGAGGGTAAGGACTCTCAAGGGAAATTGGAGTGGGATCCCACAGGTACCAAACTGGGTAAAGAGCAGCTTTTAGGAAAGAAATTGGTGAGCTAGTCCCTGTGGTTGACCCTTCTCTGCCTCATGCGGGGTGGATCCTTGGACTCTCCAGTTCCTCTAGAGGCTGTGGATTCTTCTTGCCCACTACCTGGTGGTTCTGTGACTATCTCATGCCATAAACCTCCCAGATGCCTGGCCTCCAGATAAACATGTAATGGTCATGCAGGTGGTCCTGGGCTGTGGAGGTGGAACAAGCAAAGGAAAGTAGTGTCCCTTCTGAAGGGGCAATGGTGGACATTGTGAATGGTGAAGGGAAGGTTTTTGTGGGTGAAGAGGGAGTTATGCCATATATCCCAGAAGCATGGGTCCTCAGCCTATATGATGTGCCACCATTAATGTGGCCTCTGTCTTGTCCAACCAAGCTTGATTTATGGGCTTTGCAATTTTTTTAAGCAGGATAAAGGCTGAGTTTTTTATTTCTGCAGTAGACTAGAATAAGCCCAGACAGTCCCACTTCCATTATACCACCGGAATGTGATGGACAGTGACCACCGTGCCATCACTTACCTGTATTCTTACACGGAACAGAATGATGGAACACTTACACGGTTTCTTTACATCTTCTGGGGTCCACTCCAAGATTAGACATTATGGCGTAATTACTCAGACGGGAATATAAAACAGAATAAAAATAAAAGATATAATGCAATAATTAGATGCAAACAAAAGCTTTTATTATGAAATCATACAGGGGAGTATCCGCACCATATGGATGTAACATACAACAAACCACCGCAGATGGAACCCGGGTGACTCTAATGCACATGATAATGTACAGGGTATATATGGACAGGATCTTGTATCAGAAAACACTCAGCACTCCTTATCAAGATGAGTGTATGTAACAAGTTAGGCAAACTAGAAGTGAAAACACGTTCCAATGGCCGCCATATTGTCGTGCAGCAATACAGATTGTGCAAACTGGTATTAGACACTCACATTTATACAAAGCACAAGATACAAAATAAACAGCTGAAAAAAAGACCTAAGCATTTGGGATGTATTATTTAGGAAGTAAATAGAGGTACATTAATGTAAAGCGTGAGTAACAGTCATCAGTCTGCTTGTGAAGGTCTCTAGAGTGGTGGTCTCTTGGACTGTGCAAGGCAGTGAGTTCCATGGTCAGGGCTGCAAAGCTAAACGTTCAACCCTTAAATGAATTACTGAATTACAGGAGATTCTTGGTACTGCTGGTAACAATCCTTCATCTGTAGAAGCCAGCAGGGCAGTAAGGAGGCAGAAGCTGCTTCTGGTACCTTGGACCATGTAATGCTGGGCTGGCATCATCCACCCCTGGCGCCCAGCTAGACAACTATTTAGGATTGGTATTAGGTTCTCAGTACATGGAGCAAATGCAGGTCATCTGCATAGCAGTGGTAGACCAGGCCATGACGTCTGATTACATCACCCAGTGGTAGCATGTATATTTTATAAAGCATAGGAGATAGGATTCACTCTTAACGAACATTGCATGACAGTGATAATTATACTCCAGAAGATTTAAATGGTTCCGTACTTGGGTAATGTCTAATATGTTCAACAAGAGCGGATTTATTCTCACCACAGGAAAATGGCTTCTCATCTGTGTGATTCCTCTGATGTGTAACAAGATTTGATTTATATGCAAAACATTTCCCACACTCAAAACAGGAATACGGCTTCTCACCTGTATGACTTCTCTGATGTGGAACAAGATCTGATTTCCGTGCAAAACATTTCTTACACTCAGAACAGGAATACGGCTTCTCACCTGTGTGACTTCTCTGATGTGTAACAAGAGCTGATTTCCGTACAAAACATTTCCCACACTCAGAACAGGAAAATGGCCTCTCACCTGTGTGACTTCTCTGATGTGTAACAAGAGCTGATTTCTGTGCGAAACATTTCCCACACACAGAACAGGAAAATGGCATCTCACCTGTGTGAGCATGCTGATGAATAACAAAATGTGATTTGTGTGCAAAACATTTCCCACACTCAGAACAGGAATACGGCTTCTCACCTGTGTGACTTCTCTGATGTATAACAAGAGATGATTTCCGTGCAAAACATTTCCTACACTCAGAACAGGAATATGGCTTCTCACCTATGTGACTTCTCTGATGTCTAATAAGATTTGATTTCGATGAAAACAATTTCCCACACTCAGAACATGGAAGTGGCTTCTCACCTGTGTGACTACTCTGATGTATAACAAGAAGTGATTTCTGTGGAAAACATTTCCTACACTCAGAACAGGAATATGGCTTCTCACCTGTGTGACTTCTCTGATGTGTAGCAAGAACTGATTTATGTGCGAAACATTTCCCACACTCAGAACAGGAAAATGGCCTCTCACCTGTGTGAGCATACTGATGAATAACAAAATGTGATCTCTGTGCAAAACATTTCCCACACTCAGAACAGGAATACGGCTTCTCACCTGTGTGACTTCTCTGGTGTATAACAAGAAATGATTTAGTTGCAAAACATTTCCTACACTCAGAACAGGAATATGGCTTCTCACCTGTGTGACTTCTCTCATGTCCAATAAGAGCTGATTTCTGTGCAAAACATTTCCCACACTCAGAACATGGAAATGGCTTCTCACCTGTGTGAGTTCTCTGATGTGCAACAAGACGTGATTTCCGTACAAAACATTTTCTACACTCAGAACAGGAATATGGCTTTTCACCTGTGTGACTTCTCTCATGTCCAATAAGAGCTGTTTTCTGTGTAAAACATTTCCCACACTCAGAACAGGAATATGGCTTCTCACCTGTGTGACTTCTCTCATGTCTAACAAGATTTGATTTATATGTAAAATATTTGCCACACTCAGAACATGGAAATGACCGCTCACCTGTGTGACTTCTCTGATGTGTAACAAGAGCCGATTTATATGTAAAACATTTCCCACACACAGAACATGGAAATGGCTTTTCACCTGCCTTAACTGGCTGATTGGTAATACGCTTTGTGTTCTGTGCAAAACATCTGGCATCTATAGAACAGGGAAACACTGTATCTACTCTCAGAGCTGTATCAGATGCACCAATATCAGAGTGATCAGGAGAACATTTCCCAGGATCAGAGGGATCAGCTGATAGAGCTGGATGTATAATTGGGGTAATGGGGTTAGCTCCTGGAGAATCCTGTCTACTGTCATTATCTTTTATTTCACAATCCGGGGATAACATTAGATGTCCTTCTGAGATATTCCTGCTTGTGTGTCCATCTGCTGGAAATAAAATACATTAATATATAAAATGAGTAGACAAGACCCAGGGTGTTACAGGATACAATATATAATTCTATAACTGAAATTTTTTACCTGTAATCATTGCTTTTATGTGTATTAAAAAAAACAACCGGCTAGGATGCTTAAACTGGAGCTTGATCAACACTGAACGCTCATGTGGGATTACTAGAGGTGACATGGATGCTCATGTGTGATTACTAGAGATGACACGGATGCTCATGTGGGATTACTAGAAGTGACATGGACGCTCGTGTGGGATTATTAGAGGTGACATGGATGCTCATGTGGGATTACTAGAGGTGACATGGATGCTCGTGTGAGATTACTAGAGGTGACACGGACGCTCGTGTGGGATTACTAGAGGTGACACGGACCCTCGTGTGGGATTACTAGAGGTGATATGGACACTCGTGTGAGATTACTAGAGGTGACATGGACGCTCGTGTGGGATTACTAGAGGTGATATAGATGCTCGTGTGAAATTACTAGGGGTGACACAGACGCTCATGTGGGATTACTAGAGGTGACATGGACGCTCAGGTGGGATTACTAGAGGTGACATGGACGCTCATGTGGGATTACCAGAGGTGACATGGGCGCTCGTGTGGGATTACTAGAGGTGACATGGACGCTCGTGTGAGATTACTAGAGGTGACATGGACGCTCGTGTGGGATTACTAGAGGTGATATAGATGCTCGTGTGAAATTACTAGGGGTGACACAGACGCTCATGTGGGATTACTAGAGGTGACATGGACGCTCAAGTGGGATTACTAGAGGTGACATGGGTTTTGCAATAATAAAACAGCAAAGAAGAGAAAGTGATGTCCTGTTTGTTTATTAAGTGAAGTATGTAAGATAAATCAGTGATATATAAAACACAAAGGTAAATGTATAAAGGTGAATAAAGTAATAAAAAAACAAGTGGTTTTTGTAGTTAAACATCGGCATGTATATTATATTGGGGGATAATTGATTCAGTGCTGGTAATCCTGGTCAGTAAGAATATATTAATATATTACACCCATACGAGGATGGGATAAATTCCACATTTAATAATATTGTGGCAGAGTTTCCTCCAGCGGTAATCTCAATGTAACATCACACTGTATGTATAAACACTTTATGGGGGGGGGGGATTCAGTTCATCGCAAAAAATCTCTATCCAATTAGCCGCAAAAAGTTATTGGTGATAATTCTCCATAGGTTTTTTTAATTTGCGCACAAATGTCTGCGCACTGAGCAGTTGTGCGGTGTTAGGAGGAACTCATTTATAAAGCCTTTTTAAATGTTTCCTACTGTATTGTCTTACTGACCTATAGTTTCTTACTGTATTGTCTTACTGACCTATAGTTTCCTACTGTATTGTCTTACTGACCTATAGTTTCCTACTGTATTGTCTTTCTGATCTATAGTTTCCTACTGTATTGTCTTACTGACCTATAGTTTCCTACTGTATTGTCTTACTGACCTATAGTTTCCTACTGTATTGTCTTTCTGACCTATAGTTTCCTACTGTATTGTTTTACTGACCTAGATTTTCTTACTGTATTGTCTTACTGACCTATTGTTTCCTACTGTATTGTCTTACTGACCTATAGTTTCCTACTGTATTTTCTTACTGACCTATAGTTTCCTACTGTATTGTCTTACTGACCTAGAGTTTCTTACTGTATTGTCTTACTGACCTATAGTTTCTTACTGTATTGCCTAACTGATCTATAGTTTTACTGACCTATAGTTTCCTACTGTATTGTCTTACTGACCTATAATTTCTTACTGTATTGTCTTACTGACCTAGTTTACTACTGTATTGTCTTACTGACATAGTTTCTTACTGTATTGTCTAACTGACCTATTGTTTCTTACCATATTGTCTTACTGACCTACAGTTTCCTACTGTATTGTCTTACTGACCTATAGTTTCCTACTGTATTGTCTTACTGACCTATAGTTTATTTCTGTATTGTCTTACTGACCTACAGTTTCCTACTGTGTTGTCTTACTGACCTAGTTTCCTACTGTATTGTCTTACTGACCTATAGTTTCCTACTGTATTGTCTTACTGACCTATAGTTTCCTTTTCTATTACATAGTAACATAGTATCTAAGGTTGAAAAAACAAGATTTTAATTACCTACCGGTAAATCCTTTTCTCGTAGTCCGTATAGAATGCTGGGGTCCATGTTAGTACCATGGGGTATAGACGGGTCCACCAGGAGCCATTGGCACTTTAAGAGTTTAATAGTGTGGGCTGGCTCCTCCCTCTATACCCCTCCTACCAGTCTAGAAACTGTGCCCGAGGAGACAACATACTTCGAGAGAAGGAAATACACAGATAATGGTGAGATTCATACCAGCTCACAGAACAGGCAAATCTGGCTAACATGCCAGAAAACTCAGCAACAACTGAAACAGTAAATAATGCAGAACCTACCTAGGAACCAGGCAGTACTAAACTAGAAAACCAAAGCAAAAAAATAAAGCGCTGTGCGGGCGGGCGCCAAGCATCCTCTACGGATTACGAGAAAAGGATTTACCGGTAGGTAATTAAAATCCTATTTTCTCCTTGGCCAGTCCGGAGTAATGAGGATTGCCAGAACCTTTGTTCTTCTTACAAGTTGAAGAACTCTTGGAATCAGAGGAAGTGGAGGGAACACATACACTGACGTGAACACCCACGGTGTTACCAGTGCGTCCACCGCCACTGCCTGCGGGTCTCTCGACCTGGAACAGTACCTCTGCAGCTTCTTGTTGAGGCGGGAGGCCATTATGTCTATGTGAGGAACCACCCACCAACCGGTTACCTCCTCGAACACCTCCGGGTGGAGGCCCCACTCTCCTGGATGGAGATTGTGTCTGCTAAGGAAGTCTGCTTCCCAGTTGTCTACTCCCGGAATGAAGATTGCTGACATCACCACTGCATGCCTTTCTGCCCAGAGGAGGATTTTTGACACCTCTGACATTGCAGCCCTGCTCTTCGTTCTGCCTTTTCAGTTTATGTAGACCACTGTGGTCACGTTGTCCGACTGAACCTGAACAACTCGAGCCTGTAGGTGTGCTGCTTGAAGAAGGCCATTGTACGCGGCCCTTAGCTCCAGGATGTTTATTGGGAGAAGGAATTCTTGATACGACCACCTTCCTTGGAAGGTTTCTCCCTGAGCGAATGCTCCCCAACCTCTTAGACTTGTATCCGTGGTTAGAAGGATCCAGTCCTGAACCCCGAACCTTCAGCCTTCCAGAAGGTGTGGTAGTTGTAGCCACCACAGGAGCGAAATCCTGGCTCTTGGTGACAGACGTATCCTCTGGTGCATATGTAGGTGAGATCCCGACCACTGGTCCAAGAGATCCAGCTGAAAGGATCGAGCATGAAACCTTCTGTACTGCAGAGCCTCGTAGGAGGCAACCATCTTCCCCAGAAGGTGGATGCACTGATGAACCGATACCCGGGAAGGCTCCAAGACATCCTGGACTATTGTTTGAATCACCAATGCTTTCTCCACCGGTAGAAACCACCTCTGCACCTCCGTGTCGAGGATCATTCCCAGGAAAGCCTCCTTGTCGGCTCCAGATGAGACTTTAGAAGGTTCAGGATCCAACCGTGCTCCTTGAGCAGTTGTGTCGTGAGAGCAATGGATCTTAACAACTTCTCCCTGGATGACGCCTTGATCAGGAGATTGTCCAGATACGGAATTATGTTCACCCCCTGCTTGCGGAGCAGAACCATCATCTCTGCCATCACCTTGGTGAAGACCCTCGGTTGAAACTGATAGTGATCGTCTACAGAGCTGGCCCTAACCAATATGATGCCCTAGGCAAGATTTTGGCTGGTGCCCCCTAGCACCACCGCTGGTTCTGCCTCTGACCTTGCACCTCTTTCCCAGCACCATTACCCCTCACCCAAATTTTTAAATAGGAACAGTTCGCACATTTGACGCACAGCCCAAAAAGGGGCATCTTCTTGCTGGGAAGGGACATGGCCACACAATAGTAACCCCAATTCCAATTACGCCACACAGTACTGCAAATGTATTCACATTTTATCTTGCGATAGTGTCCATAATTCATATTACATCCCACAGTAGTATCACTTTGCTTAATAAACATTACTCCTCACAGTAGAGCCCCTTATTCACATTACATCACACTGAATTGATCCTTATTCACATTACACCACACCTTATTGCTCTTTATTCACATTAGACGCTACAGTGGTGCCCTTTCTATTTGCAACGCCACATAGTAGAGCACCTTATACACATAATGCCACACATTAGTAATGCATTTTTACACAATTCCACACAGTAATGCCCCTTACACATATGAGACACATTAATATCCTTATAAACATAATGCACCTTACACATTATGACAACCTTTATTAATGCCCTTTTACACATAATGTCCCTTACACATATGTCGCACATTATTAATGCCCTTATACACATAATGACACACATAGTGCCCCCTACACATTTGCTGCACATTATTAGTGCCCCTATACACATAATGACACACATACAGTAGTACCCTGTTACACATATGCCGCACATTATTAATGCCTTTATACACATAATGACACACATAGTGGCCCTTTACACATATGTTGCACATTATTAATGCATTTTTACATGACACACATAATGTTCCTTACACATATTCTGAAAACTACTGCACAACCAACCCACTCACATGCACACAGCACTCACACTGCCACTAACACTGTGACCTCTGCCTCTGCTTGGATACAGATGTGTCCTCACAAATCTTGCATCAATGCTAACGTCGGGCACTTTTCTTTAATGATAATGCATCTTATTTGCATCACTATGTGGCTAGGATGCACACGCAGCTTCTGCTGATTAAATTGATATGCAGCATGCCTATATACTGTGTGAGACTGTGGCTGTATCTGCATATGAAATGCTACATACAGAATATAGGCATGTCGCATATCATTTTAATCAGCAGAAGCTGATGATGCCCCATGGCATATCAAATGCCCTAGGCAATTGCCTAGTTTGCCTATGCCTATGGCCGGCTCTGATTGTCTAACAGTCCAAACCTGAGATAAGCCTGATGCGGCGCCCAAATGGGAATGTGGAGGTACGCATCCTTGATGTCCAGGGACACCAGAAATTCCCCCTTCGTCAGTCCTGAGATGACAGCTCTCAGAGACTCCATCTTGAACTTGAACTCCCTGAGATAAGCGTCCAAAGACTTTAAGTTCAGAATTTGCAGTACAGAACCATCCGGCTTCGGTACCACAAAAAGGTTCAAATAGTAACCCTTGTACCACTGATGAGGCGGAACTGGAACAATGACCTTGGACACTAGCAGTTTTCAGATAGTATCCAGAAGAATTGCTCTGTCTGCCGGCAAAGCCGGTAAGCCTGCTTTGAAGAAACGGTGAGGTGGGAAAGTTTGAAACTCCAGTCTGTACCCCCTGGACACTATATCCTGTATGCAAGGGTCCAGACCAGACAACACCCAGATGTGGCTGAAATGCCAGAGTCTTGCTCCCACCTGACCTTACTCCAGGCTGTGCGGTCCACCGTCATGCGGAGGACTTGGGGGTACCAGATGCAGGCTTCTGGTCTTGGGAACCTGCGGGAGCAGGCTTTTTTCCTTTAGAACAACCACCTCTGAAGAAGGTGTGAGAAGGCTTGTTCTTTCTAGGCCTCGCGGGCCAAAAGGACTGTGACATGGCTGGTGTAAAAGGCTTCTTCGTAGCCGGTGCAGCTGAGGGGAGAAAAGGAGACTTACCCGCCGTAGCCGTGGCAATCCATGCATCCAGCGCCTCCCCAAATAAAGCCTGACCTGTGTAGGGTAGGCCCTCCACGCATTTCCTGGATTCCGCGTCTGCAGACCATTGGCGTAGCCAGAGACCCCTGCGAGTCGAGACGGACATGGAGGAGATCCCCGCAACCATGGAACCCAGGTCTTTCATGGAATCTACCAGGAACCCTGCAGAATCCTTAATGTTACATAAGAATAAATCAACGTCACCTGTATCCATCGTAGTCAAGTCCTCCTGCAGAGTGATTGACCACCTGGCTATAGCTTTAGAAATCCATGCACAGGCAATAGTAGGCAAACAAACAAACGGTTTAAATACCCATTTACTTCTTCATTGGGTATTCATATCTCCTGAGAAAACTGCCGTTTGCCTGTGGCGGAGAAACGCATTGAGTGTTGTAGCTATTGTCGGTCCATTGAAGGAGATTCATCCACTTCGTTTAACCCTGCTATAAACAATTTCATTGATCCTCACTGTTGTCACACGGGACGGAACGCTACTGCCCTCCGCTGTGCCGGGGCACCTGTCTGCAGACTGATTATCGGAGCTCGCTGCATCTCCCACTGGTCCATCTGTGAGGGATACCTGCAGCCGTTTGTAGCTCACACTGCACTTTGCTATTGACGGGAACCAGCGGAGATTACCAACATTGGGTGAGAACACTGACCTATAAGTGAGGATACTGAACTACTCAAATTATCCACTTTAATACCGTGGGATCCCTCTGGTATATACATAAATTGGAGTACTCCTACACTCTAATATGTTAATTAATGGACCGCAGTACTGCACATATAGGTGGAGACTCCAATTTCTTTCTATCATCCTCTGGGAATGGAAAAGCAACCAAGACCCTTCTTAGGGATCTGGAATTTCTTCTCCGGATTTTCCCAGGCCTTTTCAAATATAGCATTTAATTCCTTGGATGCTGGAAAAGTGAGAGGGGCCTTCTTACTGTCCGTGAAAAAGGCCTCCTCTACCTGCTCAGGAGCTGTGTCAGAAATGTGCAACACATCCCATATGTCCTCAATCATCAACTGCACCCCCTTAGCAAGTGACACCGTCCACCTCGACACATCCCCGCCACCGTCTGCAGTGTCAGAATCGGTGCCCGTGTCATCCTGCATAATCTTGGAAAGCGCACGTTTGTGAGAATGTACCGCAGGGGACCCTGTGGGAGCAGTATCAGACCATACAACCATAGAGGATTGCAATACCTGGGTGACATGCTCAGTTCTTGTAATCCTCTCAGAAATTTGAGAAATAGTCCCGCTAAGAGAGGCTAACCACTCTGGTTCTCTAGCTGGGATCTGCGCTACAACAGTGCAATCCTGACTACATGGGATGGGATCTTCCTGAGAAGATAAATCCTCTGCAGCATATGAAACAGAGTCTCTATACATGTCTGCTAATACACCCCACATACACACAGGGTACTGGGCAGACAGAATTTCCCCCCCAAGAATGGCAGAGAGACAAAGAGATTGGAGCCAACCCACACACAGCGCTATTACAGGTATAGGGAGACCCTAAACCAGCGCTGACTGTGTCCCTTAATAGGTGACACAGTCTTACACAGCTTCCCCTCCCTTCTACAACCCCCCGGTACCGTACAGATAGCTGGAGTTGCACTAGAGGGACTGAACTTCCACTTGTAGGCAGGAAAATGGCGCTGAAACGCTGCTGGGTCTGCTCTGAGAAGCTCCGCCTTTTAATGGGGTGGTCTTCCCGCTCTTCATAGATTATACTAGCCTGAGGTTTTGTGTGCTGGCTGAGATCCGCAGATGCCGAAAGGCTGGAATGGTCAGTGTAGAGTTAGGCGCTGGCTCAGGGCGCCCCTCACAGTGCCGAACATAGTTATCGCTGAGCTGTCCGGGAGCGCAGTACCTACCCTGTAGCCGCCATCTTCACACCGACCCACCGTTTGTTAGGGGGGGTGGTGACTCACTTGCCACACTTCAGCTCTGCAAGGGGGCGGCGGCATGCTGCTGGGGTGATCGTTCCCCTGTGGTGGGGAATGATCTATCCCCTCTGGAGCTCAGTGTCCTGTCAGCGGAGACAGTGGCTTAGACCCCGCAGGGTGGACACTACTTCCCCCCTCAGTCCCTCGATGCAGGGAGGCTGTTGCCAGAAGCCTCCTGGTAAAATAAAAACTCTAAGAAAAACGTTTACTAAAAAAACTTTGTAGAGCTCCTCCGGGCACATTTTCTAAATGACGTCTGGTAGGAGGGGCATAAGGGGAGGAGCCAGCCCACACTATTAAACTCTTAAAGTGCCAATGGCTCCTGGTGGACCAGTCCATGGTATTATGGACCCCAGCATCCTCTAGGACGTAAGAAAAAAGAATTTGTCCATCGAGTTCAACCTATTTGTGGTTTCCTGTGCAGTATTATTTTTGGCCTAAGTTTTTTCTGATGCTGATGTCAGCCGTTGTGTTTATTCCTTTTTTTTAATAACTGTAGTGCGTGACAATCTATGCACCCTAACCCTGGATATCCTTATCCATTGGGAATTTATCCAACCCATTCTTAAAGGTGTTGACTGTGTCCGCCATTATAACTCTAAGGCAGGGAATTCCAAACACGTATTGTCCTTACTATGAAAAAAACATTTCCTGGCTTTGTGCGGAATCTCCTCTCCTCTAACCTAAGCAAGTGTTCTTGTGTCCTCTGTGCTGATCTTACCAAACACAGGTCCCGCGCAAGCTCCGTGTATTGTCCCCTTATATATTTGCAAATGTTGATCATGTCCCCTCTTAGTCTCCTCTTTTCCAGTATAAACATGCCTAGCCTAGCAAGCCTTTCCTCGTACTCCAGAGTCTCCATGCCCGCCTCTGAACCTTTTCTAGCTCCAGAATATCCTTTTTGTAGTATGGTGCCCAAAATTCTACACAGTATTCAAGATGTGGCCTCACTGGTGATTTATATAATGGGAGCATAATACTCTCGTCCCTAGCATCAATTCCCCGTTTTATGCATGCTAATATCTTTTTAGCTTTCTTTGCTGCAGTCCTACTTTGGGTACTGCTGCTTAGTTTGCTATCTATGAGGACACCTAAGTCTTTTTCCAGTACAGAATCCCCCAAAATTGCCTTATTTAGTATGTAGGTGTTACTTTTGTTCTTGTTACCACAGTGCATTACCTTACACTTGTCTGTGTTGAAGCTCATTCTCGATTTGGCTGCCCATGCTTCTAGTTTAACCAAGTCGTTCTGAAGGCTCAGCATCCTCCTCCGTTATTTAAAACCTTACACAATTTGTTATCGTCTGCAAAAATTGACACCATGCTCCCTAGACCTTCTGTTAGGTTGTTAATGAAAATGTTGAACAATAGTGGTCCTAGTACAGACCCTTGTGGCACACCACTTAGCACTTCAGTCCAATTTGAAAATAATCTATTAACCCCAAAGCGCTGCTACCGAATATCTAACCAATTACTGACCCAAGTGCATATTGTGCTCCCTTGCCCCATTTCTTGTAGCTTATAGATAAGTCGCGTGTGTGGTACTGTGTCGAAAGCTTTGGCAAAGTCTAAAAAGATTACATCCACCTCCTTACCCTGATCAAGGTTCGCACTTACGGTTTCATAAAAGCCAAGTTGGTTTGACATGATCTGTCCTTCACAAATCCATGTTGATTCCTTTTAATGACCTTATTGAACTTCTGAATACTATGCCTTAGAATACCTTCCAATACTTTCCCCACTATAGATGTAAGACCTGAACCCTCTGGCACTTTCTCTTCATTTGATCCCACAAGTGAAGATGAAGTATCAACACTCTTTCCATCCTCCTACTCCACTACCTCTCCTCTTGATCCTATACCCTCACAGGTCAGTAAAACTTTGTCTCCTGTGCTTATCCCAACCTTAACTAAAATCTGTAATCTCTCTCTCTCTACTGGTATCTTTCCTTCTCTGTTTAAGCATGCAGTGATTACTCCCAGTCTAAACAAACACAACTCTGACCCAAACACACTCTCTAACTACCGTCCCATTTCTCAGCTACCAGGTCCCTTCAAGCTACTTAAGAGACTTGCCTACACTCGCCTTACACACATTCTTAACTCCCACAACTTATTGGACTGACTTCAGTCAGGCTTTCGTGCCCAACTCTCCACAGAGACGGCACTGACCAAAGTAGTGAATGATCTGGTCACTGCTAGATCTAAAGCCCACTACACACTACTCATTCTTCTAGATCTCTCTGCTGCTTATGACACTGTTGACCACTCTCTTCTCATACAAATACTACAATCTCTAGGTCTTCAGGACACAGCCCTCTCCTGGTTCTCATCCTAACTATCTAATCGCTCTTTCAGTGTTCACTTCTCTGATTCTACCTCCTCTTCTCTACCTCTATCAGTTGGAGTACCGCAAGGCTCAGTCTTAGGTCCTCTGTTGTTCTCAGTCTATACCTCATCTCATTGGTAAACTAATCAGCTCCTTTGGATTTCAGTATCATTTGTACGCTGATGACACTCAAATCTACCTATCCTCCCCAGATTTGTCACCATCTGTATTGGCTCGTGTCACTGGATGCCTGTCTGCCATTTCATCTTTGATGTCATCTCGCCACCTCAAACTCAACATTTCCAAAACACAATTAATTATTTTCTCACCAGCTAAAAGTAGTTACCAACCTGATATCTCCATAACTGTTGACAATGCAACTATCTACCCTACCCCACAAGCTCGTTTCCTAGGTGTCACCCTTGACTCTGAACTGTCCTTTGTTCCACACATTCAATCTGTCTCTAAATCATGTTACATGCACCTAAAAAACATATCCAAAACATGCCCTTATCTTACACAAGACACAGAGAAAAACTCTAATCCATGCACCCATCATCTCCCACATTGATTATTGTAATAGTCTCCTTACTGGTCTTCCCAAACATAGGCTCTCACCACTACAATCCATTTTAAATGCAGCTGCGAGGCTAATCTTCCTCGCCAGACATTCTTCATCTGCTGATCCACTGTCAGTCCCTCCATTGGTTACCGGTATTCTACCGTGTCAAATATAAAATACCTTTACTGACATACAAGGCTATTAACCAAACTGCACAATCATACATCTCCTCACTCATCTCAAAATATCTCCCTACCAGACCTCTCCGCTCTGCACAAGTTCTGCATCTCTCATCCATATATATTACCTGTTTCCACACAAAATTACAGGACTTTACCCGGGCTTCACCCACTCTGTGGAATGCACTCCCACGCACAATAAGACTCTCCTCTAGTCTCCAAACCTTTAAACATTCCCTGAAAACTCACCTCTTCAGACAAGCCTACTAAATTTCAGACCCACTCACACAACCTTCAATGCTTCCCTATCCAGTTACATCCCCTCTGTACAGTTCACATAAATCCCTCTCTGTACAGTCCACATAACCTCACATTTTGTCTTCCAACATTGCTGGGTGGTCATATCATACAACTCATTAAGAACCTAGCAATCTGGTGGACCATTATGCAACAGGTAGCATCTATCCTTGTGTATCAATGCCTATTTTCCCTTAGATTGTAAGCTTGCGAGCAGGGCCTTCCTACCTCTAAGTCTGTCTGTTTTTACCCAGTTTTGTTCTATAACTGTTGTTCTAATTGTAAAGTGCAATGGAATATGCTGCGATATATAAGAAACTGCTAATAAATAAATAAAGAAATAAATAAATAAATGAGACTAACTGGTCTATGTGCACCAGGATTCTCTTCTCATGCAGGTAAGAGAGAAATTACATGTCTTACTTGCTTGAGGAAGAATATTGGTAAGACAATACCAACAGAGCCATCCCATATCCCTCCTACAGATGGACCTTTTCAGGTAATACAAATCGACTTCATACAGTTACCACCCTGTAGAAATTTGAAATATGTGTTAGTATGTATCGATGTATTTTCCAACTGGGTAGAAGCGTTCCCTGCTGCCACAAATACTGCTACGTTCACTGCAAAGAAAATTGTGCAGGAATTTGTGTGTTGATATGGTATCCCTAGAGTGATTGAAAGGGATAGGGGTACCAATTTTACAGGTGAAGTCTTTCAGGTCATGTGCAAACTGATGGGAATTAATAGCAAGCTACATACTCCATACCGACCACAGGCGAGTGCGAAGGTAGAGAGAGTGAACAGCACTATTAAGAACAAGCTGAGCAAAGTGATGGCTGAAACTGGATTGCTGTGGCCAGAAGCTTTGCCACTAGTGTTGTACAGCATCAGAACCACTCCCAGGTCCCTGCATAACTTATCACCCCATGATATTCTTTTTGGTCGACAACCTCATGTAATGATAGACCCCCAGGATGATTTGAAATGCAATAATGATATGACTGTGAAATATTTGGTTAGGATGAGCCAGCAGCTGAGAAATCAACAAAGAAATCTAAAGCTGGCGATTCCTGACCTACCGAACAGTAATTGTCATGACAATGAGCCTGGGGATTATATGATGATACAAAATTTTCTACGCTCAGGTTGCCTCGTTGACAGGTGGGAAGGACCGTACCAAGTCTTATTAACCAGCACTACAGCATTAAAAGTCCCTGAAAGAGAGACTTGGGTCCACTCGTCCCACTGCAAGAAGGTCGCTAACCCGGAGAAGACTCGTAACAAAGAGCAAGGTTTAGAGAACCTCGTCTCACTAGAATGTTTGTTACAGGACTGTTGAAAGGCAGATGAGCACGGAGAGCAACAAGAGCTAGAACGGTTGTCGCACCGTTTTCTTTTTTCACCTCCCCCTGCATTTTCCTTTCTTTTCTCCTTATTTTCCTCCTTTCCCCTAACGAAATGGATCGATCACAAGAGACTGTGTTTCGGGTTCTGTTAGTAATTCTGGTTTTGATCAGGATAGTTTGTTTTGGTGAGGGTCCCAGAGAGGTCGAGCAGGGATCTGGAATGGGTTCTGATGGCGAGTATGAATTTGTAGGATCTCAGGAGCGGTGAAGAAAAGAAGTGTATACTAGTAATAGCGCTCTCCAGTAACCATGGTTACTGGAGAGCGCTATTATAGAAACATAGAAACATAGAAACATAGAATTTGTCGGCAGATAAGAACCACTTGGCCCATCTAGTCTGCCCCTTTTTTTTTTTTATATATTATTTTTTTTTATCACTAACCTTATTTGATCCTTATTTCTTTGTAAGGATATCCTTATGTCTATCCCATGCATGTTTAAATTGCTCTACTGTCTTAGCCTCTACCACCTCTGATGGGAGGCTATTCCACTTGTCCACTACCCTTTCTGTGAAATAATTTTTCCGCAAATTTCCCCTGAACCTCCCCCCCTCCAGTCTCAGTGCATGTCCTCGTGTCCTATTGCTTCTCTTCATTTGGAGAATGTTTCCCTCCTGGACTTTGTTAAAACCCTTCATATATTTGAAAGTTTCTATCATGTCCCCCCTTTCTCTTCTCTGCTCCAAACTATACATATTGAGATTTCTTAGTCTTTCTGGGTATGTTTTGTGATGTAGGCCATGCACCATTTTAGTTGCCCTCCTTTGTACAGTTTCTAATGTATTAATATCCTTTTGAAGATATGGCCTCCAGAACTGAATACAGTATTCTAGATGAGGCCGTACCAATGACCTATACAGTGGCATTATTACTTCTTTCTTTCTGCTGCTGATTCCTCTCCCAATGCAGCCAAGCATCTGACTAGCCTTCCTCATTGCCTTGTTACATTGCTTACCTGCCTTTAAGTCATCTGAAATAGTGACTCCTAGATCCCTTTCCTCCTCAGTAGTTTCCAGTATAGTGCCATTAATACTGTATTTAGCTTTAGGATTTTTGAGACCCAAGTGCATGATTTTGCATTTTTTGGCATTAAACTGTAATTGCCAGACTCTTGACCATTCCTCTAGTCTACCTAGATCCTCAATCATTTGTTTTACCCCACCTGGTGTGTCTACCCTGTTGCATACCTTTGTGTCATCTGCAAAAAGGCATACTTTCCCTTTAATCCCATTTGCAATGTCACCAATAAAGATATTGAAAAGCACTGGTCCAAGTACAGATCCCTGGGGTACTCCACTGGTAACATTTCCCTCCTGTGAATGCACTCCATTTACCACAACTCTCTGTTTTCTATCCTTCAACCAAGATCTTATCCATTCAATAATCCTAATATCCAATCCCAAACTTTCAAGTTTATTTAGCAGTCTGCGATGTGGAACTGTGTCAAAAGCCTTACTAAAGTCAAGATAAGCTATATCCATGGCTCCACCTTTATCCATCACTTTAGTCACACAATCAAAAAAGTCAATAAGATTTGTTTGACATGATCTTCCCCCAGTGAATCCATGCTGTTTGGGATCCAGTAAATTGCCGGATTTGAGATGATCTACAACTCTTTCTTTTAAGAGTGTTTCCATCAATTTCCCTACTACTGATGTAAGACTCACTGGTCTGTAGTTGTTTGCCTCTTCCTTGCTTCCACTTTTGTGCAGTGGGACTACGTTTGCTCTTTTCCAGTCCCCTGGAATTTCTCCTGTAGCTAATGACTGGTTGAATAATTCTGTCAATGGTGCTACCAGCACCTCTTTAAGTTCTTTTAGTATCCTTGGATGTATCCCATCTGGCCCCATAGATTTGTCCACTTTCAGCTTTGAGAGTTCTGTTAGGACCTTCTCCTCTGTAAATGTACTTGTTTCATTTTCCTGAATATCCCTGCAACTTAACTGTGGCCCCTTCCCCTCTCTTTCAGTAGTAAATACTGAGCAAAAATAATCATTAAGATGATCTGCTATTAAATTGTCTCCCTCAACAAGATTCCCAGTGTCCGTCTTTAGTTTTATAATTCCGCCTTTTGTTTTTCTTTTTTCGCTTATATACCTAAAAAAAGTTTTGCCTCCTTTACCCACTGACTGGGCCATTTTCTCCTCAGCTTGTGCCTTTGCACATCTGATTACCTTCTTTGTCTCCTTCTGTCTAACAAGATATATCTTTTTGTCTTCATTATTTTGTGTCTGCTTATATTTCCTAAAAGCCATCTTTTTTGCTCTCACAATATTTGCTACTTCTTTTGCAAACCACACTGGCTTCCTTTTCCTTGTGTTTTTCCTAACAGTTTTGATACAAAGGTCTGTTGCCTTCCATATTGCACATTTGAATGTTTTCCACCTCTCCTGCACTGTTTCCAAGTTCCTCCACTCTGCCAAAGAATCGCTTACACATTTTCCCATCCCTACAAAATCAGCCTTCCTAAAATCCAACACCTTTGTTTTTGTATGGGACGAGTCAGTCTCTGTCTTAATGCTGAACCATACTGCTTGATGATCACTGGATCCGAGGTTTTCACCCACTTTTACGTCTGATAATCTGTCTCCATTTGTAAGTATTAAGTCTAATATTGCGTCTTTCCGAGTGGGCTCCCTCACCAATTGGTGGAGGGATGCTCCCTGAAGGGAATTTAAAATGTTCCTACTTCTAGTGGAACTAGCAACAGACACCTCCCAGTTTACATCAGGAAGATTAAAGTCTCCCATGATTATTACCTCTCCTTTTAATGCCATTTTAGTTATGTCCTGCAATAGGTTCTTGTCAAGTTCCTCTTCCTGACCTGGTGGCCTGTATATCACGCCAATACGAATAATCAACTTTTCCCCTGTTTCTATGGTCACCCAAAGGGCCTCAGTTTTTTCTTCAATACTTTGTATTAATGTAGTATTTATGGCATTTTTTACATACATTGCTACCCCTCCCCCGATTTTTCCAATTCTGTCCTTCCTAAACAAAGTATATCCCGGTATAGCTATGTCCCAGTCATGATTTTCATTGTACCATGACTCTGTAATTGCCACAATGTCTAGATCATCCCTTGTCATTATTGCAGTTAGTTCTGGGATTTTATTTCCTAAGCTCCTAGCATTTGCACACATAGCTTTTAGAGTTTTGTTTGTGCTTTTTCTGTTCCTAGCTATGTTCTTCTCTCTGCCTATTTTTATTTGGTTTTGATCTGAATTATCTTCTGTTGCTGTGGATATGCTTCCTATTCCCTTTGCCTGCAGAAACAATACCTCTGTGTTGGGGGAGCAGATTTCTTTATTCCTATTTGGTTCACTGCCCCCCTTTGTTAGTTTAAATAGCTCTTGATGAAGCATCCAAACTGTTCAGTTAGTACTATTACTAGTATACACTTCTTTTCTTCACCCATATCAGTCAGTGTGTTTTGGATGCACACTTGTGTTATACTGTGTAGCTGCACCACTGTTTTATTGCGCACTGTATTTTGAAGTTGTTTTTCTCTAGGATCTCAGGAGCGGCACATCGCTCAAGTAAAGGCTGGCATCAGTAAGCGCTCTGGTAGTCAGGGAGCTCGGAGGCACTGTGAGGGGTTATTGTCTGATGAATATTGTATTTGTAGGAATTGTGAGAATATAGTAGAGGATGGGTGTATCCAGAGATGTCAGTCCAACATTAATATCGATATGGACCGTCATCCGTTGAGTGATTACCACTCATTAGTGGCTAAGGTCTTAAACCAAACAGAATGCTGGGTGTGCTCACAAGCACCTTCATGACAGAGTAAGTCAGGATAAGTACCGTACCCTTTAGCAATAGATGAGGTACTCGAATTACGGGGTAGGAGACCGGTGGACAAGAAATTCAATATATCTAGTCCCCCTAGCTTTAAGCTCCACCAATACAACGTAGATAGATCCCTGTTGTGTTTTAATATTCCAATTACTGAAAACAAGGAAATTGGGAAGTGACATGGAATAACCAGACAATGACTTTTTCACATAGATAGGAATCCTATCGACTCTGAACTTGTACGCAAGATAGCCAACAGTGGGAGGTATTTTCGGTATAGGTATACTCGTGGAAGCAAGACAGAGGATTCAGAGATATGGAGTTATCTGTAAGTACCAAAATCCTCTTTTCTCTTTCATCCACTAGAGGATACTGGAGTCCTACACAGTAGAGGACATCCCAAAGTTATCCTGTCGGTGGCCTGCAAAACTAAACGTCCGAACTTAGAGTGTCCGGACGCAAAGGTATCAAACTTGTAAAATTTTGCGAATGTGTGGGCTGAGGACCACGTCGCTGCTCTGCAAAGTTGAGTAGTAGAAACACCTCTGGCAGCCGCCCATGAGGCACCCACTGATCTGGTGTATGAGCACCCATTTGAACCGGAACCTGTTTGCCACAGGAAATATAAGCTTGCCAAATGGCAAGTCAAATCCATTTAGACCAGAGGTTCTCAAACTTGGTCCTCGGGGGGCCCACACAGTGCATGTTTTGCAGGTCTCCTCACAGAATCACAAGTGAAATAATTAGCTCCACCTGTGGACCCTTTTAAAATGTGTCAGTGAGTAATTAATACACCTGTGCACTTGCTGGGTTACCTGCAAAACATGCACTGTGTGGGCCCCCTAGGACCGAGTTTGAGAACCTCTGATCTAGACAAAGGCTGCTTAGATGCTGGCCAACCCTTCTTTGGCCCATCATAAAGAACAAACAATGGTTTGACTTTCTGAAGGAAGACGTAACTTGTACGTATACCCGTAAAGCTCGGACAACATCCAAGGACACTTCCCCATCTCCGAGACCCTGAAAAAATGGGACCACAATTGGCTGGTTTATGTGAAACCCCGAAACCAACCTTAGGAAGGAAATCTGCTCTTGTACAGAGTTCTGCCCTATCCTCATGAAACATTCAAAGGACTCTTACACGATAAGGCTCCCAACTCAGAAATCCGCCTGTCCGAAACCAAGGCAAGCAATAATGTGACCTTCCAAAAGAGATATTTCAGGTCTGTTCTTGCTAACGGCTCAAAAGTTGGAGATCTAAAAAATTCCAACACCAAATTTAAGTCCCATAGCGCAGTGGTAGGACGAAAAGGGGGTTGTATCCTCAGAACCCCCTGTAAAAAGGTTTGAACCTCTGGCAAGAATGCTAACTGCTTGTTGAAATAGGATGGAGAGCGCCGAAATTTGAACCTTCAGAGAGCCCAGCCTCAGTCCTACATCTAGACCGGCCTGAAGGAAGAGTAGAAGTCTGGATAAGTGGAAGTTCATCGAATTCCACCCACGCTCTTAACACCAGTCCATGTACCTCTTAAAAAATCCTGTAGTAGTGCATGGCTGTGACTGGCTTCCTAGCGGCAAACATCGTAGGAATGGCCGCTCTTGGTATCCCTCTGTTTCTTAAGATCCAGGTTTCAATAGCCACGCCGTTAAATGCAGCCTGTGCAGGTCTGGGTGTTGGAACAGTCCCTGAGACAGCAGGTCCTCCCTCTGAGGTAACCGCCAAGTATCTTCCACTAGTAACCCTCGCAGGTCTGAGTACCAACTCTTGCAGGGCTAATCTAGTGCGATTAGAAATGCCCACACTCGTTCTCGTTTCAACCGTTTCAGAACCCTGGGTGTGAGTGGGAAAGGTGGAAAAATGTAAACCCTCCTGTAACACCAAGGAAGTGTTAATGCGTCCACTCCTTCTGCTGCTGGATCTTTTGTCCTGGACACATATCGGGGCAGCTGATGGTTTTGCCGAGACGCCATTAGATCGACTTGAGGTAGACCCCATCTCCTCACCACCATGTCGAAAATCCGTGGATGTAGGCACCACTCTCCCGGATGCATGTCCTGGCGGCTGAGATAATCTGCTTCCCAGTTTTCCACACCCGGAATGAACACTGCCGAGAGGATGATGTTTCGCCTTTCTGCCCACAACAAGATCTTTGTGGCTTCCTTTAATGCCATCCTGCCCTTTGTTCCTCATTGATGGTTTATGTAAGCCGTCGTCGTGACATTGTCTGACTATATCTTTAAGTGTTGACCCATGACTAGGTCTGCGGCTAAGAGAAGCGCATTGTAAACTACTCTCAGTTCGAGAATGTTTATGGGTAGGCTGCTTTCCTGTAACGTCCATCCTTTATGTCTTTTGATACCATGACCCCTCCATGTTCTAAACCCACAATAACTGACTGGATTTATTCCATCTTGAATCTGCAAACCTTTAGGAATTTGTTCCACTAGGAAGGCACCCCAACCTCTGAGACTGGCGTCCGTTGTCAGGATCCTCCAATCCCAAATGCTGAATCTGTTGCCTGCTGTGAGATTCTTGTGCAAAGACCACCAAATCAAGTAGGTTCATATGCGTGGTGGAAGCTGGATTCTTCGATGTAGAAGCCAGTGCGAACCTGCTCCCTGAGCAATGAATTTTATCTGGAATGGTCAGGAATGAAGTCCGCCGTACCGGAGAGCTGCGAACAACACCACCCTCTTCTCGAGAAGTAGCACAGAGGTGTAGAGAACTCGTCTGTGTCCTTAGTACCTGAGCCACTAACCTCTGTGGGTCCTAGATCTAGTTCTCTGGTAGGAATACTCTTAATTGTATTGTGTCCAAGATGAGACCGAGGAATTGAATCCGTTGAGTTGGCATGAGGTTGGATTTCTGGAAGTTCACAATCCACCCATGTTGAATGATAAATTGATGAGATGTCTGAGCATCCTTTATCAGCTGTTTCTGAGATGAGGCCTTGATCAGTAGATCGTATAGATAAGGTATGATCGTGAGCCCTGTCTCAATCCTGTCACCACTATTGCTATGATCTTTATAAAGATTCTTGGGGCTGATAGACCGAATGGCAGGGCCCTGATTCGGTAGTGATCCCACACCGGTGCAAATCTTAAGTAAGCTTGGTGAGGGGTCCAAATCGGGATATGAAGGTATTTTGCACTACCAAAAGTTTTGAATAAAATCCCGTTCCTCATTGAGGATCCGGGACTGGCGACTTAACCCTTTGTATGCAGGAGTCTTTGAAGTTGCCTCCTGTAACGCTCCTGCTCACAACGGGCAGCTAGGCCCTCGCGCTGCAAATAAATGGACTGTGTGGACGCTCTTATAACTATCCTGTAACCCTGGGAAATATATTGTTGACCCAGATGTCTGGTGATGTTTGGCCCAGGCGTCCCGAAAACCTTCCAACTCTGCCCCCCCAAGGGGGACCCCAAGTGAGCAGGGAAACCGTCATGCCACGGGTTTGTCAGCAGCTCTGTTCTGCTTTTCTGGTGTCGACTATAAACGACCTCTACCTCTGGTTCCACGAGTCTGTTGCTCCAAAACCTCTTCTGGCTCGGTACGACAGCGATCGAATTAATTTAAACACTGGTCCCAAGCAACCTCCTCTAACGTGTGACGTGGTGCTCGAGTGAGAAGTAGGTAGAAAGGTAGATGTCACTGCAGTTGCCTGCGAAATCCACTTATCTAACTCATCAAACATCATCTAACCCCCAAATGGAATAGCCTCTACTCTCTATAAAAGAAGGGAAGCGGCGGAGGAGCTGCGCTGCTAGCCTACCAGGGCTTAAGTTATAAGGCAGCAGCGTATGAGAAGCCGCTGCTGCTCGTCCCCCCCCCCCCCCCCCCCGTTATCTTTTACAGCCCTCCGCGCCCTCGTACTAGCGCCGACGGCGGGAGGAAGTGTGCGGGGGATATAGCCCGGGTCCCGGCGAGTGCAGGGGAAGCTACGGCTGCAGCCACGAGAGATATGTTGTTTCAGCGGGAGGGGACGCTCTTTTCAAACGCCCCGCAGTGTGTTTAAGAGGTGGTGGTATACGCTGCCGCTGACAGCCGCGCTGTGTCTCCCTCAGCCCTCCGTCTGTAGAGGAAGGAGGGGCGAGCGGGGGAGCTGACATGAAGCGGGAGTATATAGCCGGCCAGGGAGTATTTTAAACCGTTTTTTTTGTCACAGCGGCAGCGGAAGGAGGGGGCGGCGGGGAAGCTGCGCTGCTGAGTCCCAGGGCTTAGAGCCAGAAGGTAGCAGCGTTATGTGCGGTCCGCGGGAGGAAGTCTGTCAAACTGCCTCCTGGATCCATGAAGAAGCTATGGTTACCGTAAGTGTAACTGTAACTAGGGCCCCTTTACAACCAGTACACTGCTGACTCTGTGCTCCGGATTTTCTGAGGAGAGATGCAGATCCCCTTTAGTAGGGATCATTGTCTCTCTATTCTGGAGACTTTCGTCCCCCTTTACATTAGGGTAACTCAGTCTCAGTACTGAAATGGAGGAGGAGCTCCCTTCATGTGCTTGTACCTCCTTGGCACAATTTTTCAAACTGAGGGATGTGAAGGGGGAGGAGCCGGCTGTGCAGACAATGCTCATTTTTAGATTGTGCCTGACATAGCCATTCAAAAATAATTGAATAACAATGAAGTCTCTTTGTTTGATTTATTGCTTGTGAAATTCACAGAGCTCACGATAAAAGAATATCATGAACTGAACATTGACACACTGGTTTCATCTTATATACTTATCATTACAGTGTTACATGATCCAATCAAATTTGCAGACCAATCATATACATAAACCAATCACCATTCATTTATCAGAATATATTATTAATTCATATACTCCCCTTATGGGGGATTTCCAATTAATTAGCTCAACATCTTGTGATTATGACTGTTTAGTATCAAAATACATTTTACCTTTCACCTACTTTTAATTATCTCTATTCTGCAAAATACAATTCCTTATTTTGCAAAACACTAGCTAACCGCAGTCTTGTGATACTGCGCAGCTGGCCTTAACTTCTTGTTTATACTGAAAATCAAAGTTTCTGCAAACATATAAAAATCACTTTTAAAGCAACAGTTTCTTTTAAGCAATAGACAATAGACAAACTGACATTCAGCTTCCATTTTGTATTCACTTATCCATATCATTCCTCTCTCTGCCAATATACTTGGCATTCTAATACACAAATCAGAAGGTTCAGTTTAACAATTCTAATGAGGGTTAGGTAGACGCACAACATAGGGAAAAGGTGGGTTCACGGGGATGGGCCTGGCGCCAATGCTCACCGCACTGGACGGGAATCCCTGTTCTTTTCATAGGAACCTTCTAGTGTTGGCTAAGAGGGTTTTGACACAGTTAGGTGAAGCTTGCCTGTACTTCAGGTCCAACATACTCATCCTGATTGATTTCTATTCTGTTATCCAGTCCATAAGTGAAATTAACAGGCTGTGTGCTTTCCCTACCTGCCTGATCCTCCTCTAAAGCCTGGTATATGGGCTCAGCTTCCTGGAGTTGTAAACTTTCATAAGACTTGCTCATGTCAGCATATACCACCTGTCTTTCCTGCTGCCCCTGACTGGTTCCCTGCGTCACTTGTTCTAGTGGAACCTCATCATCTACCACCACAATGGTCATTTCATGGTGCACTTTCAACCTTTTAAATCCTTTACCACATTGTACACAGACTACTGGTCCACACTTGATGGTAAGATATATGATTCCGACAATCAGGGCAGCAAACACAATGTACTGCAATATTCCAGAGAAAAGCTTTGCAATACCTCCTCCTAGCCATCCAAGTGGATCCCAACCTTCACTAGCACCTAACTTTCTCATTTCCTGCTGCAACTCTCCCACCTTGCTCAGATGAGCACTTATTTCAGCTCTGTGATCTTCAATATAAGTACAACATTCTTGTCCTACCACTGCACACGTGCCCCCTTCTGCTGCCAACAACTGATCCAATGCCATCCTATTTTGTAAAGCCACTTTTCTTACTTGAGCCAGCTCTTCCACTGTCTGATTGATTGAAACTACCAATTCCCCTACCATCTGATCTAGTACCGTTAAGGTTTGAGACACAGCTTTCTCCACAAAATAGATAGTGGACAGAGGAAACAAAGTTCCAGCCGTACGTTCTCCATCAGAGAATCTGAAAGATACATCCCCTTTCTTCACCTCTCTTTTGCTATGATGTTTTAAGTATGTAAAATCACTCGACACTAAATTATGTTCTACAGGGATATTTCTTGGGTATTGATCAAGCTTAGTAGTGGCTCTCACTAAGGGGACTACGTAGGAGAGCACACATTGGGGTATATGCAATAGCGGGCGAAATCGCGGCAATTATCGCCGTTTTTTCAATTCGACCAAATTCGCCAGGTGAATTCCGGAAGGTGGCTTCCGGAATTCACCATATGCAATGAAAAACGGATTCGCCTGAGTCGCGGGTGAAAATCGGCCGATTTTGCGGTTTTTACCGCGATTTTAAAAAACGGGAAAAAACGGGGAAAAACCCGGAAAAAAAATGGCGTGGGGTCCCCCCTCCAAAGCATAACCAGCCTCGGGCTCATCGAGCTGGTCCTGGTTCTAAAAATGCAGGGGAAAAATCGGGCAGGGATCCCCCGTATTTTTAAAACCAGCACCGGGCTCTGCGCCTGATGCTGGTGCCAAAAATACGGGGGACAAAACGAGTAGGGGTCCCCCGTATTTTTAACACCAGCATCGGGCTCCACTAGCTGGACAGATAATGCCACAGCCGGGGGTCACTTTTATGCCGTGCCCTGCGGCCGTGGCATCAAATATCCAACTAGTCACCCCTGGCCGGGGTACCCTGGGGGAGTGGGGACCCCTTCAATCAAGGGGTCCCCCCCCCCCAGCCACCCAAGGGCCAGGGGTGAAGCCCGAGGCTGTCCCCCCCCATCCAATGGGCTGCGGATGGGAGGGCTGATAGCCTTTGTTGTAAAAAAAAAAGATATTGTTTTTTCCATTAGTACTACAAGTCCCAGCAAGCCTCCCCCGCAAGCTGGTACTTGGAGAACCACAAGTACCAGCATGCGGAAGAAAAACGGGCCCGCTGGTACCTGTAGTACTACTGGGAAAAAAATACCCAAATAAAAACAGGACACACACACCTTGATAGTACAACTTTATTTCATACGCCGACACACACATACTTACCTGTGTTGACACGCCGACTGCAACGATCTCCGACGATCCGAGGGTACCTGTCAAAAAAAAAAAACTCACCTTCCAGCGTCCAGAGGTCCAGAGGTAAATCCACGTACTTTGTTAAAAAAACAAACCGAACACGAGCCATACCGGACTGAAAGGGGTCCAATGTTTTCACATCAGACCCCTTCCCACGAATGCAGGGACATCACGTGACTCCTGTCACTGATGTCCCTTCAGCCAATCAGGAAGCGCTACTGCCGTGGCGCTCATCTGATTGGCTGGACGCCGTCTGTACTCTGACAGCGCCTTGCAAAGCCGCTCCATTACTTTCAATGGTGGGAACTTAGCGGCTAGCGGTGGGTTCACCCGCCGGTCACCGCTGACCGGCGGGTGACCTCACCGCTAGCCGCTAAGTTCCCACCATTGAATATAATGGAGGGAGCTGTGCGATGCGCTGTCACAGCGAGCAGCCAATCAGGTGAGCGCAATTGCGCTTCCTGATTGGCTTAGAGACCTGTCAGTGACAACTGTCACTGACAGATCTTAATCGTGGAAAGGTGTCCCATGTGTCAGCATGGGACACCTTTCAGTCCGTTATGGAGCGGGTAAATGCGTTTTATTATTTTGCCAAGTACGTGGATTTATCTCTGGAGCCTGTTGAGGTGAGTATATTGAACTTTGCTTTTCAGGTACCCCGGGATTCTACATGGAGAAGAGGACCGATGTCGGCGTGTGAACATAGGTAAGTATGTGTGTGTCGGCAGTGTGTAATAAAGTTTTACTGTCGACGGTGTCTGTGTCCTGTTTTTTTTTGGGTATTTTTTTTCCAGTAGTACTACAGGTACCAGCGGGCCCGTTTTTCTCCCGCATGCTGGTACTTGTGGTTCTCCAAGTACCAGCTTGCGGGGGAGGCTTGCTGGGACTTGTAGTACTAATGGAAAAAACAATATCTTTTTTTTGAACACAAAGGCTATCAGCCCTCCCATCCGCAGCCCATTGGATGGGGGGGGACAGCCTCGGGCTTCACCCCTGGCCCTTGGGTGGCTGGGGGGGGGGGGACCCCTTGATTGAAGGGGTCCCCACTCCCCCAGGGTACCCCGGCCAGGGGTGACTAGTTGGATATTTAATGCCACGGCCGCAGGGCACGGCATAAAAGTGACCCCCGGCTGTGGCATTATCTGTCCAGCTAGTGGAGCCCGATGCTGGTGTTAAAAATACGGGGGACCCCTACTCGTTTTGTCCCCCGTATTTTTGGCACCAGCATCAGGCGCAGAGCCCGGTGCTGGTTTTAAAAATACGGGGGATCCCCTGTCAATTTTTTCCCCGCATTTTTAGAACCAGGACCAGCTCAATGAGCCCGAGGCTGGTTATGCTTTGGAGGGGGGACCCCACGCCATTTTTTTTTCTGATTTTACCGTTCCAGCAATAAAAAAAAAAAAAAAAAATAATAATATTTTAAAAAATATATAAATAATATTTGTGCCTCCCCCCCAAAAAAAAAAAATACCTAATCCCTTCTAATATAAATAGATCTGCTATTCCCCAAAAAAAAAACACAAAAAAAAACATGTTTAAAAATTTTTTATTTGTTTTCACCCTCCAAAGTGTGGCGGATTGAAAATGACGAATTTGCTGTCTAAAAGCACTGCTGTCGAATTTCCAAACTTGAATTGAATATGCTTTGGTCGAATTGCAGCACTTGTAACATTGCAGAAAAGTCGAATTTGCAAAAAGTCGAATTTCAAAAAGTCGAATTTGAAGGTCCGTTTTTTGGTTGGAAAGCACTGCATTGCATAGGGGAATTTTTTTTTTTGGTCGAAAATGACCCGAAATTCGCCAATTTCGGGAATTCGACCACAATTGCATATACCCCATTGTCCTTTGGCACCTAAAGGAATCCATGAATATGCCCATTTACCACAGACCCAATACATACCCTTGGGCAGAGGCATTCCAAGCACTTTAGTGTATATGAGTCCTATGTATATCATGAAATACCCGGTGTTATTGCCATTGAAATCCTTACACGTGCTGTTATCAAGAGTACACCCATCATGCAGTAACTGGTCTAGGGTGTCATTAGGTGTTAGTACTCCACCTGCATCTATTGAGTGCCAACATTGTTTGAGGGTTTTTAGTGTACACTTATTTGACCTTTGGACCACAAATGTGGCTCCAGTACAGTTAGTATATCCCAGGTTTTGTCTTTTTGCCCTGAATATAGTTTCCTTCCTTTTTAACTTGTAATTGCCTGGTTTTGAATTGACACTTAAACAAAATTCAGGCCTTCCTGTGACTGCGGTTACTTGTAGAGCAGGTGAATGCAGCAGACCTTTGCTTGAAACATTCAAGTATGGGAAGTCTACTATATTCTGTACTTTAGGTGTCTTATTGGCACAAATGTGACTACCATTCTTAAGTCTATGGCAGGACCAATCTCTGTCTATCATGTCAGCTGTGCTTATGTAATGAGCCAGGAGGGGTATACCTGCCTCTACACTGAGGGGTAGGTGAGTACAAATCCAACATTTGCTTGTGTTGAGAGCCTTTGCAATTGTACTGTGCATTGCTATCATGGAATTACCTGTAAATTCTCCTCCATAATCATTCTTTTGTAAGGCCCTACACACACGTGTCTTGGATAACATTTCATTGTAAAGTGTTACATTACCTGTTTGACTGGTCACATTGTTAACAGACCCTGGAATGTATATACAACACTCAAGCACAATGAGTATGATTGTAATCAGACATGCCCATGAGAGAATGCACCCCCATAGTCCACGGTCTGGCCTTTGGCCTATCAGCATCATCCTGTTTAGCATTGTCTTTGTTGTCCTTGATCTTCACAGCACTCTTCTAGGAGTTATGTACCCTCCACAGAGATGCTGCGTTGGCAAGTGGCTCAAGGGATTATTATGCCCGAACCACTCACTTGCTGGCTTTACTGGTGAAGTGCAGAGGAGTCTTGGAGAATGTCTTCCACATGTGCTGTCTCAGGAGGCGTGACTTTTCTGCAGTGGGTGGAGTGGATCCACGACGTCTTCTCCTTTATCTTAACAGCAGTTGGGGTTGTCAACAAGACTTGATAAGGTCCTTCCCACCGGTCTGTCAGCGAGCCCGATCTCAGGAAATTTCTGACCATCACCTCATCACCAGGTTGTAGATTATGACAAGCACCTTCCGTAGGAGCTGGTTGTGTGCTGGTCACAGTAGCTTGGATCTTCTTTAGTTGGTTGCTTAATGAAATAAGATAGTTCACAGTTAAATCATTTGTTTTACTGAGTTCATATGCGGGTGCAATAGCAACATTGGGCAATTTTCCAAACAGTATTTCATACGGAGAAATGTTTAACTCCCCCCTTGGTGTTGTCCTGATCGAGTGCAACACTAATGGCAAAGCTTCTGGCCACTGCAAGCTGGTTTCTTTACATATTTTGGCCAGCTTATTTTTAATGGTCCCGTTATAACGTTCCACCTTACCGCTCGATTCCGGATGGTACGCGGTGTGTAGCTGTTGTTTAATGCCAATAAGCTGGCACATCTTTTTGAACACTAGTCCAGTAAAATGTGTACCTTGGTCTGATGATATCACATATGGTATGCCATATCTACATACAAATTCTTGTACCAATTTCTTTGCTGTAATCGCTGCTGTTGCACTGGCCACAGCATATCCCTCTACCCAACCGCTAAATGTGTCGACACAAACCAAAACATACTGAAGCATCCTAACCTTTGGAAGCTGAATGTAATCAATTTGTAGGATTTGGAAAGGACCAGTTGTTTGGGGAATGTGTGAAGGCATTGTTTTAACTGCTCTTCCAGCATTCTTCTGCAAGCAGGTGATGCAAGAAGCACAGTACTTGGTTGCCACTGGTGCAAAGCCAGGTGCATACCAATAAGTCTTGATTAGACTTATCATGGCTGTCTTACCTGCATGGGTCAGTCCATGGGACATCTGTGCCAATGCTGGCAAGAGTGATTTAGGGGCAACAGGCTTACCTTCAGAGCTGTGCCACAGGCCTTTGTTGTCTTGGGTACACTTTGCACTTTCCCACTTGGTCTTTTCCTGCAAATTACAAACTTTTTGCATATCAATTAATGTTTGCTCACTTGGTATACATACATCAGTTACCATACAAACTTTTTCCACTATAACCTTTTGTTGGGCTGCCACTTTTGCTGCAATATCTGCCCTTCTGTTCCCTTTTGTAACTTCATCATGGCCAGTCATATGGGCTTGACATTTAATAACTGCTATTTGCGAGGGCAGCTGTATAGCATCTAATAATTCTTTTACTGCCTCTGCATGTGCAATTGGATTGCCTGTAGCCGTTAGGAAGTCTCTTTGTTTCCACAGTTCACCAAAATCGTGTGTAACACCAAACGCGTATCTGCTGTCTGTGTATATATTTACAGTCTTGCCTTTAGCTAGTTGACATGCTTTAGTTAAAGCTTTGAGCTCTGCCAATTGGGCTGAGTGTGGTGGTGCAAGTGGGGAGGAAAAAACAATTTGTGTATCATCCACCACAGCATATCCTGATTGAGTAGCACCCGTTTCTGTTTGTCTGTGGCAGCTACCATCAACATAGTAAACCAGATCAGGATTCTGGAGTGGTGTTTCCTCCAGGTCCACCCTAGGGGTGGATTGCTGATCAACGTATTTTAAGCAATCATGTGGGACATGTTGTTCTACTACTTCCCATACTCCCCATTCCTCTCTCTGAAACTCATCAGTTTCATTTACCGGTAAAAGGGTTGCAGGGTTTAAAATATTGCACTTAATGAGGGTGATGTTTGTGGGCATAATGAGGGCCAATTCCCACTTTGTCAGGCGTGCTGCAGTAACATGTCTTGTCTTTTGGCAGGTAAGCAGGGCTGCTACGGCATGGGGAACATAAACTTTTAGGTCACAGCCCAATACAATGTCTGCTGACTTGTCTACCAGCAATGCAGCTGCTGCTATGGCTCGCAGACAAACAGGAAGGCCACGCGCTACTGGGTCTAATTGGGTACTGTAATAAGCAACAGGTCTTTGCTTTTCCCCATGAAGCTGTGTAAGGACACCTGTGGCATGGCCTAGGTATTCATGGCAAAAGAGAGAGAATACTTGTTTATAGTTAGGCAGGCCCAGTGCAGGGGCCGCTGTCAGGTCATCTTTAAGTTGTTGAAATGACATAGTCGTTTGTTCTGTATGTATGAGGGGCTCTGGTACAGAAGCCTTGGTTAGCTCATACAGGGGTGCAGTTAGCTGTGAGTAGTTAGGTACCCAGTTTCTACAGTAACCCACCATTCCTAGAAAACCCCTTAGCTTCCTTTTGTTGATGGGCAGCCTTATGTCTTGGATGGCTGCAATCCTATCTGGGGACAGGTGTCTGAGGCCTTCAGATAGACAATGGCCTATATATGACACCTTTGTTTGACATAGTTGCAATTTGTCTTTGGACACCTTGTGTCCATTTGTTGCAAGGAACCTTAAGAGCTCAGCTGTGTCTTTAATTGATGTTTCAAAATCTGGGGAACAAAGTAACAAATCGTCTACATACTGAATTAATGTAGATCCACCTGGTAGGATGAGTTTTTGAAGGTTTTCAGCAAGGGACTGGCTAAAGATCGTAGGGCTATTAAGATAGCCTTGGACCATCCTTGTCCAGGTGTACTGGTTACCTCTATAGGTAAATGCAAAAAGGTACTGACTGTCTGGATGTATTGGTATAGAGAAAAATGCTGAACATAGATCAACCACTGAAAAATAAGTACTGTCTGCGGGGATCTGCATTAATATGGTAGCTGGGTTTGGTACCACTGGGTGCAAGGGTTCAACGATTGCATTAATTGCCCTCAGGTCCTGAACTAAGCGATAACCACGCCCATTACTCTTTGTCACAGGGAAGATAGGCGTATTGGCCTGGCTCTGGGTCTTAACCAACACCCCCTGTTGTAGTAATTCTTGGATCACTGGGAACACCCCCTGTTCAGCTTCTGGCTTTAAGGGGTATTGTGGCCTACTGGGAATTACTGCTCCTGCTTTGAGCTTGACTCTTATTGGTGGGGCATTTAGGATCTTCCCCACATTGTTGGAGCCCGTGGTCCACAGCTGGTCTGGAATTGTTGATAACATTTCGGACACTTTAGGGGGGAGTACACCCAAGGTATTCAGTTCCACCCTTTCTGTAGAAGGAGGGTCACTAAGCAGTGCATCGGTGACCAAGTCCTTGTTGGAATCTGGTACCTGTAGGTATACCCCATCTGGAGTGCAAAATACTGTGCATCCCAATTTACACAGTAAATCCCTCCCCAATAAATTTGTGGGGGCATCAGCTGCTAACAAGAAGGAGTGGTCACTTGTTAAGGGTCCAACTGTTACTTTTACATCTTGTGTTTCCCGTAAGGGGATTACTTTGTTTGCGACACCTACTGCATGTACAACTTTGTTTGTGATAGGCAAGGTGACCTTGTCCGCTATCAGGGATCGTGCAGCACCCGTGTCAATCAGGAAAGAATGTTTAGAATCTCCAATCTTTAAATCAATGGTAGGTTCTTGTGAGTTACAAGATATTACAGTCATGGTCTTCACGGGGGCTGCGGTATCCTGTCATTGTAAATCCTCATCACTTTCTGTGGTGCCCTTCTTTGCCTGGGACTGCCTTGGTTTCTTAGGGCGTCTGCAGTCCCTTGCAAAGTGTCCTTTCCTCTGACAATTGTAACAAGTAAGTTGCGATCTGTCTGATGATCGCCTGGCACCCATGCTATAATCTATTGGTCTGTTAGCTAAGTCACAGGTGGCTTGTGCAGCTTTGACCTGTAGGTTCATAAGCTTGGTTTCTGTATTCAATTTCTTGACCACCAAATTATCCTCATGGTATATTGCAAGAGTGACCAGATCCTCTGGACCCTTTCTGCGCCATAGAGGATCATTGATAGTCAAGCGGGTTTTTACCTGAGGCTTAAGACCTTCCACGAAAGCTCCAGATAACATGGGCTGAAGCACATCCTCCTTAAATATATCTTCAATGCCTCCATAATTTTGGACCTCCGTTTTAAATCTGCCCCAATAATCTCTAACTGTTTCTGTAGGACCTTGTTTAATCATCATTATTTTTCCCCAGTTGGGCTGGCAAGGAAACTGCTCTGTAAAAGCTGTCATTAACTGTTTCCGCTCTCTGTCCAGGTCCTCTCTAGCAACGTCTACAGGAGGCTTAAAGTCCTCTTTATCCCACCCTAGTTCCATTGCGATCTTCTTGTATTCTTCAGTTGTGAGCAAAGCAGTAAATAGTTGTGCCATGTCACTATGTGTTAATTGATGTACTTTGTACAAGCGCTGGAGTTTGGCTTTGACTTCTGCTGGCTTTGATCTATAATCTGCTAATTCTGTGCAAATTTGGTGTAATTCAGCCTTTGACCAAGGAACTTGTATGGACCACTGTGCACCCCGATCTGTAGTTACCACTCTCAGAGGCATAGTTTTAAGTGGTTTGCCCTGGGTGGATGTGCTACGAGTGCCAGAAGCCAAAATGTTCGATGGGTGTACGTCTGCAAAATGCGCTCCCATTTCTGGTACTTTGTCTTCATAAGGAACTAAATTTCCCTGTTTGTTCTTACATAAAGTGTGTGTGACAGTTTCACCATTTATGTTGTTATACTGAGCTTTGTATGTCTGACTGAGGGGGTCATAAACATAAATCCCAGCAGAGTCGCCATCCCCATCAAACAAATCCATCTGTCCTACCCAAATCCCATCTTCCCCCACCAAGTAAGTGTCATGTTTCCCAGTCTTGGGGTTTACTAGAGCCTTTACTACCTTTCTCTTCTCCTGTACTGGAGGGGCATTTGGGGCATTAGCCAGTGCCATCATTGCTGGGAGTATGTGTTCCAGTGGGTCTGGGCTTTCTTGCTCTAGTGTCTTTACTGGCATTGCCTGCACTACCCGTGGAGAAGCATGCCTGGGTTGTAATTGTAACGTTCCTCCATTACCTGCATGACAGGACATTTGTGCAACGTAGGCTGGTGGCGGGGTTACATTAGATGCCTCCAGCCATAATGTGTAGGCTTTCCACTCCTCCCTTTTTCTTATTTTACCCCTTAAGTCTGTCCATTTCTGAATATCAAAGGTTCCTATCACAGGTATTTCAGGTAGTTTTGTATGCCATTTCCTGAGAAATTTCACAGCCACACCTCCATGTCTCTGATACATCACACTTGCTGGACTGCCGTGCGGGATCTCTAACATAGAAGAGCCCTTCGGTGTGGACATCTCTTGACCCATTGTAATGGCTAATCTTTATTTTAAAGTCCAGCCTCAGTGTCCAATACAATGGTAAACAGGGACGCTCCCCTTGTTTATAGAGATATTACTCCACTTAGGAAACCTCACCACCTCGTCAGGTGCCACGGCTCTGAACAGGCACACGTGTTCCACACTCTGCTAAGCTTGGCTTGTGTACAAGGTGCTTTTCACAGTGGGTGAGTATCCCTGATACTATCCAGTATAGGAGAGTTTAACCGGAGCCTCTCTCCTACCTGGACCCTGTCCAGACTCTGCCGGCGTGAAGCCTCGGCCAATCACACTTACAATCACTCTCAGACTTCACCCCGAACTTAGCAAGATATGGCAGACAAAAGATCCCCTTGTGATTTGTGACTATGATAACAGAAATTGCAATACTACAACTTTATACAAATCACTGTAACTAGTAATAAAATGCAGTTAAATTAAATTTGGTTCCATACTCACAATCTCCAAAAAGACTTCAAAGAGTTACAAACCAACAATAACACACAAAGGCAGTGGACCGAGGCAGGGACACATGGAGCAGAAGTAAGATAACAGTTCTTACCTGTGGCCACGGTTGATCCCGGTATCCCGGTACCAGTCCACCTTCCTTCTTCGTGTGTCAATGTTGGAATGATCTCGGTGCGGATACCTCCAGAATGACATAGCCGTTCAAAAATAATTGAATAACAATGAAGTCTCTTTGTTTGATTTATTGCATGTGAAATTCACAGAGCTCACGATAAAAGAATATCATGAACTGAACATTGACACACTGGTTTCATCTTATATACTTATCATTACAGTGTTACATGATCCAATCAAATTTGCAGACCAATCATATACATAAACCAATCACCATTCATTTATCAGAATATATTATTAATTCATATACTCCCCTTATGGGGGATTTCCAATTAATTAGCTCAACATCTTGTGATTATGACTGTTTAGTATCAAAATACATTTTACCTTTCACCTACTTTTAATTATCTCTATTCTGCAAAATACAATTCCTTATTTTGCAAAACACTAGCTAACCGCAGTCTTGTGATACTGCGCAGCTGGCCTTAACTTCTTGTTTATACTGAAAATCAAAGTTTCTGCAAACATATAAAAATCACTTTTAAAGCAACAGTTTCTTTTAAGCAATAGACAATAGACAAACTGACATTCAGCTTCCATTTTGTATTCACTTATCCATATCAGTGCCACACCTCCGGTTGCAAGCTTCACACCCCTACTGTATAAGACTCCAGTGTCCCCTAGTGGATAAAAGAGAAAGGAGGTTTACTTCTTTCTTTCCCGACCGCTCTTCTATGCAGAAGGGAAATATCTGCTGTTTATTGAGAGATGCTCCCTGTAAGGAATATAGAAATTTGCCACTTGTAGCTGAACGTGCAAAAGACCCCCACCCAATTTGCATCAGTTAAATTAAAGTCTCCCATGATTATGACTTCTCCCTTTAAAACCATTTTAGTGATGTCCAACAATAGATTCCTGTCCAAATCCTGCCCCTGGCCAGGTGGTCTACAGATCACCCCAATGCGAATAATGTCCTTCTCCCCGGTTTCTGTGGTGACCCAAAGGGCCACAGATTTGTCTAAAATATTTTGTATTAATTGAAGTAGCCTTTATGCTTTTTTTCCACATACATTGCTACCCTTCCTCCTATACTGACCATTCTATCCTTCCTAAATAAATTGTATCCTGGAATAGCTATGTCCCAGTCATAATCCTCATTGCACCATGATATTGCCACAATACCCAGGTTATCCCTTGTCATTTTCACAATTAGCTCTGGCATTTTGTCTCCTAAGCTCCTAGCATTTGCACATATAGCTTTAAGAATTATGTCTGTGCATCTGTTATTAGTAGCCATGTCCAGACAGTACAAAATAAATGACAAGTTTAAAGTTGAAATTACCTGTTTAGTGATGTTGCTCAGTATTTGGTATTTGTTTTTTGTTAACTAATCAGGAATCAAACTCTGTCCTTTACACCACGACTACACCTCGCTAAATGTAAAGATATAAACCTGACCACAAATGGCCAAATAGCTCTACTATATACAAGGAGTTATTTAATACCTGCATCATCTAACAAAATGTAGGTTATTTAATAAAAGTTGCTAAACACAAACACAAAAAACACACTACTACTTATATATGATCCCTAAAAATAAACTTCTGCTTGTTACATTTAATAACATTATAGTGATGTGTGTAATAACTCTCTTCATCTGATGTTTGTCATGGATAGCCTTGTGTTATAAACACCCAACTGAGAACAGGGCTGATGGCGGAGGAGGGTGAAGAATAAGAGATTGCTGTAGTGACTGAGCAATGAGAATATGTGACTTCTGTAATAAGTGTTTATTACTCACCTGTGCTGATATCTGTAGGGATCTCCTCCTCCTTACACTGCTGATCACCCCTCACATATGTCTCTTCTTCTCTCTCGATATCTTCTGCCTTTATATCAGTCACATACGTCTCTTTTTCTTCCTCTATATCTTCTGCCTTCATATCAGTCACATACGTCTCTTTTTCTTCCTCTATATCTTCTGCCTTCATATCAGTCACATACGTCTCTTTTTCTCCCTCTATATCTTCTGCCTTTATATCAGTCACATACATCTCTTCTTCTCCCTCTATATCTTCTGCCTTTATATCAGTCATATACGTCTCTTCTTCTCCTTCTATATCTTCTGCCTTTATATCAGTCACATACGTCTCTTCTTCTCCCTCTATATCTTCTGCCTTTATACGAGAAAGACGTTCTACCTAAATAACCCAAAAAAATACAATGGCATTTGCATACTGTTTGATTAAAGTGAGGTGAAATAGTAGAATATCAGTGTACTATACGCACACAGCTTCTCTGAACATCATATAGTGACCGTCACTTTGGTGTATTGGATGATACCCTAAATCCCACCTACCTGACCCTCCTGTGGGATCCTGTGATTCTCCTCTGTACAATCCTGGGAATACAGAGGACGGGGACATCTCTCTGGGGTATCTCTGTTACTGGGTCCATCTGTAGGAGACACACAGTGATTGAGTAGAGTGTATATATGTGATTATCAGATGATGTGTGTATATAGGGGGCCCCATACCTGCTCTCCCCTGTACAATACATGACAGGTTCCTCTTACCCAGTGATGTGAGGGGCCGGTGATTCTCCATCATCACGTCCTTGTACAGACCCCTGTGCTCCTCTATATACTCCCCCTCCTGCATGAAGACATAGACAGTGACATCCTGACACCTTATAGACACCAGACACACACAGTGATACAGTCATCACCCAGACACATCCCCTGGTGTTACTGTATAATGTCTCATTCCCAGCAGTCACCTCTTCAGTCATCACCCAGACACATCCCCTGGTGTTACTGTATAATGTCTCATTCCCAGCAGTCACCTCTCCAGTCATCACCCAGACACATCCCCCAGTTACTGTATAATGCCCCATTCCCAGCAGTCACCTCTCCAGTCATCACCCAGACACGTCCCCTGGTGTTACTGTATAATGCGCCATTCCCAGCAGTCACCTCTCCAGTCACTACCCAGACACATCCCCCGGTGCTACTGTACTCCCAAGTCTCCGCAGACCCCAGTCATGTCCCTGTATTATTACTATAGATATAAGTGATGTTATTGTGACGCTCCCATATCCCCTCACCTCCCCAGTCATGTCCCTGTATTATTACTATAGATATAAGTGATGTCACTGTGACACTCCCGGTCCCCTCACCTCTCCAGTCATGTCCCTGTATTATTACTATAGATAGAAGTGACGTTATTGTGACGCTCCCAGATCCCCTCACCTCCCCAGTCATGTCCCTGTATTATTACTGTAGTACTCTAGTGATCTGAAGGCCTTTGGACACTATGAGGGGGCAAATCAATGAATGAATGTGTAGATCTATAAAGGTAATAGAGATGCTGCCAACTGATGTATACCATATATGTGATAATAACTTGGATCTTTCTAGTGATCCAATAATGTATAGTGTTTATGCATGTTATTATTCTGTGCCTGCTGAAGGTGAGGGGACTCTGGTTAGCGCGCAGTGCGCGGGGGAGATCACGGAGAAGCTTCCAGAGGTCCCGTGTGCTGAGAGAGGTGGCTGGGCGCGTGTAGTGGTGGTTTTGTTGGTGGGCTGACTTTGGGGAGAGAAAAAGGCTGGCGGCTGAGACGAGGGAGCTTACAGGAAGGTGGTTCCCTGCGAGTGAGAGAGCCCCTGTGGGGGAAAGGAATTGGATGTCTCCCGCTGCGGGTGAGAAGCGCTGTGTTAATTTCCCCTGGTGGACGCCGAGCAGGGAAGTCCCGGTGGCTGGTTGTCATGGAGAGTGCTGGGAGGCGGAGCGCTGGCGGGGCAGGCTAGTACATGGGAGGAGACCGCAGTGCGGGCAGCAGCTACCAGGAGTCCAGCAGTAGCAGACAGTTTCCCCCCCGAGGCAGAGCTGAGTCCCTCATCCCATCCAACCCACAGGAAGAGCCCGGTTGCTGGAGGAGGCGGAGTCGGTGGGAGGTCCAGACCGGGCACACTATCATTGTAAGTGCAGCATGCCCCCATATAAATCCTGCTAATCTGCATACTCCCCTATCATCCTTTAACTATTACAGTACCAGCCCCCAGCACAGTAACACAGGGACCAGCAGCATCGGTGGATCTGAGGAGTATAAATATCACCTCTAGAGACTCCATATCCATTAGATAATGACCAGCCGGGTAGCAGTCATAAAGTGTGCGGAGGGTGCAGGGTCGCCTAAACTTGGAAATTATACACTAGGGAGACTAAGCACCCCTCGCCTATAAGAGACAAGTGCCAACAACCGGAATTCTGTATGTTCTGGAGTCACCCCCACGGATCTACAGTGGGGCTATGCTTATACTGGGACAGGTAACACAGATCATCACCCCACTATATGTAACGAGTAGATCACGGGTGTCAGGGATTCCAGGGTGGACAGCTCCACGTACTACCTTCCTGTTTCAGGCTGTCTAGGAGCGCTACAATTAGATCTTCCATGGAAACCATGCTATTCATTGCCGTGAAGTAGGGATTGCTCAACAATCGTGAGGACAATTGCTCCAAGTGGATACCCATACAACCCAGAGTACTTCTTATACACAGACACGAAAGGGCCCCAACCGTGCACGATTATAGTAAGAGAACCCGGGTGGTTTTCAAACGCAGCCCCACAACTTTCTTGTGGAATCATATTTTTTGTATTGCATGCATTACCTTATGTATAGGTGGGGTATATTATTATGTATAGGTGGGGTATATTATTATGTATAGGTGGGGTATATTATTATGTATAGGTGGGGTATATTATGTATAGGAGGGGTATATTATTATGTATAGGTGGGGTATATTATTATGTATAGGTGGCGTATATTATTATGTATAGGTGGGGTATATTATTATGTATAGGTGGGGTATATTATTATGTATAGGTGGGGTATATTAGTAGAACGGTTCATGGTTTGAGTATTATATGATATAACTGTATAAGGTGGCCTATAACTTCTTGCATATTAAAACTAGTATACTTACCGGTGGAACTGTCTCCGTATCTGTGAAAGAGCCTGAAATCACAAAGGAAAGGTACGATAGGACTATGCACATTTATCTATCTGGTTACATCACATACCGACCACTACAGTGGTAGGGTATTTCTCAAGCGATTAGAGTATTGGGCTCTAAATAGCTTGGGTGGAGGCACATTGCACATATACACTGTACCCCAAGGAAAAAGAGGGGTTACATTACTATAGATATGTGATTTCACTGTGACACTCCCAGTTCCCCTCACCTCCCCAGTCATATCACTGTATTATTACTGTAGATATGTGATGTCACTGTGACACTCCCAGATCCCATCACCTACCCAGTCATGTCCCTTTACTATTACTATATATATATATAAGTGATCTCACTGTGACACTCCCAGTTCCCCTCACCTCACCAGTCATGTCCCTGAATTATTACTAGAGATATAAGTGATGCCACTGTGACGCTCTCAGATCCCCTCACCTCCCCAGTCATGTCCCTGTTTTATTACTATAGATATAAGTGATGTCACAGTGACACTCCCAGGTGTGTGATATACATTTGCTTCATACTGCGCAATATATTCAATCCCAACAATTACATATAATAAAATTTATAATAATAATAATAATGACACAAAAGGCTGCACCCCAGTATAAAAATAATAACAGGTGTCTTTAAAAGCAGGACACCTCAGACCATTCCTCCAGTATTGTAGGACATCACCACCACTCCCAATGTATAATAATAATACCAGGACACCACAAGCTGCTCCCCCTGTATAATAATAATAAAAACAATAATAATAATAATAACAGGACACCACAGGCCGCTCCCCCTGTATAATAATAATAATAATAACAATAACAGGACACCACAGACCGCTCCGCCTGTATAATAATAATAACAACAATAATAATAACTGGACACCACAGGCCGCTCCCCCTGTATAATAATAATAATAATAATAATAATAACAGGACACCACAGACCGCTCCCCCTGTATAATAATAACAACAATAACTGGACACCATAGGCTGCTCCCCCTGTATAATAATAACAACAGGACAACACAGGCTGCTCCCCCTGTATAGTATTAAAAAATGGGACACCACAGGCTGCTCCCCCTGTATTATAATAATAATAACAGGACACCACAGGCTGCTCCCCCTGTATAATAATAACAGGACACCAAAGACTGCTCCCCCTGTATAGTAACACTAATAATAATAATAACAACAACAATAACAGGACACCACAGACCGTTTCCCCTGTATAATAACAATAATAATAACTGGACACCACAGGCCGCTCCCCCTGTATAATAATAATAATAACAACAGGACACCACAGGCCGCTCCCTCTGTATAATAATAACTGGACACCATAGGCTGCTCCCCCTGTATAATAATAACAACAGGGCAACACAGGCTGCTCCCCCTTTATAGTATTAATAACAGGACACCACAGGCTGCTCCCCCTGTATAGTTTTAAAACTGAGACACCACAGGCTGCTCCCCCTGTATAATAATAATAACAGGACACCACAGGCTGCTCCCCCTGTATAATAATAATAACAGGACACCACAGGCTGCTCCCCCTGTATAGTATTAATAACAGTACACCAAAGGCTGCTCACCCTGCATAATAATAATAACAGGACACCACAGGCTGCTCCCCTGTATAATAATAATAACAGGACCCCACAGGCTGCTCCCCCTGTATAATAATAATAATAATAATAATAACAACAGGGCACCACAGGCCGCTCCCTCTGTATAATAATAATAACAACAGGACACCACAGACCGCTCCCCCTGTATAATAATAACAACAATAATAATAATAACTGGACACCATAGGCTGCTCCCCCTGTATAATAATAACTGGACAACACAGGCTGCTCCCCCTGTATAGTATTAATAACAGGACACCACAGGCTGCTCCCCCTGTATAGTTTTAAAAATGGGACACCACAGGCTGCTCCCCCTGTATTATAATAATAACAGGACACCACAGGCTGCTCCCCCTGTATAATAATAACAGGACACCAAAGACTGCTCCCCCTGTATAGTAATAATAATAATAATAATAACAATAACAGGACACCACAGACCGCTTCCCCTGTATAATAACAATAATAATAACTGGACACCACAGGCCGCTCCCCCTGTATAATAATAATAATAACAGGACACCACAGGCCGCTCCCTCTGTATAATAATAATTGGACACCATAGGCTGCTCCCCCTGTATAATAATAACAACAGGACAACACAGGCTGCTCCCCCTGTATAGTTTTAAAAATAAGACACCACAGGCTGCTCTCCCTGTATAATAATAATAACAGGACACCACAGGCTGCTCCCCCTGTATAGTATTAATAACAGTACACCAAAGGCTGCTCACCCTGCATAATAATAATAACAGGACACCACAGGCTGCTCCCCTGTATAATAATAATAATAACAGGACACCACAGGCTGCTCCCCTGTATAATAATAATAACAGGAAACCACAGGCTGCTCCCCCTGTATAGTAAGACGCCATTACCTCATCTCCACGGACACTGGGAGGCTGCAGCAGTCGATGAAAACTCATTTCCTGTATGTGGAACGCACAGTCCGGAAATAAGGTGGAACGCACAGGCAGGAAGTAAGGCATGATTGGCAAAGGCTGCTTACAGGTTACTGGCCCCTCCCCTCCTTCACCCTGCCAACAGCCCCGCCCTCTGTAAATACTATTGCCATATATGTCCTCAGTGCAGGAGGCCGGCGGCCATTTTCTTGTAGACCAGTCTGGCAGAAGCAATAGGTTCCCTGACCGTGTAGTGACGTCAGGAGCGGCGGCCATTTCCCCCTGGTCTGTGAGCTGCCGCCTTATCCTCCAGGTAATGTCCCCGACATCCCACCTGTCTCCTGCCCCCAACCTCTCCTAATACCCCCTCTCCTGCCCCCAACCTCTCCTAATACCCCCTCTCCTGCCCCCAACCTCTCCTAATATCCCCTCTCCTGCCCCCAACCTCTCCTAATACCCCCTCTCCTGCACCCAACCTCTCCTAATACCCCCTCGCCTGCCCCCAACCTCTCCTAATACCCCCTCTCCAGCCCCATCCTCTCTTAATACCCCCTCTCCTGCCCCAACCTCTCCTAATACCCCCTCTCCTACCTCTCCTAATACCCCCTCTCCTGCCCCATCCTCTCCTAATACCCCATTTCCTGCCCCATCCTCTCCTAATACCCCCACTCCTGCCCGAACCTCTCCTAATACCCCCTCACCTGTCCCAACCTCTCCTAATACCCCCTCTCCTGCCCCCAACCTATCCTAATACCCCCTCTCCTGCCCCCAACCTATCCTAATACCCCCTCTCCTTCCCCTGACATTCTACTAATGCCCCCTCACCTAATGCCCTTCTATTGCCCTCTCTCCTGCCACTGACATTGTCCTAATGGCCCCTCACCTGCGGCCCTTGACATTGTCCTAATGCCCCCTCACCTGCGGCCCCTGACATTGTCCTAATGCCCCCTCACCTGCTGCCCCTATATTCTCCTAATACCCCCTCACCTGCTGCCCCTGACATTGTCCTAATGCCCCCTCACCTGCGGCCCCTGACATTGTCCTAATGCCCCCTCACCTGCGGCCCCTGACATTCTCCTAATACCCCCTCACCTGCTGCCCCTGACATTGTCCTAATGCCCCCTCACCTGCTGCCCTATATTCTCCTAATACCCCCTCACCTGCTGCCCCTATATTTTCCTAATACCCCCTCACCTGCTGCCCCTATATTTTCCTAATACCCCCTCACCTGCCCCTATATTCTCCTAATACCCCCTCACCTGCGGCCCCTGACATTCTCCTAATGCCCCCTCACCTGCTGCCCCTGACATTGTCCTAATGCCCCCTCACCTGCGGCCCCTGACATTGTCCTAATGCCCCCATACCTGCTGCCCCTGACATTGTCCTAATGCCCCCTCACCTGCGGCCCCTGACATTGTCCTAATGCCACCTCACCTGCGGCCCCTGACATTGTCCTAATGCCCCCTCACCTGCGGCCCCTATATTCTCCTAATGCCCCCTCACCTGCGGCCCCTATATTCTCCTAATGCCCCCTCACCTGCTGCCCCTATATTCTCCTAATACCCCCTCACCTGCCCCTATATTCTCCTAATGGCCCCTCACCTGCTGCCCCTGACATTCTCCTAATGCCCCCTCACCTGCTGTCCCTGACATTCTCCTAATGCCCCCTCACCTGCTGCCCCTGACATTCTCCTAATGCCCCCTCACCTGCTGCCCCTGACATTCTCCTAATGCCCCCTCACCTGCTGCCCCTGCATTCTCCTAATGCCCCCTCACCTGCTGCCCCTGACATTCTCCTAAAGCCCCCTCACCTGCTGCCCCTGACATTCTCCTAATGCCCCCTCACCTGCTGTCCCTGACATTCTCCTAATGCCCCCTCACCTGCTGCCCCTGACATTCTCCTAATGCCCCCTCACCTGCTGCCCCTGACATTCTCCTAATGCCCCCTCACCTGCTGCCCCTGACATTCTCCTAATGCCCCCTCACCTGCTGCCCCTGACATTCTCCTAAAGCCCCCTCACCTGCTGCCCCTGACATTCTCCTAATGCCCCCTCACCTGCTGCCCCTGCATTCTCCTAATGCCCCCTCACCTGCTGCCCCTGACATTCTCCTAATGCCCCCTCACCTGCTGCCCCTGACATTCTCCTAATGCCCCCTCACCTGCTGCCCCTGCATACTCCTAATGCCCCCTCACCTGCTGCCCCTGCATTCTCCTAATGCCCCCTCAGCTGCTGCCTATGCGTTCTCCTAATGCCCCCTCACCTGCCGCCCCTCACATTCTCCTAATGCCTGCTGCCCCTGACATTCTCCTTATTAATGCCCCCTCTCCTGCCCCTGACATTGTCCTAATGCCCCATCACCTGCTGCCCCTGACACTCTCCTAATGCCTCCTCACCTGCTGCCCCCTGCCTGTCACCTGCTACCCCCTGCCTGTACCTTACCACCCCGTCTGTCACCCGCCTCTCCTGCCACCCCCTGCCTCTACCCTGCCACTCCTGCCTGTCACCCACCTCTCATGCCATCCCCTGCCTGTCATCTGTTACTCCCTGTATGTCACCCGCCTCTGCTGACGCCCCTGCCTGTCACCCACCTCTCATGCCATCCCCTGCATGTCATCTGCCTCCCCCTGCCACTCGCTGCCTGTCACCCACCTTTCCTTCCACCTCCTGCCTGTACCCTGCCACCCGCCTCTCCTGCCGCCCCCAGTCTATACCCTACCACCCCGTCCTGTACCTTACCACCCCCTGTCTGTCACCCACTTCTCATGCCGTCCACTGCCTGTCATCTGCCCCTCCCTGTATGTCACCTGCCTCTCCTGCCACCCCCTGCATGTCACCCACCTCTTATGCCATCCCTTGCATGTCATCTGCCACTCCCTGTATGTCACCCGCCTCTCCTGCCACACCCTGCCTCTACCCTGCCACCCGCTGCCTGTCACCCACCTCTCCTGCCACCCCCTGCCTGTCACCCACCGCTCCTGCCACCGCCTGCCTGTACCCTACCACCCCCTGCCACCCTGTCTGTCACCCGCCTCTCTTGCCACCACCTGCCGTCCTCAGTCTATACCCTACCACCCTGTCCTGTACCCTGCCAGTCGTCTGCAGCCGCTTGCCAGTTGCCTGACACTCCTGCTGCCCCCTGCCTCTCCTACCACCCCCTGTCTGTCACCTGCCACCCCTGCCTCTCCTACCACCCCCCTGCCCATCACCTGCCACTTTCCTGCCTCTACTACCACCCGCTGTCTTTCACCTGCCACCGCCTGTCTTACCTGTGCCTCTCTGCCTGTATCTTTCCTCCATTGCCTATTCTACCACCCCCTGCCCATCATCTTCCACCACCTGCATCTCCCGCCACCCACATGTCCGTCACCTGGATCTCCTGCTTGCACCCTGCTGCCTCACCTGCAGCCCCCTACTCATCACCTGCATCTGCCTGGCTGGACCCTGATGCATCTTCCTCTCCTGCCACCCCCTTTTCATCACCTGCTGTCCCCCCTGACTGTCACCTGGCATTCCCCCCATGGCTGTCACCTGTCGTTCCCCCACCCCTGGCCGTCACCTGTCGTTGTTCTCGAGTTGTGTGACCTTGTGGCTTTATGGGGGTGAGGTTGCATGACCGGTGGCTTTATGGGAGTGAGGTTGCGTGACCGGTGGCTGCATGGGGTTGAGGTTGCGTGATCGGTGGCTGCATTGGGGGTATAACCAGCAGGCACAGCATAGTGAGGGTGGGATGTGTGATTGTAGCTGCATAAGGGTGGGGTGTGTGACCAGTAGGCACATCAGTGAGGGTGGGATGTTTGACCGGTGGCTGCATGGGGGAGCTGTGCGTGTCAGGTGGCTACATGGGTGCGGGGTAGGTGACCAGTAGGCACATCAGTGAGGGTGAGATGTGTGACCGGTGGCTGCATGGGGGAGCTGTGCGTGTCAGGTGGCTACATGGGTGCGGGGTAGGTGACCAGTAGGCACATCAGTGAGGGTGGGATGTGTGACCGGTGGCTGCATGGGGGAGCTGTGCGTGTCAGGTGGCTACATGGGTGCCGGGTAGGTGACCAGTAGGCACATCAGTGAGGGTGGGATGTGTGACCGGTGGTTGCATGGGGGAGCGGTGCGTGTCAGGTGGCTACATGGGTGCGGGGTAGGTGACCAGTAGGCACATCAGTGAGGGTGAGATGTGTGACCGGTGGCTGCATGGGGGAGCGGTGCGTGTCAGGTGGCTACATGGGTGCCGGGTAGGTGACCAGTAGGCACATCAGTGAGGGTGGGATGTGTGACCGGTGGCTGCATGGGGGAGGGGTGCGTGTCAGGTGGCTACATGGGTGCGGGGTAGGTGACCAGTAGGCACATCAGTGAGGGTGAGATGTGTGACCGGTGGCTGCATGGGGGAGGGGTGCGTGTCAGGTGGCTACATGGGTGCGGGGTAGGTGACCAGTAGGCACATCAGTGAGGGTGAGATGTGTGACCGGTGGCTGCATGGGGGAGCTGTGCGTGTCAGGTGGCTACATGGGTGCCGGGTAGGTGACCAGTAGGCACATCAGTGAGGGTGGGATGTGTGACCGGTGGCTGCATGGGGGAGGGGTGCGTGTCAGGTGGCTACATGGGTGCGGGGTAGGTGACCAGTAGGCACATCAGTGAGGGTGAGATGTGTGACCGGTGGCTGCATGGGGGAGGGGTGCGTGTCAGGTGGCTACATGGGTGCGGGGTAGGTGACCAGTAGGCACATCAGTGAGGGTGGGATGTGTGACCGGTGGCTGCATGGGGGAGGGGTGCGTGTCAGGTAGCTGCATGGGTGCAGGGTAGGTGACCAGTAGGCACATCAGTGAGGGTGGGATGTGTGACCGGTGGCTGCATGGGGGAGCTGTGCGTGTCAGGTGGCTACATGGGTGCCGGGTAGGTGACCAGTAGGCACATCAGTGAGGGTGGGATGTGTGACCGGTGGTTGCATGGGGGAGCGGTGCGTGTCAGGTGGCTACATGGGTGCGGGGTAGGTGACCAGTAGGCACATCAGTGAGGGTGAGATGTGTGACCGGTGGCTGCATGGGGGAGCGGTGCGTGTCAGGTGGCTACATGGGTGCCGGGTAGGTGACCAGTAGGCACATCAGTGAGGGTGGGATGTGTGACCGGTGGCTGCATGGGGGAGGGGTGCGTGTCAGGTGGCTACATGGGTGCGGGGTAGGTGACCAGTAGGCACATCAGTGAGGGTGAGATGTGTGACCGGTGGCTGCATGGGGGAGGGGTGCGTGTCAGGTGGCTACATGGGTGCGGGGTAGGTGACCAGTAGGCACATCAGTGAGGGTGAGATGTGTGACCGGTGGCTGCATGGGGGAGCTGTGCGTGTCAGGTGGCTACATGGGTGCCGGGTAGGTGACCAGTAGGCACATCAGTGAGGGTGGGATGTGTGACCGGTGGCTGCATGGGGGAGGGGTGCGTGTCAGGTGGCTACATGGGTGCGGGGTAGGTGACCAGTAGGCACATCAGTGAGGGTGAGATGTGTGACCGGTGGCTGCATGGGGGAGGGGTGCGTGTCAGGTGGCTACATGGGTGCGGGGTAGGTGACCAGTAGGCACATCAGTGAGGGTGGGATGTGTGACCGGTGGCTGCATGGGGGAGGGGTGCGTGTCAGGTAGCTGCATGGGTGCAGGGTAGGTGACCAGTAGGCACATCAGTGAGGGTGGGATGTGTGACCGGTGGCTGCATGGGGGAGCTGTGCGTGTCAGGTGGCTACATGGGGGTGGGGTGTGTGACCAGTAGGCACATCAGTGAGGGTAGGATGCGCACACATCACAGTTAGGTTGTGGTGGGAGAAGTGTGCACAGCAGAAGTGAGGGTAGAACACACGGGGTTGGGTGTACCTGTGCATCAGTGACGTGCGGGGAGACGGAGCTTTTCCTGTCATACTAACATATACGCCCCAGTTTTGACTGTATCCAGTATATAAAAATACAAAGAACATATAAATATCATCTTTGTATTATTCTAATAATTTCTGTAGTCATAGGTCTGAAGTAAAAATTCTATGGTAGGTGAGGCAGTGCCCCCCCCCCCTCCACCTACCTTACCCGCACTCACCAAATTTATACTACTCCTCCTGTGTATAATGTCCACATGTGTATATACTGCTGCACCTGTGTCTAATGCCCACGTGTGTATACCTCTGCACCTGTGTCTAATGCCCACGTGTGTATACCTCTGCACCTGTGTATAATGCCCACGTGTGTATACTGCTGCACCTGTGTCTAATGCCCACGTGTGTATACCGCTGCACCTGTGTCTAATGCCCACGTGTGTATACCGCTGCACCTGTGTCTAATGCCCACGTGTATATACCTCTGCACCTGTGTATAATGCCCACGTGTGTATACCTCTGCACCTGTGTATAATGCCCACGTGTGTATACCTCTGCACCTGTGTCTAATGCCCACGTGTATATACCTCTGCACCTGTGTATAATGCCCACGTGTGTATACCTCTGCACCTGTGTATAATGCCCACGTGTGTATACCTCTGCACCTGTGTATAATGCCCACGTGTATATACTACTGCACCTGTGTCTAATGCCCACGTGTGTATACCTCTGCACCTGTGTCTAATGCCCACGTGTGTATACCTCTGCACCTGTGTCTAATGCCCACGTGTGTATACCTCTGCACCTGTGTATAATGCCCACGTGTATATACCTCTGCACCTGTGTCTAATGCCCACGTGTGTATACCTCTGCACCTGTGTATAATGCCCACGTGTATATACCTCTGCACCTGTGCATAATGCCCACGTGTGTATACCACTGCACCTGTGTATAATGCCCACGTGTATATACCTCTGCACCTGTGTATAATGCCCACGTGTATATACCTCTGCACCTGTGTATCATGCCCACGTGTGTATACACTGCTGCACCTGTGTATAATGCCCACGTGTATATACCTCTGCACATGTGTATAATGCCCACGTGTGTATACCTCTGCACCTGTGTATAATGCCCACGTGTGTATACCTCTGCACCTGTGTATAATGCCCACGTGTGTATACCTCTGCACCTGTGTATAATGCCCACGTGTATATACCTCTGCACCTGTGTATCATGCCCACGTGTGTATACACTGCTGCACCTGTGTATAATGCCCACGTGTATATACCTCTGCACATGTGTATAATGCCCACGTGTGTATACCTCTGCACCTGTGTATAATGCCCACGTGTGTATACCTCTGCACCTGTGTATAATGCCCACGTGTGTATACCTCTGCACCTGTGTATAATGCCCACGTGTGTATACCTCTGCACCTGTGTCTAATGCCCACGTGTGTATACCTCTGCACCTGTGTATAATGCCCACGTGTGTATACCTCTGCACCTGTGTCTAATGCCCACGTGTGTATACCTCTGCACCTGTGTCCAATGCCCACGTGTATATACCTCTGCACCTGTGTATATACCTCTGCACCTGTGTCTAATGCCCACGTGTGTATACCTCTGCACCTGTGTCTAATGCCCACGTGTGTATACCTCTGCACCTGTGTATAATGCCCACGTGTGTATACCTCTGCACCTGTGTCTAATGCCCACGTGTATATACCTCTGCACCTGTGTATAATGCCCACGTGTGTATACCTCTGCACCTGTGTATAATGCCCACGTGTGTATACCTCTGCACCTGTGTATAATGCCCACGTGTATATACTACTGCACCTGTGTCTAATGCCCACGTGTGTATACCTCTGCACCTGTGTCTAATGCCCACGTGTGTATACCTCTGCACCTGTGTCTAATGCCCACGTGTGTATACCTCTGCACCTGTGTATAATGCCCACGTGTATATACCTCTGCACCTGTGTCTAATGCCCACGTGTGTATACCACTGCACCTGTGTATATAGCCCACGTGTATATACCGCTGCACCTGTGTATAATGCCCACGTGTGTATACCACTGCACCTGTGTATAATGCCCACGTGTGTATACCTCTGCACCTGTGTATAATGCCCACGTATGTATACCTCTGCACCTGTGTATAATGCCCACGTGTGTATACCTCTGCACCTGTGTCTAATGCCCACGTGTGTATACCTCTGCACCTGTGTATAATGCCCACGTGTATATACTACTGCACCTGTGTATAATGCCCACGTGTATATACCTCTGCACCTGTGTATAATGCCCACGTGTGTATACCTCTGCACCTGTGTATAATGCCCACGTGTGTATACCTCTGCACCTGTGTCTAATGCCCACGTGTGTATACCTCTGCACCTGTGTATAATGCCCACGTGTGTATACCTCTGCACCTGTGTCTAATGCCCACGTGTGTATACCTCTGCACCTGTGTCCAATGCCCACGTGTATATACCTCTGCACCTGTGTATATACCTCTGCACCTGTGTCTAATGCCCACGTGTGTATACCTCTGCACCTGTGTCTAATGCCCACGTGTGTATACCTCTGCACCTGTGTATAATGCCCACGTGTGTATACCTCTGCACCTGTGTCTAATGCCCACGTGTGTATACCTCTGCACCTGTGTCCAATGCCCACGTGTATATACCTCTGCACCTGTGTATATACCTCTGCACCTGTGTCTAATGCCCACGTGTGTATACCTCTGCACCTGTGTATAATGCCCACGTGTATATACCTCTGCACCTGTGTATAATGCCCACGTGTGTATACCTCTGCACCTGTGTATAATGCCCACGTGTATATACTACTGCACCTGTGTATAATGCCCACGTGTATATACCTCTGCACCTGTGTATAATGCCCACGTGTATATACCTCTGCACCTGTGTATAATGCCCACGTGTATATACCTCTGCACCTGTGTATAATGCCCACGTGGATATACTACTGCACCTGTGTATAATGCCCACGTGTATATACCTCTGCACCTGTGTCTAATGCCCACGTGTATATACCACTGCACCTGTGTCTAATGCCCACGTGTATATACCACTGCACCTGTGTCTAATGCCCACGTGTATATACCTCTGCACCTGTGTCTAATGCCCACGTGTATATACCACTGCACCTGTGTCTAATGCCCACGTGTATATACCACTGCACCTGTGTCTAATGCCCACGTGTATATACCTCTGCACCTGTGTACAATGCCCACGTGTGTATACCGCTGCACCTGTGTCTAATGCTCACGTGTGTATACCTCTGCACCTGTGTCTAATGCCCACGTGTGTATACCTCTGCACCTGTGTCTAATGCCCACGTGTATATACCTCTGCACCTGTGTCTAATGCCCACGTGTATATACCTCTGCACCTGTGTCTAATGCCCACGTGTGTGTATATACCTCTGCACCTGTGTATAATGCCCACGTGTATATACCTCTGCACCTGTGTATAATGCCCACGTGTATATACCACTGCACCTGTGTCTAATGCCCACGTGTATATACCACTGCACTTGTGTCTAATGCCCACGTGTATATACCTCTGCACCTGTGTACAATGCCCACGTGTGTATACCGCTGCACCTGTGTCTAATGCTCACGTGTGTATACCTCTGCACCTGTGTATAATGACCACGTGTGTATACCTCTGCACCTGTGTATATAGCCCACGTGTGTATACCTCTGCACCTGTATAATGCCCACGTGTGTATACCTCTGCACCTGTGTCTAATGCTCACGTGTATATACCTCTGCACCTGTGTCTAATGCCCACGTGTGTATACCTCTGCACCTGTGTATAATGCCCACGTGTGTATACCTCTGCACCTGTGTATAATGCCCACGTGTGTATACCTCTGCACCTGTGTATAATGCCCACGTGTGTATACCTCTGCACCTGTGTATAATGCCCACGTGTATATACCTCTGCACCTGTGTATAATGCCCACGTGTATATACCTCTGCACCTGTGTATAATGCCCACGTGTGTATACCTCTGCACCTGTGTATAATGCCCACATGTATATACCTCTGCACCTGTGTATAATGCTCACGTGTATACCTCTGCACCTGTGTATAATGCCCACGTGTGTATACCTCTGCACCTGTGTCCAATGCCCACGTGTGTATACCTCTGCACCTGTGTCTAATGCCCACGTGTGTATACCTCTGCACCTGTGTCTAATGCCCACGTGTGTATACCTCTGCACCTGTGTCTAATGCCCACGTGTGTATACCTCTGCACCTGTGTATAATGCCCACGTGTATATACTACTGCACCTGTGTATAATGCCCACGTGTATATACCTCTGCACCTGTGTATAATGCCCACGTGTATATACCACTGCACCTGTGTCTAATGCCCACGTGTATATACCACTGCACCTGTGTCTAATGCCCACGTGTATATACCTCTGCACCTGTGTACAATGCCCACGTGTGTATACCGCTGCACCTGTGTCTAATGCTCACGTGTGTATACCTCTGCACCTGTGTCTAATGCCCACATGTATATACCTCTGCACCTGTGTATAATGCCCACGTGTGTATACCTCTGCACCTGTGTCTAATGCCCACGTGTTGTATACCTCTGCACCTGTGTATAATGCCCACGTGTGTATACCTCTGCACCTGTGTCTAATGCCCACGTGTATATACCTCTGCACCTGTGTATAATGCCCACGTGTATATACCGCTGCACCTGTGTATAATGCCCACGTGTGTATACCTCTGCACCTGTGTCTAATGCCCACGTGTGTATACCTCTGCACCTGTGTATAATGCCCACGTGTATATACCTCTGCACCTGTGTCCAATGCCCACGTGTGTATACCTCTGCACCTGTGTCTAATGCCCACGTGTGTATACCTCTGCACCTGTGTCTAATGCCCACGTGTGTATACCTCTGCACCTGTGTATAATGCCCACGTGTATATACCTCTGCACCTGTGTATAATGCCCACGTGTATATACCTCTGCACCTGTGTATAATGCCCACGTGTGTATACCTCTGCACCTGTGTCTAATGCCCACGTGTGTATACCTCTGCACCTGTGTATAATGCCCACGTGTATATACTACTGCACCTGTGTATAATGCCCACGTGTATATACCTCTGCACCTGTGTATAATGCCCACGTGTATATACCACTGCACCTGTGTATAATGCCCACGTGTATATACCTCTGCACCTGTGTCTAATGCCCACGTGTATATACCACTGCACCTGTGTCTAATGCCCACGTGTATATACCTCTGCACCTGTGTATAATGCCCACGTGTATATACCACTGCACCTGTGTCTAATGCCCACGTGTATATACCTCTGCACCTGTGTCTAATGCCCTTGTGTGTATACCTCTGCACCTGTGTCTAATGCCCACGTGTGTATACCTCTGCACCTGTGTCTAATGCTCACGTGTATATACCTCTGCACCTGTGTCTAATGCCCTTGTGTGTATACCTCTGCACCTGTGTCTAATGCTCACGTGTATATACCTCTGCACCTGTGTCTAATGCCCACGTGTATATACCTCTGCACCTGTGTCTAATGCCCACGTGTATATACCTCTGCACCTGTGTCTAATGCCCACGTGTGTATACCTCTGCACCTGTGTCTAATGCCCTTGTGTGTATACCTCTGCACCTGTGTATAATGCCCACGTGTATATACCTCTGCACCTGTGTATAATGCTCACGTGTATATACCTCTGCACCTGTGTCCAATGCCCACGTGTGTATACCTCTGCACCTGTGTCTAATGCCCACGTGTGTATACCTCTGCACCTGTGTCTAATGCCCACGTGTATATACCTCTGCACCTGTGTATAATGCCCACGTGTATATACCTCTGCACCTGTGTCTAATGCTCACGTGTATATACCTCTGCACCTGTGTCTAATGCCCACGTGTATATACCTCTGCACCTGTGTCTAATGCCCACGTGTATATACCTCTGCACCTGTGTCTAATGCCCTTGTGTGTATACCTCTGCACCTGTGTATAATGCCCACGTGTGTATACCTCTGTACCTGTGTATAATGCTCACGTGTGTATACCTCTGCACCTGTGTCTAATGCTCACGTGTATATACCTCTGCACCTGTGTCTAATGCCCTTGTGTGTATACCTCTGCACCTGTGTATAATGCCCACGTGTGTATACCTCTGTACCTGTGTATAATGCTCACGTGTATATACCTCTGCACCTGTGTCTAATGCCCACGTGTGTATACCTCTGCACCTGTGTCTAATGCCCACGTGTATATACCTCTGCACCTGTGTCTAATGCCCACGTGTGTATACCTCTGCACCTGTGTCTAATGCTCACGTGTATATACCTCTGCACCTGTGTCTAATGCCCACGTGTATATACCTCTGCACCTGTGTCTAATGCCCACGTGTATATACCTCTGCACCTGTGTCTAATGCCCTTGTGTGTATACCTCTGCACCTGTGTATAATGCCCACGTGTGTATACCTCTGTACCTGTGTATAATGCTCACGTGTGTATACCTCTGCACCTGTGTCTAATGCTCACGTGTATATACCTCTGCACCTGTGTCTAATGCCCTTGTGTGTATACCTCTGCACCTGTGTATAATGCCCACGTGTGTATACCTCTGTACCTGTGTATAATGCTCACGTGTATATACCTCTGCACCTGTGTCTAATGCCCACGTGTGTATACCTCTGCACCTGTGTCTAATGCCCACGTGTATATACCTCTGCACCTGTGTCTAATGCCCTTGTGTGTATACCTCTGCACCTGTGTATAATGCCCACGTGTATATACCTCTGCACCTGTGTATAATGCCCACGTGTATATACCTCTGCACCTGTGTATAATGCCCACGTGTGTATACCTCTGCACCTGTGTCTAATGCCCACGTGTATATACCTCTGCACCTGTGTATAATGCCCACGTGTATATACCGCTGCACCTGTGTATAATGCCCACGTGTGTATACCTCTGCACCTGTGTCTAATGCCCACGTGTGTATACCTCTGCACCTGTGTATAATGCCCACGTGTATATACCTCTGCACCTGTGTCTAATGCCCACGTGTGTATACCTCTGCACCTGTGTCTAATGCCCACGTGTGTATACCTCTGCACCTGTGTATAATGCCCACGTGTATATACCTCTGCACCTGTGTCTAATGCCCACGTGTATATACCTCTGCACCTGTGTCTAATGCCCACGTGTATATACCTCTGCACCTGTGTATAATGCCCACGTGTATATACCTCTGCACCTGTGTATAATGCCCACGTGTGTATACCTCTGCACCTGTGTATAATGCCCACGTGTGTATACCTCTGCACCTGTGTATAATGCCCACGTGTATATACCTCTGCACCTGTGTATAATGCCCACGTGTATATACCTCTGCACCTGTGTCTAATGCCCACGTGTATATACCTCTGCACCTGTGTCTAATGCCCACGTGTGTATACCTCTGCACCTGTGTCTAATGCCCACGTGTATATACCTCTGCACCTGTGTCTAATGCCCACGTGTATATACCTCTGCACCTGTGTCTAATGCCCACGTGTGTATACCTCTGCACCTGTGTATAATGCCCACGTGTATATACCTCTGCACCTGTGTCTAATGCCCACGTGTGTATACCTCTGCACCTGTGTCTAATGCCCACGTGTATATACCTCTGCACCTGTGTCTAATGCCCACGTGTATATACCTCTGCACCTGTGTATAATGCCCACGTGTATATACCTCTGCACCTGTGTATAATGCCCACGTGTATATACCTCTGCACCTGTGTATAATGCCCACGTGTATACCTCTGCACCTGTGTATATAGCCCATGTGTATATACCTCTGCACCTGCGTATATAGCCCACGTGTGTATACCTCTGCACCTGTGTATATAGCCCACGTGTGTATACCTCTGCACCTGTGTATAATGCCCACGTGTATATACCTCTGCACCTGTGTATATAGCCCATGTGTGTATACCTCTGCACCTGTGTATAATGCCCACGTGTGTATACCTCTGCACCTGTGTATATAGCCCACGTGTATATACCTCTGCACCTGTGTATAATGCCCACGTGTATATACTACTGCACCTGTGTATAATGCCCACGTGTATATACCGCTGCACCTGTATATAATGCCCACGTGTATATACCTCTGCACCTGTGTCTAATGCCCACGTGTGTATACCTCTGCACCTGTGTCTAATGCCCACGTGTATATACCTCTGCACCTGTGTCCAATGCCCACGTGTGTATACCTCTGCACCTGTGTATAATACCCACGTGTGTATACCTCTGCACCTGTGTCCAATGCCCACGTGTGTATACCTCTGCACCTGTGTATAATGCTCACGTGTGTATACCTCTGCACCTGTGTCTAATGCCCACGTGTATATACCTCTGCACCTGTGTATAATGCCCACGTGTGTATAGAAACATAGAAACATAGAATTTGTCGGCAGATAAGAACCACTTGGCCCATCTAGTCTGCCCCTTTTTTTTTTTTTTATATATTTTTTTTTTTTATCACTAACCTTATTTGATCCTTATTTCTTTGTAAGGATATCCTTATGTCTATCCCATGCATGTTTAAATTGCTCTACTGTCTTAGCCTCTACCACCTCTGATGGGAGGCTATTCCACTTGTCCACTACCCTTTCTGTGAAATAATTTTTCCGCAAATTTCCCCTGAACCTCCCCCCCTCCAGTCTCAGTGCATGTCCTCGTGTCCTATTGCTTCTCTTCATTTGGAGAATGTTTCCCTCCTGGACTTTGTTAAAACCCTTCATATATTTGAAAGTTTCTATCATGTCCCCCCTTTCTCTTCTCTGCTCCAAACTATACATATTGAGATTTCTTAGTCTTTCTGGGTATGTTTTGTGATGTAGGCCATGCACCATTTTAGTTGCCCTCCTTTGTACAGTTTCTAATGTATTAATATCCTTTTGAAGATATGGCCTCCAGAACTGAATACAGTATTCTAGATGAGGCCGTACCAATGACCTATACAGTGGCATTATTACTTCTTTCTTTCTGCTGCTGATTCCTCTCCCAATGCAGCCAAGCATCTGACTAGCCTTCCTCATTGCCTTGTTACATTGCTTACCTGCCTTTAAGTCATCTGAAATAGTGACTCCTAGATCCCTTTCCTCCGCAGTAGTTTCCAGTATAGTGCCATTAATACTGTATTTAGCTTTAGGATTTTTGAGACCCAAGTGCATGATTTTGCATTTTTTGGCATTAAACTGTAATTGCCAGACTCTTGACCATTCCTCTAGTCTACCTAGATCCTCAATCATTTGTTTGTTGTATACCTCTGCACCTGTGTATAATGCCCACGTGTGTATACCTCTGCACCTGTGTCCAATGCCCACGTGTGTATACCTCTGCACCTGTGTATAATGCCCACGTGTGTATACCTCTGCACCTGTGTATAATGCCCACGTGTGTATACCTCTGCACCTGTGTCCAATGCCCACGTGTGTATACCTCTGCACCTGTGTATAATGCTCACGTGTGTATACCTCTGCACCTGTGTCTAATGCCCACGTGTATATACCTCTGCACCTGTGTATAATGCCCACGTGTGTATACCTCTGCACCTGTGTATAATGCCCACGTGTGTATACCTCTGCACCTGTGTATAATGCCCACGTGTGTATACCTCTGCACCTGTGTCCAATGCCCACGTGTGTATACCTCTGCACCTGTGTATAATGCTCACGTGTGTATACCTCTGCACCTGTGTCCAATGCCCACGTGTGTGTACCTCTGCACCTGTGTATAATGCCCACGTGTATATACCTCTGCACCTGTGTATAATGCCCACGTGTATATACCTCTGCACCTGTGTATAATGCCCACGTGTATATACCTCTGCACCTGTGTATAATGCCCACGTGTGTATACCTCTGCACCTGTGTATAATGCCCACGTGTGTATACCTCTGCACCTGTGTCTAATGCCCACGTGTATATACCTCTGCACCTGTGTATAATGCCCACGTGTATATACCTCTGCACCTGTGTATAATGCCCACGTGTGTATACCTCTGCACCTGTGTATAATGCCCACGTGTGTATACCGCTGCACCTGTATATAATGCCCACGTGTATATACCTCTGCACCTGTGTATAATGCTCACGTGTATATACCTCTGCACCTGTGTACAATGCCCACATGTATATACTACTGCACCTGTGTCTAATGCCCACGTGTATATACCTCTGCACCTGTGTATAATGCCCACGTGTGTATACCTCTGCACCTGTGTATAATGCCCACGTCTGTGTACCTCTGCACCTGTGTCTAATGCCCACGTGTATATACCTCTGCACCTGTGTATAATGCCCACGTGTATATACCTCTGCACCTGTGTATAATGCCCACATGTGTATACCTCTGCACCTGTGTATAATGCCCACGTGTGTATACCGCTGCACCTGTGTCTAATGCCCACGTGTATATACCTCTGTACCTGTGTATATAGCCCACGTGTATATACCTCTGCACATGTGTATAATGCCCACGTGTGTATACCTCTGCACCTGTGTATATAGCCCACGTGTGTATACCTCTGCACCTGTGTATAATGCCCACGTGTATATACCTCTGCACCTGTGTATAGTGCCCACGTGTGTATACCTCTGCACCTGTATATAATGCCCACGTGTGTGTACCTCTGCACCTGTGTATAATGCCCACGTGTGTATACCTCTGCACCTGTGTATAATGCCCACGTGTGTATACCTCTGCACCTGTGTATAATGCCCACGTATGTATACCTCTGCACCTGTGTATAATGCCCACGTGTGTATACCTCTGCACCTGTGTCTAATGCCCACGTGTGTATACCTCTGCACCTGTGTATAATGCCCACGTGTATATACTACTGCACCTGTGTATAATGCCCACGTGTATATACCTCTGCACCTGTGTATAATGCCCACGTGTGTATACCTCTGCACCTGTGTCTAATGCCCACGTGTGTATACCTCTGCACCTGTGTCTAATGCCCACGTGTGTATACCTCTGCACCTGTGTATCATGCCCACGTGTATATACCTCTGCACCTGTGTATAATGCCCACGTGTGTATACCTCTGCACCTGTGTATAATGCCCACGTGTATATACCTCTGCACCTGTGTATAATGCCCACGTGTATATACCTCTGTACCTGTGTATATAGCCCACGTGTATATACCTCTGCACATGTGTATAATGCCCACGTGTGTATACCTCTGCACCTGTGTCTAATGCCCACGTGTGTATACCGCTGCACCTGTGTCTAATGCCCACGTGTGCGTACCGCTGCACCTGTGTCTAATGCCCACGTGTGTATACCGCTGCACCTGTGTCTAATGCCCACGTGTGTATACCGCTGCACCTGTGTCTAATGCCCACGTGTGTATACCTCTGCACCTGTGTATAATGCCCACGTGTATATACCTCTGCACCTGTGTATAATGCCCACGTGTGTATACCTCTGCACCTGTGTATAATGCCCACGTGTGTATACCGCTGCACCTGTGTCTAATGCCCACGTGTGTATACCTCTGCACCTGTGTATAATGCCCACGTGTATATACCTCTGCACCTGTGTATCATGCCCACGTGTGTATACCGCTGCACCTGTGTCTAATGCCCACGTGTGTATACCTCTGCACCTGTGTATAATGCCCACGTGTGTATACCTCTGCACCTGTGTATAATGCCCACGTGTATATACCTCTGCACCTGTGTATAATGCCCACGTGTGTATACCTCTGCACCTGTGTATAATGCCCACGTGTGTATACCGCTGCACCTGTGTATAATGCCCACGTGTATATACCTCTGCACCTGTGTATAATGCCCACGTGTGTATACCTCTGCACCTGTGTATAATGCCCACGTGTGTATACCGCTGCACCTGTGTCTAATGCCCACGTGTGTATACCTCTGCACCTGTGTATAATGCCCACGTGTGTATACCGCTGCACCTGTGTCTAATGCCCACGTGTGTATACCGCTGCACCTGTGTCTAATGCCCACGTGTGTATACCGCTGCACCTGTGTATAATGCCCACGTGTGTATACCTCTGCACCTGTGTCCAATGCCCACGTGTATATACCACTGCACCTGTGTATAATGCCCACGTGTGTATACCTCTGCACCTGCGTATAATGCCCACGTGTGTATACCTCTGCACCTGTGTATAATGCCCACGTGTGTATACCTCTGCACCTGTGTCTAATGCCCACGTGTATATACCTCTGCACCTGTGTATAATGCCCACGTGTATATACCTCTGCACCTGTGTATCATGCCCACGTGTGTATACCGCTGCACCTGTGTCTAATGCCCACGTGTGTATACCTCTGCACCTGTGTATAATGCCCACGTGTGTATACCTCTGCACCTGTGTATAATGCCCACGTGTATATACCTCTGCACCTGTGTATAATGCCCACGTGTGTATACCTCTGCACCTGTGTATAATGCCCACGTGTGTATACCGCTGCACCTGTGTATAATGCCCACGTGTATATACCTCTGCACCTGTGTATATAGCCCACGTGTATATACCTCTGCACCTGTGTCTAATGCCCACGTGTGTATACCTCTGCACCTGTGTATATAGCCCACGTGTATATACCTCTGCACCTGTGTATATAGCCCACGTGTGTATACCGCTGCACCTGTGTCTAATGCCCACGTGTGTATACCGCTGCACCTGTGTCTAATGCCCACGTGTGTATACCGCTGCACCTGTGTATAATGCCCACGTGTGTATACCTCTGCACCTGTGTCCAATGCCCACGTGTATATACCACTGCACCTGTGTATAATGCCCACGTGTGTATACCTCTGCACCTGCGTATAATGCCCACGTGTATATACCTCTGCACCTGTGTATATAGCCCACGTGTATATACCTCTGCACCTGTGTCTAATGCCCACGTGTGTATACCTCTGCACCTGTGTATAATGCCCACGCGTGTATACCTCTGCACCTGCGTATAATGCCCACGTGTGTATACCTCTGCACCTGTGTATATAGCCCACGTGTGTATACCTCTGCACCTGTGTATAATGCCCACGTGTGTATACCGCTGCACCTGTGTCTAATGCCCACGTGTGTATACCGCTGCACCTGTGTATAATGCCCACGTGTGTATACCTCTGCACCTGTGTCCAATGCCCACGTGTATATACCACTGCACCTGTGTATAATGCCCACGTGTATATACCACTGCACCTGTGTATAATGCCCACGTGTGTATACCTCTGCACCTGCGTATAATGCCCACGTGTATATACCTCTGCACCTGTGTATATAGCCCACGTGTATATACCTCTGCACCTGTGTCTAATGCCCACGTGTGTATACCTCTGCACCTGTGTATAATGCCCACGCGTGTATACCTCTGCACCTGCGTATAATGCCCACGTGTGTATACCTCTGCACCTGTGTCCAATGCCCACGTGTATATACCTCTGCACCTGTGTCCAATGCCCACGTGTGTGTACCTCTGCACCTGTGTCTAATGCCCACGTGTGTGTACCTCTGCACCTGTGTCTAATGCCCACGTGTGTATACCTCTGCACCTGTGTCTAATGCCTACGTGTGTATACCTCTGCACCTGTGTCTAATGCCCACGTGTGTATACCTCTGCACCTGTGTCCAATGCCCACGTGTGTATACCGCTGCACCTGTGTGTAATGCCCACGTGTGTATACCTCTACACCTGTGTATAATGCCCACGTGTGTATACCTCTGCACCTGTGTCTAATGCCCACGTGTGTATACCTCTGCACCTGTGTCTAATGCCTACGTGTGTATACCTCTGCACCTGTGTCTAATGCCCACGTGTGTATACCTCTGCACCTGTGTCCAATGCCCACGTGTGTATACCGCTGCACCTGTGTGTAATGCCCACGTGTGTATACCTCTACACCTGTGTATAATACCCACGTGTGTATACCGCTGCACCTGTGTATATAGCCCACGTGTATATACCGCTGCACCTGTGTATAATGCCCACGTGTGTATACCTCTGCACCTGTGTCTAATGCCCACGTGTGTATACCTCTGCACCTGTGTCTAATGCCCACGTGTGTATACCTCTGCACCTGTGTCTAATGCCCACGTGTGTGTACCTCTGCACCTGTGTCTAATGCCCACGTGTGTATACCTCTGCACCTGTGTCTAATGCCCACGTGTGTGTACCTCTGCACCTGTGTATAATGCCCACGTGTGTATACCTCTGCACCTGTGTCCAATGCCCACGTGTGTACCTCTGCACCTGTGTCCAATGCCCACGTGTGTGTACCTCTGCACCTGTGTCCAATGCCCACGTGTGTGTACCTCTGCACCTGTGTCCAATGCCCACGTGTGTATACCTCTGCACCTGTGTCCAATGCCCACGTGTGTATACCTCTGCACCTGTGTCCAATGCCCACGTGTGTATACCTCTGCACCTGTGTCCAATGCCCACGTGTGTATAGTCCTAATTTTGTGGTTTTGCTGGGGTGCGCTCCCTGGATCACTACGGGTATTGGTCTTTTGTGTAGAAAGAAAAACTCTCCGTATTGGATAATTGATCAGCGGTATTTCCTTGGTGTAGTAAAGCACTATGTCCTCAAAAAAAGAAACAGTAGATAGTGAAGTCCCGTATGGATCAGTTTGATTGTCAAAAATTTTTTCAATCACATAAAAATATAATGTAAAGGAAATTCTGATCTGCCTCGGTGTGGCGGACCTACGTACCGGACTTAGTGGGGTGTCTACAGTGCCCACCCAATTACGCTTGTTGTATCCCTTCCTTTGTCCCGCAGATTCAAATAGGCTTCTTTCCTAGTCCACCTTTATCTCTCCAACCAGATAAAAGATTTGCATGGATAGGAAAATAGAAACAATCTATAGTGAAGTATTGCTTGATTTCAAATATAAAATAAATTTATTTAATAAAGTGCAGAAAAAGTATTCGTTAAAAAGCTTGACATCTAGATCAAAAAATCAGCTTAAAATCCACCACAGATTAGTGGACCCACGTACCAGAGGTTGTGGGGTGTCACAATGGCCCACCCTAACAGCGTTTGCAATGTAGCTCCCCGGGGTGTATAGCAGCAATACAGCGTGTTCCCTCTGGCTCCAGTAGGACCCTCCAATCAGTCACGTGTGTATACCTAGTGTTCACTCTAGGAATTTTTTAGGGCAGGGTGCTGATCACGGGGAGGGCACATTTTTCATTCGGGAGGGCACATTTTTCATTCGGGAGGGCACATTTTTCATTCGGGAGGGCACGATTATGTCCATACTGTAATGCTTAGACATGTGTCTTAACTAAAAATGAGTACAAAGACTCATGGTTTTTTGTTTGTGCACCCATTTTATTTAATGTTTACCTTTTACATGCGGACAAGGATTTGAAAGTGAAGAGTGTTAAATAAAAGTATTTGTGGTCCATTCATCACCAATGTAGCTCTACTGTATAGATTACAACTACAGTGTTCTATCATCCTGCACCTTATTCTTTCCTGCCAGGGGTGTCGTCCTCTGCTCTGGTGCTTCTATCACTCTGGTCTTTATTTCAGTGGTAGACTTGTGATAGAAGCACTAGAGTACAGAACGACACCCCAGGCAGGAGGAACTGCACAGGTTGTGAAGGTGCTAAAATAAACACTAATCCTAGCATTTTATACAAGTTATAATAATAGTACCATGTGGATTGGATGCAGGTAGCTGATCAAACGTCCTACAGGTCATCTGGAGTAGATGTAGGTGTCAGCTGTTCAAAACAGAAGGGTCCAACTATTTATGCAGGCTCAGGCGGATGCCGTCTTGTCACTGGCTGTAAATATCCTCTTAGGCGCTGTGCTGAAGCTGAAACAGAACCATGCAACATAAACTGACTGCATGTTATCAGAGTCCATTTGTACTGCATTCCTAGTTCTTCAAAGCACAGCTTATTCCTTGGAGTAGAATTGTAAGACCACCATAGATTTTTAGTCTCGTACAATTCTTCCCCACAAAAATAAGGGCTTGTGCTTTGAAGAACTAAAGAACACAGCAGAAAAGGGACTCTGATAACAGGATTATGGACATACTAGGGCCACTCCACCACCTCTAAGTAGGAATACTCTCCCTCCTCCCACATTTTCTTGGTACTCTACCTTTTTGAACTGGAAAGTTGGGCTCCAAGTAGCTTGGGTGGCTCAGGTGCAGAGTCCTCGGTTGTCATCTGAAATGTTGAGTGCAGATTTGGTAACTGAAGAAGAGCAATCGCCACAGCTGTCCAACTATTTATGCAGGCTCAGGCGGATGCCGTCTTGTCACTGGCTGTAAATATCCTCTTAGGCGCTGTGCTGAAGCTGAAACAGAACCATACAACATAAACTGACTGCATGTTATCAGAGTCCATTTGTACTGCATTCCTAGTTCTTCAAAGCACAGCTTATTCCTTGGAGTAGAATTGTAAGACCACCATAGATTTTTAGTCTCGTACAATTCTTCCCCACAAAAATAAGGGCTTGTGCTTTGAAGAACTAAAGAACACAGCAGAAAAGGGACTCTGATAACAGGATTATGGACATACTAGGGCCACTCCACCACCTCTAAGTAGGAATACTCTCCCTCCTCCCACATTTTCTTGGTACTCTACCTTTTTGAACTGGAAAGTTGGGCTCCAAGTAGCTTGGGTGGCTCAGGTGCAGAGTCCTCGGTTGTCATCTGAAATGTTGAGTGCAGATTTGGTAACTGAAGAAGAGCAATCGCCACAGCTGTCCAACTATTTATGCAGGCTCAGGCGGATGCCGTCTTGTCACTGGCTGTAAATATCCTCTTAGGCGCTGTGCTGAAGCTGAAACAGAACCATACAACATAAACTGACTGCATGTTATCAGAGTCCATTTGTACTGCATTCCTAGTTCTTCAAAGCACAGCTTATTCCTTGGAGTAGAATTGTAAGACCACCATAGATTTTTAGTCTCGTACAATTCTTCCCCACAAAAATAAGGGCTTGTGCTTTGAAGAACTAAAGAACACAGCAGAAAAGGGACTCTGATAACAGGATTATGGACATACTAGGGCCACTCCACCACCTCTAAGTAGGAATACTCTCCCTCCTCCCACATTTTCTTGGTACTCTACCTTTTTGAACTGGAAAGTTGGGCTCCAAGTAGCTTGGGTGGCTCAGGTGCAGAGTCCTCGGTTGTCATCTGAAATGTTGAGTGCAGATTTGGTAACTGAAGAAGAGCAATCGCCACAGCTGTCCAACTATTTATGCAGGCTCAGGCGGATGCCGTCTTGTCACTGGCTGTAAATATCCTCTTAGGCGCTGTGCTGAAGCTGAAACAGAACCATACAACATAAACTGACTGCATGTTATCAGAGTCCATTTGTACTGCATTCCTAGTTCTTCAAAGCACAGCTTATTCCTTGGAGTAGAATTGTAAGACCACCATAGATTTTTAGTCTCGTACAATTCTTCCCCACAAAAATAAGGGCTTGTGCTTTGAAGAACTAAAGAACACAGCAGAAAAGGGACTCTGATAACAGGATTATGGACATACTAGGGCCACTCCACCACCTCTAAGTAGGAATACTCTCCCTCCTCCCACATTTTCTTGGTACTCTACCTTTTTGAACTGGAAAGTTGGGCTCCAAGTAGCTTGGGTGGCTCAGGTGCAGAGTCCTCGGTTGTCATCTGAAATGTTGAGTGCAGATTTGGTAACTGAAGAAGAGCAATCGCCACAGCTGTCCAACTATTTATGCAGGCTCAGGCGGATGCCGTCTTGTCACTGGCTGTAAATATCCTCTTAGGCGCTGTGCTGAAGCTGAAACAGAACCATACAACATAAACTGACTGCATGTTATCAGAGTCCATTTGTACTGCATTCCTAGTTCTTCAAAGCACAGCTTATTCCTTGGAGTAGAATTGTAAGACCACCATAGATTTTTAGTCTCGTACAATTCTTCCACACAAAAATAAGGGCTTGTGCTTTGAAGAACTAAAGAACACAGCAGAAAAGGGACTCTGATAACAGGATTATGGACATACTAGGGCCACTCCACCACCTCTAAGTAGGAATACTCTCCCTCCTCCCACATTTTCTTGGTACTCTACCTTTTTGAACTGGAAAGTTGGGCTCCAAGTAGCTTGGGTGGCTCAGGTGCAGAGTCCTCGGTTGTCATCTGAAATGTTGAGTGCAGATTTGGTAACTGAAGAAGAGCAATCGCCACAGCTGTCCAACTATTTATGCAGGCTCAGGCGGATGCCGTCTTGTCACTGGCTGTAAATATCCTCTTAGGCGCTGTGCTGAAGCTGAAACAGAACCATACAACATAAACTGACTGCATGTTATCAGAGTCCATTTGTACTGCATTCCTAGTTCTTCAAAGCACAGCTTATTCCTTGGAGTAGAATTGTAAGACCACCATAGATTTTTAGTCTCGTACAATTCTTCCACACAAAAATAAGGGCTTGTGCTTTGAAGAACTAAAGAACACAGCAGAAAAGGGACTCTGATAACAGGATTATGGACATACTAGGGCCACTCCACCACCTCTAAGTAGGAATACTCTCCCTCCTCCCACATTTACTTGGTACTCACCTTTTTGAACTGGAAAGTTGGGCTCCAAGTAGCTTGGGTGGGTCAGTTTATGTGCGTTGTCCTTGGTTGTTGCTCACAATCTACAGTACAGGTGTTTCTGATTGTAGAGTGTGGTCGGTGGCCAGCTGTGTGTGGTCTACAAGAAAATATTCTTCTTTGCTTTTTCATCCAGTGCTTTACCGCCTCTCTGTAGTTTACCTTGCCATTTAGCTTAATGGCTAATATGCTGTTGACATTTTCCACCTTGAGACGGTTTCTGTGATCTGTTAAGATTAATTTAACTTGCGAAAAAGTTCTTTCAACTTCAGCAGTTGAGAGTGGTAGAACACAGCCAACTGAAACAAGTTTCTGAATTAGAGGAAATGCTACGCCAATTGTGTCTTCAGATTTTTCTAAAGTCTTGTACACGTTGACCATGGACAATCTTTCATTATCAGAATTTTCTTCTTCCGTTTGTAAGAATACAGATTTAAAGTCTTCCCATTCTGATAACAGAAGATCTTCGTCCAGTTGATAAAAATCAGCAAGCTGTGCCATTTCGGCCACACCATAAAATCCCACACCTTTGTCTGCATTAAGATGCCTCATATCTAAGACACTTAGATGATCAAGTATAGCTATATTATGCATCCTCTCTGAAATGTTTTGGACCAATAGATCTAGAAAACACCTTGCATCTTCTTCAAACTTACAATTTTCTGCTGCTATAGGAGCCTGAATTCCTATTTTTCTTGCAGCATTTTCCAGGTTCCTGCAAAACTGACCCCCAGGCTTACGCTTTAAATTTTTCAAAGCACCAAGCGTAATGGAAACATTGCTGTGTATTGTAGACAAGTCAATATCTCTTCTTTCAAAGATTAAAACTAATTTGGAAAGCAGGCTCAGTACATCACAAAGAAAGTGAATTAATTGAAAAAAATGAAAATTTTTCAGATGTTTGAGAAGTCCTTCAGCAGTTGGCCCACTCACACCACTTGTAGTCCTTGACTGTCCAGTTACAACAGCATTTTCCAAATCGACAATGATCGAATGATAATTAATTCTTATTGAATTAATAGCATTTTCATGTGATAGCCATCTTGTGTGGCTAGCCTTTTTTATTTTTGTTCCCTTACATTTAGTAAATACTCCTTTGTATTTCTTCCAAAGTTTTGCTCCTCACAGAGCTGTATTTATAGTATTTGTAAATACTTGTTAATACTTCATCCATTTTCAGGAAAGGATTCAAAGATTCAAATGTATTTTTTGTTGCAAGAGCTAAACGATGATTGTGACAATGTATTGAAATAATCTTATTATTTTTGGCCTTTAGTTTGGCTGCTACTCCATCACGGTGACCAACCATTGAACTGGCGCCGTCACTTCCAAAGCCTACTAATTTCTCAAACCCTCCACAGTCTTCTATAGTCTGTGAAAGAGCATTGAAAATAGTTTCTGATTTTCCATCTGGAATTTCTGTATCATTAATAAAGGACACACTGACTTCTCCATCTTTTATATATTTTGCAGCAGTTGCCAAGTGTTTTCTGTTGCTGACATCAGTAGTTTCATCTGACATAACTGAAAATGATGGACTCTTCTGTAAAGACAAGATAACTTTCTCTCTTTGAACACTGGCCATCGAATTAACAAATTCGTTGATTGTTTGGTAGCTTGTATATGAGGCATTTTTAGATTTGTTCAGAGGGGCTAAAACTGGAGACTTTAATTCTTCTATACAGAAAACAACAAATGGTTTAAAAACAGTTGTATGTGGTATATTATGCTGGATTAGAAAATCCAGGCACTTCATAGCACATTCCACAGCTTTGAATTCCTCTGACTCTGGTCTATTTTTTCTGTTCTGTGAAGCCTCAGCATTACAACCGATTATTTCAGTTTGCATTGCTGCCTTGTGCATCTCGGAAACAGAATGCTCCTTAATTTTATCGCGCCTTACTGTGCTCATCCCACTATTCATCCATGGAGATTTGTTGTATTTTGTGTCGTTCAACAGATGTTTTAAACACAGCTTGCAGAGTAGAGATTCTCTTTCACCATTTTTTTTACAACTAAGCCACGGAAACTCTCTTTTCCATTTTATTTGGAAACCAACTTTATGTTTTGACTTTTTTTTTGGAGAAGCACTAACCCCAATGTCATTTATTATATCTGTATCTTCATTAGAAGAGCACCTTTCTTCAGATAGGTCATCATCCAAAATAATAGGGGGTGAGGTGTCACACTCTAAATTCTGAGAACAGTTGGCAAGAGAGATGGAGGATTGAGAATGCACATCTATGGTGTTTTCATTAACAATGACATTACATGACGTCGATACCGAGTCATCTACATTGCTGCAATTTGTGTTAACTGTGGCCAGTGAATTATCTTGGGAAGTGCATTGATTATCTGTGGGTACAGGATCAGAGGTGCTGGGTACAGGATCAGAGGTGCTGGGTACAGGATCAGAGGTGCTGGGTACAGGATCTAACTCTGCTGCATTTATTTTCTGTAATTAATAAAAATCGTAATCTAAATTCAAATATTTGTTACACTTTCTTACAGGGGTTTAAAATGGGTGTATGTAAATGTTTTCCTACCTTCTTTTTTCCTGAAAACATTTGATTGATTTTCAAACATTTTTTGCCTATTTCCTTGTTTTTTCTTTCATGTTCTTTCACTTTCCTTTTAAGAGTAGGCATGTTTTCTAAAAATAAAAAAAAATAAAAACACTTAACACACTCAAGCTCCCTAGAATGAGAGCCACTGTACTCTCCGTACCAGCAAACTCACCTGAGACAAGTTGAGGTCTCCTGTCATTCAAGCCAAGAGGATCAAAGAAGGATCAATATGCTTATTTGGAGCCTGTGGTGTGGAGTGATGCACAGTTGGTTCAATGGTTGGTCAACGTGATGGAGTACATAGAGACGAGGATGAGGATGAGCCAGCTTTCTGTGGAAGAACAAAACACTTTAACACACTCAAGCTCCCTCGGATGAGAGCCGCACTGTTTACTCTCAGTACCAGCATACTCACCTGAGGCAAATTGAGGACTCCGGGGATGCCGAGAGGATCAAAGAAGGAGCCAGAATATGCCACTTTGGAGCCTGTGGTGTGGAGTGATGCGCCAGTTGATGCAGTGGATTGCTTAACGTGATGGAGTACACAGAGATGAGGATGAGGATGAGCCAGCTTTCTGTGGAAGAACAAAACACATTAACACACTCAAGCTCCCTCGGATGAGAGCCGCACTGTTTACTCTCAGTACCAGCATACTCACCTGAGGCAAATTGAGGACTCCGGGGATGCCGAGAGGATCAAAGAAGGAGCCAGAATATGCCACTTTGGAGCCTGTGGTGTGGAGTGATGCGCCAGTTGATGCAGTGGATTGCTTAACGTGATGGAGTACACAGAGACGAGGACGAGGATGAGGATGAGCCAGCTTTCTGTGGAAGAACAAAACACTTTAACACACTCAAGCTCCCTCGGATGAGAGCCGCACTGTTTACTCTCAGTACCAGCATACTCACCTGAGGCAAATTGAGGACTCCGGTGAAGCCGAGAGGATCAAAGAAGGAGCCAGAATATGCCACTTTGGAGCCTGTGGTGTGGAGTGATGCGCCAGTTGATGCAGTGGATTGCTTAACGTGATGGAGTACACAGAGATGAGGATGAGGATGAGCCAGCTTTCTGTGGAAGAACAAAACACTTTAACACACTCAAGCTCCCTCGGATGAGAGCCGCACTGTTTACTCTCAGTACCAGCATACTCACCTGAGGCAAATTGAGGACTCCGGTGAAGCAGAGAGGATCAAAGAAGGAGCCAGAATATGCCACTTTGGAGCCTGTGGTGTGGAGTGATGCGCCAGTTGATGCAATCGGATTGCTTAACGTGATGGAGTACACAGAGACGAGGATGAGGATGAGCCAGCTTTCTGTGGAAGAACAAAACACATTAACACACTCAAGCTCCCTCGGATGAGAGCCGCACTGTTTACTCTCAGTACCAGCATACTCACCTGAGGCAAATTGAGGACTCCGGTGAAGCAGAGAGGATCAAAGAAGGAGCCAGAATATGCCACTTTGGAGCCACAGTGGTGTGGAGTGATGCGCCAGTTGATGCAATCGGATTGCTTAACGTGATGGAGTACACAGAGACGAGGATGAGGATGAGCCAGCTTTCTGTGGAAGAACAAAACACATTAACACACTCAAGCTCCCTCGGATGAGAGCCGCACTGTTTACTCTCAGTACCAGCATACTCACCTGAGGCAAATTGAGGACTCCGGTGAAGCCGAGAGGATCAAAGAAGGAGCCAGAATATGCCACTTTGGAGCCACAGTGGTGTGGAGTGATGCGCCAGTTGATGCAATCGGATTGCTTAACGTGATGGAGTACACAGAGATGAGGATGAGGATGAGCCAGCTTTCTGTGGAAGAACAAAACACATTAACACACTCAAGCTCCCTCGGATGAGAGCTGCACTGTTTACTCTCAGTACCAGCATACTCACCTGAGGCAAATTGAGGACTCCGGGGATGCCGAGAGGATCAAAGAAGGAGCCAGAATATGCCACTTTGGAGCCTGTGGTGTGGAGTGATGCGCCAGTTGATGCAGTGGATTGCTTAACGTGATGGAGTACACAGAGACGAGGACGAGGATGAGGATGAGCCAGCTTTCTGTGGAAGAACAAAACACTTTAACACACTCAAGCTCCCTCGGATGAGAGCCGCACTGTTTACTCTCAGTACCAGCATACTCACCTGAGGCAAATTGAGGACTCCGGTGAAGCCGAGAGGATCAAAGAAGGAGCCAGAATATGCCACTTTGGAGCCTGTGGTGTGGAGTGATGCGCCAGTTGATGCAGTGGATTGCTTAACGTGATGGAGTACACAGAGATGAGGATGAGGATGAGCCAGCTTTCTGTGGAAGAACAAAACACTTTAACACACTCAAGCTCCCTCGGATGAGAGCCGCACTGTTTACTCTCAGTACCAGCATACTCACCTGAGGCAAATTGAGGACTCCGGTGAAGCAGAGAGGATCAAAGAAGGAGCCAGAATATGCCACTTTGGAGCCTGTGGTGTGGAGTGATGCGCCAGTTGATGCAATCGGATTGCTTAACGTGATGGAGTACACAGAGACGAGGATGAGGATGAGCCAGCTTTCTGTGGAAGAACAAAACACATTAACACACTCAAGCTCCCTCGGATGAGAGCCGCACTGTTTACTCTCAGTACCAGCATACTCACCTGAGGCAAATTGAGGACTCCGGTGAAGCCGAGAGGATCAAAGAAGGAGCCAGAATATGCCACTTTGGAGCCACAGTGGTGTGGAGTGATGCGCCAGTTGATGCAATCGGATTGCTTAACGTGATGGAGTACACAGAGATGAGGATGAGGATGAGCCAGCTTTCTGTGGAAGAACAAAACACTTTAACACACTCAAGCTCCCTCGGATGAGAGCCGCACTGTTTACTCTCAGTACCAGCATACTCACCTGAGGCAAATTGAGGACTCCGGTGAAGCAGAGAGGATCAAAGAAGGAGCCAGAATATGCCACTTTGGAGCCTGTGGTGTGGAGTGATGCGCCAGTTGATGCAATCGGATTGCTTAACGTGATGGAGTACACAGAGACGAGGATGAGGATGAGCCAGCTTTCTGTGGAAGAACAAAACACATTAACACACTCAAGCTCCCTCGGATGAGAGCCGCACTGTTTACTCTCAGTACCAGCATACTCACCTGAGGCAAATTGAGGACTCCGGTGAAGCCGAGAGGATCAAAGAAGGAGCCAGAATATGCCACTTTGGAGCCACAGTGGTGTGGAGTGATGCGCCAGTTGATGCAATCGGATTGCTTAACGTGATGGAGTACACAGAGATGAGGATGAGGATGAGCCAGCTTTCTGTGGAAGAACAAAACACATTAACACACTCAAGCTCCCTCGGATGAGAGCTGCACTGTTTACTCTCAGTACCAGCATACTCACCTGAGGCAAATTGAGGACTCCGGGGATGCCGAGAGGATCAAAGAAGGAGCCAGAATATGCCACTTTGGAGCCTGTGGTGTGGAGTGATGCGCCAGTTGATGCAGTGGATTGCTTAACGTGATGGAGTACACAGAGACGAGGACGAGGATGAGGATGAGCCAGCTTTCTGTGGAAGAACAAAACACTTTAACACACTCAAGCTCCCTCGGATGAGAGCCGCACTGTTTACTCTCAGTACCAGCATACTCACCTGAGGCAAATTGAGGACTCCGGTGAAGCCGAGAGGATCAAAGAAGGAGCCAGAATATGCCACTTTGGAGCCTGTGGTGTGGAGTGATGCGCCAGTTGATGCAGTGGATTGCTTAACGTGATGGAGTACACAGAGATGAGGATGAGGATGAGCCAGCTTTCTGTGGAAGAACAAAACACTTTAACACACTCAAGCTCCCTCGGATGAGAGCCGCACTGTTTACTCTCAGTACCAGCATACTCACCTGAGGCAAATTGAGGACTCCGGTGAAGCAGAGAGGATCAAAGAAGGAGCCAGAATATGCCACTTTGGAGCCTGTGGTGTGGAGTGATGCGCCAGTTGATGCAATCGGATTGCTTAACGTGATGGAGTACACAGAGACGAGGATGAGGATGAGCCAGCTTTCTGTGGAAGAACAAAACACATTAACACACTCAAGCTCCCTCGGATGAGAGCCGCACTGTTTACTCTCAGTACCAGCATACTCACCTGAGGCAAATTGAGGACTCCGGTGAAGCCGAGAGGATCAAAGAAGGAGCCAGAATATGCCACTTTGGAGCCACAGTGGTGTGGAGTGATGCGCCAGTTGATGCAATCGGATTGCTTAACGTGATGGAGTACACAGAGATGAGGATGAGGATGAGCCAGCTTTCTGTGGAAGAACAAAACACATTAACACACTCAAGCTCCCTCGGATGAGAGCCGCACTGTTTACTCTCAGTACCAGCATACTCACCTGAGGCAAATTGAGGACTCCGGTGAAGCAGAGAGGATCAAAGAAGGAGCCAGAATATGCCACTTTGGAGCCTGTGGTGTGGAGTGATGCGCCAGTTGATGCAATCGGATTGCTTAACGTGATGGAGTACACAGAGACGAGGATGAGGATGAGCCAGCTTTCTGTGGAAGAACAAAACACATTAACACACTCAAGCTCCCTCGGATGAGAGCCGCACTGTTTACTCTCAGTACCAGCATACTCACCTGAGGCAAATTGAGGACTCCGGTGAAGCCGAGAGGATCAAAGAAGGAGCCAGAATATGCCACTTTGGAGCCACAGTGGTGTGGAGTGATGCGCCAGTTGATGCAATCGGATTGCTTAACGTGATGGAGTACACAGAGATGAGGATGAGGATGAGCCAGCTTTCTGTGGAAGAACAAAACACATTAACACACTCAAGCTCCCTCGGATGAGAGCCGCACTGTTTACTCTCAGTACCAGCATACTCACCTGAGGCAAATTGAGGACTCCGGGGATGCCGAGAGGATCAAAGAAGGAGCCAGAATATGCCACTTTGGAGCCTGTGGTGTGGAGTGATGCGCCAGTTGATGCAGTGGATTGCTTAACGTGATGGAGTACACATAGACGAGGACTAGGATGAGGATGAGCCAGCTTTCTGTGGAAGAACAAAACACTTTAACACACTCAAGCTCCCTCGGATGAGAGCTGCACTGTTTACTCTCAGTACCAGCATACTCACCTGAGGCAAATTGAGGACTCCGGTGAGCCGTGAGGATCAAAGAAGGAGCCAGAATATGCTGCTATGGAGCCTGTGGTGTGGAGTGATGCGCCAGTTGATGCAATCGGATTGCTTAACGTGATGGAGTACACAGAGACGAGGATGAGGATGAGCCAGCTTTCTGTGGAAGAACAAAACACATTAACACACTCAAGCTCCCTCGGATGAGAGCTGCACTGTTTACTCTCAGTACCAGCATACTCACCTGAGGCAAATTGAGGACTCCGGTGAGCCGTGAGGATCAAAGAAGGAGCCAGAATATGCTGCTATGGAGCCTGTGGTGTGGAGTGCCAGGAGTCAGAGGTGCAGTGATGGATGTGACAGATAGTTGTGTCATGTGATTGAGTACATAGAGACGAGGATGAGGATGTGCCAGCTTTAGAAAAAAAAAAGAAAGTAATAAATGTGGACAGATTTTTCAATTAACTTATAGAATTTTAAGTGTTGCACCTTATGTCATGAGGATGCTGTATGATTTGGGGGCCCTTAATTATTATGGTCATCATTTATGATGACCATTCAATAATGGCCCCCAAGTCATAAAGTAAACTGGGGCAGATGTATTAAACTTGGAGAAGTGATTATAGTGCATTAGCCAGTCAGCTCCTGTCATGTAAAACCTGTAATGATTGGATGGTGCATTCATATTTAATGCACTATCACTACTCCAGGCTGTTCCTGATGGTTCTGAACATTCGGACAGGTTACTATTCCCACTTATAGTTCGCGTGGATAGATATTCATGAAAAATGTGAAAAAAATAAAAAATGTGAAAAGCACAGGAAGAATATACAAACTCCACACAATAGGACCAATAGTCCAACAGAGTGCAGTGGGACGGTCATGCAATGGTAGCTTTTTTAAAATATATATTTATTCTATTTTGTCCCCTAAATCTCTTCAACATACAACTTAATGAACTTATAAAATATAAAACCACTTGTGACAGTCTACTCACACCTTAAATGTGGCTGCACAGATTTGTTATATAAAAAGCAAGGTATTTCAGCTAATAAGAAGACTATATATATATATATAATGTTATTTGCATATTCCCTCACACCCCGGTCTGTATGTACCCTCCCCTCACACCCCGGTCTGTATGTACCCTTCCCTCACACCCCGGTCTGTATGTAACCCCCCCCCCCTCACACAAGGTCTATGTATCCCCCAGACCCTGGTCTTTGGGGGATACATAGACCTTGTGTGAGGGTGGGGGGGGTTACATACAGACCGGGGTGTGAGGGGAGGGTACATACAGACCGGGGTGTGAGGGGAGGGTACATACAGACCGGGGTGTGAGGGAATATGCAAATAACATTATATATATATAGTCTTCTTATTAGCTGAAATACCTTGCTTTTTATATAACAAATCTGTGCAGCCACATTTAAGGTGTGAGTAGACTGTCACAAGTGGTTTTTATATTTTATAAGTTCAAGTTGTATGTTGAAGAGATTTAGGGCTCAAAATAGAATAAATATATATTTGAAAAAGCTACCATTGCATGACCCACTGCACTCTGTTGGACTATTGGTCCTATTGTGTGGAGTTTGTATATTCTTCCTGTGCTTTTCAAATTTTTCAAGATTAACTATCCACGCGAACTATAAGTTATAGTTCGCGTGGATAGTTAATCTTGAAAAATGTGAAAAAAATAAAAAATGTGAAAAGCACAGGAAGAATATACAAACTCCACACAATAGGACCAATAGTCCAACAGAGTGCAGTGGGTCATGCAATGGTAGCTTTTTCAAATATATATTTATTCTATTTTGAGCCCTAAATCTCTTCAACATACAACTTGAACTTATAAAATATAAAAACCACTTGTGACAGTCTACTCACACCTTAAATGTGGCTGCACAGATTTGTTATATAAAAAGCAAGGTATTTCAGCTATATAAGAAGACTATATATATATATATATATATATATATATATATATATATATATATAATGTATTCTTATTTGCATATTATGTACCCCCCTCACACCCCGGTCTGTATGTACCCTTCCCTCACACCCCGGTCTGTATGTACCCTCCCCTCACACCCCGGTCTGTATGTACCCTTCCCTCACACCCCGGTCTGTATGTAACCCCCCCCCTCACACAAGGTCTATGTATCCCCCAAAGACCAGGGTCTGGGGGATACATAGACCTTGTGTGAGGGGGGGGGGGGGGGGGGTTACATACAGACCGGGGTGTGAGGGAAGGGTACATGCAGACCGGGGTGTGAGGGGAGGATACATACAGACCGGGGTGTGAGGGAAGGGTACATACAGACCAGGGTGTGAGGGAACACTGGTACAAGGCACAACACTTATCCACAGCTATATATTGTACAAAGCATCTCTCTGAGATGGGAGTACCACTGTTTTATTCTGAAAGAACTGCACTATAAAACACAGATAGTATTGCACTGCAAGTTACCGTTACATTTCTGCTCTATTTCAGTTCGTCATTGTATGGGTTAGAGGGGGCTTCTCCACGTGAAACAAAGAATGATCTATGTACTACCGTACTGAGTACTTACATCACAGAGGGGGAGCGCTGATCACCCAGCCCCACTTGCGGAGCGGTATTAAAGATGGCGGCCGGGTGATCCTCCCTGGCGTCTCCTTTTAAACATTCATCCACACAGGTGGGCTGGGTTTGCCTCGGCGGGAGAGGCAAACCCAGCCCTCCTGTCTCACCAGACCCTGAGCAGACCTATAGAGGACGCTGACAGCTAATGACAGGGCAGGACAAGGCGGACGGGGAGGGGCGGGCCGCGGAGGTCTCCGTCTCGACACATGCACGGAGTCTCAGTGATAATAAAAATGCAGTGCAGTGTGCTTAGTGTGTTTGGCGGCGTGGCGGGGTCCAGCGGGCAGCAAAGTGCGGGGCGGGAGGGCGCAAACAAACGGGCAGGGCGGGATTCAGGGGTCTAAAAAAGGGGCAGGGCGCAGCGCCCTGTGAAAGACACCTAGAGTGAACACTATAGATAGCAACTCCCGAGTTCTGGCAATACCCGGGTGACCTGCCGACTTCTTGGCATGGAATTCCAGGAACACTCGCTGTCTTAACCTAGGAGGCACAAACAAAAGACCTACCGGAAGGTCTGAAGGAGCCTGCTCCTATGCTGTAAGGACTAATGATAAGAGGTCCTGGGCAATGCCCACTTTAATACATGATGGGGACACAATGGGCAATGGCTCCTCGTGGTCTCCTGGATTGGAGCAAAACTCTGCGAGAGCGCATCAGCCTTGATGTTTTTTGACCCAGGGCGATATGTTATCAAAAAATTAAAGCGAACAAAAAACAAAGCCCATCGTGCCTGCCTGGCATTGAGACGCTTCGCTGACTCTAAATATGCCAGATTCTTATGGTCGGTGAGAATTGAGACCACAAACTTAGCCCCCTCAAGCCAGTGTCTCCACTCCTCGAGTGCATCCTTAATAGCCAACAATTCCCGGTTACCCACGTCATAATTCATCTCGGCAGGCGAAAATTTACGGGAAAAGTAAGCACAGGGATGAAGGCAATTATCAGACACTCCCATCTGAGAAAGCACTGCCCCAATACCCATCTCAGAGGCATCTACCTCCACCACAAAAGGACGCTCTGGATCTGGGTGTCGCAGCACCTTGGCCGATACAAATGCCCTTTTGAGACGGGCAAAAGCCGCTTTAGCCTCACAAGACCAGTGAGCAACATCCGCCCCTTTCTTAGTGAGTGCCACCAAGGGCGCCACTATAGACGAAAATCCAGCGATAAATCGTCTATAAAAATTTGCAAAGCCCAGGAAACGCTGAAGCGCCTTCAAACTAGTGGGCTGCACCCAATCCAGGACTGCCTGTACCTTGGAACCCTCCATTTGGAAACCTTCTGGGGAGATAATATATCCTAGAAATGCGATTTGCTGAACTTCAAATTCGCACTTCTCCAGCTTCGCCCCAAGCCGGTGGTCTCTAAGTTTCTGGAGGACTAAGCGTACATGCTTCCGATGTTCCTCCAGGGAATGGGAGAAGATTAGGATGTCATCTAAGTATACAACTAAGAATCTATCCAAATATTCCCTGAGCACATCATTCATGAAATCCTGGAAGACTGCCGGGGCATTACAGAGCCCAAAAGGCATCACCAAATATTCATAATGCCCTGAGTGGGTATTAAAGGCAGTCTTCCATTCATCCCCCTCTCTTATTCGGATTAGATTGTACGCACCGCGTAGGTCAATCTTAGAAAAAATGGTGGCAGTACGAAGCTGGTCAAACAAGACCGAAATGAGAGGCAGTGGGTATGAGTTTTTAATCGTGATACGGTTCAATTCCCTGAAGTTGATGCAGGGTCGCAACGAACCGTCCTTTTTACCCACGAAGAAGAACCCCGACCCAACTGGAGACTGTGAAGGTCTGATAAATCCCTTAGCCAAGTTCTCCTGAATGTACTCTGCCATAGCATGAGTCTCAGGACGTGACAGGGAGTACAACCTGCTCTTGGGAAGCTTAGCATTTGGCAACAAATCAATGGCACAGTCATAGGGGCGATGGGGAGGTAGTACCTCTGCAACTTTTTTGGAGAACACGTCCGCAAAATCTGCATAACACCCTGGCAATCCTGGCAAACTTAGCTGCGAGAGCCTGACTGGGAGGCTCAAGCAACTCCTGAAACAATCAGTACCCCAACTAAGAATCTCCCCAGAGACCCAGTCAAATTGAGGATTGTGGGCCCTTAACCAGGGTAACCCCAACACCAATGGGGCAAAAGTACAGACAGTCACATAAAAGGACAATTTTTCAGAGTGTGTGGCTCCAATAAACAAAGACATCTGGCTAGTGCAAGAGGTAATTTTACCTTGGGATAATGGTTCCCCGTTTAACCCACAAATCTCAATTTCCGATGCCAAGGGTACTAAGGGAACAGAGTGTTTCAGGGCGAATTGGCGGTCCATAAAAACTCCGTCGGCCCCACTGTCCACAAAGGCCTCAGTCTTGACAGTTTGACCGAGGATCTTCAAGGTCACCGGAATGATAAAAGTCTTCTTGGGAAATTCTGACTTCTGGCCTGACAGGATATTTCCCATCACCCTCAGGCCCTGAAGTTTTCCGGCTTTTCTGGGCATGATACTACCACATGACCTTTATTCCCACAGTACAAACACAACCCCTGCTGTCTCCTCCGCGTCTTCTCACGCGAGGAGAGGCGGGTAGCCCCAATCTGCATAGGCTCCTCAGAAAATTCCTCAGAGTCTGAGGTTCCCTTGGGAAAGAAAGAAACCTCAGTCTCCCTTTCAAGCCTACACTCTCTCAGCCGTCTATCCACCCGGATGGATAACTGCATGAGCTGATCCAAGCTATCAGGCAAGGGATATTGTACCAGTTGGTCCTTTATCTGGTTAGAAAGACCTCTTCGGTACTGGTGTCTCCGGGCTGGGTCATTCCACTGGGTATCATGAGCCAACCTCCGAAACTCCGTACAGTAAACCTCAACTGGCCTTCGCCCTTGCTTAAGGATCGAAATTTGAGCCTCGGCTGAGGCCGTCTTGTCAGGGTCATCATACAACATGCCCAGTGCCGTAAAAAAAGCATCAACACTTTTAAGCGACGGACAGTCAGGCTGCAACCCATATGCCCAGACCTGTGGGTCTCCTTGTAGCAAGGAAATCACTATGCCCACCCGCTGAATCTCCGACCCAGAAGACTGAGGCCTAAGCCGGAAGTATAGCTTGCAGCTCTCCTTGAAACAAAAGAACTGCGAGCGATCTCCAGAAAAACGATCCAGGAGTTTTACTTTCGGCTCCTTAACCCCTGAAGGTGCTGCTGCTGCTGCGGGAGCTCCGCCAGCGGCCTGGGAGGTGTGCATTTTAATGGACAAATCATTAAATTGTCGAGTCAGGACCTGCACCTGATCGACCACCTGTTGCAACGTATTTAGAGGGGTATGCTCCATATTCCCACAAAATTTCAACAGGAGTATTAGGCTGCTGAATATGTTATGCACACCAGTGCCTGCAGGAATGTACTGGTGTCAGAACTGTTATGCACTCCAGTGCCTGCAGGAATGTACTGGTGTTTGAACTGTTATGCACACCAGTGCCTGCAGGAATGTACTGGTGTCTGAACGGATAGGTATGCAAAACAAATGAACTCACAGACAGACTGGGACATATGACATTACGTACACAGAAGGTGATAGGGTAACAAAATACACACAAAGTGAACAGAGAAGCCCAGAGGCTAAGGAACTGGGTGTCTCCCTAGTATTAGTAATGCTCAGATGGGAAAAGCAAGATGTTGTGTTTTAATACGTAGAGAACCCGAAATGCTGTTGCTAAGGGCAACAGCAAAACCCTAAAGGGTTACCAAGTTCACAGAGTAGTAAAAGAACCCCAGCAAGCTAAACGACTGACTCCAGTCTTACTGCTAGGTCTGGATTGGCAGAGTGCAGTACCAAATCCCCAGGCCTATTTGCAGTAAGCAACAACAAATACAAAGCTACACAGTACTGGCTAACTTTCAGGAACTGACTAACCAACAAAGATTCAGCAGCATCTGCTTAACCTGAGAAGAGGCCTTATAAAGCAGTGCTGTCCACGCCCCACTCAGACCTCACAGACTGTAAGCACAAAATCCAGCACCGGATCCCCTGCCGTGCAAAGAGCCTGTAACCACTGCACAGCAAAAGACCCGAACCGGAGTATCAGCTGCGCTCAGGTTACTCCGCTAGCACTTGTCTCCCGGTTGCCATGACGACGTGGCAGCACAGGGCAGGAAACCCTAACAAGAATAAAGAAAAGAGAAGAAAGAAGAGAAAGAAGAACAGAGAAAATGAAAGATGGTAATGTAGCTAGCCAAGTTTTACGGGTAAAGATATGCGTGAGGTTGGCAATCCACGGTTACACAGATTTATTGGCAACAAAATGACCAAATTGTGACATAAATGAAATTCAAGAATCATATAAGAAACTGTGGGGTATATTTACTAAGGTCCCGATTTTGACCGAGATGGTGTTTTTTCTTCAAAGTGTCATCTCGGGAATATACTAAACTCAAATCACGGCAGTGATGAGGGCATTCGTATTTTTATTATGGCTGTGTAGTAAAAATACGAATGAATACACCATCGGTCAAATACGCCTGTTATTTGGTAGAACTCGGTAATTTACTAAAATTTGTATTTCACAAACACTGCCGGCAATAGCCAAACACTGCTGTGAAAAAATACCAATCTTAAAAAAAAAAGCAGTTTTAAAACAGACCTGCTTTTTTTTACCGTGTTCTGATAGTCATGCACGGATCCGTGATATCCATGCATGGTTATCAGTGGGAATGGGTGGGAAATGATGGAAAATTAGAAAACAAAAATGCGTGGGGTCCCCACTCCTAAGCAAAACCAGCCTCGGGCTCTTTGAGCCAATTCTGGTTGAAAAAATATGAGGAAAAAAATGACTGGGGCTCCCCCATATTTAATCAACCAGACCGGGCTCTGCGCCTGGTCCTGGTGCAAAAAATACGGGTGATAAAAAGTGTTGGGGTCCCCCGTATTTTTTGAACCAGCACCGGGCTACACTAGCCAGGTACATAATGCCAGAGCCAGGGGACACTTTTATTGTGGTCCTGGCGTCCCTGGCATTACATCCCCAACTAGTCACCCCTGGCCGGGGTACCCTGGAGGAGTGGGAACCCCTTAAATCAAGGGTTCCACTCCCTCCAGCCACCCAAGGGCCAGGGGTGAAGCCCGAGGCTGTCCCCCCCATCCAAGTGCGGCGGATGGGGGGCTGATAGCCAAGTGTAAAAATTCAGAATATTGTTTTTAGTAGCAGTACTACAAGTCCCTGCAAGCCTCACCCGCAAGCTGGTACTTGGAAAACCACAAGAACCAGCATGTGGTGTAAAACCCGGGCCCGCTGGTACCTGTAGTACTACTACTAAAAAAATACCCAACAAAAAACAGGACACACACACCGTGACAGTAAAAGTTTATTACATACATGCACACCTCCATACATACATACTTACCTATGTTCAGATGTCGACTCGGCCCACGTCTCGTCGTCGATTCCAGGGTACCTGAAAATAAAATTATACTCACCTAAATCCAGTGTGTCATGTCCTTTTGTAATAATCCACGTACTTGGCAAAAAAACAAACCGCATACCCGATCCACGCACTGAAAGGGGTCCCATGTTTACACATGGGACCCCTTTCCCCGACTGCCAGGACCCCCCCTGACTCCTGTTAAAGAGGGTCCCTTCAGCCAATCAGGGAGCGCCACATCGTGGCACTCTCCTGATTGGCTGTGTGCTCCTGTAGTGTCAGTGAGGCTGTGCAAGGCAGAGATACAATGTAGCGCCTATGCGCTCCATTGTATCCAGTGGTGGGAACTTTGCGGTCAGTGTTGAGGTTACTCATATTTTCCTCATATTTTTTCAACCAGGACCGGTTCAAAGAGCCCGAGGCTGGTTTTGCTAAGGAGGGGGCACCCCACGCATATTTTTTTCCTACTTTAAACTATTTTTAATTTTTTTAAAGATGCACAATGAAACCCTGTACGGATCTCACAGATCCGTCCGAGTTTCATTGTGTTAATGTCGGCAGTGTTTTACTATTCACTCCCGTAAAACACTGCCAAAAAATACAAATGACATCGACATCGGAAAACACGAAAATGTAAAATACGACAGCTTAGTAAATTAGTCGGAAAAAATTCAAAAAGTTGCAGTTTCACACACTCAATGTAATTTGTGTTTGAACTTTAACCTCATTCTGAAAATTACGAATTTTAGTAAATATACCCCTGTATGTTGAAAATCTGCACCATGGATGCACCTGGTTGATAAATGAGACAGCTCCTATAATTGGGAGGCGATATATTTACTGAAAACAGAGGCTTATCCTGCCGCAGAGACATTCTGGTATATCACTCAAAAAACTAATCGTCCGAGTGCAGAAGAAGAAAACACTTATTTCTTACAGCTGAATTGCTGTTTACCAGCAAGGGTTAAGTGATAATAATAAGATTATAGGTGGACCTTTGTCCTGGAGTATGTGATGATCAGCTGTTGTATTACATGTCTGTTATACCAGAGAGTGAATGGTAACCTGTGAGATACTAATCATACCCAAATAGAAACATTCACATTGTACGACTTCTCAGTATCTACTAATTACTCAAATGTTAAATCAGCAACTTCGGAAATTACACTTAAAAGTAATCATATAGAGTACAATCAAAAAAGTCCAAATGGGCGCTTACTGGACCGGGGAACCCCTGGAGTGGGTATGGGCTGCGCAGTCCCAATACCCAAGTGGACCAAATGGACCGTTTCACCTCAAGTGGGCTTGTTCTTTTTTCTTTTTCCTTTTTGCTATGCATTTTACTGACTCTGGGAACACCACCGACATTTGAAATCAACACACCATGTGTAAATTGGTAATATAGTCGGTTAGGGACTAATATCCATCAAAGGTTATAGTCTTATGTTTCAACCTGTTGCAGAACTACCCACTTTGTAGTCACTGTGACACCCCCAGATCCCCTCACCTCCCCAGTCATGTCCCTGTATTAATACTATAGATATAAGTGATGTAACTGTGACACTCCCAGATCCCCTCACCTACCCAGTCATGTCCCTGTATTATTACTATAGATATAAGTGATGTCACTATGATGCTTCCAGATCCCCTCACCTCCCCAGTCATGTCCCTGTATTATTACTATAGATATTAGTGATGTCACTGTGACACTCCCAGATCCCCTCACCTCCCCAGTCATGTCCCTTTATTATTACTATAGATACAAGTGACATCACAGTGATACTCCCAGATCCCCTCACCTCCCCAGTCATGTCACTGTAATGATACGATCATACTGTAAATCTTGCATGCTAATGTTTCAACAATAAATGGATACAAAGTATTTAGAAGAAACAATAATGGTGAATTTTATCAGTTAAAGAAAACAATTTAGTATTATCTTTTATTTATATGGTGCCATATGGGATCTGCAGCGCCCCTTACACAGTACATAAACAAATGAGCAGAAAACACAGTGTGAGACAATATGGGACAAATACAAGGTTTATACAGAAAACCAGGGGTTAGGTGCCATCAAAGGGAGTATGGAGTATAAGATAGTGTAAGTAATATTGTTCACTCTAGGATTTGTGCAGGGCGCCGGACTGTGAGAGGCAGAAGTGTGTGCGCTGAAAAAGGGGTGTGCCCATGCAAAATAAAGGGTGTGGTCATTTCACGTAATAAAAGTGGGCGGTTCAGCCCACAGACGTTAAAAAGGGGCGTAAGCGGCTGGCGGCATCACTGTTTGGGGCATGCCCAGCACCTATGGAGGTGCTGGGCTTTCCCCAAGCTCTCTTACAGCGCGAATGGATGCCGCGCGCATGCGCATGGCATCTTTACAAACTGGGAGGGCAGGAAGCGGGTGGCTGTTCTAGCAGGGCGCCGCAGAAATTGCAGGGCGGATTTTGCCCTTAAAAAAAATCGGGCAGGGCGCTGCACCCTGCTAAAACAGCTTAGCGTGAACACTAAGTAAGAGAAGGCAAGGCACATGATGGAGAAGGCCCTGCTCTTGCGAGCTTACAATCTAAAAGGTGAAGGGCTAACACACCAGGGTGACATAGAAGGGGTAGACTGTGAGCGTGGACAAGAGGGTTAGGAGGATAGTTGGCTGGGGTTGGTGAAGAAGTGGGTCTTGAGAGCTCAATTGAAGTTTTGTAGAGAGTCGGATGGGGAGAGGTAGGGAATTCCAGAGATAGGGAGCAGCACGTGAGAAATCTTGTAGGTAGGAGTGGGAGGAGGTAATCAGTTGGCAGGAGAGGCGGCGTGCATTAGCAGAGCGAAGAGGGCGGGTGGTGGTGTAAAGAGAGATAAGGTCAGAGATGTAAATGGGAGAGGAGTGGGTGAGTGCTTTGTAAGTGAGTGTGAGAAGTTTGAATTGGATTCTGAAGGGGAAGGAGAGTGTCGAAGTCGAATATATTACAGCCATACACATCACGTACAAACTTCACACAGATGGCCTTCGTGCGGGTACTTGTTCCACTGTGCGTGCGCATACTCGCAAGTTGCGTATGATCACTCCCGCGATCGTGCGTGTTAGCGCGTGGTATGAGTATTTATGGTAGCATATGCATTTGCATGGAAAAGCCTCAAAGACATATTCTATATTTAAGTCACATAGCACAGAATTTACACATAGCCTACATGCACCCCACCAGCGAGTTTCATTTATGTAAAAGGTAAAACAACAGAGGGATTTGACTTTAGAGGATATGAGGGGACAGAATTAGGTTAGGAGGTGGTGTTTGGTATCCATCTGTAAGGTATATTAAGAGCAATATTCCGATAGCAGTTTGCAGAAGGTAGCATGCTCCTGCGCATAATTATGCGCAGGAACAGAATATTAATATCTTACTGTACACATGATATTCGGCGGGAACCCACTGGAGAACAACTGTAACTGCACCCGGACCAGGCATCGCCCACCTATTCAAACCGACCTATGACCCCTCCTGTACTGTAAATGACCATCCCAGTGACCTATAGGTGAAGAGATTACAGTTTCCATTGTATCATGTTTTGGACAAATGTATAAAAACCCAGCTGCATGGCCGGCCACACACATTCTCTGAAGGTCATCTATCTTGATTGATTGAGGACCGGGTGGAGCTGGCGAACAAACGTATGTACCATTGATTGTAGCCTCTTCTCTCATTGTGTTTGTATTATTGTTGTAACCCCCTGCTAGTAAATAACCGTTGGTGGGTCGGACCCCAACATATTTTAAATACAATTGGTGTCGTGTTCCTTTCCTGCTAAAGGTTTAAAGTGTATCTCAGCCACTCGGGCTGCTGCATTGTGCTCACAGCATGTAGGCTTGTGTACACAAAGTGTGTACTTATTACGCCCGTTCGGCATGAGTACGCATAGTGCATACACGGTGCTAGCTTGTGTACGTAAGGTGCGTAAACAGTACAGAGGTTAAGGATTATATTCAGCGGCCACAGCGGCTGGAACTTTATTGAAATCAGGTGTTGCTTTTTCGTCCTGTAAGTTAATCAGCTTTAACAGGAGCCAGTGAAGGGCTTGTAGGAGAGGGGAGGTGGACGTAGTACATTTGGTGAGGAAGATGAGCCAGGCAGCAGCATTGAGGGTAGATTGGAGTGGAGATATGTATGTGTTAGGGCTGCCAGTCAGGAGGAGAGTACAGGAGAGGGAGGAGGGAAGGATTACACCAAGACAGCGCACTTGGCGGCTAGAGAAGATAGTAGTGCCATCAGTAGATAATGACATTGTGGGAGGTAAGGTTATGCGGGAGGGAGGGAAGATGATCAGCTCGGTCTTAGACATGTTAGGTGTAATAAAGCGCTGGGACATCCAAACAGAGACAGCAGAGAGACAGTTGAATATACGAGTGAGGAGAGCAAGAGAGAGGTCCGGAGACAGGAAAGATAGATTTCAGTGTCATCAGCATAGAGATGATATTAGAAATCAAAATAATGAATGAGCTTACCTAGTGAGGACGTATAGAGAGAAAAGAAGAGGTCCAAGAACAGAACCTTGGGGGACATCTACAGTTAGTGGAAGTGGGGGGAGGTGGAGTCATGAGAGGAGACAGAGAAGTAACGGCCAGACAGATAGGAAGAGAGAGCAGTATCACGCAGACCAATGGAGTGAAGGATTTGCAGTAGGAGAGAGTGGTCCACAGTGTCAAAAGCAGCAGAGAGATCAAGAAGAATAAGTAGAGAGTAGGATTTAGCAGCATGGAGGTCATTGCAGACCTTTGTAAGGGCAGTTCACTGAAGTGGGGAGGACGGAAGCCAGACTGGAATGGGTCAAGCAGTGAGTGTGAGGAAAGAAAGGAATATTATAACACAGGCCGCTCCCCCTGTAGAGTAGGATGCCACAGGCTGCTCCTCCCATCTATTATGACAACACAGTCCACTCCCCCTGTATACTATGACAACACAGGATGCTACCCCTGTATATTATGACAACACAGTCCACTTCCCCTGTATATTATGACAACACAGTCCACTCCCCCTGTATGCTATGACAGCACAGGAAGCTACCCCTGTATATTATGACAACACAGTCCACTTCCCCTGTATATTATGACAACACAGTCCACTCCCCCTGTATGCTATGACAGCACAGGAAGCTACCCCTGTATATTATGACAACACAGTCCACTTCCCCTGTATATTATGACAACACAGTCCACTCCCCCTGTATATTATGACAACACAGTCCACTCCCCCTGTATACTATGACAACACAGGATGCTACCCCTGTATATTATGACAACACAGTCCACTTCCCCTGTATATTATGACAACACAGGATGCTACCCCTGTATATTATGACAACACAGTCCACTCCCCCTGTATACTATGACAACACAGGATGCTCCCCCTGTATATTATGACAACACAGGCCACTCCCCCTGTATATTATGACAACACAGGATGCTACCCCTGTATACTATGACAGCACAGGTCGCTCTCCCTGTATATTATGACAACACAGGCCACTCCCCCTGTATATTATGACAACACAGGCCACTCCCCCTGTATATTATGACAACACAGGCCGCTCCTCCTGTTTATTATGACAACACAGGCCGCTACCCCTGTATATTATGACAGCACAGGATGCTACCCCTGTATATTATGACAACACAGGATGCTACCACTGTATATTATGACAACACAGGATGCTACCCCTGTATATTATGACAACACAGGATGCTACCCCTGTATATTATGACAACACAGGATGCTACCCCTGTATATTATGACAACACAGGATGCTACCCCTGTATATTATGACAGCACAGGATGCTACCCCTGTATATTATGACAGCACAGGATGCTACCCCTGTATATTATGACAACACAGGATGCTACCCCTGTATATTATGACAACACAGGATGCTACCCCTGTATATTATGACAACACAGGATGCTACCCCTGTATATTATGACAACACAGGATGCTACCCCTGTATATTATGACAACACAGCCGGCTCCCCCTGTATATTATGACAACACAGGATGCTACCCCTGTATATTATGACAACACAGGATGCTACCCCTGTATATTATGACAACACAGGATGCTACCCCTGTATATTATGACAACACAGGATGCTACCCCTGTATATTATGACAACACAGCCGGCTCCCCCTGTATACTATGACAACACAGGATGCTACCCCTGTATATTATGAAAACACAGGCCGCTCCCTCTGTATATTATGACAGCACAGGATGCTACCCCTGTATATTATGAAAACACAGGCCACTCCCCCTGTATATTATGACAACACAGGATGCTACCCCTGTATATTATGACAACACAGGATGCTCCCCCTGTATATTATGACAACACAGGATGCTCCCCCTGTATATTATGACAACACAGGATGCTCCCCCTGTATATTATGACAACACAGGATGCTACCCCTGTATATTATGACAACACAGGATGCTATCCCTGTATATTATGACAACACAGGCCGCTCCTTCTGTATATTATGACAGCACAGGCTGCTCCCCTTGTATACTATGACAACACAGGATGCTACCCCTGTATATTATGATCGCACAGGATGCTACCCCTGTATACTATGACAGCACAGGATGCTATCCCTGTATATTATAACAACACAGGCCGCTCCCTCTGTATATTATGACAACACAGGCTGCTCCCCTTGTATACTATGACAACACAGGATGCTACCCCTGTATATTATGATCGCACAGGATGCTACCCCTATATACTATGACAACACAGGATGCTATCCCTGTATATTATAACAACACAGGCCGCTCCCTCTGTATATTATGACAACACAGGATGCTACCCCTGTATATTATGACAACACAGGTCGCTCCCCCTGTATATTATGACAGCACAGGATGCTACCCCTGTATATTATGACAACATAGGCCGCTCCTCCTGTATACTATGATAGCACAGGTCGCTCTCCCTGTATACTATGACAACATAGGCCGCTCCCCCTGTATACTATGACAACACAGGATGCTACCCCTGTATATTATGACAACGCAGGCCGCTCCTTCTGTATAGAAAGACATGCCGCTCACCCTATATAATAATACTAACACGACACCACAGGCAGCTCCCCATGTATAGAAGGGCAACACAGTTCGCTCCCCCTGTAGAGTAGGACAACACATAGCGCTCCCCTGTATAGTACAATGCCATTATATGTATAGAATAACGGTAACGGCGGGGTCTGCACCACCTGTATTACGGTAACGGCGGGGTCTGCGCCACCTGTATTACGGTAAGGGTGGGGTATGCTCCACCGGTATTACGGTAACGGCGGGCTCTGCGCCACCTGTATTACGGTAACGGCGGGCTCTGCGCCACCTGTATTACGGTAACGGCGGGCTCTGCGCCACCGGTATTACGGTAACGGCGGAGTCTGCGCCACCTGTATTACGGTAACGGCGGGGTCTGCGCCACTTCTATTACGGTAACGGCGGGGTCTGCGCCACCTGTATTACGGTAACGGCGGGGTCTGCGCCACCTGTATTACGGTAACAGCAGGGTCTGCGTCACCTGTATTATGGTAACGGCGGGGTCTGCACCACCTGTATTAGGGTAACGGCGGGGTCTGCGCCACCTGTATTACGGTAATAGGACACTAGAGTGTCAGCCACCTGTACAGGGATAATGCAGCACCAGAGGCTGCTCCAGCTGCACTATAACAAGGCACCAGAGGCTGCTCCCCCTGTAGTACAGAACCTGACACCAGAGCTGCTCAGCCTATAGAATAATAATAATAATAATATCATTACCTGCTGCCAGACACAGCAATGGCTGCTCTCTGCTCCTGCTGCCTTGTGGGAATGATAGCAGGAAGGCGGAGCTCAGACCAGGGGAAAATGGCCGCCGCTCCTGACGTCACTACTCGGCCAGGGAACCTATTGCTGCTGCCAGACTGGTCTACAAGAAAATGGCCGCCGGCCTCCTGCACTGATGACATGTCCAGTAATAATCGTTACAGAGGGCGGGGCTGTAGGCGGGGTGAAGGAGGGGAGGGGCCAGCCACCAGTAAGCGGCCTGTGCCAATCATACCCTACTTCCTGTCTGTGCGGTCCACCTTACTTCCGTACTGTGCGTTCCACATACAGGAAGTGAGTTTTCGTCGACTGTTGCAGCCTCCCAGTGTCCGTGGAGATCAGGTAATGGCGTCTTACTATACAGGGGGAGCAGCCTGTGGTGTCCTGATATTATTATTATTATACAGTGTGAGCAGCCTTTGGTGTCCTGTTATTATTACTATACAGGGGGAGCAGCCTGTGATGTCCTGTCATTATTATTACTATACAGGGGGAGCAGTCTGTGGTGTCCTGTTGTTATTATTATACAGAGGGAGCAGCCTGTGGTGTCCTGTTGTTATTATTTTTATACAGGGGGAGCGGCATGTGGTGTCCTGTTGTTGTTATTAGTATACAGAAGGAGCGGCCTGTGGTGTCCTGTTGCTATTACTGTTATACAGGGGGAGCAGGTTTTTGTGTACGGTTATTGTACAGGGACAGCGGCTTGTGGTGTCCTGGTATTATTATTATACATTGGGAGTGTTGGTGATGTCCTACAATACAGGAGGAATGGTCTGAGGTGTCCTGCTTTTAAAGACATCTGTTATTATTTTTATACTGGGGTGCAGCCTTTAGTGTCGTTATTATTATTAATTTTATTATATGTAATTTTGGGGATTGAAAATATTGCTCAGTATGAAGCAAATGTATATCACACACTTGGGAGTGTACAGGGACATCACTTATATCTATAGTAATGTAACCCCTTTTTTACCCGGGGGTACAGTGTATATGTGCAATGTGCCTCCACCCAAGCTATTCAGAGCCCAATACTCTAATCGCTTAGGAAATAAACTACCCCTGTAGTGGTCGCCTATAACATTAGTATGTGATGTAACCAGATAGGACTATGCACATTTACCTATCGTACCTTTCCTTTGTGATTTCAGGCTCTTCCACAGATACGGAGACAGTTCCACCCGTAAGTATACTAGTTTTAATATGTAAGAAGTTATAGGCCACTTTATACAGTTATATCATATAATACTCAAACCATGAACCGTTCTAATAATATACCCCACCTATACATAATAATATACCCCACCTATACATAATAATATACCCCACCTATACATAATAATATACCCCACCTATACATAATAATATACCCCACCTATACATAATAATATACCCCACCTGTACATAATAATATACCCCACCTATACATAATAATATATCCCACCTATACATCAGTGATCGCAAAAACGCGCTATGGCGCGTATTTTACCCAATAATTGATTGAGGGGACTCAAAAATAAAAACACCCAGGGTCCCGCAGGACGCGCTCTGACCAGCAGCGCTGTCAGTCAGATTCCGTCTCCACGGCAGCAGAGGGAGGAACTTGGAAGGGGAGGAGACCCTGTGAGAGTGTGTCTGTGTGTTCTCCCGCCCCGCCTCTCCTCACCGTCTGCTCCGCGCGCGCCGCACATGACAGGAATCATCCTGCTGTGTGTGTGGGCCGTAGCTAGGGCTGTGACCTCCGCGGGCGGGCTGAGGAAATCCACGGTGCCCCTCCAGCGACCTACAGGAGTCAGACAGCGGAGGAAGCAGGAAGATGCCAGCGGTAAGTGGAGGGACAAGAGGCGGCTGCGGGTGCTACAGCATGAGGGTCATATGGGCTGGAGAGGAGTAGGGGGAAGCTCCTGCAGGACCAGACCCGCCCCATTCATTCCCTCTAACCTGCCGCTCTGTATTGTAATCTAAACCCTGTCACCCGCTCCCCTCTTCCACGATACTCTGTTGAAACACCACAGGGCACAGGAGCAGGGTAATACTGGAGGAATACAAGAACTGCCCCCCCTCCCCTTTTCCCCAGTGTGTATAATAACTGCCCCTTCCTCCCTTCTTCTGTGTGTATAACTGCCTCCCCCCCACCCCCCTTCCCCTGTGTGTGTAATAACTCCCCCCCCCTTCCCCTGTGTGTGTAATAACTCCCCCCCTTCCCCTGTGTGTGTAATAACTCCCCCCCTTCCCCTGTGTGTGTAATAACTTCCCCCTTCCCCTGTGTGTGTAATAACTTCCCCCCTTCCCCTGTGTGTATAACTGCCTCCCCCCCACCCCTGTTCCCCTGTGTGTGTAATAACTTCCCCCCTTCCCCTGTGTGTATAACTCCCCCCCACCCCCCTTCCCCTGTGTGTGTAATAACTTTCCCCCTTCCCCTGTGTGTATAACTGCTTCCCCCCCACCCCCCTTCCCCTGTGTGTATAACTGCTTCCCCCCCACCCCCCTTCCCCTGTGTGTGTAATAACTTCCCCCCTTCCCCTGCGTGTGTAATAACTTCCCCCCTTCCCCTGTGTGTGTAATAACTTCCCCCCTTCCCCTGTGTGTGTAATAACTTCCCCCCTTCCCCTGTGCTCTGCCTGGTGGAATGTGTATAATGCAGTGATTGCAAAATAAGTGCTATGGCGCGTTTTTACGTGCTACAAGCAGAGGGGGACTGTTTTTTTTTAAATGAGCGGGTCCTGTAAGACGTGCTGTCTCTAACTGACCAGTGCGTCTCTGCCAATACCGTTCTTCAGTGCCTCTCTCGCCATTAAATCGCCGCCGGCAGTTTCTCCCTGTCCAATCGCGCTGTCCGCAGCTTCTCCCTGTGCAATCGCGCTGCCCGCAGCTTCTCCCCATCCAATCGCGCTGCCGGCAATGTCTCCCCATTCAAGTGCGGCTGAGATGTGATGTCCCTCCTCCCTGTCCGCCAGCATACTCGCCGTTCTGCTCCAAACTACAGTAAGAAGCAGCTGCAAGCAGGCGCCGGGGCGGACTGTGTTATGACACACAGTGGCTGCTCACTAGCCAGCGCAGCGCAATCATTGAGGAAGCCTGTGTCTCTCTGGCTGCATACTTATAATCAACTAACAGGGAGCGTATGTGTGTGGGAGGGAAGAGAGTGTCGGCAGCTAATGATGCAGATATGGAGGATGGGGCAGTGCCCATCATACACTCTGCCCATACCTCCTCAGTGTCCATTATAAACACACCAAATTCTTCCACTGTGGGCAACATACACCCTCCCAACACATACCCACAGAGTGACCATCACATGCACACCCACAGTGGCAATTATATACTGCTCTACCTGGCGCAATGTGTATAATGTGCTCTACCTGGCGTAATGTATATAACGTTCTCTACCTGTCGCAATGTGTGTAACGTTCTCTACCTGTTGCAATGTGTATAACATGCTCTGCCTGGCGCAATGTGTATAACGTGCTCTGCCTGGCGCAATGTGTATAACGTGCTCTGCCTGGCGCAATGTGTATAACGTGCTCTGCCTGGCGCAATGTGTATAACGTGCTCTGCCTGGCGCAATGTGTATAACGTGCTCTGCCTGGCACAATGTATATAGGTGGTTCTACCTGATGCAATGAGTATAATGTGCTCTACCTGGCTCAGTGTGTATATAGGTGCTTCTACCTGGTGCAATGTGTATATATAATGTGCTTTGCCTGGCGCAAAGTGTATAATGTACTCTACCTGGTGCAATGTGTATAATGTGCTCTGCCTGGCTCAGTGTGTATAGGCGGTTCTACCTGGTGCAATGTGTATAATGTGCTCTAACTGGTGCAATGTGTATTAATATGCTCTACCTGGCGCAGTGTGTATAGGTGGTTCTACATGGTGTAATGTGTATAAGCGGCGCTACTCTGTGGTGTAATGTGAATTGGTACTATTATGTGGCCAAGCCCCTTCCCCACAAAGCCAGACCCTTCAATTTTTTAAGCGCGCCTTCGGCGCGCACTGACCATACTTTCCAATATGGGAGGGGGACCACCAATTCACTCTCTGCCAAAGGGCACCAAAATGTCTAGGTACAGCTCTGGAGCAGTGTTCTGTATACTACACAGCCCAGCAGAGCTGTCACCCCCTTCTTCCCCTTGCAACACTTTTGTAGTGTCCAAATCAAGTTGTGGGGTTTCATATTTGAATAATTAATAAGATTAATAACCTTCATTCCGATGGGACCCAGAATAGGACAGGTAGGACCCCAATTTTTAAAAGTGAAGGGTCCCTGGGACCCACTTTTTTTTAGGCTCAGCGCGATCACTGATACATAATAACATACCCCACCTATACATAATAATATACCCCACCTATACATAATAATATACCCCACCTATACATAATAATATACCCCACCTATACATAAGGTAATGCATGCAATACAAAAAATATGATTCCACAAGAAAGTTGTGGGGCTGCGTTTGAAAAACCACCCGGGTTCTCTTACTATAATCGTGCACGGTTGGGGCCCTTTCATGTCTGTGTATAAGAAGTACTCTGGGTTATATGGGTATCCACTTGGAGCAATTGTCCTCATGATTGTTGAGCAATCCCTACTTCACGGCAATGAATAGCATGGTTTCCATGGAAGATCTAATTGTAGCGCTCCTAGACAACCTGAAACAGGAAGGTAGTACGTAGAGCTCTCCACCCTGGAATCCATGACACCCGTGGTCTACTCGTTACATATAGTGGGGTGATGATCTGTGTTACCTGTCCCAGTATAAGCATAGCCCCACTGTAGATCCGTGGGGGTGGCTCCAGAACATACAGAAGTCACTGTTATTGGCACCTGTCTCTGATAGGTAAGGGGTGCTTAGTCTCCCCAGTGTATCATTTCCAAGTTTAGGTGACCCTGCGCCCTCTCCGAGCTGCTTTCATCATTATACACCACCGCACTCTATGACTGCTATCCTGCTGGTCATTATCTAATGCAGTGGTTCTTAAACTCGGTCCTCAGGACCCCACACAGTGCATGTTTTGCAGGTAACCCAGCAAGTGCACAGGTGTATTAATTACTCACACATTTTAAAAGGTCGACAGGTGGAGCTAATTATTTCACTTTTGATTCTGTGAGGAGACCTGCAAAACATGCACTGTGTGGGGTCCTGAGGACCGAGTTTGAGAACCTGTGCTCTAATGGATATGGAGTCTCTAGAGGTGATATTTATACTCCACCGATGCTGCTGGTCCCTGTGCTACTGTGCTGGCGGCTGGTACTGTAATAGTTAAAGGATGATAGGGGAGTATGCAGATTAGCAGGATTTATATGGGGGCATCCTGCACTTACAATGATAGTGTGCCCGGTCTGGACCTCCCCCCGACCCCTCCACCAACAACTGGGCTCTCCCTGCAGGTTGGATGGGATGAGGGGCACAGCTCTGCCTCGGGGGGGGGGGGAAACTGTCTGCTACTGCTGGACTCCTGGTAGCTGCTGCCCGCACTGCGGTCTCCTCCCATGTACTAGCCTGCCCCGCCAGCGCTCCGCCTCCCAGCACTCTTCATGACATCCAGCCACCGGGACGTCCCTGCTCGGCGTCCACCAGCGGAAATTAACACAGCGCTTCTCACCAGCAGCGGGAGACATCCAATTCCTTTCCCCCACAGGGGCTCTCTCACTCGCAGGGAACCGTCTTCCTGTAAGCTCCCTCGTCTCAGCCGCCAGCCTTTTTCTCTCCCCTTAGTCACCCCACCAACAAAACCGCCACTACACGCGCCCAGCCACCTCTCTCAGCACACGGGACCTCTGGAAGCTTCTCCGTGATCTCCCCCGCGCACTGCGCGCTTACCAGAGTCCCCTCACCTTCAGCAGGCACAGAATAATAACATGCATAAACACTATACATTATTGGATCACTAGAAAGATCCAAGTTATTATCACATATATGGTATACATCAGTTGGCAGCATCTCTATTACCTTTATAGATCTACACATTCATTCATTGATTTGCCCCCTCATAGTGTCCAAAGGCCTTCAGATCACTAGAGTACTACAGTAATAATACAGGGACATGACTGGGGAGGTGAGGGGACCGGGAGTGTCACAGTGATATCACTTATATCTATAGTAATAATACAGGGACATAACTGGGGAGGTGAGGGGATCTGGGAGCGTCACAATAACGTCACTTCTATCTATAGTAATAATACAGGGACATAACTGGGTAGGTGAGGGGATCTGGGAGCGTCACAATAACGTCACTTCTATCTATAGTAATAATACAGGGACATGACTGGGGAGGTGAGGGGATCTGGAAGTGTCACAATAACGTCACTTATATCTATAGTAATAATACAGGGACATGACTGGGGAGATGAGGGGATCGGGAGTGTCACAGTGACATCACTTATATCTATAGTAATAATACAGGGACATGACTGGGGTCTGAGGAGACTTGGGAGTACAGTAACACCGGGGGATGTGTCTGGGTGATGACTGGAGAGGTGACTGCTGGGAATGGGACATTATACAGTAGCACCGGGGGATTTGTCTGGGTGATGACTGGAGAGGTGACTGCTGGGAATGGAGCATTATACAGTAACACCAGGGGACGTGTCTGGGTGATGACTGTATCACTGTGTGTCAGGTGTCTATAAGGTGTCAGGATGTCACTGTCTATGTCTCCATGCAGGAGGGGGAGTATATACAAGAGCACAGGGGTCTGTACAAGGACGTGATGATGGAGAATCACCGCCCCCTCACATCACTGGGTAAGAGGAGACTGTCATGTATTGTACAGGGGAGAGCAGGTATGGGGGACCCCTATATACACACATCATCTGATAATCACATATATACACTGTACTCAGTCACTGTGTGTCTCCTACAGATGGGCACAGTAACAGAGATACCCCAGAGAGATGTCCCCGTCCTCTGTATTCCCAGGACTGTACAGAGGAGAATCACAGGACCCCACAGGAGGATCAGGTAGGTGGGATTTAGGGTCTCCCCAATATACCAAAGTGACTGTCACTATATGATCTGTAGAGGATCTGTGTGTCTTATACACTGATATTATACTGTTTCACCTCAATTTAATCAAACAATATGCAAATGCCATTGTATTTTTTGGGTTATTTAGGTAGAACATCTTTCTCGTATAAAGGCAGAAGCTATAAGGAGAAAAGAAGAGACGTATGTGACTGATATAAAGGCTGAAGATATAGAGGAAGAAGAGGAGACGTATGTGACTGATATAAAGGCAGAAGATCTAGAGGGAGAAGAAGAGACGTATGTGATTGATATGAAGGTAGAAGATACAGAGGGAGAAGAAGAGACGTATGTGACTGATATGAAGGCAGAAGATACAGAGGGAGAAGAAGAGACGTATGTGACTGATATGAAGGCAGAAGATATAGAGGGAGAAGAAGAGACGTATGTGACTGATATGAAGGCAGAATATACAGAGGGAGAAGAAGAGACATATGTGACTGATATGAAGGAAGAAGATACAGAGGGAGAAGAAGACCCGTATGTGAGGGGTGATCAGCAGTGTAAGGAGGAGGAGATCCCTACAGATATCAGCACAGGTGAGTAATAAACACTTATTACAGAAGTCACATATTCTCCTTGCTCAGTCACTACAGCAATCTCTTATCCTACACCCTCCTCCGCCATCAGCCCTGTTCTCAGTTGGGTGTTTTTAACACAAGGCTATCCATGACAAACATCAGATGAAGAGAGTTATTACACACATCACTATAGTGTTATTAAAAGTACCAAGCAGAAGTTTATTTTTAGGGATCATATATAAGTAGTATTGTGTTTTTTGTGTAGCGTCTAATTTGTATGGGATCTAAATTTCTCAGTTTAGCAACCTTTTATTAAATAACCTTCATTTTGTTAGATGATGCACGTATTAAATAACTCCTTGTATATAGTAGACCTATTTGGCCATTTGTGGTCAGGTTTACTATATCTTTACATTTAGCGAGGTGTAGTCGTGGTGTAAAGGACAGAGTGTGATTCCTGATTAGTTAAAAAAACAAATACCAAATACAGAGCAACATCACGAAACAGGTAATTTCAACTTTAAACTTGTCATTTATTTTGTACTGTCTGGACATGGCTACTAATAACAGATGCACAAACATAATTCTTATAGCTATGTGTGTAAATGCTAGAAGCTTAGGAGACAAAATTCCAGAGCTAATTGTGATAATGACCAAGGATAACCTGGATATTGTGTCTATTACAGTCATGGTGCAATGAGAATCATGACTGGGCCATAGCTATACCAGGATACAATTTATTTAGGAAGGATAGAATAGTCCGTATAGGAGGAAGGGTAGCAATGTATGTGGGAAAAAAGCATAAATGCTACTTCAATTGATACAAAACATTGAAGAAAATCTGAGGCCCTTTGGGTCACCACAGAAACCGTGGAGAAGGACATTATTCGCATTGGGGTGATCTGTAGACCACCTGGCCAGGGGCAGGATTTGGATAGGAATCTATTGTTGGACATCACTAAAATGGCTTTAAAGGGAGAAGTCATAATCATGGGAGACTTTAATTTAACTGATGCAAATTGGGAGGGGTCTTTTGCAAGTTCAGCTACAAGTGGCAAATTTCTATATTCCTTACAGGGAGCATCTCTCAATAAACAGCAGATATTTCCCTTCTGCATAGAAAAGCAGTTGGGAAAGAAAGAAGTAAACCTCCTTTCTCTTTCATCCACTAGGGGACACTGGAGTCTTATACAGTAGGGGTGTGAAGCTTTCAACCGGAGGTGTGGCACAATCTAAAAATTAGTATTGTCTGCACAGCCGGCTCCTCCCCCTTCACATCCCTCAGTTTGAAAAATTGTGCCAAGGAGGTACAAGCACAAGAAGGGAGCTCCTCCTCCATTTCAATACTGAGACTGAGTTACCCTAATGTAAAGGGGGATGAAAGTCTTAAGAATAGAGAGACAATGATCCTTACTAAATGGGATCTGCATCTCTCCTCAGAAAATCCGGAGCACAGAGTCAGCAGTGAGTACTGGTTGTAAAGGGGCCCTAGTTACAGTTACACTTACGGTAACCATAGCTTCTTCATGGATCCAGGAGGCAGTTTGACAGACTTCCTCCCACGGGCCGCACACAACGCTGCTACCTTCTGGCTCTTAGCCCTGGGACTCAGCAGCGCAGCTTCCCCGCTGCCCCCTCCTTCCGCTGCCGCTGTGACAGAACAATCGGTCTGAAACACTCCCTGGCCGTCTATACACTCCCGCTTCATGTCAGCTCCCCCGCCCTCCTTCCTCTACCGACAGAGGGCTGAGGGAGAAGCAGCGCGGCTGTCAGCGGCAGCGTATACCGCCGCCTCTTAAACACACAGCGGGGCGCTTGAAAAGAGCGCCGCCGCCCGCTGAAACGACATATCTCTCATGGCTGCAGCCGCAGCTTCTCCTGCACTCGCCGGGACCCGGGCTATATCCCCCGCACACTTCCTCCCACCGTCGGCGCTAGTACGAGGGCGCGGAGGGCTGGAAAAGATGACGGGGGAACGAGCAGCAGCGGCTTCTCATACGCTGCTGCCTTATAACTTAAGACCTGGTAGGCTAGCAGCGCAGCTCCTCCGCCGCTCCCCTTTTATAGAGAGTAGAGGCTATTCCATTTGGGGGTTAGATGATGTTTGATGAGTTAGACAAGTGGATTTCGCAAGCAACTGCAGTGACATCTACCTTTCTACCTACTTCTTACTCGAGCACCACGTCACACGTTAGAGGAGGTTGCTCGGGACCAGTGTTTAAATTCATTTGATCGCTGTCGTACCGAGCCAGAAGAGGTTTTGGAGCAACAGACTCGTGGAACCAGAGGTAGAGGTCATTCACAGTCGACACCAGAAAAGCAGGGCAGACCTGCTGACAAACCCGTGGTATGATGGTTTTCCTGCTCACCTGGGGTCCCCCTTGGGGGGCGCAGAGTTGGAAGGTTTTCGGGACGCCTGGACCAAAACATCACCAGACGTCTGGATCATCCAGATATTTCCCAGGGTTATAGGATAGTTACAAGAGCGTCCACACGGTCCATTTATTTGCAGCGCGAGGGCCTAGGTGCCCGTTGTGAGCAGGAGCGTTACAGGAGGCAACTTCAAAGACTCCTGCATACAAAGGGTTAAGTCGCCAGTCCCATATCCTCAATGAGGAACAGGATTTTATTCAAAACTTTTGGTAGTGCAAAATACCTTCATATCCCGATTTGGACGTCTCACCAAGCTTACTTAAGATTTGCACCGGTGTGGGATCACTACCGAATCAGGGCTCTGCCATTCGGTCTATCATCAGCTCCAAGAATCTTTATAAAGATCAAAGCAATAGTGGTGACAGGATTGAGACAGGGGTCACGATCATACCTTATCTAGACAATCTACTGATCAAGGCCTCCTCTCAGAAACAGCTGATAAAGGATGCTCAGGCATCTCATCAATTTCTCATTCAACATGGGTGGATTGTGAACCTCCAGAAATCCAACCACATGCCAACTCCACAGATTCATTTCCTCGATTTCATCTTGGACACGATACAATTAAGAGTATTCCTACCAGAGAACTAGATCTAGGACCCACAGAGGTTAGTGGCTCAGGTACTAAGGACACAGACGGGTTCTCTACACCTCTGTGCTACTTCTCGAGAAGAGGGTGGCGCCGTTCGCAGCTCTCCGGTACGGCGGACTTCATTCCTGACCATTCCAGATGAAACTCATTGCTCAGGGAGCAGGTTCGCACTGGCTTCTACATCGAAGAATCCAGCTTCCACCACACATACGAACCTACTTGATTTGGTGGTCGTTGCACCAGAATCTCGCAGCAGGCAAGAGATTCGGCATTTGGGATTGGAGGATCCTGACAACGGACGCCACTCTCAGAGGTTGCGGTGCCGTCCTAGTGGAACAAATTCCTAATGGTTTGCAGATTCAAGATGGAATAAATCCAGTCAGTTATTGTGGGTTTAGAACATGGAGGGGTCATGGTATCCATGGACATAAAGGATGGACGTTACAGGAGAGCAGCCTACCCATAGACATTCTCGAACTGAGAGCAGTTTACAATGTGCTTCTCTTAGCCGCAGACCTAGTCATGGGTCAACACTTAAAGATACAGTCGGACAATGTCACGATGACGTCTTACATAAACCATCAAGGAGGAACAAAGAGCAGGATGGCGTTAAAGGAAGCCACAAAGATCTTTTTGTGGGCAAAAAGGCGAAACATCATCCTCTCGGCAGTGTTCATTCCAGGTGTAGAAAACTGTGAAGCAGATTATCTCAGCCGCCAGGACATGCATCCGGGAGAGTGGTGCCTACATCCACGGATTTTCGAAATGGTGTTGAGGAGATGGGGTCTATCTCAAGTCGATCTAATGGCGTCTTGGCAAAACCATCAGCTGCCTAGATATGTGTCCAGGACAAAAGATCCAGCAGCAGAAGGAGTGGACGCATTAACACTTCCTTGGTGTTACAGGAGGGTTTACATTTTTCCACCTTTCCCACTCATACCCAGGATTCTGAAACGGTTGAAACGAGAACGAGTGTGGGCATTTCTAATCGCACTAGATTAGCCCCGCAAGAGTTGGTACTCAGACCTGCGAGGGTTACTAGTGGAAGATCCTTGGCGGTTACCTCAGAGGGAGGACCTGCTATCTCAGGGACTGTTCCAACACCCACACCTGCACAGGCTGCATTTAACGGCGTGGCTATTGAAACCCGGATCTTAAGAAACGGAAGGATACCAAGAACGGCCATTCCTACAATGTTTGCCGCTAGGAAGCCGGTCACAGCCATGCACTACTACAGGATTTGGAAGAGGTACATGGACTTATGTCAAGAATGTGGGTGGAATTCAACGATCTTCCACTTATCCAGACTTCTACTTTTCCTTCAGGCCGGTCTAGATGTAGGACTGAGGCTGGGTCCTCTGAAGGTTCAAATTTCGTTTCTCTCTATACTATTTCAACAAGCGGTTAGCATTCTTGCCAGAGGTTCAAACCTTTTTACAGGGGGTTCTGAGGATACAACCCCCTTTTAGTCCTACCACTGCGCCATGGGACTTAAATTTGGTGTTGGAATTTTTGAGATCTCCAACTTTTGAGCCGTTAGCAAGAACAGACCTGAAATATCTCTTTTGGAAGGTCACATTATTGATTGCCTTGGTTTCGGCCAGGCGGGTTTCTGAGTTGGGAGCCTTATCGTGTAAGAGTCCTATGAATGTTTCATGAGGATAGGGCAGAACTCCGTACAAGAGCAGGTTTCCTTCCTAAGGTTTGTTTCACGTAAACCAGCCAATTGTGGTCCCATCTTTTCAGGGTCTCGCAGATGGGGAAGTGTCCTTGGATGTTGTCTGAGCTTTAAGGGTATATGTACAAGTTACGTCGTCCTTCAGAAAGTCGGACCATTGTTTGTTCTTTATGATGGGCCAAAGAAGGGGTGCCAGCATCTAAGCAGCCTTTGTCTAGATGGATTCGACTTGCCATTCGGCAAGCTTATATTTCCTGTGGCAAACAGGTTACGGTTCAGACGGGTGCTTATACCACCAGATCAGTGGGTGCCTCATGGGCGGCTGCCAGACGTGTTTCCACTACTCAACAGACAAAGAGGAGTGGGTGCAAATCCCCTCCCCTAAATTCCCTTCCGCACACTGAAAATTACCCTGTAACCATACCTGAACCTATCTGTTAATAAAATTCAGAGAATTAGTCACAAATGTTTGCAAACACATGTTTAGCTGCTGAGCCACGTCACGCCTTCTCTGATACAGCAGTCCTAACCTACATAATAGCAATGCCCACATAGGGCCATGTCATTTGTCACAGTAGGCCTCATGATAAAGGCTATTACTAAAACACTTCCAGACAGAGAGCTAACTTACCCTGGAGTCACCCCCAGGATCTCCCATTGGCACTACAAGGAACAGCATGCCTTCCAAATGCTGCTCCCATTCAATTCCACTACTCAACTTTGCAGAGCGGCGACGTGGTCCTCAGCCCACACGTTCGTGAAATTTGACAAGTTTGATACCTTTGGGTCCGTAGACTGTAAGTTCGGACGTTTTTTTGGGAGCACTCTTGTTAATTTAATTGCAAATAAAATATAACCTTTAGGAAATATTCACTAAAAATTCATATAAATTGATCCTACTTAATTAAAAGAAAGATTACTATTGACTGAATTGTCTTACTATCAGTATTATATCAATCAGGGTGAAAAATATTTTATTTAGAAGAAATATATTCATATGTGTAATACTTTACCATCTAGAACACTGCCAGACAGCCGTGGGCTCTCCCTATTGCTTCCTGTAAATAGAATCAGTTACATGTGCATGGTATCCACACATACACCTTATTCATTATCATTTTCATAAGGGAGACGCTGAGGCTTATATATACTGTCTATGTATGGTAGGTATCCCTTCCATACCTACCATACATAGACAGGAAAACTATGTATATAGGAAACTATAGGTCTGTAAGACAATACAGAAGAAACTATAGGTCAGCAAGACAATAGAGAAGGAAACTATAGGTCAGTAAAACAATACAGAATAAACTATAGGTCAGCAAGACAATACAGAAGGAAACTATAGGTCAGAAAGACTACAGTAAGCCACTATACGTCAGTAAGACAAACTATAGGTCATTAAGACAATACAGAAGAAACTATAGGTCAGTAAGACAATACAGAAGAAACTAGGTCAGTAAGTCAATACAGTAGGAAACTATAGGTCAGTAAGACAATACAGTAGGAAACTATAGGTCAGTAAGACAATACACTAAGAAACTAGGTCAGTAAGACAATACAGTAGGAAACTAGGTCAGTAAAACAATACAGAAGAAACTAGGTCAGCAAGACAATACAGTAGGAAACTATAGGTCAGTAAGACAATACAGTAGGAAACTATAGGTCAGTAAGACAATACAGTAAGAAATAATAGGTCAGTTAGACAATACAGTAAGAAACTATAGGTCAGTAAGACATTACAGAAGGAAACTAAGTCAATAAAACAATACAGAAGAAACTATAGGTCAGTAAAACAATACAGAAGAAACTATAGGTCAGTAAGACAATACAGTAGTAAACTATAGGTCAGTAAGACAATATGGAAGGAAACTATAGGTCAGTAAGACAATACAGAAGGAAACTATAGATCAGTAAGACAATGCAGAAGGAAACTATAGGTCACTAAGACAATACTGAAGGAAACTATAGGTCAGTAAGACAATACTGTAGGAAACTATAGGTCACTAAGACAATACTGAAGGAAACTATAGGTCAGTAAGACAATACTGTAGGAAACTATAGGTCAGTAAGACAATGCAGTGAAAATACTGGGGATGGCAGTAGTGAATGAAAGGGGGAAGGAGTAGGGGGTAGGGAAAGAGCAGCCGGCAAGAGTATTAACATGGGTATTAAAGTTTTTACCAAAACACTAGCTAATAATGATTATGGGTCACCGTTGCTGCATAAAGAGAATGATGCCCCTAGCACAGGGGGAAATACTGATCTTAATTGTATGTATGTAAACGCTAGAAGACTTACAGGAAAAAGGGGGAACTAGAAATCCTTGCAGCAAGCAAACAGTATGATACTATAGGCATTACTGAAACTTTGGTGGGACGAATCTCATTATTGGACAGTCAATCTAGAGGGTTATACGCTGTTCAGGAGAGACCGCTTAAATAAACGGGGTGGAGGGGTATGTCTTTATGTAAAGCCGTTATTAAAACCTCATATACGGGAAGATATTCAAGAGGGGACTGTAAATACTGTTGAGACGTTATGGGTAGAAATTGCATGCGAGGGTAAAGCAATAAAAAAAGTTATTGGGGTTATGCTACAGGCCGCCTGGTATTAATGTGTCTGATGAGGAATTGTTGCTGAAGCAAATTGAAAGAGCAGCAGGAGTAGGAGACATAGTAGTGATGGGAGACTTTAACTATCCAGAGATAAACTGGAAAATCCATTCATGTGATACTGCTAGGGGTAATATGTTTTTACACACACTAATGATATCTACTTCATTCAATTAATCAAGGAACCAACTGGTACAATGCAATCTTAGTCCTGGTATTAACAAACAATGGGGAATTGGTATCAAATATTATAGTAGGGGAGCCCATAGGAAACAGCGACCACGATATGGTCTCATTCAATATCAGCGTTCATAAGCAGTCCTATACTGGCTCAAGGATTGTAACAAAATATGCAAAAAAGAAATAAGAGCGGCTAAAGTAGAAACTGAAAAACTAGTAGCGAAGGAAAGCAAAGCAAATCCCATTTTTTTTTTTAAGTATATCAACAGCAAGATATTAAAGGAGAGTATAGACCAGTGTTTCCCAACCACGTCCTCAAGGCACACTAAAGGTGGGTACACACTAATAGATATATCTGCAGATCAGTTGATCTGCAGATATATCTATGGACGGATCGGGCAGTGTGTTCAGCATACACACTGCCCGATCCGTTGGGGACTGACGTCATGAACTGGGCGGGCATGTACACACACCCGCCCAGTCCAGCTGTCAATCACCGCCGGCCGCCGCAGCATGTGTACGGGCGGTCGGCCAACCGCCCCGTACACACACAGCGACGCGTCAATATATCGGTAGATATATTGGCTGTCGGCTGTGCTGCGCGGCCGACGCGATACGTCTGTGAACGACGGAGTTCACAGGCGTATCGGCCGTACACACTGGCCGACGGTCCCGCGATATATCGGCCATTCAAAACAACGGCCGATATATCGACCAGTGTGTACGTGCCTTAACAGTCCTGGTTTTAGTGACATCCAGGCTTGAACACAGGTGACATAATTAGTACCTCAGTTATTTTGATGTAACCATCTGTGCTGAAGCCTGGATATCACTAAAACCTGCACTGTTGGTGTGCCTTGAGGACCGCGTTTGGGAATTCCTGCTATAGACCCTTTAAAAGACAAATTGGGAGTCTTAATCAAAAATGATAATGACATAGCGGACAAACTAAATTCGTTTTTTTTCAACTGTATGTACAAGAGAAGACCAAATGCAGGGACTAACACACAATGTCACCAAAGATAATGTCCCACTGCTAAGTGCTTATTTAAGGTGAGGAGGTAGTCTGTGTCCGATTAATAAATGTAAAGATTAATAAGTCACCGGGTCCCGATGGAATTCACCCAAGAGTTCTTATGGAGCTTCACTCTGAACTTGCAAGGCCGCTATTTTTGATCTTTAAAGATTCAGTTATATCAGGTATGGTTCCCAAAGACTGGCGTATAGCGGAAGTACAGATGGGTCTACTGTTATATTGACTAGTTTTCTGCACCTAGGCACAACATGACTTATTAGCATAAACCCTTCATCTATTGTTCTCAGCAGCAATACAATACAGAGAACAATACAGCAGGGGATTAAGTCCGACTGGCCAGTCTCAGTTAATCCTATTAAAGGTCAAGATAAACGTGGACCCATCTGTAGTGCCAATATTCAAAAAGGGGAGTAAAGCTGAACCAGGTAATTATAGACCAGTTAGTCTTACATCTATAGTGGGGAAAGTATTGGAAGGTATTCTAAGGGATTCAGAAGTTCAATAAGGTCATTAAAAGGAACCAACATGGATTTGTGAAGGACAGATCATGTCAAACCAACTTACTTGGCTTTTATGAAACAGTAAGTGCGATCTTTGATCAAGGTAAGGTGGTGGATGTCATCTTTTTAGACTTTGCCAAAGCTTTCGACACAGTACCACACATGCGTCTTATCTATAAGCTTCAAGGAATAGGGCTAGGGAGCACAATATGCACTTGGGTCAGTAATTGGTTAGATAATAGGGAGCAGCGCTTTGTGGTTAATGGATCATTTTCGAATTGGACTGAAGTGCTAACTGGTGTGCCACAAGGGTCTGTACCAGGACCACTATTGTTCACGACCTGTCAGAAGGTCTATGGAGCATGGTGTCAATTTTTGCAGACGATACCAAATTGTGTAAGGTTATAAATAACTGAGGGGGGTGCTGAGTCTTCAGAACGACTTGCTTAAACTAGAAGCATGGGCAGCCAAATCGAGAATGAGCTTCAACACAGACAAGTGTAAGTTAATGCACTGTGATAGCAAGAACAAAAATTACACCTACCTACTAAATGGGGTAATATTAGGGGATTCTGTACTGGAAAAGGACTTAGGTGTCCTCATAGATAGCAAGCTAAGCAGCAGTACCCAAAGTAGGAGTGCAGCAAAGAAGGTTAATAAGATATTAGCATGCATAAAACGGGGAATTGATGCTAGGGACGAGAGTATTATACTCCCGTTATATAAATCACTAGTGAGGACACATCTTGAATACTGTAACAATAGTTTAAGGGAAAAAAATTGTGTGCAATCTAGCTGCTGGAAGAGACACACTTTCCTGAAGGATTCTTCTCCCTTAACCATAAGTGCCACAATAAAAGAAAAAAATGGAAAGCGTAACTTATCCTGCGCTCGTCTTTGTTTCCATCGACAGTATAAAATTCATAAAATACACTTATAAAATCCATACACATATTCATAGCAGCAAAAATTGAATTAAATAGATTGCACAGAAATCCTCATGGGCAGAAAAAAGACTGGTGGATAATTACCAATGTGTATAGAACTGTGAAAACAGTTCTAAACCAGCATGCAGGTTTTTGTTTTGGAGGATCCCGGGAATCCCTGGAACAGAATGGCAAGTCCTCCAGTAAAATGTCCCACGGCTCCTGTGCGTTCCACCAACGCGTTTCTACTCCAGACCGGAGTCTTTTTCAGGTGTGATGTTCAGTGATTCAGGAACTCTGCTGCCAGACACAGCAATGGCTGCTCTCTGCTCCTGCTGCCTTGTACTGATTTAGAACTGTTTTCACAGTTCTATACACATTGGTAATTATCCACCAGTCTCTTTTCTGACCATGAGGATTTCTGTGCAATCTATTTAATGAAAGTTTTGCTGCTATGAATATGTGTATGGATTTTATAAGTGTATTTTATGAATTTTATATGTATTAAATTGTGATTCACTATATCGATTTCTTTAAAGTTTTTTATGCACCAATATAATTTGCACTGAGCATCTGAATACTGTCGATGGAAACAAAGACGAGCGCAGGATAAGTTACGCTTTCCATTTTTTCTTTTATTGTGGCACATCTTGAATACTGTGTGCAGTTGTGGGCACCGTACTACAAAAAGGATATCCTGGAGCTAGAAAAGGTTCAGAGGCGGGCGACCAAACTAATTAAGGGCATGGAGACTCTGGAATATGAGGAAAGGCTTGCTAGGCTAGGCATGTTTATACTGGAAAAGAGGAGACTAAGAGGGGACATGATCAACATCTACAAATATATAAGGGGACAATACACAGAGCTTGCGCGTGACCTGTTTTTGGTAAGATCAGCACAGAGGACTCGTGGACACTTTCTTAGGTTAGAGGAGAGAAGATTCCGCATAAAGCGGGGAAATGTTTTTTTTTCACAGTAAGGACAATACGTGTTTGGAATTCCCTGCCTGAGAGTTGTAATGGCGGACTCAGTCAACACCTTTAAGAATGGGTTGGATAAATTCCTAATGGATAAGGATATCCAGGATTATGGTGCGTAGTCAGGCACTATAGTTATTAGAAAAAAAGGAATAAACACAACGGCTGACATCAGCATCAGACTAAATTTAGTCCAAAAATAATACTGCACAGGAAACCGCAAATAGGTTGAACTCGATGGACAAATTGTCTTTTCTCTTACGTCCTAGAGGATGCTGGGGTCCATATTAGTACCATGGGGTATAGACGGGTCCACCAGGAGCCATTGGCACTTAAAGAGTTTAATAGATTGGGCTGGCTCCTCCCTCTGCCCCTCCGTTTAGAAAATGTGCCCGGAGGAGTTGGTCACAGCTAGGGGAGCTCTACAAAGCGTTCTTAGTAAAAGTTTTTCTTAGAGTTTTTATATTACAGGGAGGCTGCTGGCAACAGTCTCCCTGCATCGAGGGACTGAGGGGGGGAGCAGTGTCCGCCCTGCGGGGTCTGAGCCACTGTCTCCGCTGACTGGACACTGAGCTCCAGAGGGGATAGATTGCTCCCCGCCGCAGGGGAACGCTCACCCCAGCAGCATGCCGCCACCCCCTTGCAGAGCTGAAGTGTGGCGCTGAGTCACCGTCCCCCCCTAACAAGCAGGGGGTCGGTGTGAAGATGGCTACAGGGTAGGAGCGCAGTATTAACTGTGCTCCCGGACGGCTCAGCGGTACCTAGGTGCGGCGCTGTGAGGGGCGCCCTGAGTCAGCGCCTGACCCTACACTGACCATTCCAGCCTGTCGGGGTCTGCGGATCTCAGCCAGCACACACAACCTCAGGCCAAGTGGAAGATCAGTCCCTCCAGTGCAACTCCAGCTATCTGTACAGTACCAGGGGGTTGTAGAAGGGAGGGGAGGCTGTGTAAGACTGTGTCACCTATTAAGGGACACAGTCAGCGTTGGTTTGGGGTCTCCCTATACCTAAAATAGCGCTGTGTGTGGGTTGGCTCCAATCTCTGTGTCTTTGCCATTTTTGGGGGGAGAACTCTGTCTGCCAGTACCCTGTGTGTATGTGAGGTGAGTAGTGTGTAACAGCAAACATGTCTATAGACTCTTTCATATGCTGCAGAGGATTTATCTTCTCGGGAAGATCCCATCCCATGTAGTCAGGATTGCACTGTTGTAGCGCAGATCCCAGCTAGAGAACTGGAGTGGTTAGCCTCTCTTAGGGAGACTATTTCTCAGATTTCTGAGAGGGTTACAAGAACTGAGCATGCAACTCAGGTACTGCAATCCTCTATGGTTGTATGGTCTGATACTGCTCCCTCGGGGTCCCCTGCGGTTCATTCTCACAAACGTGCGCTTGCCAAGATTACGCAGGATGACACGGACACCGATTCTGACACTGCAGACGGTGACGGGGATGTGTCGTGGGGGACGGCGTCATTTGCTAAGGGGGTACAGTTGATGATTGAGGCCATACGGGATGTGTTGCGTATTTTGGACACTCCTCCTGAGCAGGTAGAGGAGGCCTTTTTCACGGACAGTAAGAAGCCCCTCTCACCTCTACAGCATCTAAGGAATTAAATGCTATATTTGAAAAGGCCTGGGAAAATCCAGTGAAAAAATTACAGATCCCTAAGAAGGTCTTGGTTGCTTTTCCATTCCCAGAGGATGATAGAATGAAATGGGAGTCTCCACCTATAGTGGTCGCCTCTGTTTCCAGGCTGTCAAAATAAGTGGTTTTACCAGTCCCGGGATCTACCACGTTGAAGGACCCGGCTGATCGCAAGGTGGATGCTACGCTCAAATCCATATATACGGCTTCAGGGGCTATACTGCAGCCTACTATTGCCTGTGCATGGATTTCTAAAGCTGCAGCCAGGTGGTCAATCACTCTGCAGGAGGACTTGACTACAATGGATAAAGGTGACAATGATTTATTCTTACGTAACATTCAGGATTCTGCAGCGTTCCTGGTAGATTCCAAGAAGGACCTGGGTTCCACGGCTACGGGGATCTCCTCCATGTCTGTCTCGGCTCGCAGGGGTCCTAGGCTGCGCCAATGGTCTGCAGACGCAGAATCCAGGAAAAGCGTGGAGGGCCTACCCTACACAGGTCAGGCTTTATTTGGGGAGGCGCTGGATGCGTGGATTGCCATGGCTACCGAGGGTAAGTCTCCTTTTCTCCCCTCAGCTGCACCGGCTACGAAGAAGCCTTTTACACCAGTCACGTCACAGGCCTTTCGGCCCGCGAGGCCTAGAAAGAACAAGCCTTCTCACACCTTCTTCAGAGGTGGTTGTGCTAAAGGAAAAAAGCCTGCTCCTGCAGGTTCCCAGGACCAGAAGCCTGCTTCTGGTACCCCCAAGTTCTCCGCATGACGGTGGACCGCACAGCCTGGAGGAAGGTCAGGTGGAAGCAAGATTCCGGCATTTCAGTCATGTCTGGGTGTCATCTGGCCTGGACCCTTTGATATAGGATATAGTGTCCAGGGGGTACAGACAGGCGTTTCAAACTCTCCCACCTCACCGTTTCTTCAAATCAGGCTTACCGGCTTTGCCGGCAGACAGAGCTATTCTTCTGGAAGCTATCCGAAAATTGGTAGTGTCCGAGGTTATTGTTCCAGTTCCGCCTCATCGGTGGAACAAGGGTTACTATTCGAACCTTTTCGTGGTACCGACGCCGGAAGGTTCTGTATGGCCAATTCTGAACTTGGGGAGGTGGATATCCTTGTCCACCTAGGGACAAATAAATCTGGCAAATACTGAACTCATTGCCGTAAAAGATGAATTTAGAAAGTTAGGGACTGCTCTGAAGCAGGTGCAACCACTGTATCTTTTTCAGAAGTATTGCCAGTACACAGAGGGGAAGACAGAACTCATCGCATCAGAAAATTCAATGTTTGGCTGAGGACATGGTGCAATGAGGAGAGATTTGGATTTATAGGCCAAAGTCACACCATCTGGCAAGATAGCAGCTTATACAAAAGTGACGGCCTGCACCCATCTTCAAGGGGAACGAGAATACTAACTGAACAGTTTGGATGCTTCATCAAGAACTATTTAAATTAACAGAGGGGGGCAGTGAACCAAACAGGAATAACACAGAGGTATTGTTTCTGCAGGCAAAGGGAATAGGAAGCATATCCACAGCAACAGAAGATAATGCAGATCAAAACCAAATAAAAATAGGTAGAGAGAAGAACATAGCTAGGAAAAGAAAAAGCACAAACAAAACTCTAAAAGCTATGTGTGCAAATGCTAGGTGCTTAGGAAATAAAATCCCAGAACTAATTGCAATAATGACAAGGGATGATCTAGACATTGTGGCAATTACAGAGTCATGGTACAATGAAAATCATGACTGGGACATAGCTATATGTTATGCACACCAGTGCCTGAAGGAAAGTACTGGTGTCAGAACTGTTATGCACTCCAGTGTCTGCAGGAATGTACTGGTGTTTGAACTGTTATGCAAAACAAATGGACTCACAGACAAACTGGAGAATATGACATAACGTACACAGAAGGTGATAGGGTAACAAAATACACACAAAGTGAACAGAGAAGCCCAGAGGCTAAGGAACTGGGTATCTCCCTTGTATTAGAACTGCTCAGATGGAAAAAGCAAGATGTTGTGTTTTAATACGTAGAGAACCCGAAATGCTGTTGCTAAGGGCAACAGCAAAACCCTAAAGGGTTACCAACGGGTGTGGCAGTAAACTCCTTGGTCAGAGATGGAATGATAGACACAAGGAGAGTCTCCACAATCCTAATTCTCACTTGCAGTGCACAGGTTTTAGCTTACTGCCACTAAACTGACCCCTGACACCTAGCACAGTGAGACAGGATTAGACAGGCAAGTCTTAGAATACAGCCGCAAACTTGCTAAGTTCACAGAGTAGTAACAGAACCCCAGCAAGCTAAACGACTAACTCCAGTCTTACTGCTAGGTCTGGATTGGCAGAGTGTAATACCAAATCCCCAGGCCTATTTGCAGTAAGCAACAAACAAATACAAAGCTACACAGTACTGGCTAACTTTCATGAACTGACTAACCAACAAAGATTCAGCAGCATCTGCTTACTCTGAAAAGAGGCCTTATAAAGCAGGTGCTGGCCACGCCCCACTCAGACCTCACAGACTGTGAGCACAAAAACCAGCACCGGATCCCCTGCCGTGCACAGAGCCTATAACCACTGCACAGCAAAAGACCCGAACCGGAGTATCAGCTGCGCTCAGGTTACTCCACTAGCACTTGTCTCCCGGTTGCCATGACGACGTGGCAGCACAGGGCAGGAGACCCTAACACTATACTGGGATATACTTTATTTAGGAAGGACAGAATTGGAAAAATCGGAGGAGGGGTAGCAATGTATGTAAAAAAAAAAGCATAAATACTACATAAATACAAAGTATTGAAGAAAAAACGGCGCCCTTTGGGTGACCATAGGAGCAGGGGAAAAGTCGATTATTCGTATTAGCGTGATATACAGGCCACCAGGTCAGGAAGAGGAACTCGACAAGAACCTATTGCAGGACATAACTAAAATGGCATTAAAAGGAGAGGTAATAATCATGGGAGACTTTAATCTTCCTGATTTAAACTGGGAGGTGTCTGTTGCTAGTTCCACTAGAAGTAGGAACATTTTAAATTCCCTTCAGGGAGCATCCCTCCACCAATTGGTGAGAGGCCCACTCGGAAAGACGCAATATTAGACTTGATACTTAAATGGAGACAGAATATCGGACGTAAAAGTAGGTGAAAACCTGGGATCCAGTGATCATCAAGCAGTATGGTTCAGCATAAAGACAGAGAATGACTCAAACCATACAAAAACAAAGGTGTTGAATTTTAGGAAGGCTGATTTTGTAGGGATGGGAAAATGTGTAAGCGATTCTTTGGCAGAGTGGAGGAACTTGGAAACAGTGCAGGAGAGGTGATAAATATTAAAATGTGCAATATTAAAGGCAACAGACCATTGTATCAAAAGTGTTAGGAAAAACACAAGGAAAAGGAAGCCAGTGTGGTTTGCGAAAGAAATAGCAAATATTGTGAAAGAAAAAGATGGCTTTTAGGAAATATAAGCAGACACAAAATAATGAAGACAAAGATATATCTTGTTAGACAGAAGGAGACAAAGAAGGTAATCAGATGTGCAAAGGCACAAGCTGAGGAGAAAATGGCCCAGTCAGTGGGTAAAGGAGGCAAAACTTTTTTTAGGTATATAAGCGAAAGGAGAAAAACAAAAGGTGGAATTATAAAACTAAAGACAGAGACTGGGAGTCTTGTTGAAGGAGACAATTTAATAGCAGATCATCTTAATAATTATTTTTGCTCAGTATTCACTACTGAAAGAGAGGGGAAGGGCCACAGTTAAGTTGCAGTGATATTTAGGAAAATGAAACAAGTACATTTACAGAGGAGAAGGTCCAAATAGAACTCTCAAAGCTGAAAGTGGACACATCTATGGGGCCAGATGGGATACATCCAAGGATACTAAAAGAACTTAGAGGTGCGGGTAGCACCATTGACATAATTATTCAACCAGTCATTAGCTACAGGAGTAATTCCTGAGGACTGGAAAAGAGCAAACGTAGTCCCACTGCACAAAAGTGGAAGCAAGGAAGAGGCAAACAACTACAGACCAGTGAGTCTTACATTCAGTAGTAGGGACATTGATGGAAACACTCTTAAAAGGAAAACTTGTAGGTTATCTCAAATCTGGCAATTTACAGGATCCCAAACAATGGATTCACTGGGGGGAGATCATGTCAAACAAATCTTATTGACTTTTTTGACTGTGTGACTAAAGTGATGGATAAGGGTGGAGCCATGGATATAGTTTATCTAGACTTTAGTAAGGATTTTGACACTGTTCCACATCGCAGACTGCTAAATAAACTTGAAAGTTTGGGATTGGATATTAGGATTATTGAATGTATAAGATCTTGGTTGAAGGATAGAAAACAGAGAGTTGTGGTAAATGGAGTGCATTCACAGGAGGGAAATGTTACCAGTGGAGTACCCCAGGGATCTGTACTTGGGCCAGTGCTTTTTAATATCTTTATTGGTGACATTGCATATGGCATTAAAGGGAAAGTATGCCTTTTTGCAGATGACACAAAGGTATGCAACAGGGTAGACACACCAGGTGGGGCAAAACAAATGATTGAGGATCTAGGTAGAATAGAGGAATGGTCAAGAGTGTGGCAATTACAGTTTAATGCCAAAAAATGCAAAATCATGCACTTGAGTCTCAAAAATCCATGGGCTAAATACAGTATTAATAGCACTATACTGGAAACTACTGAGGAGGAAAGGGATCTAGGAGTCACTATTTCAGATGACTTAAAGGCAGGTAAGCAATGTAACAAGGCAATGAGGAAGGCTAGTCAGATACTTGGCTGCATTGGGAGAGGAATCAGCAGCAGAAAGAAAGAAGTAATAATGCCACTGTATAGGTCATTGGTACGGCCTCATCTAGAATACTGTATTCAGTTCTGGAGGCCATATCTTCAAAAGGATATTAATACATTAGAAACTGTACAAAGAAGGGCAACTAAAATGGTGTATGGCCTACATCACAAAACATACCCAGAAAGACTAAGAAATCTCAATATGTATAGTTTGGAGCAGAGAAGGGAAAGGGGAGACATGATAGAAACTTTCAAATATATCAAGGGTTTTAACAAAGTCCAGGAGGGAAACATTCTCCAAATGAAGAGAAGCAATAGGACACGAGGACATGCACTGAGACTGGAGGGGGGGAGGTTCAGGGGAAATTTGCGGAAAAATTACTTCACAGAAAGGGTAGTGGACAATTGGAATAGCCTCCTATCAGAGGTGGTAGAGGCTAAGACAGTAGAGCAATTTAAACATGCATGGTATAGACATAAGGATATACTTACAAAGAAATAAGGATCAAATAAGGTTAGAGATAAAAATAATGTAATACAAAATGGGACAGACTGATGGGCCAAGTGGTTCTTATCTGCCGACAAATTCTATGTTTAAAGTCTTTGACCCTTTATCTCAGGGAGTTCAAGTTCAAGATGGAGTCTCTGAGAGCTGTCATCTCCGGACTGACGGAGGGGGAATTCCTGGTGTCCCTGGACATCAAGGATGCATACCTCCACATTCCCATTTGGTCGCCGCATCAGGCTTATCTCAGGTTTGCACTGTTAAACGATCACTATCTGTTTCAACCGAGGGTCTTCACCAAGGTGATGGCAGAGATGATGGTTCTCCTCAGCAAGCAGGGGGTGAACATAATTCCATATCTGGACGATCTCCTGATCAAGGTTTCATCCAGGGAGAAGTTATTAAGATCCATTGTTCTCACGACACTCTGCTCAAGGAGCACGGTTGGATACTGAAACTTCCAAAGTCTCACCTGGAGCCAACAAGGAGCCTGTCTTTCCTGGGAATGATCCTCGACACGGAGGTGCAGAGGGTGTTTCTACCGGTGGAAAAAGCATTGGTGATTCAAACAATGGTCCGGGGTGTCTTGAAGCCTTCCCGGGTATCGGTTCATCAGTGCATCTGCTTTCTGGGGAAGATGGTTGCCTCCTACGAGGCTCTGCAGCATGGAAGGTTTCATGCTCGATCCTTTCAGATGGATCTCTTGGACCAGTGGTCGGGATTTCACCTACATATGCACCAGAGGATACGTCTGTCACCATGAGCCAGGATTTTGCTCCTCTGGTGGCTACAACTACCACACCTTCTGGAAGGCCGAAGGTTCGGGGTTCAGGACTGGATTTTTCTAACCACGGATGCAAGTCTAAGAGGTTGGGGAGCGGTCGCTCAGGGAGAAACCTTCCAAGGAAGGTGTTCGTATCAAGAATCTCTTCTCCCAATAAACATCCTGGAGCTAAGGGCCGTGTACAATGGCCTTCTTCAAGCAGCACACCACTTACAGGATCGAGCTGTTCAGGTGCAGTTGGACAATGTGACAACAGTGGCCTACATAAACCAACAAGGTGGAGCAAAGAGCAGGGCTGCAATGTCAGAGGTGTCAAGAATCCTCCTCTGGGCAGAAAGGCACGCAGTGGCGATGTCTGCAATCTTTATTCCGGGAGTAGACAACTGGGAAGCAGACTTCCTCAGCAGACACCATCTCTATCCAGGAGAGAGGGGCCTCCACTTTGAGGTGTTCGATGAGGTAACCTGATTGGTGGCGGTACCTCACATAGACATGATGGCCTCCCATCTCAACAAGAAGCTGTGGAGGTACTGTTCCAGGTCGAGAGACCCGCAGGCATTGGCAGTGGACACACTGGTAACACCGTGGGTGTTCACGTCAGTGTATGTGTTCCCCCCCACTTCCTCTGATTCCAACAGTTCTTCAACTTGTAAGAAGAACAAAGGTTCTGGCAATCCTCATTGCTCGGGACAGACCAAGGAGGGGTTGGTATGCGTATCTGCTGGATCTTCTGCTGGAAGATCCATGGCCCTTACTTCTTCGGGAGGATCGGTCCCGCGAGCTCTGATTGGCTCACGGGCAGTGCTGACTTGAACAAAGGCACCTGTACCCGCCGGAGACTAAGGGGAAGGAGAGGCGCAGGCTGCACTCTCCTCCCCTCACATCAGCGGTGTTGCGGGGAGCAGCAGAGGCAGGGAGGGAAGAGGAGCGGCGGCCCGTCGGTGTGGGTACGGCATACCCACGGCTAAATTCTTAAGGGTACGCCGTTCCTGCCCGTACCCGCATACTTGCACCGCTGCTCATAACTCACTGGTAACAGGGTGTTATAAGTATAGGGGGATGTATTTTGGGATGATGTTAATGTATTACTTAATTCAGTAGAAGGTTATAAAAAAAGTTTTTAGTAGCGCTGGTATGTGGCTGGTTCATACTTCTGTATTGATCTGATTATTCTCTGAGGTAAATGTTGCAGACCATCTTGGTATGAGGGTGAAAGTTCACATTATCAGTCTAAAGAGTATATCAGAGGATGTGGACTGTATGAATTCCTGTCCTATTAATCTGATAAATCAGTATACAAACTGTGTATCTGTGTATGTGTAACATTACAGTATATCATGTCTATAAGGAACATATATATATACATCAGTCAATGCAGAATGTAATTCAGCTATTGCTTCATGTCAGTAAGACAGGACGGTGTCATGTCTCCTGGTCCCCATGATGAGGATTTAGAGAAGTTAAGTTTATAATTTCTCAGTTGAATGATATATTTATACAGTCTGAAAACTTCTTCAGACCCTTCATGTCCCTCGAAGCATGCTTTTACACGTATAATGCAAGTCGTCAGATGTCGACACGGGGACGTGAGAGGGGATCTGTAGACAGAATGCTATCCTAGCAAAGTGTATTCAAACTATGATGCAAACTTCGGGGAAGAGTTAGAAATCGCTGTTACACTCCTGTACAGGAGATAAGAGATTATTTTACTATAAATACGAAGCCTGTGATAACATCCCCTATTTCTGATGCTATGTTTGAACACACCTGGAAAATCCCAGGCACATAAGTCCTGATTCTTAAGGGTATTTTCACGGCTTAGCCGTGTCCTGAAAAGCATAAGACATATTGGGAGATTTCTCCTGTGGTGCACACCGCTGTGTCCAGATTATCAGATTACTATTACCTGACCCGTCCCCGGTTCAGCTTCACTGAAAGAACAGGCTGGCTGCATACTTGAGCCTACACTCCCATTTATATACTCGGCCAGTAAAACTGTCTTCAGGCCACCTATTGTGGGTGCATGGGTTTCCAGTACTATTGGAAAGTATGCAGGACCTCTGTTAGAATTTTATATATGTATATAAATGTTCGATTGGTAGGGATGCTCTTTTCTTGACCCTAGGGGCTGGATAACGGTAAGGTCCCGAGGTCCCCGCCTTTTTTTCGGGAAAGGAGGGGCAGGAACAGAATATGACATCTGTTCCACCTACTATTTTCGCATGACGCTTCCCCCTGGAAGTCCACTCAGGTGGGAGACAGGGATCCGCTACGGGTATGCATTACCTACAGTCGCAAGTCAATGACTTAACTGGCTCCCACCTGGCGGAATTATCAAAAGAAATTTGGAAACTAAATCTCTGATTTCCATTTGGAAAGGCAGTCTCTACGACTGGCGGGGCTAGGCCCGCTTCCCACTTGACCTTTGCTTCATACCTACATATGGTTGGCAATGCGACACTGTTAGATCAGTTCCGGAGGTTCTTAGGCCTCTCGTAGTTGCAGAGGATCCTTGTCCAGATGTTAACATCTTCCCTAATCCCGTAATATCTCACAGCACTGCTGTGGCGTAATTTAACGATTCCAGAACGAGTTCTTCTAGTGAAATCTCTAGGACAAGTGTTCAGAGCACATCTTGGGATGTAACAGTGAGCACGCCGTTGAGCTTCCACCTAGATTTCATTCCCTGAAAAGGGGTAAAATGATTCCATCTACTCGAGGAACGCAGGTTCAGAAGTCGGACCTGGATCCTCCTCTCTCAGGAGAAAGTTTGACAGACATTCGCGCAAGGGGAGAACTTCCACGACTTGTCTGACTTCTTCGCACAAGCATTCTGTAACGAAGGTCGGACTGACATAGTTTACGTCAAAAAACTAAAACATTTGGTACGTTCCTCTGTAGGGTGGAACGAATGTTTTATCTCAAAATAAAGTTTTGAACACTGGGTTCCAGAACAAACCCACATTCAGTGGCAGTCAGCCCTCTGTTGGTTCCAGGGGCGTTTAGTCAGTGGAGGTGTTCTCTCCAGTTACACTTAATGGAACATAAAATCTGGCGTCCCTCATTGCCCTGGGACGGCCAAGGAGAGCTTGTTTTCAGGCTCTCAGGTTACTTTCAAAGGTTTGAAGGCTTCCGCATCGTCAAAAGGACCTGCGTATGCAGGGGTCAGTTCTTAATAAACACTTACCGCATATCAGTTTGATGATATGGAAGTTGTGCGGCTGATATTAGCTCGGAATGGCATTCCGAGCAAAGTCATCCCTATGCTATTCAGGCAGGGGATGGAGTCACGTCAAGACTTTACCATAGTTATTGGAGGAAAGATGTCTTGGTGTACGTCCAAGAAACTTCCTTTAGTGGGGTTCCACTTAGGTCTTTTCCTTCTCTTTCCACAGTCCCGTGTGGTTGTGGGCCTATGATTAGGCTTGCTCAAGGTTCAGTTTTCGGCCTTGTTTGTTTTTTCTTCCGGAAACCATTGGCTGCGTTTCCTGCGGTGCAGACGTTCTTGAAAGGGATTCTGTGGATACAGCCTCTTTTTTTTTTGTGTGCCTCCTACGGAGCCATAGGATGTTGCTGTTATGTTACAAGTCCTGCTTTCGGATTCATTGAACCTTTATGAGAGGCAGAATTTCAGTTTCTTACATGAAAGCTGATCACTTTGTTAGCATTGATATCCGCAAGGCGGGTGTTGGAATGTGGGACCTTATCTCACAAGAGCCCTCTTTTTTTTTTTCATGAGTTTTGAGTTGCGCTAAAGACGCGTCAACAATTCCTTCCAAGGGTTGTGTCGGTTTCTCATATCAACCAACCTGTTGTGGTGTCAGTGGCTACTGACATTTCTACTTCAGTAAGTCCTTGGACGTGGTCCGGGCTTTGAAGGTATATGTGAAGAGGACTGCTCCTCTTATAAAGTCGGAAGCATTGTTTGTACTTCATGATCCCGATTAAAATTGGGTGTGCTGCTTCTAAGCAGACTATTTCTCGCTGGATCAAATGTACTATTCAGCATGTTTTCTGCGGTAGGTTTGCCAGAACCTAAATCGGTAAAGCATCACTCAACTCGTATAGTGGGCTCTTTCTGGACATCTGCCCGAGGTGTCTCGGCACTACAAATTTGCTGAGCAGTTGCGTGGGCAGGATCAAACGCATTTGCTAAGTTCTACAAGTTTGATACTTTGGCCTCTGATGACCTCCAGTTGGGTCAATTAGTTTGCAGGGTACATCAGCACTTTCCCTCCCCTAGTGGGAGCTTTGGTATAGGCCCCATGGTCTTTGATGCATCCCCAACATCCTCTAGGAAATAAGAGAAAATAGGATTTTAATATACCTACCGGTAAATCCTTTTCTCGTAGTCCATAGAGGATGTTGGGCGCCCGCCCAGTGCTGATGTTTTCCTGTACGGTTGTTACTTGTTCAGTAATGGCAGCATTTGTTGCCACTCTTTGGTCATGTATACTGACATGTTTTCATTGAGTTACATGTGGTTGCATGTTATAAATTCAGTGTGATTTGGTGAAATCTCACCACACAATTTTGTAGTATCCTCTCTCGAAGTTGTCCATCTCCTCGGGCACAGTTCCTAAACTGAGGTCTGGAGGAGTGGCATAGAGGGAGGAGCCAACCTACACTATTCAAATTTTATAGTGCCCAAGGCTCCACAGGACCCATCTATACCCCATGGTCTTTGATGCATCCCCAACATCCTCTACGAAAAAAGGATTTACCGGTAGGTATATTAAAATCCTATTATTATTGCGCAAACAGGACAGCACTTTCTCTTCTTTGCTGTTTTATTATTGCAAAGCCCATGTCACCTGTAGTAATCCCACATGAGCATCCATGTCCACTCTAGCAATCCCACATGAGCGTCCGTGTCACCTCTAGTAATCCCACATGAGCGTCCGTGTCACCTCTAGTAATCCCACATGAGCGTCCGTGTCACCTCTAGTAATCCCACATGAGCGTCCATGTCACCTCTAGTAATCCCACATGAGCGTCCATGTCACCTCTAGTAATCCCACATGAGCGTCCATGTCACCTCTAGTAATCCCACATGAGCGCCCATGTCACCTCTAGTAAACCTACGAGCGCCCATGTCACCTCTAGTAATCCCACATGAGCGTCCATGTCACCTCTAGTAATCCCACATGAGCGTCCATGTCACCTCTAGTAGTCCCACATGAGCGTCCATGTCATAGAAACATAGAATTTGACGGCAGATAAGAACCACTTGGCCCATCTAGTCTGCCCCCTTTTTTTTTTTTTACGTTATTTTTATCTCTAACCTTGTTTGATCCTTATTTCTTTGTAAGGATATCCTTTGTCTATCCCATGCATGTTTAAATTGCTCTACTGTCTTAGCCTTTACCACCTCCGATGGGAGGCTATTCCACTTGTCCACTACCGTTTCTGTGAAGTAATTTTCCCGCAAATTTCCACTGAACCCCCCCCCTCCAGTCTCAGTGCATGTCCCCGTGTCCTATTGCTTCTCTTCATTTGGAGAATGTTTCCCTCTTGGATTTTGTTAAAACCCTTGGTATATTTGAAAGTTTTCTATCAAGTCCCCCCTTTCCCTTCTCTGCTCCAAACTATACATATTGAGATTTCTTAGTCTTTCTGGGTATGTTTTGTGATGTAGGCCATGCACCATTTTAGTTGCCCTTCTTTGTACAGTTTCTAATGTATTAATATCCTTTTGAAGATATGGCCTCCAGAATTGAACACTGTATTCTAGATGAGGCCGTAGCAATGACCTATACAATGGCATTATTACTTATTTATTTCTGCTGCTGATTCCTCTCCCAATGCAGCCAAGCATCTGACTAGCCTTCCTCATTGCTTTGTTACATTGCTTACCTACCTTTAAGTCATCTGAAATAGTGACTCCTAGATCCCTTTCCTCCTCAGTAGTTTCCAGTATAGTGCCATTAATACTATATTTAGCCTTTGGATTTTTGAGACCCAAGTGCATGATTTTGCATTTGTCACCTCTAGTACTCCCACATGAGCGTCCATGTCACCTCTAGTAATCCCACATGAGCGTCCATGTCACCTCTAGTAATCCCACATGAGCGTCCATGTCACCTCTAGTAATCCCACATGAGCGTCCATGTCACCTCTAGTAATCCCACATGAGCGTCCGTGTCACCTCTAGTAATCCCACATGAGCGTTCAGTGTTGATCAAGCTCCAGTCTAAGCATCCTAGTTTTTTTTTTGTTTTTTAATAAACATAAAAGCAATGATTTCAGGTAAAAAATGTCAGTTATAGAATTATATATTGTGTCCTGTAACACCCTGTGTATTGTCTATTCATTTTATATATTAATGTATTTTATTTCCAGCAGATGGGCACACAAGCAGGAACATCTCAGAAGGACATCTAATGTTATCCCTGGATTCTGAAATAACCGATAACGACAGTAGACAGGATTCTCCAGGAGCTAACCCCATTACCCCAATTATACATCCAGCTCTATCAGCTGGTCTCTCTGATCCTGGGAAATGTTCTCCTGATCACTCTGATATTGGTGCATCTGTTACAGCTCTGACAGTAGATACAGTGTTTCCCTGTTCTATATATGCCAAATGTTTTACACAGAACACAAAGCGTATTACCAATCAGCCAGCTAAGGCAGGTGAGAGTCCATTTCCATGTTCTGAGTGTGGGAAATGTTTTACATCGACATCACATCTTGTTATACATCAGAGAAGTCACACAGGTGAGATGCCATTTTCCTGTTCTGAGTGTGGGAAATGTTTTTCATCGACATCACATCTTGTTAAACATCAGAGGAGTCACACAGGTGAGATGCCATTTTCCTGTTCTGAGTGTGGGAAATGTTTTGCATGTAAATCAGTTCTTGTTAGACATGAGAGAAGTCACACAGGTGAGAAGCCATATTCCTGTTCTGAGTGTGGGAAATGTTTTGCACTGAAATCACATCTTGTTCCACATCAGAGAAGTCACACAGGTGAGATGCCATTTTCCTGTTCTGAGTGTGGGAAATGTTTTACACGGAAATCAGTTCTTGTTAGACATGAGAGAAGTCACACAGGTGAGAAGCCATATTCCTGTTCTGAGTGTGGGATATGTTTTACACAGAAATCAGCTCTTGTTATACATCAGAGAAGTCACACAGGTGAGAAGCCATATTCCTGTTCTGAGTGTGGGATATGTTTTACACAGAAATCAGCTCTTGTTAGACATGAGAGAAGTCACACAGGTGAGAAGCCGTATTCCTGTTCTGAGTGTGGGAAATGTTTTTCATCGACATCACATCTTGTTATACATCAGAGAAGTCACACAGGTGAGAAGCCATTTTCCTGTTCTGAGTGTGGGAAATGTTTTTCATCGACATCACATCTTGTTATACATCAGAGAAGTCACACAGGTGAGATGCCATTTTCCTGTTCTGAGTGTGGGAAATGTTTTACACGGAAATCAGTTCTTGTTATACATCAGAGAAGTCACACAGGTGAGAAGCCGTTTTCCTGTTCTGGGTGTGGGAAATGTTTTACACGGAAATCAGTTCTTGTTATACATCAGAGAAGTCACACAGGTGAGAAGCCATATTCCTGTCCTGAGTGTGGGAAATGTTTTGCACTGAAATCACATCTTGTTCCGCATCAGAGAAGTCACACAGGTGAGAAGCCATTTTCCTGTTCTGAGTGTGGGAAATGTTTTTCATCGACATCACATCTTGTTATACATCAGAGAAGTCACACAGGTGAGATGCCATTTTCCTGTTCTGAGTGTGGGAAATGTTTTTCATCGACATCACATCTTGTTAAACATCAGAGGAGTCACACAGGTGAGATGCCATTTTCCTGTTCTCAGTGTGGGAAATGTTTTGCACGGAAATCAGTTCTTGTTAAACATCAGCGATTTCACAGATGAGAAGCCATTTTCATGCTGTGAGAGAAATAAATCTGCTCTTGTTGAACATATTAGACATTACCCAAGTACGGAACCATTTACATCTTCTGGAGTATAATTATCACTGCCGTCCAATGTTCCTCAAGGGTGAATCCGATCTCTTATGCTTTATAAAATATACATGCTACCACTGGGTGATATAATCAGACGTCATGGCCTGGTCTACCACTGCTAGGCAGATGACCTGCTTTTTGCACCATGTACTGAGAACGTAATACCAATCCTAAATGGTTGTCTAGCTGAGCGCCTGGGGTTGATGATGCCAGTTGGCTGTGACTCAGTCTTTGTGAAACATAATAGAAGCTCACCAACAAAGGACAAGACTACAGCTTTACCAACCATCTGGATTTTTGCTTTGGTGTTCAGAATTGCAAAATACTAAACATGTGCTGAATCTTTGTGTTGTCCTGGTATGTGGCTGACACAGACATCAGGTATCTGCCACATACTAATCCTAATTCTTCCATCTGTGGACCATAGCCAGAATAAAGCACTTGATTCCCTCAGAAGTTCATAGACTACTGCAATGCCATCTACCTGGGTCACCCAGCAAAAGAATTACAGAGCTTGCAGCTAGTACAGAATGCAGCAGCAAAGCTGTTACCTAACCAGCTCATTCCTGCCACATAACACCCATTCTCTACTCCCTTCACTGGCTGCCTGTAAGATGACAAATCTATTTCATAATTGGCTAACTGACCTTCCCAGCCCAACATTACATGGTCCAAGGTACTAGAAGCAGCTTCTGCCTCCTTACTGCCCTGCTTGCTTGCTTGCTTCTACAGATGGACTGTTACCAGCAGTACCAAGAATCTCCTGTCATTCATTTATGGGTTGAACGTTTAGCTTTGACCATGGAACTCACTGCCTTGCACAGTCCAAGAGGCCTCCACTCTAGAGACCTTCACAAACAGACTGATGACTGTTACTCACGCTTTTCATTAATGTACCTCTATTTACTTCCTAAATAATACATCCCAAATGCTTAGGTCTTTTTTCTGCTGTTTATTTTGTATCTTGTGCTTTATGTAAATGTGAATGTCTAATACCAGTTTGCACAATCTGTATTGCTGCACGACAATATGGCGGCCATTGGAACGTGTTTTCACTTCTTCTAGTTTGCCTAACTTGTTGCAGACACTCATCTTGATAAGGAGTGTCTGAGTGTTTTCAGATACAAGATCCTGTCCATATATACCCTGTACATTATCATGTGCATTAGAGTCACCCGGGTTCCATCTGCGGTGGTTTGTTGTATGTTACATCTATATGGTGCGGATACTCCCCTGTGTTTCATAATAAAAGCTTTTGTTTGCATCTAATTATTACATTAAAGCTTTTATTTTTTATTCTGTTTTATATTCCCGTCTGAGTAATTACGCCATAATGTCTAATCTCGGAGTGGACCCCAGAAGATGTAAAGAAACCGTGTAAGTGTTCCATCATTCTGTTTTGTGTAAGCATACAGGTAAGTGATGGCATGGTGGTCACTGACCGTCACATTCAGGTGGTATAATGGAAGTGGGACTGTCTGGGCTTATTCTAGTCTACTGCAGAAATAAAAAAACTCAGCCTTTATCCTGCTTATAAAAATTACAAAGCCCATAAATCAAGCTTGGTCAGACAAGACAGAAGCCACATTAATGGTGGCACATCATATAGGCTGAGGACCCATGCTTCTGGGATATATGGCATAACTCCCTCTTCACCCACAAAAACCTTCCCTTCACCATTCACAATGTCCACCATTGCCCCTTCAGAAGGGTCACAACTTTCCTTTGCTTTTTCCACCTCCTCCTTCACAGCGCCCAGGACCACCTCCATGACCATTTCATGTTTCTCTGGAGGCCTGGCATCTGGGAGGTTCATGGCCTGAGATGACCACAGAACTGCCAGGTAGTGGGCAAAAAGGATCCACAGCCCCCTGAGGAACTGGAGAGTCCAAAGATCGACCCTGCATGAGGTAAAGAAGGGTCAAACACAGGGTCTGTCTTACCTATTTCCTTCCTAAAAGCTGCTCTTTACCCAGTTTGGTACCTGTGGGATCCCACTCCAATTTCCCTTGAGAGTCCCTACCCTCACTAATCCCTTCTGAACCTACCAGATCCTTCCCCTTCCACCCACTCCTCATTTTTAAGCTTTTCACCACCTGCTGTGTGAGTCCCATCCAACTACTCCATTCCTTAACTCATTGGTGTAGCAACCCCCTTCTCCCCCCCACACCCACTACACTGCAGTTAAGCTGTGAGGCTTGCTGCTAGCAGTACTCACTAAGCATACACACTCGCATCATGATTACACAGCTGTGCCATGTCACAACTGAGGGCCTGAGCTGACGGGTGGAAGCCTCAGTTGTAGGGGCTGAGATGTAGTGGAACCTGGGAGGTTGAATCAGACCCCTGGACTGTACATGTAGGAAGATTGCCCGAAGGCGTGACCACAACAACCAAAGTAAAAGTCAATAATCATTTATTAAACAAGCTCCATGTGTCACAGCAGTGGTAAAATAAATACTATAATCAACAGTAAGTATATCACAGTTCCTGGGTACTATGGGTTGGCAATGGCCACAGGGCTCTGGTAGAATTAGGTAGAGTTCTTATTAACCTTGAGATGGAAAGTCATTACCAGGCCCGACTGTAGTAGTGAGAATAGCCCAGGAACACACCAGCTGATGTTCCTTGGAAAGCTGGTCCGCTGTTGATGAAGTAGCTGCTGTGGGTACTGGTTGGAACCAGTCAGGTGTTAACACGGAGTGGATGCTGGATGGTACCAGCCAAATGATCGTATGAAGCTTGGGAGCGATGAAATACTGGTACCGGTGGTTTGTGGAAATCTGCAGGAAAAGCACCGGCACTTTAAGAGAAGCTGATCTCTGCTGGAAGCAGATGGATCTGTAGCTGGAAACTGGAGTAGTCACGGAGGACTGCAGAGTCAGGCTGCACCGCAGGTGGTAGGCTGGTGCGGGTCTCTTAGTGGAGGCTGGAGACAGGAGCTGGAAACCTGGAAAAACAACCACAGGAGAGAGAGACTGGAAACAAGGTTTGACAACCAAAGCACTGACGATTTCCTGGTTCAGGCACAGGATATTTATACCTGCAGCAAGGCAGGCATTGGCTGAACAATTATGCAGATTCCAGTAGAGCAGCGGATTGGTGGAAACTGAGGCATATGATAGAAACCAACATGGCTGTGCCCATGTTAGCACTTGGAGGGAAAGCTAGTTTGAGAAACCATGTGGAGATTCAGCAGTAATGGCGGCGCAGGCCGAGGAGGGCAGGAGACGCCACACTGACAACTTGCATACTGAAACCACATGGATGACAGCGGAGGCCGCTGCAGGCTTGAGACGCCACACTGATGAATCTGTATACTGGAAACACAGGAACGGCGGCAGAGGCCACGGAGGGCTGGAGATGCCATTCTAAGACTTAACATGAAGCTCTTGTGAGAGGCGTGCATTATAAAGTGAGGCTTGGCTTATTAAGTGAGTTTGTAACAGCAGCAGGTGAGTATTCTCTATCTATCCATATAGGGATTGTAATATTGTGGGAAAAAGGAGTGAGAATTTGGCTGTGTTTGTCTCTGTGCTTTCACTTGTGCTGTCTTAGAGTGTGAAGAGAAACTAGGAGGAGGAGTGGCTGAATCTAGGTGTGAAGTGATTAGGAGGAGGGGCTGAATAGAACAGCTACCTGAGGAGAAACTATATAAACAGTGACCAGACTCTGTGAGCTGTGCTCTTGTGAGAGGCGTGCATTATAAAGTGAGGCTTGGCTTATTAAGTGAGTTTGTAACAGCAGCAGGTGAGTTAGAATACAGCAACAGGTGAGTTTTAAAATACACCAAGTAACACACAAATTTGCAATACCATTCACATCTGATACAATGTTTGGCCTTGTGCAGTGCAATGGATGTAAAGCATTTGTTTGGAAAGAGGCAGCGTGGAGACTCAGCTGCTGTCCAATCTGTGAGCAATTTTCTCTGCTGAAGGAGGAGATAGCAAAACTGCATGCTGAGATTTGTAAGATGTCTGTGTCTTTGAAGCCTCCACTGCCTCAGAGAGCCACCAGAAGACATTCTGCCTGGACTACTGTGGGCTCTCAAGGGCAGAGGTTTCCAGAGGGACACAGACACCTCCCGCAAGCGGTGACACTGCAAAACTCGTATGCTACTCTTGCAGGGCTGGAAGATACAACTAATAGAGGCACTACAGAACAGGAGGATATGGGGACATCTACCAACCATAGGAACAGGAAATGGAACAGGAAAATTGAATCTCCAAAAAGGACTGCACTTCTTTTGGGAGATTCCATTATTAGAGGAATACATCTGGGAAATGCAAATGAAGTAGAGAAACAAGTAAGGTGCTTACCTGGAGCCACAGCTCCAAGGGATAAAGAGCGCATGCTAAGAATTGTGAAGGCAGCAAGAAAAGATGGGGAGGTGGATGTCATTGTCCACCTAGGGACAAATGACCTGGCAAATGCAGAACTCATTGCTGTAAAAGATGGATTTAGGAAGTTAGGGACTGCTCTGAAGCAGGTGGCAACCACTGTATCTTTTTCAGAAGTATTGCCAGTACACAGAGGGGAAGACAGAACTCATTGCATCAGAAACTTCAATGTTTGGCTAAGGACATGGTGCAATGAGGAGAGATTTGGATTTATAGGCCATAGTCACACCATCTGGCAAGATAGGAGCTTATACAAAAGTGACGGCCTGCACCCATCTTCAACGGGAACGAAAATACTAACTGAACAGTTTGGATGCTTCATCAAGAGCTATTTAAACTAACAAAGGGGGGCAGTGAACCAAATAGGAATAAAGAAATCTGCTCCCCCAACACAGAGGTATTGTTTCTGCAGGCAAAGGGAATAGGAAGCATATCCACAGCAACAGAAGATAATTCAGATCAAAACCAAATAAAAATAGGCAGAGAGAAGAACATAGCTAGGAACAGAAAAAGCACAAACAAAACTCTAAAAGCTATGTGTGCAAATGCTAGGAGCTTAGGAAATAAAATCCCAGAACTAACTGCAATAATGACAAGGGATGATCTAGACATTGTGGCAATTACAGAGTCATGGTACAATGAAAATCATGACTGGGACATAGCTATACCGGGATATACTTTGTTTAGGAAGGACAGAATTGGAAAAATTGGGGGAGGGGTAGCAATGTATGTAAAAAATGCCATAAATACTACATTAATACAAAGTATTGAAGAAAAAACTGAGGCCCTTTGGGTGACCATAGAAACAGGGGAAAAGTTGATTATTCGTATTGGCGTGATATACAGGCCACCAGGTCAGGAAGAGGAACTTGACAAGAACCTATTGCAGGACATAACTAAAATGGCATTAAAAGGAGAGGTAATAATCATGGGAGACTTTAATCTTCCTGATGTAAACTGGGAGGTGTCTGTTGCTAGTTCCACTAGAAGTAGGAACATTTTAAATTCCCTTCAGGGAGCATCCCTCCACCAATTGGTGAGGGAGCCCACTCGGAAAGACGCAATATTAGACTTAATACTTACAAATGGAGACAGATTATCAGACGTAAAAGTGGGTGAAAACCTCGGATCCAGTGATCATCAAGCAGTATGGTTCAGCATTAAGACAGAGACTGACTCGTCCCATACAAAAACAAAGGTGTTGGATTTTAGGAAGGCTGATTTTGTAGGGATGGGAAAATGTGTAAGCGATTCTTTGGCAGAGTGGAGGAACTTGGAAACAGTGCAGGAGAGGTGGAAAACATTCAAATGTGCAATATTGAAGGCAACAGACCTTTGTATCAAAACTGTTAGGAAAAACACAAGGAAAAGGAAGCCAGTGTGGTTTGCAAAAGAAGTAGCAAATATTGTGAGAGCAAAAAAGATGGCTTTTAGGAAATATAAGCAGACACAAAATAATGAAGACAAAAAGATATATCTTGTTAGACAGAAGGAGACAAAGAAGGTAATCAGATGTGCAAAGGCACAAGCTGAGGAGAAAATGGCCCAGTCAGTGGGTAAAGGAGGCAAAACTTTTTTTAGGTATATAAGCGAAAAAAGAAAAACAAAAGGCGGAATTATAAAACTAAAGACGGACACTGGGAATCTTGTTGAGGGAGACAATTTAATAGCAGATCATCTTAATGATTATTTTTGCTCAGTATTTACTACTGAAAGAGAGGGGAAGGGGCCACAGTTAAGTTGCAGGGATATTCAGGAAAATGAAACAAGTACATTTACAGAGGAGAAGGTCCTAACAGAACTCTCAAAGCTGAAAGTGGACAAATCTATGGGGCCAGATGGGATACATCCAAGGATACTAAAAGAACTTAAAGAGGTGCTGGTAGCACCATTGACAGAATTATTCAACCAGTCATTAGCTACAGGAGAAATTCCAGGGGACTGGAAAAGAGCAAACGTAGTCCCACTGCACAAAAGTGGAAGCAAGGAAGAGGCAAACAACTACAGACCAGTGAGTCTTACATCAGTAGTAGGGAAATTGATGGAAACACTCTTAAAAGAAAGAGTTGTAGATCATCTCAAATCCGGCAATTTACTGGATCCCAAACAGCATGGATTCACTGGGGGAAGATCATGTCAAACAAATCTTATTGACTTTTTTGATTGTGTGACTAAAGTGATGGATAAAGGTGGAGCCATGGATATAGCTTATCTTGACTTTAGTAAGGCTTTTGACACAGTTCCACATCGCAGACTGCTAAATAAACTTGAAAGTTTGGGATTGGATATTAGGATTATTGAATGGATAAGATCTTGGTTGAAGGATAGAAAACAGAGAGTTGTGGTAAATGGAGTGCATTCACAGGAGGGAAATGTTACCAGTGGAGTACCCCAGGGATCTGTACTTGGACCAGTGCTTTTCAATATCTTTATTGGTGACATTGCAAATGGGATTAAAGGGAAAGTATGCCTTTTTGCAGATGACACAAAGGTATGCAACAGGGTAGACACACCAGGTGGGGTAAAACAAATGATTGAGGATCTAGGTAGACTAGAGGAATGGTCAAGAGTCTGGCAATTACAGTTTAATGCCAAAAAATGCAAAATCATGCACTTGGGTCTCAAAAATCCTAAAGCTAAATACAGTATTAATGGCACTATACTGGAAACTACTGAGGAGGAAAGGGATCTAGGAGTCACTATTTCAGATGACTTAAAAGCAGGTAAGCAATGTAACAAGGCAATGAGGAAGGCTAGTCAGATGCTTGGCTGCATTGGGAGAGGAATCAGCAGCAGAAAGAAAGAAGTAATAATGCCACTGTATAGGTCATTGGTACGGCCTCATCTAGAATACTGTATTCAGTTCTGGAGGCCATATCTTCAAAAGGATATTAATACATTAGAAACTGTACAAAGGAGGGCAACTAAAATGGTGCATGGCCTACATCACAAAACATACCCAGAAAGACTAAGAAATCTCAATATGTATAGTTTGGAGCAGAGAAGAGAAAGGGGGGACATGATAGAAACTTTCAAATATATGAAGGGTTTTAACAAAGTCCAGGAGGGAAACATTCTCCAAATGAAGAGAAGCAATAGGACACGAGGACATGCACTGAGACTGGAGGGGGGGAGGTTCAGGGGAAATTTGCGGAAAAATTATTTCACAGAAAGGGTAGTGGACAAGTGGAATAGCCTCCCATCAGAGGTGGTAGAGGCTAAGACAGTAGAGCAATTTAAACATGCATGGGATAGACATAAGGATATCCTTACAAAGAAATAAGGAACAAATAAGGTTAGTGATAAAAAAATAATAATATATAAAAAAAAAAAAAGGGGCAGACTAGATGGGCCAAGTGGTTCTTATCTGCCGACAAATTCTATGTTTCTATGAAGCCGCTTGTGACAGCGCTTTAGAGTGACAGGAGGGAGATGTACAGTATGGACATCAGCAATGCAGGCGAGATCCGGCCCTGGAACGCTGAGCCAGCCTCAGGAGACATCTGAATGGTAAGTAATGGCGTCCAGATACCCGGATTGTGACATGCCAGAGACACTGTCTCACTGACAACCAGGATGAGACACTCCCAGAAAGGCATGTATGTATGAGTACGGAGAGAGTGGGCGCAGAGGGGCTGCATGACTGACAGCTGAGCCTGTCACGTCAGTGAGGTGGATGGGGCATCCCATTCCCAGCTGGAACAGCACACTATATGTAAGAGCCGGAGCGGTGCAGGGCTACTGGCTGACAGCCTAGCATCTCGGTGCAGTGGGAGAAGTCTGTAAATGATGGGAAATAACATCTGGCCCATGGCTACTGTGAGGAAATGAGAGGTCTGTGACAATATAGCTATGCCTCATTTCTCATGTCAGATATGTACTTTTTATCCCCATATCCCTATACATTCATCTGTTTCCTCATTCTCCATAACATGTCCATTACTGCTCACCCAATATTGTGTTTAAATCAACCTTAATATTAATATATGCAATTGTGTTACGTTATCTGTTACAACTTTAGATAATGTATTCATGTTAGACCTAGTTTTCTATTGTTTACTACCACCACAGTGGACACTCAAAGGGTGAGTCATATAAGGTACCATTGTCCCTTTTTGTTTACTCCCTATTGTCCAACAGTGAGCTGACCAGACATGGTTGCTCTCTGGCTGATGTAATCACCTTGATTAGAATATGTATTGTATTCCAATGCTGTAAGATCCTTAGACAAATATGTCACACACACCCCTGCTATATGAAGCTACTGGTAGAGCTAACCAGAGAGTTGAAAGGAGAGATTCTTTGCTCTCTGACTAAGAAGTGATGTTCTGTCAGGAGTTTGTGGTGGGAATTGTCATGTGGAATTGGATTACAGAGGTGTGCTGAGCTGTTTAGAGCCCATTCTGTTCAATAAACCACCGTTGTTTTTTTATCTACCACTGTGCCTGAGTGATTTGGAACTCTGTATCTTCACAGCTACTATCAATGGCGGGTAACTTCCTGGCTCTCTCTGCCTTTGATGGTAAAACTAGGTATCATTAGGTAGACCATCAATGATTCCTGATCATCAATGGTTGATGGCCAATCCTAGACCGGACCCTGAGAGACCACAGCCACCTCCGGATCCACAATGTGTACCTGGAAGCTGCCACATCTGGCACTTTGTCACCTGCCAGCAGATCTACCTACTCCTAGAGAGCCACCTCTCCACAGCTTTCCACATCTAGGCTGGAACTCTGCAGGTTTCCTTCACCACCTGCTTGGATCTCCTTTTGCATCAGCATCCCGGCCAGCCTCACACAGTTCAATGGAAGCAGCATTATGATAACTTTTGACTCTATTTGCTGCAGCTGCTGTATAGTTCCTGTGATTTCCTCCAGCTCATTAACCAGCTCCTCATTTCATGTAAATCTCTCCCAGCTGCTGCAAGTTTTTTCTCCTGCAGGGTCCACAGGTTATCCACAGGATAACATTGGGATATGATGACGCAACAGTGGATTTGCACCAAACGGTCAAAGCTTTTGGCCTCCCAGCATGCAGTGGGCCCGTCCATATGTCCCCACCTCCTGGCTCAGGCAAATCAGTTTTTTGTTTGGTGTAGCAGGAGCCGGACCATGGTCAGAGAGCTGCTGGTTTTTAGCAGCCATAAGCTTTCTTATTTTATTTCTATAGTCTATTTTTCTTGAGTGATCTTTCTAAAAAGCATCTTATACGTACCTTAGAAAGAGTCGCTCCAACAATTCCCCGCCGGGTCGAGACAACGCTTACCCATGAGTACAGTGCTGTTTTGGCAGGCGTCTGTGTCGGATATACTAGCAAGTCCAGCAGAAGTTATCAGGCTGTGGCTGGAGCATGGGGAGAAGGTAAGGCATCGGTTCTGCTTAGAGGGGGAACACGGACACAGCCGCACTGTTTTTGAGGAGACTACCAAACAGTCACTGATGCTACTGCCACCTAGGGTGCACCAGCGCTAGGCCTTAGGCATCATAGGCTACTGAGGTAGTATGGGATTGATGTCACCAGTGGGGAGTCAGATGCTCCCCTGTTCACCCCTCCCCCCGGTTCATGACCAGTTTCATCCGAGTCTCCCGCCATGAACCATTTTCCCGCTTTCGCCTGAGACGCTGTGTATATAAAAAGACACAGTCGTAACATAGGCGTCTGTGTTCACTGTAGGTTCATGAGGCGAGTGTGTACGCTATTAGCGTCTGGGTCCACTCAGCGTTTGCTAATGTATTGTTCAGTCCTGGAAGCGGGGTGAGTCTCCCTGTTCTACTGAGCACGGGTAATACAGCACTAAGTCTCTATCTACCTTTTGAGTATGAATAGTTGGATAAGTGCCGGATGCATATGAGTCTAATAATTATTACTGTTGTTTCTTTTGCTATGCGTCTGAATACGGTTAAACTCCTATATAAGGTAATAGTTACATAGTTACATAATTAGTGAGATTGAAAAGAGGCAAAATGCCCATCGGGTTCAACCTGTATTCTGTGATCAGCTGATCATATTATAATGTACCTGCTGATGTAATGGTTTAGTACCAATTGACAACAATGATTCTTACCACTCCCAGATTAATGTCACTGTGGTAAATGCTATAACCCTGGATTCCCTTTCCAGTTAGAAATTTGTCTAATCGGTTTTTAAATACATTTACAGAGTCTGCCATTACTATCTTCTCCGGCAGGAAGTTCCAATTTTTTATTGCCCTTACCGTGAAGAACCCTTTCCTACGTTGTATATGGAATTTTCTCTCCTCTAGCCTCAGCAAGTGCCCACGTGTCCTATACAAAGTTCTTTTAATAAACAAATCCGCTGCTAGCTCCTTGTGCTGACCCTTTACATATTTGTAGATATTAATGTCTCCTCTTAGTTGCCGCTTTTCTAGTGTATACATATTTTTCTTACGTCCTAGAGGATTCTGGGGTCCATGTTAGTACTATGAGGTATAGACGGGTCCGCAGGAGCCTTCACACTGTTAAAAAGTCTTAAAGTGCCTAACCGGCTCTTCCCTCTATGCCCCTCCTCCAGACCTCAGTTTAGAAAATGTGCCCGGTAGACTGGATGCACACCAGTGGAGCTCTACAGAGTTCTGCTAGAAAAAGACATTGTTAGGTTTATTATTTTCAGGGAAGCTGCTGGCAACACCTTCCCTGCTTCGTGGGACTTAGGGGAGGAAGTAGGAACCAACTTCTCATTTAGTTCAATGGCTCTGCTTCCGCGCACAGGACACCATTAGCTCCTGAAGGGTCCTGAAGCCCAAGCCTGGCCAGCGCTCACTCCCACAGCACTGCCGCCACCCCCTAACAGCCAGAAGTCAGAAGACTGGTGAGTATATTACCGGAGTCCTACCAGAGAGGAGTCCTCCGGTCATCGTTGGCGGCTCATAGGTACAAGCGCAGTGGCGGGACGCTGCGCAGCCATGTCTCGGAGTGCAGAGCGCACAGAGAGGGTGCGCTCTGGGCGACATGAAAAATCCTTACTCTCACTGGCCACATCGCAAATACATGTTAGCCGCTGGTTTGCCTACCTCGGCCAGTATAAAAATATTCCATATTGTTGAGGCAAAATCGCGCCATTACAGGGGGCGGGACTTCTCAGCTTGCCAGGATACTCACTAGGCGCCATTTTCTCCTGCCACAGTGATGCTGCTGAACGCTGTCTTCTCCTCATAACAACGCTGACACAAGTACCAGGTTGTTATAGAGGGGGGGAGGGAGTGTTTTATTACATTAGGTCAGTGTACCTAATATTGGAAAAAGCGCTGTAGTTTTGTGTAGTTATTATACATATTCTACTTATTAGGCGCAGTGTGTGGACTGGCAAATCCCCCTGTTTCTCTGACAGACCTTAGTGTGAGTCTGTCTCCGATAGCTCCCCTGTGTGATAGTGGTGTGTGTGTACACGTGTGTAACATGTCAGACAATGGAGAGAGCTCTTCCCCAGAGGAACCCATTCTAGATACACAGGAGGGTAGTGTAGTGGCCCTTCCTTCTCAGAAGGAGCCGATGTGGATGAGAAAATTGCAAAGTAATATGTCAAAGCTTGCTAAAAAATTCTCTGAGTCTGAACAACAAAGTACTGGACAGTCTGTGGAGGATGTACTTTTTCCTGACCCATCCACGTCATCCACTTGGGACCCTTCCCAAGGAGGTCTCTGGCGCAGGTTATACAAGGGGACACAGACACAGATTCTGACACTGAAGTCGACACTGGGGAATTGAGAGGGGTAGACCCCAAATTAGCCAAAAGCATACAATGTATGATAATTGCTATTAAAGAGGTGTTAGAGATTACAGATGCAACACCTGAACCTGAGGAAAAGACTTATTTTCATTTGGAAAAAAAAACAGTTGGTGACTTTTCCTCCTTCAAAGGAACTGAATACATTCTTTGAAGATTCCTGGTCTAACCCAGAAGAGAAATGTAATATTCCTAGAAGGATACGTTTAGCGTATCCCTTCCCTGAAGAGGACAGGAACAGATGGGAATCACCCCCCATGGTAGACACTTCAATTTCTAAGCTGTTTAAGAAAATTATTTTACCTGCCCCAGGGTCGGCTTCGTTAAAAGAACCTGCTGACCGTAAATTAGAAACAGCCTTAAAGTCCATTTATATCGCTACCAGAACGTTACTCAGGCCCACGATTGCTTGTGTATGGGTCGGTAACGCTGTGGAAAAATGGTGAGACAACTTGCTAGCAAATATAGACACAGTTGATAAAAATGAAATGGCCTTAACTCTCGTCACATAAAAGATTCTGCAGGTTACTTGGTGGAAGCTATGAAGGATATTGGTTTGCTGGGTTCCAAATCCTCAGCTATGGCAATTTCGGCTTGTAGAGCACTGTGGATTCGCCTATGGAATGCAGATGCGTAATCAAAGAGAAATATTGAGGCGCTCCCCTAAAAGGGTGAGGTCCTCTTTGGCGACAAGCTGGATGCCATGATTTCAACAACTACCTCAGCAAATCAGCATTTCTCCCTTCTGCAGCAGCACCCGCTAAGAAAGCGTATCATTCTCATACGATGCAGTCCTTTCGGCCCAACAGATACAAAAAGGCCCGCTTCTCCGCAGGAAGAGGGCGGGGAAGAGGTAGGAAGCCTACCACACCATCAGGCTCGCAGGAGAAGAAATCAACTGCTGCTTCTGCAAAAATCACAGCATGATGCTGGGACTCCCCTGCTGTATGATCAGGTGGGGGCGCGTCTAAAGATCTTCAATCAGGTCTGGGTGCACTCAGATCTGGATCCTTGGATAATACAAATATTATCTCAAGGTTACAAGTAAGAGTTTTAGAGCTCCCCCATGACGATTTTTCAAATCAGCCTTACCAGTTTCTGTTCAAGACAGAGGAAAGGTCCTGGACGCATTACACAAATTATGTCATGACCTAGTAATTTCCTTGGTTCCTGTACTACACCAGGAACAGGGATTTTATTCAAGCCTGTTTGTGGTACCAGAGCCGGACGGCTCGGTCAGACCGATTCTAAACCTAAAATCTCTGAACCTTTTATTTAAGAAGATTCAAATTCAAGATGGAATCCCTGAGAGCGGTGGTCTCCAGTTTGGAGGAGAAGGAATTTATGGTGTCAGTGGACATCAAGGATGCTTATTTGCATGTTCCAATTTATCCTCCACACCAAGCATACCTGAGGTTTGCAGTTCATGACTGCCACTACCAGTTCCAGATGTTACCGTTTGGGCTCTCCACAGCGCTGAGAATATTCACCAAGGTGATGGCAGAGATGATGGTTCTCCTTCGCAAGAAAGGATTCAACATAATTCCTTACCTAGACGATCTCCTGATAAAAGCGAGATCCAGGGAGAAGTTAGTGCAGAACATTGCACTATCCCTGACGGTTCTTCAACAGCACAGTTGGATTATAAACGTTCCAAAATCACAATTGGAACCGACGATGAGGTTATCATTTCTGGGAATGATACTGGACACCGAGGTGCAGAAAGTATATATACCGGGGGAAAAGGCTCTGGAGATCCAGAGGATTGTCAAACAAATTTTGAAACCAGCACGTGTGTCGATTTCATCGGTGCATCCGCCTGCTGGGGAAGATGGTAGCTGCCTACGAGGCTCTACAGTATAGCCGATTCCATGCCAGGGTGTTCCAGTGGGATCTACTGGACAAGTGGTCCGGATCGCATCTACACATGCACCAGAGGATAAGCCTGTCAACAAAAGCCAGAATTTCGCTCCTGTGGTGGCTGCACAGTTCTCACCTCCTGAAGGGATGCAGGTTCGGGATTCATGCCTGGATCCTATTGACTACGGATGCAAGTATCCGAGGTTGGGGAGCGTTCACGCAAGGGGAAAGCTTCCAAGGTAGACGGTCAAATCAAGAAGCACTTCTTCACATAAACATTCTGGAGTTGAGAGCCGTTTACAACAGCCTTCAACAAGCGGTGCATCTTCTTCAAGGTCGTCCCATACAGATCCAGTCAGACAATGTAACAGCAGTGGGTTACATAAACCGTCAGGGCGGAACGAAAAGCAGAGCGACAATGGCAAAGGTGGCCAAAATACTCCTCTGGGCAGAAAGACATGCAAAAGCTCTGTCAGCAATCTTCATTCCGGGAGTGGACAACTGGGAAGCAGACTTCCTCAGCAGACACGATCTCCATCCAGGAGAATGAGGCCTCCACCAAGAAGTCTTTGCGGAAGTAGCAAGTCATTGGGGCGTTCCTCACGTAGATATGATGGCATCTCATCTCAACACGAAGCTTACGAAATATTGTTCCAGGTCGAGAGACGCACAAGCAATAGCAGTGGATACACTGGTAACCCAGTGGGTGTTCCACTCGGTAAATGTGTTCCCTCCACTTCCACTTCGACCGAAAATTCTCAAGATCATAAGATCAAACGTTCGAGCAATTCTCATTGCCGTGGACTGGCCAAGGAGGGCTTGGTATCCCGATCTTCAGGAGTTACTGGTAGAAGATCCTTGGCCTCTTCCTCTTCAAGAGAACCTGCTTCAGCAAGGGCCATTGGTTTATCAAGACTTACCGTGGCTGCGTTTGATGGCATGGCTGTTGAGCGCCAGATCCTAGCCCAAAAGGGTATTCCCAATGAAGTAATTCCACACTTATTCAGCCCAGGAAAGGCGTAACGTCTAGACATTACCATCATATTTGAAGAAAATGTCTCTTGGTGTGAATCCAAGGATTCTCCTGTGGTGGAGTTTCAATTAGGACGTCTTCTACTATTTCTACAGGCTGGTGTGGATGCAGGTTTAAGATTGGGATCTATCAAGGTCCAGATTTCGGCCGTGTCCATTTTCTTTCAGAGGCAATTGGCTTCACTTCCTGAGGTTCAGACGTTCGGAAAGGGGGTTCTGGTCACCCAACCACCATTTGTGCCTCCTGCGGCGCCATGGGATCTTAACGTGGTGTTGCAGTTCCTTAAATCTGATTGGTTTGAGCCTCTACAGGAGGTGGAATTAAAGTTTCGCACTTGGAAAATGGTCATGCTGTTGGCCTTGGCATCAGGCAGAAGGGTGTCTGAGTTAGCGGCTTTGTCTCACAAGAGACCTTATTTGATCTTTCGTGAAGATAGGGCTGAACTGTGGACGCAAAAAAATGGAACAAACCAACCTGCGCTGGAAAGGGCGCTATAGGAGTAATTCCAATTTTGAGTGTACAGCAGCTGCCTGGATAGGTCAGTTACACCTATATAATGAATACAAACTAAAAAACAACAACAATAAGGCTGCGCTTACAGAGATGAATTGTCTAATTATCAAATACAATTTATTAAGCTAAAAATTGTCGATAAACAATTAAAATTGAGTTTACACTGTGGTATTTAGCCTCTCATCACCATTTAAACAATACATATGCCTGTTCCAGATTTACCATAGGACCCTGGATGTTTAGAACCAATTGAATCCTGGGGCTATTGCATATTCCCTGGGCTGGGGGAATATGTTCCAACGCTGGAGGATTAGCAGTTCCAATATTAAATCATGAATTAGGAAAGTCCTCACCAGTTGTGCGTGTTGAGAACAAAAAGTCCAGTCCTTAGTTGCGGATATGATTCAAAGTTGGCACTTATGTGGGTTCCACGGTGGTCCAAGCAGAGGTGATTAGGTTGTAGTAGAATGATGAGAGGGCTCACAACTGACGCGTTTCACAGCTACTGCTGCTTTATCAAAGGTCTTTTTTTTTTTTCAACTGTGGACGCGTCAGCAATTTCTTCCTAAGGTTGTATCTTCTTTCCATGTGAACCAATCTATTGTGGTTCCAGTGGCTTCTGACACCTCAGCTGTTTCTAAGTCCTTGGATGCCATCAAAGCTCTGAGGACTTATGTCACGAGAACAGCTCGTGTAAGGAAAACAGAAGCATTGTTTATCCTCTATGATCCCCACAAGATTGGGTGTCCTGCTTCTAAGCAGACTATTCCACGCTGGATCAGAAGTACGATTCAGCATGCTCAGTCCACGGCAGGTTTGTGGTTACCGAGTGCCCAGGGGGTCTCGGCTTTACAGATTTGCCAAGCAGCTACTTGATCAGTGGCAAACACGTTTGCTAAGTTTTACAAGTTTGACACCTTGGCTGCTGACAACCTTCTAACGCACCTTTCCGCCCATACTGGGAGCTTTGGAACATCCCCCTGGTACTAAAATGGACCCCAGCATCCTCTAGGACGTAAGAGAAAATAGGATTTTAATATACCTACCAGTAAATCCTTTTCTCGTAGTCTGTAGAGGATGCTGGGCGCCTGCCCTGTGCTCCTTTTTCTTGCATTATGTTAACATGTGTTGAGTTGTTCTTCAGTAGTTGCTGTAAGGTTATTCATGCTCGCTGGCATGTTTTCTGTTGTATGCCATGTTGTGCGGCATGGCTGAACGGTGTGAGCTGGTGTTAATCTCGCCACTCACTTAAATATATCCTTCTCTCGAAGTTGTCCGTCTCCTCGGGCACAGTTCCTATACTGAGGTCTGGAGGAGGGGCAAAGAGGGAGGTGCCAGTTCACACTGTTAAAAAGTCTTAAAGTGCCGAAGGCTCCTACGGACCCGTCTATACCCCATGGTACTAAAATGGACCCCAGCATCCTCTACGGACTACGAGAAAAGGATTTTCCGGTAGGTATATTAAAATCCTGTTTTAACTTAGCAAACCTTTCCTCGTACTCGTGTCTCTAGCCCTTTAATCAATTTAGTAGCCCGCCTTTGAACCCTTTCTAGTTCCCCGATATCTTTTTTATAAAAAAACACAATATGCCAGATACAGACGTACCAATGATTTGTACAGTGGCAGGATTACATCCTCGTCCCTTATCTCAATGCCCCGTTTTATGCATGCGAGCACTTTACTTGCCTTTTTTTGCAGCATTTTGACATGGTGTACTGTAAGCCTATTGTCTATGAGCACCCCCAAATCTTTTTCCACCACAGTTACCCCTATAATTTCCCCATTTAGAGTGTACAATGTTTGTGTGTTTTTTGTCCCAAAATGCATAATTTTGCATTTTTCTATATTGAACCTCATTCCCCATTTAGACGCCCAGGCTTCTAGTTTAAATAAGTCATTTTGTAGAGACTCCACATCGCTATCTGAATTAATTACCTTACACAGCTTAGTATCATCCACAAAGATTGACACTGTGCTTTCCAGGACTATTCCTAGATTGTTGATAAATATATTGAACAGTAGCGGGCCAAGTACGGACCCTTGTGGTATTCCGCTGACTACTGGTGCCCAGCTGGAGAACATCCCGTTGACCACTACTCGTTGTACTCTGTTATCCAGCCAATTACCTATCCATGTACAAATAGTATATCCCAGACCAAGTTCCCTTAATTTGATGATAAGTCTCCTGTGAGGCACTGTTTCGAAGGCTTTTGCAAAATCTAAATACACCACATCTACTGCTTTTCCCTGATCAAGATTCTTGCTCCCTTCCTCGTAGAAGCTAATTAAGTTAATTTGACATGATCTGTCCCTTACAAACCCATGCTGACATTTGCTAATAATCTTATTAACCTGCAGATAATCCTCTATGCTATCCCTCAAGATACCTTCCAATATTTTGCCCACTGTAGAGGTTAAGATAACTGGTCTATAGTTACCAGGATTATTTTTAGTTCCCTCTTTAAATAAAGGCACTACCTCTGCTATGCGCCAATCCTTAGGTACCTTGCCTGATCTAATTGAACTGTGGAAAATCAAGTATAGGGGTTTTGCTAGCTAAACTCCATAATAACCTTCGGATAAAAACCATCTGGGCCTGGTGATTTATTAATCTTTATTTTGCTTAGTCTCTCCAGGACAACAAGTATCCAGCCAAGAGTCATTACCTTCACTATATTTATGCACTACTTTCTCCGACTGATCCTCCCTGGTGAATACTGAGGAAAACAATTGTTCAGTATTTCCGCTTTTATTTTATCATCATTTATCAAACCTCCCAATTCATCTTTTAATGGACCCAAGTTCTCCTTCTTTAACCTTTTACTGTTTATGTATTTATATAACTTTTTAGGATTGCTTTTACTCTCTATAGCGATTTGCTTTTCGTCTACAATTTTTTCTGCGATCTTTACTTTTTTGCATTTTTATTGCATTCCTTGTGATGCTGGAATGATTCTTCCCCTCCATTAGATTTAAATGTTTTGAATGCACGCCTCTTTTTAACCATTGCTTCTTTGACCTCCTTATTAAGCCATATTGGTTTGTTTTTAGTACTCCTGCATTTACTGCTCATGGGAATGAATTTGTGAATATTGCTATCAAGCAACCCTTTCAAAGCATCCCACACTTCCGTTGTGTCTTTACCATGAAACAAAACTTCCCAATCAATCTCGTTTAGTGCCTGTCTCAGCATATTGAAATTAGTTTTTCTAACATTAAATGTTTTAGTTGTTCCCTTTATAGCTATGTTTCTTGAAACTGATGTCGAATGTGATCATATAGTGGTCACTGTTTCCCAAGGTCTCCCCAAATTTAGTGTTTGATATAATGTCCACATTATTGGTAATAACTAGGTCTAGAATAGTTTTACCTCTAGTTGGGTCCTCGACTAATTGAGTTAAGTATTGATCCTTTAATGTATTTAAGAACCTGCTGCTCCTAGTTTTTACACATGAAACGTTGCTTCAATTTATATCAGGATAGTTAAAATCCCCTAACACTATGATGTCCCCCATTCCCGCAGCTTTTTAATTTGGTGTAAGAGTTGTTCCTCGTCATGTACACTAATATCCGGTTACTTGTAGCACGTGCCAATGACTAGTTTCTTCGCCTCTATGCCCGCACTTGTGATCTCACCCCATAGCGACTCCACGTTATCTCCAGCCTCCCCAAAAATACGCTCTATTAAGTTTGGTTTTAGAGATGGTGTAACAAAGAGACATACCCCTCCTCACCTTTTGGTAGCCCTATCCCTCCTGAAAAGAGATTATCCCTCCAAATTTGCAACCCAGTCGTGAGAGTCGTTCCACCATGTTTCCGTAATACCTATAATATCATACTGAGACTTTGATACAAGCCATTCCAATTCCCCCATTTTACCCGATAGGCTTCTTGCGTTCACAAGAATACATCTTAGCTTAGCCTCTCCATTGCCCGTTTGTTTTAGTTGTATCTTATCTATATTTACAAGTGTCTTTCTAGACTTACCCTTACTGACTGTTATTCTACTTCCTCCCTTTCCTCCCCCATCATGCTTAATACAGCCTTCCTCACTACTATCTCTATCTGATCTATAAGACTTTCTAATCCCCCCTCCCTGATGTTATTATCCTCCCTTATGCTATACATATTATTTTCTATATATCGTATTGCTGAGCCATATTTGTTATTAGGTAATAAATTGGGAATATCTTGGGCAATACCTGTGTCAGTATTTCCGGTGTCAATACCCATGCAAATACCCTTGCCATCTGACCTTATGCTCCCTACTTCTCCACCCCCAAATTGTTCACTACCCCCATCCTTACTGCTCTCCCTAATTAACCCGCAGCTTCTAACTAAACCCTCCCCCCAGGCTACTAGTTTAAAAGCTCCTCCAACCTTCTAACCATCCAGCACCGCTGCCCCCTCCTCATTCATGTGCAATCCATAGCGACAAAGATGGCGCCTGACTGAGAAGTCCACCCAGTGTTCCAGGAACACAAACCCTTCCTTCCTACACCAGTCTCTAAGACACACATTTACCTCTCTAATCACCCTCTGCCTCCCTGGGCTAGCGCGTGGCACTGGTAATATTTTGGAGATTACCCTAGATGTCCTTGCCTTAAGTTTCTTGCCTAAGTCCCTATAGTCTTTCTTAAGGACATCCCACCTACCACTAACTTTGTCATTGGTGCCAACATGCACCAAGACCGCCGGGTCTTTACCAGACCATTCCAACAATCTATCTACCCTGTCTGCGATGTGCCGTACCCAAGCACCCGGAAGACAACAGACTGTATAACGGTCCTAGTAGTAGATTGCCCTGTTTTCCTGATAATAGAATCCCCTACCACCACAATCTGACTAGGTACCTCACTATCTTTTTTCCCATCTGCATCGGAGGGACCGCTCCTCTGGTTGCTAGAGGAAACATTCTCCTCCGGTTCCATCATTTCCTCACGGCCATCCTCAGAATCTCCGTCCAATCGGGCAAATTTATTGTGGTTTGGCAGATCGGAGATGTCCTGTCTTCCCCTCCCCCTCTTCTTCCTTCTAACTGTGACCCAGCTGTCTACCTGATCTTCCTCATCTACCAGTGATCCCCCCTGCAACTCCCCCACTGTTCTACCTAAACTTTGCTCGAGATTGTGAATGCTCCTTAGTCGCATAACAGTCTGCTCTAGATCAGTTACCTAGGCTTCCAGGGTGGCCGTACGCTCATATCTCGCACAGATGTACCCACACTCGGACTGTTGTGCCAGGTGTGCATACATCATGCACGACATGCATTAAATGAGATTACCAATTAGTGGTAACACCCAGTTACCTTCAGAAAATCAAAAAGAGGGGGACAATCACTACATAAGGAATATATAAGGAACAATAACTAAAATAAAGGAATAAGGGACAATAAATAAAAATATAAATAAATGGATAGGATAAGGATAAATTTAGTACAAAGACAGGGACTCAACAATAAAATGCAGTAATGGACAAAGGAAGACAATCGGTTATACAACACAGTGAGAAAAGCTAATAGGGAAAGTTAATACCTATCTGCTCCCTGCTCCGCTGATCTGTGCACAGAAGTTTTTCTCTCTGGCTGCAGGCTCCCTTCCCCACCGGCTGCTGGCTCCCTCTGGCCGCTGCTTCCTCCTGGCCACTGTCTCTCCCCGGCCGCTGGCTTCCCCCTCGCTTCTTCCTCGTGTGCGCACCCAATGTCACTTCCGGTTCCAGTCGCTCAATGCTCTCAATAATAGGTTTCTCCTACATACTTGAAATGTATTTGTAGTTGATTATGTGCTCATACTGATTATTATACTAATGTATAACCTGTGATTGCTGAATTTACTATAATTCTGTCAGTTTTTCTGTCTATTCCGATCTTCAATTCTTGTACAAAGCAGGGTAGGGTTGGATTCTATGTCACTTTAACAAAATTTAAAGTGATTACAGTCACAATTTGTGTAGTACACTGTGCAAGTGTGTGATTATTTATCATGTCTAAGAGCGGCAGGGGTGAGGAAAATACACTCACAGCAGCACCAATACTCATATCATGTTTGTCAAAGCTGGGTTAACCTCTCAGGATCTGGTTCAGAAAAATTGTTTTAGCTTTCAACAAAGTCTCTTGAAAAATCCAAGGAGGACACAGGTGCAAGTTGAAACACCATGGGCTACCTTTGTACAGACATTATCCAGTATAGCTGAGTTGATAATTCCAACTTCTGTACCAGGGATAGGTTACACTATTAACCCTTACATGCAGCATTCCACTTGGGGTTTATCACATCCAGCAGGGGAAGCAGCAGCCTCTCAACAAAAACAGGATGAAAGGACAGTGGTAAGTAAATCACATAGACATGAAACAACATCTTCACAGTCTACACATGCTTCAGATGAGGATTCGTTGGAGAAAGAAGATTCATTACACTCCGGTTCTGCATACGAAGATGAGGAAGGAGATCTCAGCTCAGTGGACATATCTGAGTTAATTAATGCGATGAAAGCCATTCTATCCTTAGAAGAATCAGCAGAGCCTGTGTTAAAATCCAAGTCACCTGTGTTTAAATGTCCCAAAACAGTCAGGACTGAGTTTCCTGGGTCAGAACAGCTGAAGGAAATTATGGAAGAGGCGTGGGCTACTCCCAGTAAGAAAGTTAGAATTCCAAGGAAATGGAATTCCAATTATCCTCTTACGGCTAAGGACTGTTTAAACAGGGAGGTGGCCCCCAAAGTAGATACGCTTGTCATTCGTTTACTGGGAATATCTACATTACCTCTGTCTTCTACATCATTAAATTACGTCATGGATAGGAGAGTTGATGGTTTTCTAAAAAAAAAACATTTTTTCCCTGTCTGGGACAAACATAAGACCAGTCATGGCTTCAGCCTGAATGTGTAAAGCAGTGGCTGCCTGGACTGATGCATTGGAAGGGGATCTTTCAATTGCATCTAGAGAGCAAAACTCTCACGTAGCACATATCAAGCAGGCTACAATGTTTTTTGGAAGAAGCTGCCTTGAATATGGGTACTATTGCCTCTCAGGCATCAGCTTCAGCAGTAGCCGCTCACAGAGCAGTTTGGCTACGTACATGGAAAGTTGATTCAGAATCCAAAAAGGTTTTGGAGTCTTTACCTTTTACTGGAGATATTCTTTTTGGTAAAGAATGAATCAGTATCTTAGAGTCAGAAGCAGACTCCAAAAATGTGAAGTTTCCTTCCACATACAAATTCAAGCCTAAAGTTCCAGCTTTTCAGCCCTTTCTGTCTCAAGGGAAAACAAAAGGAAAAGGAGATGGAAACAGTCCCAATACAACAAGTCTGGTGTAAAAGCCGAATAATAATAATTATAATAATAATAGAGAGTTCTCCGTTGTGATGATATTCAGCATATAGAATTTATTATCAAAGAGGGAACCGCTTCCAATATTCTGTGCAGAGGAGCCTGGACCAAGACAGAATTCATCAATGAGCCTGTGTCTTTAGAACACTGACTTTACATTATTTATACCATAACACTATACAATTATTCAGAGCTTATTTACAAACAAGGCGTACATATAGATTGAATCATGAAGATACATTGGTTGATGAACAATAAGGGGAAATACCAAATATGGTCAGATTAGCTCATTAAAGAGAGTGGTTTTATCCATAAGATGGCAGACTTGTCTATAAATCTTGAATCTTCTATACATAACAATTAGGTTCTCTAATAGGCTTCGTTGTCATAAAGGACATTCTTGTTCATAATAACGTGTTGTTGTCCAAAGTGAAGGTCCATCAGATATTCCATGATATGTCCTTGTTCTGCCACAAAGTCTCATACAATATCATTGAGCACTCGTTATCTACACACAGGCCTTGCTACTAGCCACGTAAACACCTAATCAAATGATGCTCAAAGGTTGAGGGAGACTATTACTCTGTGCATATTAACTCTATACTAAAAGAAGACACTGTTTAAGGGAACATTAGAATATCAAGAATCATAGGTACAATTAATGAGACAATACAGGATATTTGATATAACTTCAACATTCCACCGTTTTGTTTAATCTCCAAACAACTATCATATAATAAATCAAATACTCACCATGTGTAAATGATTTGTCTGGTGATGAGTGGAGTAGTGTGAGATGTGAGATAGAATAAGGAAAACCCGTTCTCTGGATGCAATTGCTGGCACTAGTCCACTGAGTATCGATGCAAAAAGCCTCAACCCTCCAAAAAACTTGTGTAGATAAGAGAAATGGAAGAGATAGCGACAGAACATGTTGTGTCTTTACCCTGGCTATAGGTTGAGGTTCTTCTTGCTATGTGTGTGTATGAAGCAAAAGCATGTACGCACCTATTAAGTGTATATTTCTGTTAGTGTGATAATGTGTGGGCTACCGCAGTGTAGGTAACCGGGGTCATCACCATAAGATTAGTTTTTGGCTTTCTTTGGGGTGTTAGTATTTTGCCACACTGTCGACCAAGGGCCGGCAGACATTTGATGCTTACATAGATTATGAGAATTATAAGAATTATCATCATGACATAATGTAACACTTGATATAGCCACTTAGAAATACTAGCTCCCATCCATCCAAAAAGATCCCAATCAGCCGATTGGTTCATGTGTCCCTGTAAATCTTGTAGTGATTTAACCTTCTGTTCAATTGGATTGTAATTATCTGAGATATTAAAACAACACATTCCTTAAATTGTTACCAACCGCTACCTTCTCTGAGCAGCAACTAATGGATGGCTACTGGATATTGAATCACACCTTCTCTAATGTCTCTCAGTTCTTCATTAATGAGTCCTATAGAGGTGCTTGTAGCCTTTATATTTTAAGCTAGTCCATAAAAGTAAAACTTCCTAGGTCTATCACAAGTCTATATAGTAAGCCAAAATGCATATCAGTAAGGGAATTTTTTATAGTAAATTAATTGTAAATCATAGTATTTTAGCTCTATAACCACGAGATATAAATAGATACTTTCGGTAAGCGTGTCTCAATTGATAAGTGATATATTTCTTCTTCTGCTCAAGTACATATTCATCAGTATCTTATCAAAACATCATTTTGTACATATTCCTAGTGTCATTATATCTTCATATGCCATGGTCAGTGTGGGGAACATACTATATGTTTATGTTATTTTCCTTAAGCCATTATGGCTCATGGTGTAGGGAAAGGTAAGAAAGAAGATTGTCTCTGTGTTGGCGCACTAAGATAGAGAGAAAATCATTAATTTGTATAAAATATAACTTTTAATGTTAATCATCCCCAATCGTAGTATATCAACTATCTCAGGTAATACCACCTATACAATTCTAGGTCCAACACATTACTGTGGGATAGATCATAATATTGAGCAAGTTATTCGGATCCCATAATATGTCCTAAATCCCTTACAGTATGTCTGTAATCATTGTTATATAACCTCTAGTCGTATTAATGTACTGTAAGTCGAAACCCCTTGAGTAATGGTCCCACAATCCCACACTTACTATATGAATTGACACAAGTAGTACCACCTATGCAGTTCTATGTGCAATAGAATATTATGGGATGTGTCACAATATTACATTTACTGTTATATCTCCTCCCTTAGAATTGGATTATAATATATCATTAGTCCCTTGTGGTATACCTGTGGTCAGTGTTTTATATATACCAAGGGGTGACAGTCACATTCATGTATGGTGTTTTACAGTATTGAGTGATTAATCCAGCCAAGGAGTTATCTATAGTCTCCTAATATAGGGGTATATTACCATTTCTCATTATGGGGTTCTCAACCTAATTGGTTGTCTGAACTGTTTAAATAAACAACTCATTAGTCATTCTTAATGTATCATTTCATTTGTGGATGACTCAAATCGTGAGATAGTTTAAATATAAATGAAGTAGTAGAAGCACATATCATGTAAAAGCCTGTTATTGAAAGGTGGATTGAAAAGAACCTCACTCTAGAAGATTTCTTTATACATTGTTGCTTATCCAATTGCTACATACTCTGACATTGATTGTAGCTGATACGGCTTAAATCCTTCCCTTCACAGAGGGAGAGCAGGCTGCGGTGTAACACATTTGTTACAGTGTTGCTATGCAGTTCTCCTGTTGGCAGTACTGTAATGATGGGGTATATGTAATTGCGGTCGAATTGCCGCAAATGTCGAAAAACGGGGCATTTTAAATTTGACATTGCAATACAGTACTTTTCGATAAAAAAACGGACGTTTCAGCACCCGCCCTTCCCTTTCCGGGGATGCGGAAACCGATGCCCACCGTGTGCTTGTTACCATAATGGCTGAAATCTGATTAATGGCGTGCTAGTGCCATTCCACTGGGAGTCACCATGCTGTAGGCACTTCACAGCATATTGAGCAGCACCGTGCATATAGTCTCGCTATCACATGCTATCGGTTAATCATCTGTCCTCCTCTCAGCATCTGGAAAAAGAAAAGTAATACTACGCAATCTAGGGAGACCATGACCCAGCCGGGAATGAGATCATTCCTACAACCCACTCCCGTAACGCTTTCTGAAGATCTCTCTCCCTCAAGCCCCTCTTCCTGTCATTCCGCCTCTCCTGCCTCCCCTTTAGCGATGGAGCAACCCGCCCCCCACGCTCACAGTGATAATGCTCTTCAAGACATCTTGAAGTTTATGAAAACGCTTCCAACTAAGCAGGACCTCCAAGACACCATGCGTAGAAAGTTGGCATCTATCAAACATGATATCTAGCAGCTCTCGGATAGGGTAACAGCACTGGAGGACCATAGTGACTCCGCTGATGTCTTTATGGGGTCCCTAACGGATGTTATCAAAAGCTCAATCAGATGAAATCCGGTCGCTGTGGACCCGTGTGTTGGATTTGGACAATAGAGGTAGGAGAAACAATGTCCGGGTGAGAGGTATTCCCGAAGATGTCCCCCAGACAGGCCTAGTAGATGCCCTGACGAAATATTCAACGCAGTTCTGGGTAAGGACCCGGCTAACGCCATAATCTTTGACAGAGCTCACCGTGCCCTCAAACCAAGAGGGCTCTCCTCCGACCGACCTCGGGACGTCATATGTTGATTGCTCATTATTTCCTCTTTCTGAGAGTAGTAATGCAGAGTGCGCCGCCTGGATGGCCTGGACTTTAATGGCAACCCAATTTCCATCTTCCAGGACCTCTCCTGGCATACGCTTCAACAAAGAGAGACCCTCCATCCCCTTACGGAGGAACTCCGTAAACGACAACTGAAATACCGATGGGGTTTCCCTTTCAGTCTACAGGTCTCCGCTTCGGGAAAGTTACACACCCTACATACTCCCTCCAACCTCCCCACTTTCTGCTCCGGTCTCGGTCTCCCACCCCCGAAGATTCCGGATTGGGACTTCATCCTCCCGGATCTGCACCCGCCTCAACCTGCGGGGACTGGAGCGTCATGGCAAGTTGTACGTAGCTCTCAGAAGAAAGCTTCCAAAACCCTCCCCGTGTGCCAGGACTCCTCCGCTACCTGACGACATTGTTACTGCCCTGCAAACTGGATCTTCTTGTTTTCTGCAGGAGGGTTGAATGTTCTGGCTGTGGCATGCCGGGTGAGACACATCCTATGTGGCCTTGTGCCACTTCTGCCCCGTTTCACTGTGTTCTCCCCGGCTTCACCTTCAAACCTGGAGCTTAGTATTGAGACTATACTAGTAGACAGTTAGTTGTTACTGCCGGTTAATACTAATGTTTTGCTTTTGTTTTTTCGTTCTTTTTCTTAAAATGTTCATAGTAGATATAGTGCCTTAGGGGGTGACTCCCTTGCCCCGGTCCCGCACACGGCCGTTGTGCCCTATGGGGTTGCTGGTATACATACTTACCAGCTCTCCCATTGCGGGTGTTTCTTTGTTCCTGATGTTCCTATTCTCTGTGACCTGCTCTTTTTCCTTTCTTTCTCTTCTGTATTGTCTCTCACTTTCTTTAGAGACCTGTCCGAGTCTCCTGCTATCCTGTACTGTGATACGATTTGATGTCTTCCCCGGGTACACTTAAATTTGCCTCTATCAACGCCAAAGGTCTTAACATCCCTGAGAAGAGGTCCCATTTATTTCGGACACTGCGGTCGGACGGAATAGATGTGGCTCTGATACAGGAGACACACTTTAAGATCTCTGCCCGCAGGCCCTCTTTAGTAAATCATAGATTCCCCCTCGTTTACTACTCCAACAACCCCCAAAGTAAATCCAAGGGGGTCGCTATACTTTTTTCTAAAGCCCTACAAGTGACTGATGTCTCAGTCCATAAATTAGTTCCTGGGAGATTGGTGGTGGTCCAATGCAATATATTTTCTCAGGCGTACACTCTATGCTCCAAATCAGGGCCAACTGTCCTTTTTCCGTTCCCAACTTCCCCGGCTTGAAGCCCTCATGACAGGTATTGTTGTTTTGGGAGGCGACTTAAACTGATCCATGGACCCCTCCATTGACACCTCCCCGCCAGCCCCTAAATTCTCTGAACGAAAACATAGACAGGTTAGGAAGGTCTTCCACGAATTTCAACTTGCTGACTCTTGGAGGGTCACACACACACCGCTGACAGTGACTTCTCATTCTTCTCGCACCCACATCAGGTTCACTCACGTCTAGACTACTTGTTTCTGAGCCATAGACACCTACCCTTATTAGTGGACGCCTCCATTGGCTCCATTACTTGGTCAGACCATGCCCCGGTATTCTTGTCTCTCTCAGTCCTGTCCCGATCCCCCGGCCCTTGGACCTGGCGCCTTAATGAATCCCTCCTATATGATGAGTATTGCAAATCTGAACTAGATAAGGCGTTATCTGATTATTTTGCCATTAACGATACAGGGGAATTATCCAAAATTACGGTCTGGGAGGCCCACAAATGTGTTATACAGGTTAAATTGATCCAATTAGGCTCTTTTGTGAAGAATAATAGACTGGCCTTAACCACCGCATTGTTGCATAAAATCCATTCTTTGGAGGCCCTCCACAAATCCTCCCTGTCTCCCTCCGATTGGTGGATCTGTCCGAAGCCCGTACATACCTCCGGAAAATCCTCAATAACAAAACCCAGGCCTCTCTGCGTAAATGTAACAGCAAATACTATAAGTGGGGAAATAAACCGGAATGCTTGTTAGCACAGGCACTTAGATCCCAGAGAATGGCCTCTTTTATCCCCTCTATGAAAAATAGCGCGGGCTCCGTATGCATTAAGACACCGGGGAGGTTAAACAATGGGTGGTCTTGGAAGGGGTGTGGTTCATCAAATCGACAGTATCTAGGTCGACAATGTTTAGGTCAACCACTCTAGATCGACATGGAAGGAAGGTCGACAGGGTTTCTAGGTCGACAGGTCTAAAGATCGACATGAGGATTTTTTTGGGGGTGTCATTTTCTTTGTAGAGTGACTGGGATCCCAAATTAGTGCACCACGTCGCCTCACATGGCTCGCTTCTCTCGCCATGCTTCAGGCATGGTGCCTTCACTCTGCTACCACTTCGCTCTGCACAGATTACCGTTCCAATCGTAGTCCACGTGGATCGTTAAGTATGAAAAAATTCAAAAAAAGAAAAAAAATGTGAAAAACTCATGTCGACCTTTAGACCTGTCGACCTAGCTAATGTCGACCTAGAAACCCCATTGACCTTCCATCCATGTCGACCTAGTGACTGTCGACCTATAGTGGTCGACCTAAACATTGTCGACCTAGATACTGTCGATCTTCAGACCAGATCCCCTTGGAAGGCCTATATGTTCATCTATACCCTGAAATTTTCCCTTGTCTCCCGACCTTACCCAAACTTCCGCAACCCCACCCGACTATTTCTCCTACGCTCTCCTTTTGGAGAGGGATAAGACGACGACCGTCCCTCTCCTCGGTCTTTGGCCCCCTAACTTCCTTTTTGAGTAACCCTGGCTTTCCCACCTGGCCTCTCCCTTGTCTATTACCAAAACTGGGCGCTGGAGGCACTTTTCAGAGTAGATCAGCTAGATCAACCATCCGGGGTTAAGCAATTTTCAGATATTCGAGCAAAATGGGAGATCCCGCAGGCTGATTTCTGGAAGTTCTTACAGGTTCGACACTTCCTATCTACGGATAATATATACCGGCAAGCATCCTGGGAGCTGACTCCATTTGAAAGGATGTGTGTTGCGCCCTAGAACCCCGTACACACGGTGTCCACCTTGTCTAGACTCCTGTATGCGTCTGACTCCTTGGCCCCTCCTCCTTTCACCCAGAAATGGGAAAGAGATCTGAACATCTCACTCTCAGACAGCGAATGGGACTCTATTTTTCTTAAAGCCCATGGGAGTTCCATATGCATACAGGTCAGAGAAACGCATAAGATTCTGATGAGATGGTACAGACACCCTATCCTCCTACACGCCATTTCTCCATCTATCTCACCTGCCTGTTGGAGGTGTCATAAAGATTTAGGCTCTTTGTTACACATTTGGTGGACCTGTCCCCTTATTAAAACTTTTTGGGGTGATGTAATTTCCATTTCCAGTGTTATCCTTCATGCTCCTGTCCCATCTGACCCGGCCATTTGGTTGTTGATCCATTCCACTACCCCACTCTCTATCTATAAGACATCACTATTACGACACCTTGGCAATGCCGCCCGGGCAGTAATTCCCACTCTGTGGAGGTCCTCCAATCCTCCTACGTGGCATACCTGGTTCTCCAGACTGGATTATTATATGAATATGGAAGATATATTACTGAGTGCTGGGGATAGACGGTCTGAGTTTATTGCTATATGGCTGCCTTGGATAGAATAGAAGACCTCTGAGTCGTACAAGACCCATAATTCTTCTGCGAAATGAGATGAGAATCTATTTGTCATTTGTCTCGGGTTTGCATATTTGAATATATCTGTTCTTTTCACACATCCTTTCCTTCTCTTCTTTGCATTCTCGGCTTGGTCACCTTTTTCTCTGTTATTTTCTTTTTTCCATCCTGTGTCTATTTTCTTCTAATGGCTCCTGTCTCAAAAAATGTTAGTGCAGACTTTGTATATACTGAACACGCTGCTACTACCTCATTTATACTACTGTACGCCACTATATTAAGCCGTTTTCTAAGTGTCAGTTAATGTGTTCTTACGTGTTTATATAGCACATGTCTGTATTATATTCAATAAAAACAGATTATACGAAAAAAAATGGGGTTGGCCGAGATTGGGAATCTCACTCAGTGCGTGTCGTGCATGATGTATGCGCACCTGACACAACAGTCCAAGTGTGGGTACATCTGCGAGATGTGACCGTACGGCCACCCTGGTAGCCCAGGTAACTGATCTAGAGCGGACCGTTATGCGACTGAGGAGCATTCACAATCTCGAGCAAAGGTTAGATAGAATGGTGGAGGAGTTGCAGGGGGATCACTGGTAGATGAGGAAGATCAGGTAGACAGCTGGGTCATGGTTAGAAGGAAGAAGAGGGGGAGGAGAAGACAGGACATCTCCAATCTGCCAAACCCCAATAAATTCACCTGATTGGATGAAGATTCTGAGGATGGCAGTGAGAAAATGATGGAACCGGAGGAGACAGTTTCCTCTAGCAACCAGAGGAGCGGTCCCTACGATGCAGATGGGAAAAAGATAGTGAAGTACCTAGTCAGATTGTGGTGGTAGGGGATTCTATTATCAGGAAGACAGGGCAACCTACTACCGTGACTGTGATCGCCGTAATCTGTTGTCTTCCGGGTACTCGGGTACGACACATCATGGACAGGGTAGATAGATTGTTGGGAAGGGCTGGTAAAGACCCGTCAGACTTGGTGCATGTTGGCACCAATGACAAAGTTAGTGGTAGGTGGGTTGTCCTTAAGAAAGACTATAGGGACTTAGGCAAGAAACTTAAGGCAAGGACATCTAGGGTAATATTCTCTGAAATATTACCAGTACCACGCGCTAGCCCAGGGAGGCAGAGGGAGATTAGGGAGGTAAATGTGTGGCTTAGAGACTGGTGTAGGAAGGAGGGGTTTGTGTTCCTGGAACCCTGGGCGTTCTTCTCAGTCAGGTGCCATCTTTGTTGCGATGGATAGCAACTGAATGAGGGGGGGCTGTGGTGCTGCATGGTCAGAAGGTTGGAGCTTTTAGACTAGGAGCCTGGGGGGAGATTTTAGTTAGAATCTGTGGGTTAATTAGGCAGAGCAGTAAGGATGGGGGTAGTGAACAATTTGGGAGTGGAGAAGGGGGGAGCGTAAGATCAGATGGCAAGGGTATTTGCATGGGTATTGACACCAGAAATACTGACACAGGTATTGCCCAAGATATTCCCAATGTATTACCTAATGACAAATATGGCTCAGCAATACGGTATATAGAAAGTAATGTGCTTAGCATAAGGGAGGATACTAACATCAGGGAGGGGGGTTTAGAAAGTCTTATAGGTCAGATAGAGATAGTAGAGAGGAAAGCTGTATTAAGCATGATGGGGTGGAAAGGGAGGGAGGAGAATAACAGACAGTAAGGGTGAGTCTAGAAAGACACTTGTAAATATAGATAAGATACAACTAAAACAAACGGGCAATGGAGCAATGGAGAGGCTAAGCTAAGATGTATGCTTGTGAACGCAAGAAGCCTATCGGGTAAAAATAAGAATTTACTTACCGATAATTCTATTTCTCGTAGTCCGTAGTGGATGCTGGGACTTCCTTAAGGACCATGGGGATTAGCGGCTCCGCAGGAGACTGGGCACATCTAAAGAAAGCTTTAGGACTAGCTGGTGTGCACTGGCTCCTCCCCCTATGACCCTCCTCCAAGCCTCAGTTAGGATACTGTGCCCGGACGAGCGTACACAATAAGGAAGGATTTTGAATCCCGGGTAAGACTCATACCAGCCACACCAATCACACCGTACAACTTGTGATCTGAACCCAGTTAACAGTATGATAAACTTAGGAGCCTCTAAAAAGATGGCTCACAACTATAAACAACCCGATTTTTTTGTAACAATAACTATATACAAGTATTGCAGACCATCCGCACATGGGACGGGCGACCAGCATCCACTACGGACTACGAGAAATAGAATTATCGGTAAGTAAATTCTTATTTACTCTAACGTCCTAGTGGATGCTGGGACTTCCTTAAGGACCATGGGGATTATACCAAAGCTCCCAAACGGGCGGGAGAGTGCGGATGACTCTGCAGCACCGAATGAGAGAACTCCAGGTCCTCCTCAGCCAGGGTATCGAATTTGTAAAATTTAGCAAACGTGTTTGCCCCTGACCAAGTAGCTGCTCGGCAAAGTTGTAAAGCCGAGACCCCTCGGGCAGCCGCCCAAGATGAGCCCTCTTTCCTTGTGGAATGGGCTTTAACAGATTTTGGCTGTGGCAGGCCTGCCACAGAATGCGCAAGCTGATTTGTACTACAAATCCAGCGAGCAATCGTCTGCTTAGACGCAGGAGCACCCAACTTGTTGGGTGCATACAGGATAAACAGCGAGTCAGATTTTCTGACTCCAGCCGTCCTGGAAACATATATTTTCAGGGCCCTGACTACGTCCAGTAACTTGGAGTCCTCCAAGTCCCTAGTAGCCGCAGGTACCACAATAGGTTGGTTCATGTGAAAACCTGAAACCACCTTAGGGAGAAATTGAGGACGAGTCCTCAATTCTGCCCTGTCTGAATGAAAAATTAGGTAAGGGCTTTTATATGATAAAGCCACCCATTCTGAGACACGCCTGGCTGAAGCCAGGGCTAACAGCATTACCACTTTCCATGTGAGATATCTCAAGTCCACAGTGGTGAGTGATTCAACCAATGTGATTTTAGGAACCCTAAAACTACATTGAGATCCCAAGGTGCCACTGGTGGCACAAAAGGAGGCTGTATATGCAGTACCCCATTGACAAACGTCTGAACTTCAAGCACTGAAGCCAGTTCTTTCTGGAAGAAGATCGACAGGGCCGAAATTTGAACCTTAATGGATCCTAATTTTAGGCCCATAGACAGTCCTGCTTGCAGGAAATGTAAGAAACGACCCAGTTGAAATTCCTATGAGGGGGCCTTCTTGGCCTCACACCACGCAACATATTTTCGCCAAATGCGGTGATAATGTTTCGCGGTTAGATCCTTCCTGGCTTTGATCAGGGTAGGGATGACTTCATCTGGAATGCCTTTTTCCATCAGGATCCGGCGATCAACCGCCATGCCGTCAAACGCAGCCGCGGTAAGTCTTGGAACAGACAAGGTCCCTGCTGGAGCAGGTCCTTTCTTATAGGTAGAGGCCACGGATCCTCCGTGAGCATCTCTTGCCGTTCCGGGTACCAAGTTCTTCTTGGCCAATCCGGAGCCACGAGTATAGTTCTTACTCCTCACTTTCTTTGCCTCTCATACCAAAAGTACTGAGAATCATGAGGAGGGAACCCCTACACCGACTGGTACACCCACGGTGTTACCAGAGCGTCCACCGCTATTGCCTGAGGGTCCCATGACCTTGCGCAATATCTGTCCAGTTTCTTGTTGAGACGGGACGCCATCATGTCCATCTTTGGTTTTTCCCAACGGTTTACAATCAGTTGGAAGACTTCTGGGTGAAGTCCCCACTCCCCCGGGTGGAGGTCGTGTCTGCTGAGGAAGTCTGCTTCCCAGTTGTCCACTCCCGGTATGAACACTGCTGACAGTGCTATTACATGATTTTCCGCCCAGCGGAGAATCCTTGCAGCTTCTGCCATTGCCCTCCTGCTTCTTGTGCCGCCCTGTCTGTTTACGTGGGCGACAGCCTTGATGTTGTCCGACTGGATCAATACCTGTTGACCCTGAAGCAGAGGCTTTGCTTGACTTAGAGCATTATAAATGGCCCTTAGTTCCAGGATATTTATATGAAGTGATGTCTCCAGGCTTGACCATAAGCCCTGGATATTCCTTCCCTGTGTGACTGCTCCCCAGCCTCGCAGGCTGGCATCCGTGGTCACCAGGACCCAGTCCTGAATGCCGAATCTGCGGCCCTCTAGAAGATGAGCACTCTGCAACCACCACAGGAGGGACACCCTTGTCCTTAGTGACAGGGTTATCCGCTGATGCATCTGAAGATGCGACCCGGACCATTTGTCCAGTAGGTTCCACTGGAAAGTTCTTGCGTGGAATCTGCCGAATGGGATTGCTTCGTAGGAAGCCACCATTTTTACCCAGAACCCTTGTGCATTGATGCACTGAGACTTGGTTCGGTTTTAGGAGGTACCTGACTAGCTCGGATAACTCCCTGGCTTTCTCCTCCCGGAGAAACACCGTCTTTCTGGACTGTGTCCAGGATCATCCCTAGGAACAGAAGACAAGTCGTCGGAACCAGCTGCAATTTTGGAATATTGAGAATCCAATCGTGCTGCCGCAACACTACCTGAGATAGTGCTACCCCGACCTCCAACTGTTCCCTGGATCTTGCCCTTATCAGGGAATCGTCCAAGTAAAGGACAACTAAAATTTTCTTCCTTCGAAGGAATATCATTATTTCGGTCATTACTTCAGTAAAGACCCGGGGTGCCGTGGACCATCCCTACGGCAGCGTCTGAACTGATAGTGACAGTTCTGTACCATAACCTGAGATACCCTTGGTGAGAAGGGTAAATTTTGACATGAAGGTAAGCATCCTTGATGTCCCGAGACATCATGTAGTCCCCTTCTTCCAGGTTCGCATTCACTGTTCTGAGTGACTCAATCTTGAATTTGAACCTCTGTATGTAAGTGTTCAAAGATTTTAGAATCGGTCTCACAAGCCGTCTGGCTTCGGTACCACAATAGTGTGGAATAATACCCCGTTCCTTGTTGCAGGAGGGGTACCTTGATTTTTACCTGCTGGGAATACAGCTTGTGAATGGCTTCCAAAACTGCCTCCCTGTCAGCGGGAGACGTTGGTAAAACAGACTTTTGGAAACGGCGAGGAGAATACGTCTCGAATTCCAATTTGTATCCCTGAAATATTACCTGAAGGATCCAGGGGTCTACTTGCGAGTGAGCCCACTGCGCACTGAAATTCATTGAGAACGGGCCCCCACCGTGCCTGAGCTTGTAAAGCCCTAGCGTTTGAGAGCTTGGCAGAGGCGGGAAAGGGTTTCTGTTCCTGGGAACTGGCTGATCTCCGCAGCCTTTTTCCTCTCCCTCTGTCACGCGCAGAAAAGAGGAACCCTTTTGTCCGCTTGCCAACAAGGCATGCGCCTGATAATACGGCGTCTTATTTTGAGAGGCGACCTGGGGTACAAACGTGGATATCCCAGCTGTTGCCGTGGCCACCCGGTCTGAAAGACCGACCCCAAATGTCCTCTTTTTTAAGGCAATACTTCCAAATGCCGTTTGGAATCCGCATCACCTGATTACTTTACTGGTAGAATTGGACAACACACTTATACTTGATGCCAGTCGGCAAATATTCCGCTGTGCATCATGCATATATAGAAATGCATCTTTTAATTGCTCTATAAGCAATAATATACTGTCCTTATCTAGGATATCAATATTTCCAGTCAGGGAATCCGACCACGCCAACCCAGCACTGCACATCCAGGCTGAGGTGATTGCTGGTCGCAGTATAACACCAGTATGTGTGTAAATACATTTTAGGATACCCTCCTGCTTTCTATCAGCAGGATCCTTAAGGGCGGCCATCTCAGGAGAGGGTAGAGCCCTTGTTCTTACAAGCGTGTGAGTGCCTTATCCCCCCTAGGGGGTGTTTCCCAACGCACCCTAACCTCTGGCGGGAAAAGGTATACTGCCAATAACTTTTTAGACATTATCCATTGTTATCGGGGGGAAACCCACGCATCCTCACACACCTCATTTTATTTCTCAGATTCAGGAAAACTACAAGTAGTTTTTCCTCACCAACATAATACCCCTTTTTGGTGGTACTCATATCAGAAATGTGTAACCATTTTCCTTTGCCTCAATCATGTAATGCGTGTCCCTATTGGAAAACACGGTTGTCTCTTCACCGTCGACACAGGAGTCAGTATCCGTGTCGGCGTCTGTATCTGCCATCTGAGGTAACGGGCGCTTTTGAGCCCCTGACGGCCTATGAGACGTCTGGACATACACAAGCTGAGTAGCCGGCTGTCCCATGTCAACAACTGTCTTTTATACAGAGCTGACACTGTCACGTAATTTTCAACAGTTCATCCACTCAGGTGTCGACCCCCTAGGGGGTGACATCACTATTACAGACACTCTGCTCCGTCTCCACATCATTTTTCTCCTCATACATGTCGACACAAACGTACCGACACACAGCACACACACAGGGAATGCTCTGATAGAGGACAGGACCCCACTAGCCCTTTGGGGAGACAGAGGGAGAGTTTGCCAGCACACACCAGAGCGCTATATATATACAGGGATAACCTTATATAAGTGTTTTTCCCCTTATAGCTGCTGTATTGTTTTATACTGCGCCTAATTTGTGCCCCCCTCTCTTTTTTAACCCTTTCTGTAGTGTAGTGACTGCAGGGGAGAGACAGGGAGCTTCCCTCCAACGGAGCTGTGAGGGAAAATGGCGCCAGTGTGCTGAGGAGATAGGCTCCGCCCCCTTATCGGCTGCCTTATCTCCCGTTTTTCTGTACATTTTTGGCATGGGTAAATACATCCATATAGCCCAGGAGCTATATGTGATGCATCTTTTGCCATCTAAGGTGTTTTCATTGCGTCTCAAGGCGCCCCCACCCAGCGCCCTGCACCCTCAGTGACCGGAGTGTGAAGTGTGCTGAGAGCAATGGCGCACAGATGCAGTGCTGTGTGCTACCTTATCTGAAGACAGGAACGTCTTCTGCCGCCGCTTTCTCCGGACCTCTTCGCTCTTCTGGCTCTGTAAGGGGGCCGGCGGCGCGGCTCCGGGACCCATCCAGGCTGAACCTGTGATCGTCCCTCTGGAGCTAATGTCCAGTAGCCAAGAAGCCCAATCCACTCTGCACGCAGGTGAGTTCGCTTCTTCTCCCCATAGTCCCTCGTAGCAGTGAGCCTGTTGCCAGCAGGACTCACTGAAAATAAAAAACCTAAAACTAACTTTTCACTAAGCAGCTCAGGAGAGCCACCTAGTGTGCACCCTTCTCGTTCGGGCACAGAAATCTAACTGAGGCTTGGAGGAGGGTCATAGGGGGAGGAGCCAGTGCACACCAGCTAGTCCTAAAGCTTTCTTTAGATGTGCCCAGTCTCCTGCGGAGCCGCTAATCCCCATGGTCCTTAAGGAAGTCCCAGCATCCACTAGGACGTTAGAGAAATGGGGGAATTGGAATGGCTTGTATCAAAGTCTCAGTATGATATTAGAGGTATTACGGAAACATGGTGGGACGATTCTCACGACTGTGTTGCGAATTTGGAGGGATATTCTCTTTTCAGGAGGGATAGGGCTACCAAAAGGGGAGGAGGGGTATGTCTCTTTGTTAAACCATCTCTAAAACCAAACTTAATAGAGGGTATTTTCGGGGAGGCTGGAGATAACGTGGAGTCGCTATGGGGTGAGATCACAAGTGGGGGCACAGAGGCGAAGAAACTAGTCATTGGCACGTGCTACAAGTAACCGGATATTAGTGTACATGACGAGGAGCAACTCTTACACCAAATTGAAAAAGCTGCGGGAATGGGGGACATCCTAGTGTTAGGGGATTTTAACTATCCTGATATAAATTGGAGTAACGTTTCATGTGTAAAAACTAGGAGCAGCAGGTTCTTAAATTCATTAAAGGATCAATACTTAACTCAATTAGTCGAGGACCCAACTAGAGGTAAAACTATTCTGGACCTAGTTATTACCAATAATGTGGACATTATATCAAACACTAAAGTTGGGGAGATCTTGGGAAACAGTGACCACTATATGATCACATTCGACATCAGTTTCAAGAAACAGCTATAAGGGAATAACTAAAACATTTAACTTTAGAAAAACTAACTTCAATATGCTGAGGCAGGCACTAAACGAGATTGATTGGGAAGTTTTGTTTCATGGTAAAGACACAACGGTAATGTGGGATGCTTTAAAAGGGTTGCTTGATAGCAATATTCACAAATTCATTCCTATGAACAGTGGCCCTCATTCCGAGTTGTTCGCTCGGAGATTTTCATCGCATCGCAGTGAGAAATCTCTTAGTGCGCATGCGTAATGTTCGCACTGCGCATGCGCCAAGTAACTTTACTAAGAAGAAAGTAAGTTTACTCACGGCTTTTTCGTCGCTCCGGAGAACGCATTGTGATTGACAGGAAATGGGTGTTACTGGGCGGACACACAGCGTTTTAAGGGCGTGTGACTCAAAACGCTACCGTTTCTGGAAAAAACGCAGGCGTGTCTGGAGAAACGGTGGGAGTGCTTGGCCGAACGCTGGGTGTGTTTGTGACGTCAGCCAGGAACGAAAAGCACTGAACTGATCGCACAGGCAGAGTAAGTCTGAAGCTACTCTAAAACTGCTAACTCGTTTGTGATCGCAATATTGCGCATACATCAGTCGCACATTTAAGAAGTTTAGATTCACTCCCAGTAGGCGGCGGCTTAGCGTGTGTAACTCTGCTTAAATCGCCTTGCGAGCGAACAACTCGGAATGAGGGCCCGTAAACGCAGGAGTACTAAAAACAAACCAATAAGGAGGTCAAAGAAGCAATGGCTAAAAAGAGGCGTGCTTTCAAAACATTTAAATCTAATGGAGGGGAGGAGTCATTCCAGCATTACAAGGAATGCAAAAAAAATGCAATAAAGTAATAATCGCAGCAAAAGTTGTAAACGAAAAGCAAATCGCTATAGAGAGTAAAAGCAATCCTAAACAGTTTTATAAATACACAAACAGTAAAAGGTTAAAGAAGGAGAATGTAGGCCCGTTAAAAGATGAATTGGGGGGGGCGTGGCTTGGTAACAAACCCAGGCAGTCGTGTAGTCCTGAGGCATCTATATTTACACTATTACCTGCTGCTACCTGAATCCCCACACTTGTTCCTGCACCCTCACCCCACTCCTACCTTGGGTGCAGTGGTCAGCGGAGCCGGCGGGTGCCTCCTGCACCCGTGCAGGTTGCGGCCTACTCACCCACCTGAAGCCGGGGGCTCAGTTTCTCTGCGGCCGGGACCGGAAGTGGACCGTATGCGCATCGCTGGCGAGGTACTTCCTCCGTCCCTCTTACTGCTGCCTTTGCTGCTCTCACCTAGTGCCTGGCCGACCCGGCCGGAGAGCTCCTCTGTGCGCTGCCCGGAGCGGGGACCAGCTGACCGGCGCCGAGGAGACAGAGGCCAGACGAGGATCGCATTACCGCGCGCGGGAGCGCGCCGGACCCCGCCAGACCCCGCCGGCTTACCAAGCCTCCAGATTGCCTCTTCACTGCCACCAATGATTAAGACTGCATAAGAAGAATAATAGACGGCCAGGTCTCGGAGGCCTTATAACAGAGTCAGCCGGCGCCATTTTGTTTAAGGGCTATTTGCCCACTTTGCCCATCACCACTGTCCTCCACACTGTGCTGCTTGTTGAGCACTGGTAAACATCTGACAACTGGGGATTAGCAGTGCACGGTGCCTCAGATGTCCCCCCCCCCCCCTCCTGGCCTCCATATTAATTTTTTTTTTTTTTGTATTAAATCTTTATTACCCTACATTTCCGTCTATTGAGGAAAACACAGCCAGTCTCACCTATTTGCAAACTGTCTCATTGCTGGGACTGGAATACCCTCTTGTGGCGACTCCCTGCATTGCACCCTTTCTTCAGACTTTCTTATACTATAACGGGGAGATAGCGGAGACCCCCCTTCCCCTGCCGCTGCTGTTCTTTCTCTTCTGAAAAGGGGGTACATTGAGCACCGCAACATGTTGTCGGGCATCCGGCTCTCTGCAACTACGATATTCTACCCTTAACATCATGGTGCCTGATCCCTAAATTACAATGATCTGACCGAGCCACACTGAGGGGAACACGTGATATGTCGCCTGTAAGTGGACACCCAATTCGACGATAATTTCTTCTGACTACGCTTAGCACCGTGCCTCATGACGAGAAGACGTTCTACCAAGAAAGTGTCAACTAATCCAGCAGATTCATCCCAAGCCAAGGCTTTTCGGACGCTATTCCGGCCACCAGTAACTGACTCTACCTCATCCACCCCTTCTTCGTCTTCATTACACTCCGGATCCATGGCCGGTAATACGGCTGGGGAGCTCCCTGCTCTCCTTCCGCCATCTTCTCCTGTGGTGGAGTCCTCGGACTTATCTACCATTCTCTCTAAACTGCGGTCCCTTCCCACCCGCCAGGACCTGCAACAAGACCTTCAGTCCATGGAACAACGGATACAAGATTCCATTCAGACCCGTCTCTTTTCCATACAGTCCGATGTCACTCAGGTCGCAGATAGAGTGGTAACGTTGGAGGATAGCTCCGAGAAGACGGACTCTAAAATATCTGATCTCCATGATCTAATTTCTCGCCAGTCGCGCTCTCTGATGGCCATGGGCCGCCGACTAGATGACGTGGATAACAGGGGACGCCGGAATAATCTGCGAATACGGGGACTGCCTGAAGACGTCGCTCCCCAAAACGTTGAATCTGCTCTAACCAAAATATTCAATGAACTTTTAGGGGCGGACTCTGACTACCAGATGGTGTTTGACAGAGCACATCGGGCCTTGCGACCTAGAGGGACGCCAACGGAAAGACCCCGAGACGTCATCTGCAGACTCCACTACTTTCAGGAAAAGGAGGAGATTCTTAGAGCAGCCAGACGGGTAGCGGACATTATTTTTGAGGGTCACAGGATACAAATCTTCCCGGACCTCTCGTGGTCTACCTTACAACAGAGGCGTATACTCCGCCCCCTCACAGATGAACTTAAAAACCGTAACATCAAATTTCGATGGGGATTCCCATTGTCTATCCAAGTGACCTACAAAGGAACCCTTTTTGTCCTACAGGAATATGATGGCGTTAAGGACTTCTGCTCAGCCCTGGATATCCCGGCCCCGAGTCTCCCTAATTGGTTGGACCCATTTGAACTTTCATTGTCTCCTCCACCCCAAATGGAACGGTGGCACAGAGTCCGTAATCCCAGGAGACGGCGACGGGACAACACGTTCAGGGAATCTTCAACCGTTCCTGCTGCTACAGTTGCCATAGATGACACGGGATGACGGAGGCGGGCAGGGCCTCCAGTTACAATCTCCAGGGACACGTGACTACTTGACGTATTTAATGTGATTTTGATATGTTGTTTTCTTTTTTTGCGATGTCCCTCCACTGCTGGTTGCATAGTTCTATGCCGTCAACTGTTTCGGTGTCTGTTTGCCTCTAATGCTTGCTCAGGTACTGACACTTCCTGCCTAGTTATGGGCGTTGGTTTTTGTTTCTTGATTCCTAGGTTGTGTCACTCCTATATTAGAGTAATGTTACCTGTTATGCCGCTTTGCCTTCAGCACCTAGTGCCTTACTTGATTTCGTAGTCTTCTGATTCAATTTCTATTTTATATGACCTGGTCTGTCCACTGAATAATTTTGTTTGTACCTCAATGTTATCTGATGATGATGTGTCCCGGTTCCCCTCAGACCCCCCTTGCTCTGCTATACATTTGTAGATCATGGGCCGTTTTTCTTATCCCATGACTAATGATGCAGAGTATTGCTGTTGTATTGACAGCTGTTTTCTTTGTTTTTTATTGTCTACGTTAATTCCCCCTGTTCTTCCTCTTGTGTTTCCCTCCCCCCCTCCCCCCACTTGGATGAGGTATTATGGGCGGTTACTCTTTCAGCAGTGTTATATAGGTGATACGTGGAAATGGCAGTGCTGGTATTCACTAGTATCAGATCAATATGGCTAATTTAAAGTTAGTATCATTCAACGTAAAAGGCCTTAACATCCCCGAGAAGAGATCCCGGCTTCTACACTCTCTGTATACCGACCAAGCGGATGTGGTGTTCCTTCAGGAGACGTACTTTAAAAGAGGTGCCTCTCCGAAGCTACACTCCCGTCATTTCCCACAGGGATATTTTAATGATTTCTCTGGGGCTAAGGCCAAGGGGGTTGCAATTTTATTCGCTAAGCACATTAGATTATGTGATGTATCAGAAACCCCTATTGGAGATGGGAGGGGCCTGTTGGTGAAGGCCACAATTGCTGACCAAACTTTCACCTTTGTCAACCTTTATCTCCCTAATCAGGGCCAGATCCGTTTTATGAGAGAGGCGTTGGAGCTGATAGAACAGTCTCTGGCAGGGGTATTAGTGATTGGAGGAGACCTTAACTGGGCGTTGGAGCCTCTTCTAGATACTTCAACTGGGGCACCCAGATCCTCATTACAAGATGTTAGACGCTTTAAGTCAATTCTGCATGATTTCCAGCTAATGGACACCTGGCGCCTGCTCCACCCCAAAGATAGGGACTACACATTTTATTCTTGTCCACATAATTGTTATTCCCGTATCGACTATCTTTTTGTGGATCATAACTCCCTTGATTTTCTTGTAGATGCCACAATAGGTCAAATAGTTGGCTCTGACCATGCCCCCACTACACTTACCCTGTCTTTGCGCCACCCCCCCCGACGCCAATGGCGTTGGCGCTTTAACGAGCGATTTCTCAGAGACCCAGACTGTCGAGCCCAATTAGAAAGCACAATAGAGGATTATATTGCTTTTAATGTGACTGACGAGGTATCCCCTGTGACGGTGTGGGAAGCCCATAAATGCGTGGTTAGAGGCAAATGCATCCAACTAGGTTCCCTCCTTAAGAAACAAAAAAATGAATGTCGGGAAGCCCTACTTGCTAAAATTAAAAAACTGGAACTCATACATAAATCCACACTAACTTCCGATGTGTTGGCAGAACTGCAAGAAGCTCGGTCTTCCCTTAATAACTTGCTGAATGAAGGCACACGCAGGGCGTTCCACTGCTGCCGGCACAAGTTTCATAGGTGGGGTAACAAACCTGGGAAGCTTCTTGCCCGCTCTCTCCACGCCCAAAGATCCCTCACCTATATTAGGGAGATTAGGGACTCCTCTGGTGTGCCCCATGCTTCTGACGGTAAGATGGCTGAGATCTTTCAGGCATACTATACCAAACTCTATAATTTGACATCTCTGCGTTCCCAATGTGAACAGTCAATGCATGGGAAGGCAGTAGAGGATTTCCTAGAAGAGATTAATTTCCCGTCCCTCTCCCCAGCTATAATTAAAGCCCTTGAAGACCCTTTTACAAACGATGAACTTGTGTCCGCCCTGAAGTCCTCCCCGTCTGGTAAAAGCCCAGGCCCCGACGGCCTCCCCATATCTTATTACAAAACATTTCAAGATAAACTTCTCCCTCTCTTGCTCCACGCTTGCAATTCTGTCTCTCCGCAGGCCCCTTTTTCAAACCAGTCCTTAGAGGCACACGTCACGTTCATCCCTAAAGACGGGAAAGACCCATCATTGCCATCTAGTTACAGGCCAATCTCCCTCCTTAATGTTGATATTAAATTATACGCTAAACTCTTAGCGAACCGCCTGTGTTTGTTACTGCCTGCACTGATACACTCGGATCAGGTTGGCTTTGTTCGAGGTAGAGAGGCGAGGGACAACACCATACGGGTGATTGACCTGATAGCCCATGCAAGCTCCGATAAGGCTCCCATGATGCTTCTCTCCATAGACGCTGAGAAAGCCTTTGACCGCATCGACTGGGTTTTTATGGAAAAGACACTGCGACGATTGGGCCTGGGGGAAGTGTTTTTGCAAAAAATCTTAGCGCTATATCGAGCTCCCTCGGCACAGGTGCGGGTGAACGGAATACTTTCTGACCCGGTAGACATCTCTAATGGGACTAGACAGGGATGCCCGTTGTCACCATTGATATTTGTTATCTGTATGGGGGCTCTGGCTAGGGCCATCCGACAGAACCCTGTTATCACTGGCTTGAGGGTGGGTGAAACTGATCACAAACTTGCATTGTTCGCGGACGACCTGCTAGCGGTCGTTACGAACCCTGCTATATCCCTGTCTGGTCTTATGAAAGAATTTGCACGCTTTGGAGCATTATCCAATTTTAAGATCAATTATGCGAAGTCTACAGCCCTTAATATCTCTCTCCCCGCTAACTTAGTTTCGTCTCTGAAGACTATGTTTCCCTTCACCTGGCACCCCTCACACATTAAATATTTAGGCATCTTGATTCCCTCCTCACTTTCGACTACTGTCACTCTAAACCACCTCCCTTTGCTGCGTAAGCTGCGTAAGGAAATGTCGCAGTGGCTTCAACAGAAGTTCTCCTGGCTAGGCCGTATGAGCATTGTGAAAATGAATATCCTGCCAAGGCTGCTGTATCTTTTTCAGACCATCCCCTTAAAACTCCCCCATCAGTTTTTAGTAGACACACACAAAGCTATTAGCCGATTTGTTTGGGGGGGCAGGAAGCCCAGGTTCAAGCATTGCTACCTATTTTATAGGAAGACGCAGGGGGGGCAACAGCTGCCGATGGTCTCGACATACTATCAGGCTACGATTTTGAATAGGATCCTGGATTGGTCGCGACCTGGTGCCGGCTCTAAGCAGTGGGTTGACTTGGAGAAACGGTCCTCGGGTTTACAACTGCAGGCAGTACCCTGGCTTAAGACTATTGGCCGCTCCCCACACCTGACGGTTGGGCCCACCTTAGCTCTATGGAGAACACTGCGATATAGACTGGGTCTTTCCTCATCTACTTCCCTGCTTCTCCCGCTTCTTGACAACCCACTGTTTGGGCCGGATATGGGTGGAGGTGCGGCCGCCAGGTGGAGACGGGCAGGCTTGACTAGGATAACACATGTGCTCTCTGGAGGGAGGGTCAGAGCTTTTGAGGAACTCAGAGAAGGCACTGATATTCCTGCGACTGACTTCTGGTTTTATCTCCAAATTCGTCACTTTACTCTGTCTCATAGGTCAACCGCTACATTAACTAGCAATCTTACACCTTTTGAAGCAATGTGCTCCCAATCCTCTGAACCCACACATGTTGTATCGGGTATATATAAGATACTTCTACATGGACATTTCACAGGAGATCCCGCTTTTTGCACAAAATGGGATGCTGATCTTGCACCTAGAGGGATACATATTAATTGGAAAAAGCACTGTGAAATTATGTCCCGTTGCTCTACAAGTTTAGAAGTTGTGGAAACACAGTATAAACTGCTTACTAGGTGGTATCGATGTCCCTCCCTTCTACATAAGTTCTTTCCTTCGGTATCTCCCTTATGCTGGAGATGTGGAAGAGACCGTGGTACCCTTATTCATATATGGTGGGACTGCCCCCTGATCTCTACCTTTTGGGGCCAGGTTATTAAAATTTCTTCCAAAATCCTGGGGTTTCAGGCTCCCACTGGGATTGACTTCTGGTTGCTCTCCCACACTACAATTCCACTAGCAAAGTATAAACATTCCCTTCTCAAGCATCTGAATAACGCAGCAAGGGCGGTGGTACCGGTTCACTGGAAGTCTCCGGTCCCCCCCGGAATATGGGAATGGTTCCAGCGAATAGAATTTTATAGAACAATGGAGGATATTTTTCATTCAGTCCTTGACTCACATGACGATTATGTCGCCACGTGGTTTTCTTGGCTGGAATTTAAATCTACCTCCACCTACAAAGACCAGATTCCACTAGACTCACCATGATACCGCTTTCTAACGTAACCCGCCTCACTGTACGGAACCCATATTTGCACCTAGTTAAGATTAATTAGCTCACCCATTCCCCTTCCCTGACTTTACCCCTTTTTCCCCCCACTATCCTTTGTCATGTCTTTTGTGTGGACTCTAGATGTTCTATGCTTTACTGGTCTAACGACCCCCGTGTTTATATAATGTTGTTGTGTTTGTAACATCTTTGTTTCTTCTGAAAAACCAAAATAAAGAATATATAAAAAAAAAGATGAATTGGGAGCTTTGATAAACGATGATAAAATAAAAGCGGAAATACTGAACAATTTTTTTCCTCAGTATTCACCAGGGAGGATCAGTCAGAGAAAGTAGTGCATAAAGATAGTGATGGTAATGACTCTTGGCTGAATACTTGTTGTCCTGGAGAGACTAAGCAAAATAAAGATTAATAAATCACCAGGGCCAGATGGTTTTCATCTGAGGGTTATTACGGAGCTTAGGTCATAGCTAGCAAAACCCCTATACTTGATAATCCACAGTTCAAACAGATCAGGCAAGGTACCTAAGGATTGGTGCATAGTGGTGGTAGTGCCATTATTAAAAAAGGAAACTAAAAATAATCCTGGTAACTATAGACCAGTTATCTTAACCTCTATAGTGGGCAAAATATTGGAAGGTTTCTTGAGGGATAGCATAAAGGATTATCTGCAGGTTAATAAGATTATTAGCAAAAGTCAGCATGGGTTTGTAAAGGACAGATCATGTCAAACTAACTTAATTAGCTTCTACGAGGAAGTGAGCGAGAATCTTGATCAGGGAAAAGCAGTGAATGTAGTGTATTTAGATTTTGCAAAAGCCTTCGATACAGTGCCTCACAGGAGACTGATCATCAAATTAAGGGAACTTGGTCTAGGATATACTATATGTACATGGATAGGTAATTGGCTGGATAACAGAGTACAACGAGAAACGGTCAACAGGATGTTCTCCAGCTGGGCACCAGTAGTCAGCGGAATACCACAAGGGTCTGTACTTGACGCGCAACTGTTCAATATATTTATCAACGATCTAGGAATACGCTTGGAAAACACAGTGTCAATCTTTGTGGATGATACTAAGCTGTGTAAGGTAATTCAGATAGCGATTTGGAGTCTCTACAAAATGACTTATTTAAACTTGAAGCCTGGGTGTCTAAATGGGGAATGAGGTTCAATATAGAAAAATGCAAAATTATGCATTTTGGGAAAAAAACACACAAGCAGCGTACACTCTAAATGGGGAAATTATAGGGGTAACTGTGGTGGAAAAAGATTTTGGGGTGCTCATGGATAATAGGCTTATCAGTACACAATGTCAAAATGCTGTAAAAAAGGCAAGTAAAGTGCTCGCATGCATAAAACGGGGCATTGAGACAAGGGACAAGGATGTAATCCTGCCACTGTACAAACCATTGATACGTCTGTATCTGGCATATTGTGTTCAATTTTGTGCACCATATTATAAAAAATATTTAGGAGAACTAGAAAGGGTTCAAAGGCGGGCTACTAAACTGATTAAAGGGTTAGAGACACTGGAGTACGAGGAAAGGCTTCCGTATACAGCGTAGGGAAGGGTTCTTCACGGTAAGGGCAATAAAAATGTGAAACTCCCTGCCGGAGAAGATAGCAATGGCAGACTCTGTAAATGCATTTAAAAACCGATTAGACAAATTTCTAACTGGAAAGAGTATCCAGGGTTATAGCATTTATCACAGTGACATTAATCTGGGAGTGGTAAGAATCATTGTTGTCAATTGGTACTAAGCATTACATCAGCAGGTACATTATAATATGAACAGCTGATCACAGAATACAGGTTGAACCCGATGGGCATTTTGCCTCTTTTCAACCTCACTAATTATGTAACTATGTGACTATTACCTTGTATAGAAGTTTAACCGTATTCAGACGCATAGCAAAAGAAACAACAGTAATAATTATTAGACTCATATGCATCCGGCACTTATTCAACTATTCATACTCAAAAGGTAGTTAGATACTTAGTGCTGTATTACCCAGCTCAGTAGAGTGGGATACGACGAGACTCACCTCACTTCCAGGACCGATCAATACGTTAGCGACCGCTGAGTGGATCCAGACACTAATAGTGTACACACTCGCCCCGTGAACCTACAGTGAACACAGATGCCAAAGTGAACAAAGCTGCACAAGTCACACAGCTGCCTATGCTGCGACTGGGTCCTTTTAGATACACAGTGTCTCAGATGGAAGCCGGAAAATGGTTCATGGGAGGGGTGAGCAGGGGAGCGTCCGACTCCCCACAGCTGACATCAATCCCAGGGATGGTGGCCTCATTGCTTGAGTAAAAGTTTAATTAAGGATTCTGGAAACAAAGGAAGAAACAAGAGAGCGACTATGGTGTAGTATTTTTCAATCAGTTTTGTCTAGTGATGAGCGGATTCGGTTTTACTCAGATCTCAAAACAGAATCTTATTGGCTATCCAAAACACATGACATCTGTAAGCCAATAAGATGCCGTTTTGAGAACAGGGTTCTCAGACCATCTGGTAATTATTTCGTGTTTCCACTGTAGCTGTCATCCGTTTTTTATTCTTATTACATGTTTACATCTTGCATGATGTTTATTAAATTTTATACTGTCTGCACATGATGGTATTTTCTGTTTTATATTTCACATGTGAATATATTAATAAATGAGGAGACAAGTCTGGTCATCTGAAATTGAATCCAGCTACATAAGGGACGTATTGTATACCCATCTTATTCTATTTATTACATTTGTGGCACCCGGTGGTATCTTATTCCTATCCATCCTTTTTATTATGGTGTAATTACTCAGACGGGAATATAAAACAGAATAAAAAATAAAAGCTTTAATGTAATAATTAGATGCAAACAAAAGCTTTTATTATGAAATACAGGGGAGTATCCGCACCATATAGATGTAACATACAACAAACCACCGCAGATGGAACCCGGGTGACTCTAATGCACATGGTAATGTACAGGGTATATATGGACAGGATCTTGTATCAGAAAACACTCGGCACTCCTGATCAAGATGAGTGTCTGCAACAAGTTAGGCAAACTAGAAGTGAAAACACGTTCCTATGGCCGCCATATTGTCGTGCAGCAATACAGATTGTGCAAACTGGTATTAGACATTCACATTTACACAAAGCACAAGATACAAAATAAACAGCAGAAAAAAGACCTAAGCATTTGGGATGTATTATTTAGGAACTAAATATACAGACGGGTCCTCCGTTATCTTGGCTGACTGAAACGTTAGTCGCGATCAGGCATACGCAGCGTACCTGGGCGCAAGGAGGCGCACCTAGTCGTAGGAAGGCACACAGAGCGTTTGGCGTTACCTTTGAGTGTAATACCTAAGATCATCCACCAGATGTCGCTTTTATAAATCACCAATGCCCAAGCGTGTGGTCTCCATTAAAATACAATACTAAACTACAGCGTAAGAACTACTTTACTGGTGCATCTCATTACTCTACATTATGCTACAGTATGTCAAAGTCTATGACAGTATATACAGTACAGGTGCAAATAGTACAGCATATACAGATGCAAATTAACGTGTTACAGATACAGTATGGTCTATTGATGTTAGGGATATGCGAGTGTCCAAATTCCGTAGTATTAAGTATAATGGGGAGAGATAAAAGCTCCTCCCTAAGTTTCTGGATGCCAAATCCCTGTGTGTATAGTTTATACAGATGCAAATGAACGTGTTAAAACACTTGTGTATGCAGACACAACTAATGTGTGAAAGGAATAATGTAGCTCATTGACTTTACAGTATGTACAGTGCACAAAATGAGCGTCCGAGTCCCCTAACGGCATAAACAAACACCAATGGGGAGGAATCGCTCTTGGCAGTACTTTTACACATGAACTTGAGAATCTTCCATGCAGTGCTGTGGGCTAGCGATGAAGGCTCCGGTCTGCCACGCTGAGTACCGGGTTCGATTCCCAAAGTGTCAATTTTTTTTGTGTTCCAGTGACATTCACTTTATTATTTTTTCTGTGTAATCCATTGTAAAACATTCAACAGCAGGGTACACACAGGTTTCACACAAATCGGGGTAAATCTGCAGGAGTGACTCATTCACTATCTAAAATACACAGCGGTAATGAGCACGTATAGGCATACCAGTAAATATAAATTAGTGTATTCTGACGCAACTAACTGTTCGAGCAACACAGTACTGTAGATCGTCGGCGTTAGAGAATCTGTGTTGTACATTATAAGCTGTTCCTGCTAATTAGTACTCTAATAGAAAAAACTGTACAGAGATACTAAGGACAGTGATTTGGCATCCAGGAACTTAGGGAGGAGCTTTTATTTCTCTCCATTATACATAGAAAGATTAAACTTGCCACTCTACGTTACAAGCTGTTCGTGCTATTTAGTACACTACTAGTGTACTAAATAGCACGAAACCCATCACAACAGTTGCCCAGATCAAGAACACTCTCCAGGAGATAGGTGTATATGTGTCAAAGTAAACAATCAAGAGAAGACTTCACAAGAGTGAATATAGAGGGTTCACCACAAGATGTAAACCATTGGTGAGCAATAAAACAGGAAGACCAGATTAGAGTTTGCAAACAACATCTAAAAAAGCCTTTACAGTTCTGGAACAACATCCTGTGGACAGATGAGACAAATATCAACTTGTACCAGAGTGATGGGAAGAAAAGAGTATGGAGAAGGAAAGGAACTGCTCATGATCCAAAACCTACCAGCTCATCAGTGAAGCATGGTGGTGGTAGTGTCATGGCCTGGGCATGTATGGATGCCAATGGAACTGGTTCCCTTGTATTTATTGATAATGTGACTGCTGATAAAAGCAGCAGGATGAATGCTGAAGTGTTTTGGGCAATTTTATCTGCTCATATTCAGTCAAATGCTTCGGAACTCACTGGAAGGTGCTTCACAGTGCAGATGGACAATGACCCGACGCATACTGCGAAAGCAACCAAAGCGTTTTTTTAAGGCAAATAAGTGGAATGTTATGCAATGGCCAAGTCAATCACCTGACCTGAATCCGATTGAGCATGCATTTCACTTCATGAAGACAAAACAAAAGAGAAAATGCCCCAAGAATAAGCAGAAACTGAAGACATTTGCAGTAGAGGCCTGGCATAGCATCACCAGGGATGAAACCCAGCATCTGGTGATGTCTATGCTTTCCAGACTTCAGGCTGTAACTGACAAAAGGATTTGCAACAAAGTATTAAAAAGTAAAAGTTTAATTAAGGATTCTGGAAACAAAGGAAGAAACAAGAGAGCGACTATGGTGTAGTATTTTTCAATCAGTTTTGTCTAGTGATGAGCGGATTCGGTTTTACTCAGATCTCAAAACAGAATCTTATTGGCTATCCAAAACACATGACATCTGTAAGCCAATAAGATGCCGTTTTGAGAACAGAGTAAAACCGAATCCGCTCATCACTAGTTTTGTCACACGCAAGAATATTATAGCGTACGGATTACGGCTTGACACATGGCATATCAGTCCCCCATTCTTTAGTCCAGGTTACTACTGGGATCTAAATGCTGCTAGGAGACACAAATAATCGCTATATAGCGTAGTATATTTCCGTATCTGGGATTAAATTCAGTTATCACACAAAATTTATATGCGTACCAGATAAATAAATATTTGCATATCAGTATGGATATTGTATCCAGGTCTTCATCTAGGAGATGGTAATCAGATCGCCCTTGGAAAATATGTCAAAGCTCAATTCACGAAACACTGATCCGGGCTGCGACCACATTAAGTAGTAAAGTACTTTTTGTTGAACTGGACGAGCGCACTGATCTACTGATTTACAATATTTGATTTAGGATTGTTTAGTTTGTACCATTACTTTTGGTCCCTTAAAAAGTGGGAGGCACATATAAAAACCTTTTAATTCCTACACGATTCACCTGATTTTGATGTATATACCCTCAAATTAAAGCGGAAAGTCTGCAGTTAAAGCACATCTTGTTTGTTTCATTTCAAATCCATTGTAGTGGTGTATAGAGCCCAAAATATGAGAATTGTGTTGATGTCCCAATATATATGGACCAGACTGTATATTGCATGAAGCATAGGAGATAGGATTGACCCTTGAGGAACATTGCATGACAGTGATAATTATACTCCAGAAGATTTAAATGGTTCCGTGCTTGGGTAATGTCTAATATGTTCAACAAGAGCGGATTTATTTCTCTCACAGCATGAAAACGGCTTCTCACCTGTGAAACCGCTGATGTGTAACAAGACCTGATTTGTGTCTAAAACATTTCACACACTCAGAACATGGAAATGGCTCCTCACCAGTGTGACTTCTCTGATGTGTAACAAGATCTGATTTCTGTGGAAAACATTTCATACACTCAGAACAGGAATACGGCTTCTCACCTGTGTGACTTCTCTGATGTGTAACAAGATCTGATTTCGATGCAAAACATTTCCCACACTCAGAACATGGAAATGGCTCCTCACCAGTGTGACTTCTCTGATGTGTAACAAGATCTGATTTCTGTGGAAAACATTTCATTCACTCAGAACAGGAATACGGCTTCTCACCTGTGTGACTTCTCTGATGTGTAACAAGATATGATTTCGATGCAAAACATTTCCCACACTCAGAACAGGAATACGGCTTCTCACCTGTGTGACTTCTCTGATGTATAAAAAGATCCGATTTCTGTGCAAAACATTTCCCACACTCAGAACAGGAATACGGCTTCTCACCTGTGTGACTTCTCTGATGTGTAACAAGATTTGATTTATTTGTAAAAAATTTCCCACACTCAGAACATGGAAATGGCTTCTCACCAGTGTGACTTCTCTGATGTCTAACAAGATCTGATTTATATGTAAAACATTTCCCACACTCAGAACATGGAAATGGCCTCTCACCTGCCTTAGCTGGCTGATGAGTAATACGGTTTGTGTTCTGTGTAAAACATTTGGCATCTGTAGAACAGGGAAACTCTGTATCTAATCTCAGAGCTGTAATAGAGTGATCAGGAGAACATTTCCCAGGATCAGGGGGATCAGCTGATAGAGCTTGATGTATAATTGGGGTAATGGTATTATCTCCTGGAGAATCCTGTCTACTGTCATTATCTGTTATTTCACAATCCAGGGATAACATTAGATGTACTTCTGAGATATTCCTGCTTGTGGGTCCATCTGCTGGAAATAAAATACATTAATATATAAAATGAGCAGACAAGACCCAGGATGTTACAGGATACAATATATAATTCTATAACTGCCATTTTCTTTTACCTGTAATCATTGCTTTTATGTTTATTAAAAAAACAAAAAAGCTAGGATGCTTAGACTGGATCAACATGGAAGGCTCAAGTGGGATTACTAGAGGTGACCTGGACGCTCAAGTGGGATTACTAGAGGTGACACAGACGCTCATATGGGATTACTAGAGGTGACACGGACGCTCATGTGGGATTACTAGAGGTGACGTGGGCGCTCATGTGGGATTACTAGAGGTGACGTGGGCGCTCATGTGGGATAACTAGAGGTGACATGGACGCTCATGTGGGATTATTAGAGGTGACATGGACGCTCATGTGGGATTACTAGGTGGTGACATGGACACTCATGGGGGATTATTAGAGGTGAGATGGACGATCATTTGGGATTACTAGAGGAGACATTGGCGCTCATGTGGGATTATTAGAGGTGACACAGGGACTCATGTGGGATTACTAGAGGTGACATGGATGCTCATGGGGATTATTAGAGGTGACATGGGCACTCATGTGGGATTATTAGAGGTGACATGGACGCTCATGTGGGATTACTAGGAGGTGACATGGACGCTCATGTGGGATTACTAGGCGACATGGGCGCTCATGTGGGATTACTAGAGGTGACACAGGCACTCATGTGGGATTACTAGAGGTGACACGGACGCTCGTGGGATTACTAGAGGTGACATGGACGCTCATAGGGGATTATTAGAAGTGACATGGACGCTCATGTGGGATTACTAGTAGGTGACATGGACGCTCATGTGGGATTACTAGAGGTGACACGGACGCTCATGTGGGATTACTAGAGGTGACACGGGCGCTCATGTGGGATTACTAGAGGTGACATGGATGCTCTTGGGGGATTACTAGGAGGTGACATGGACGCTCATGGGGGATTATTAGAGGTGACATGGACGCTCATTTGGGATTGCTAGAGGTGACGTGGGCGCTCATGTGGGATTACTAGGAGGTGACGTGGGCGCTCATGTGGGATTACTAGAGGTGACACGGGCGCTCATGTGGGATTACTAGAGGTGACACGGGCGCTCATGTGGGATTATTAGAGGTGACACGGGCGCTCATGTGAGATTACTAGAGGTGACATGGATGCTCATGTGGGATTACTAGAGGTGACATGGACATTGCTATAAAAAAACACCAAAGAAGAGAAAGTGCTGTCCTGTTTGCGCACTAATAAATAATATATAACCTTTATTAAGTACAGTAAAGTATGTAAGATAAATCGTTGAAATATTAAACACAAAGTTAAGTGTATAAAGAGCTGAATAAAGTAATAAATATAAGATTTTACTCACCGATAAATCTATTTCTCGTAGTCCGTAGTGGATGCTGGGACTCCGTAAGGACCATGGGGTATAGCGGCTCCGCAGGAGACTGGGCACATCTAAAGAAAGCTTTAGGACTACCTGGTGTGCACTGGCTCCTTCCACTATGACCCTCCTCCAGACCTCAGTTAGGATACTGTGCCCTGAAGAGCTGACACAATAAGGAAGGATTTTGAATCCCGGGTAAGACTCATACCAGCCACACCAATCACACCGTATAAAGCCTCCTCATCAAACATGTCGACACAGCCGTATCGACACACCGCACACACACAGGGAATGCTCTGACTGAGGACAGGACCCCACAAAGCCCTTTGGGGAGACAGAGAGAGAGTATGCCAGCACACACCAGAGTGCTATATAACATAGGGATCCCACTATAACTGAGTGTTTTTTCCCTTATAGCTGCTTACATTATGTATACTGCGCCTAAATTTAGTGCCCCCCCTCTCTTTTTTTTTTTACGTAAACTGTTTTTTATTGCAACAATGGTTATACAGGTTAAACAACAAAAGAATGACCTTAGAAGACAAAATCCTTGCCAATCAAACAGCAATCAATCACAATTAAGTCCTCTAACATACATGAAAACATTGTCTATTTTTAGTCTCAAACAAACATAGAAATAACCATATGGTAAAACAGCGTAGCATAAGAGGTTAATGTAAGAAAAAAAAAGGGGGGGAAAAGAAGGAAGAGGTGGAGAGAGAGGGGGGGAGGGGGAAGGAAGGTAGCAAGTCGTATGTTTAGAATAGAGGTAATTGTTTAAAAACGTAAAAAACATAAATGAGTCCTAGAATAAGAAAGGCAAGGAGCGTAATCGTCTAGGGGCCTGAGATGAGAGATGAGACGGGAGGATTTCGGGATCACTCCTTTAAGTATATAGTTTAGGTTGATATGTATGTCCTATATACGGATGATTCCTTAAACTCATACCATGGGAACCAAGTGGCTGTGAAGTCTACTGATCTTCCCAATGAGAAGGAAACTAGATCCTCCATGTCTAGAAAATAATCAATCTTATTGAACCATTGTTTAATTGAAGAAGATGAGGATGATCTCCATAGGATTGGTATGACGGCTTTGGCTGCATTATTAAGATGGCGTAATAGTGAACCCTTATAGGAATATGAACCTCTGGGAGTGAGGTTGAGGAGCCAAAACTCCGGGTCTCTGGGGACGGTACCTCCTAGTATCAATTCTGAGCATTTAAAAACTTCCCTCCAAAAGTGCATTATGAGAGGACATTCCCACCATATATGCAGAAAGCTTCCTGGGGCTCCTCTACATCGCCAGCAAAGGCCTGAAAGGGTCGGAAACATCTTATTAAGCGCCAAAGGAGTCCTGTACCACCTATAAATCAGTTTATAAAGAGTTTCCATTGTCGACAAACATAGCGCACTTGCCTGGGTGTTGCGAAATATCAATTCCCAATTAGATTGTGAAGCCAGCATCGGCATTACTTTCTCCCAGGCACTCATGAAAGTAGGGGGTTGAGGAAAGAGGTCCTCTATAATGATCACATAAATCTGGGAAATGGTGTGTGTGGGAGCTTGAGGGGAAACGCACATCTTTTCAAAAGCGGTGAGTTCTCTGGTCATATCAGAGAGATGTTTGGAGGATGTTACAAAGTGATGAACCTGGAGAATTTCCAAAAATCAGATTTCGTTATTGTCCAGAGGGATTGAATATCTGAAAACGAACGTACCCTACTCGAACTCACCAGCTGACCGACCCTGAAAAGCCCCTTCTCTGCCCATGAGGCGAAGGCCGTTCCTTGGAGACCCGGAGTAAACTCAGAATTAGAGATGAAAGAAGTCAATGGTGACCATTTGGAAGATATGTGACTTCTCAACCTAAGTGAGCTCCACACTTTAAGTGTGGGGGATACTGTGGGATGGGACACCTTTGGGAGGACTGGTAGCCATGGCGTGATTTCTATATAGTGTGGGAGGCAGCCTTCCTCTAGGAGCACCCATTGTCTACAGTCTTTTGCCCGTGTCCATTCCAGGACTCTATTCAGGTGTATTGCATGATAATAACTGGGGACGTGTGGAAGTTGTTGTCCTCCCTGATGTTTTCTCCGAAATAATATATCGTGCTTAAATCTAGGTGTATTGCTACCCCAGACAAAAGCTCGAATAAGACCTTGGATGTCCCTAAACCATTGGGGGGGAATGTATATGGGGAGGGTTTGGAGAAAAAACAATATCCTAGGTAAGGCATTCATTTTAACTACGTTAAATTCTACCAAACCAGGATAGTCGCAATTTCCTCCATTTTTGAAAATCTATGCAGAGTTTTTTCAACAAGGGGTCAAAATTTAGGGAAAAACATTTGGACATGTCATTAGATAATATAACCCCTAAGTATTTCAACTTATGGTCATGCCAAGTGAAGGGGAACGAGCACTTCAAGCCCGTTACCACAGTAGGGGAGGTAGTCAAATGTAGTGCTATAGATTTGGAGTAATTAATCTTGAAATTAGAAAGGGCTCCGAACCTATCAAATTCCATCATCAGGTTAGGGAGCGAGGTAACCGGGTTCGAAATCAAAGCTAATAAATCATCTGCATAGAGGGCCAATTTATATTCCCTCCCTCTCACCAGCAGACCAGAAATATTTTGGTTTGCCCGTATACTTCTAGCTAAAGCTTCCATGCACAAAACAAAAAGTAATGGGGATAGTGGACAGCCCTGTCTTGTGCCATTCGAGATAGTGAAGGAATCTGATAAGGAGCCATTGATCTTTATTCTAGCAGATGGGGTAGTGTATAGTGATAGGATCCTATGAAGACATGCGTTGCCCAGCCCCAGGTGTTTCAAAATACCAAACAAAAAATCCCAGCCCACCCTATCAAATGCCTTTTCTGCATCAGTGGATAACAGGATCGAGGGGGACGCGGACTGGTTAGCGTAGTGTATCATATTTAGTACTTTGGATGTGTTATCCCTGGCTTCACGGCCCAAAACAAAACCCGTCTGGTCTCCATGAATCAACGCCGGCAACAGATGCTTAAGACGGTTAGCTACTAATTTAGCAAAAAGTTTTATATCAATATTCAGCAGCGAAATCGGTCGGTAACTAGCACAAAGACTGGGATCTTTGCCCTCTTTGGGTAGCACTGTAATGTGTGCTTCGAGGGACTGAGAGGAGAAATGGGACGTATCAGAGATAGTGTTGAAGGCTCTCACAAGGAGAGGCACTAGCCTCTCCCTGAAAGCCTTGTAATAGGCAATAGTAAATCCATCTGGGCCTGGGCTTTTACCATTGGGCGAGGAATCAATAGCTTTCATGACCTCCTCTGCCGAAAAGGGCACGTCCAGGTCATCGGCATCTGCCTTGGACAATGTCGGGAAGTCTAGGGATCTCAAATAAGAAGATATGGCTGCCTGATGGGATATCTTATCTGCCCGCCCAGATGGCCCCGAAAGGTTATATAATGTGGAATAGTATTCCTGAAAGGCTTTAGCAATTTTAATAGTCTCATGTTGGGGGCGACCCTTGTTATCCTTAATTAGGTGAATAAAGGTGAGTGCACGTTGCTCGCGGAGGGCCTTAGCTAACAATTTCCCCGGTTTATTGCCCCATTGGTAATATCTGCTGCGGCACTTCCTATAGGAAAATTTAACCCTGTCAGAGAGCAATTTATTCAAGTCGGCTCGGGCGACCTCAAGGTCATAGTAGTGTTGGGGAGTTTGAGATTTTTTATGAAGGAGTTCTAGAGATTTTATCTTGGATAGCAAGTCTTCTCGAAGTTTTTCCCTCTGTTTTTTACGTACTGAGCCTAGTTGGATACACCCCCCCCGCAGGACACATTTTTGTGCCTCCCATACTGAGATTTTAGAGATATCCTCCATGTCGTTAGTGTCAATATAGGAGTCTAGGGCCAATTCCAGTTGCGAACGACATACTACGTCTTGCAACAGAGTATCATTAAAACGCCATAACCATTGACGTCTCGTATATGATGGGAGACGAATAGTAAGATTAACCGGGGCATGGTCTGACCAGACAATTTGTCCTATCGAGGATTCTGAAATCAAATGTAGGTGGCGATGACTTAGAAATAGATAGTCGATTCTGGAATGTTTGATGGGGATGTGAATAAAAAGAAAAATCTACCTCAGAGGGATGTGTCAGTCTCCATGAGTCAATCAGCTGGTGGTCGAGCAGGGCACGTCGCACTCTCCTATACTCCTTCTCTGGTCGGAGGGCAATCTTCCTAGAGGTGTCATGAAGGGGATCAAGCGTCCAATTTAAATCTCCTCCCATCACCACCACTCCCTCAAGAAGAGGCTCAGCAGTTTCCAACACCGAAGTCAAGAAAGAGGGTTGTTTAGAGTTGGGAGCGTAAACATTTAAAAAGGAAAAGCGTTGGCCATGAATTTCACACTTAACCAACAAACCCCTACCCTCTACCAGTCTATGGGAGGAAACATTTAGGACAGGTAAGTGACGGGCCAAGAGAATAGCTACACCCAACGTCTTCCCATTGGGATTGTTAGCCATGAAAACATGGGGGTAATAGTGACTTTTAAGTGATGGGACGCAACCAATCCTAAAGTGTGTTTCTTGCAGCAGGGCAACATCCAATCTCTCGTCTCTGAGCCACTTAAGGAGTTTAGATCTTTTTTCAGGAATATTCAGGCCCTTTACATTAAGGGTAGTTACCCGTATTGTGTCTGGACCCATTGTGATTGAAGTTGTATCACATTGACAATAAACCTTCCTACCACAGGGATACAGAGGGAATAGGTAAGGGTATTAAGAACGTTTGTTAGTTTGGAAAGGAAACCGTGAAAAGTGGAGAAAAGAGAAGCAATGTGGAAAGATACATTGCGAGATGCATTAGTATTAAACATTGTGAGTAACATCATGAAAATGAAAAATGCTGCAAATGGGGTGGAAGCGGTAGACCGCCGACTCCCAACCCTGGAGAAAAGGGGATGCAGCATGGTGGGGGTCTTACGGGGGGGCCAAGGGCAGCGACCGCCCTTGAATCACAAATGTATTCTTTAAGGAAGAAAAAAAGAGAAACACAAATACGAATAGACAATAATAATAATCACCTAGGGAAAATTACAAGCATCATTCAAAACACTAAACCGTGAGAGCTAAATGTTGCGAGAAAACGTGACAAAGAACCTATAAGAAGTAATCTGAACACGTTTCCATTGCAGTAGCAATGGTGAAAAGAAAGAAACCACCTAACTGAAGGAACTTTAAACATTAAACATTTCAGGCCGCGCATTTTAGAAACATGGTATATCACGTATTTAAAGAACGACATATGTGTCAGTAGATATAGGAACTATCATCTCAATGCAGGTAAGGTGTCCTACTCATGGAGGCTTTGAAGAACGTGAACTTGTAGGCGGAGTCTCCCGTCCACGCTGGGATCGTACTTGTTGCCACGCGTCATCTGGAGGAGTCATGATTGGTATAGTGGGCTGGTGATGGTAAGAGTCCCACTCAGGTAATTGGATTGGTGGGACGCCCAGAGTTGCGAAAAAGGCCGGTAGATCAGGTGGTTTGGAGAGCATTGCTATCTTGCCATTGTGGGAGACCTGAAGAGAAAAAGGGAAACCCCATCTGTACTTTAGCTGAAGTTTCCGAAGGGAATCTGTAAGGGGTTTCAGGGTTCTGCGTTGTTGTAGTGTTGACCACGCCAGGTCTGGGAACAACTGAACCTTATCGCCTTGGAAATCTATGTTATCCAGTTGACGGGCCTTTCTCATTATCTCTTCCTTTTGCGCATAGTAATGGAGCCTACAAATCACATCTCTGGGCCTGTCCGATGGTATACCCCGAGGTCGGAGAGCCCGGTGCGCTCTGTCAATCATAATGTCCTCACTCGAATCCAAGTCGATAAGCTCTCCAAATATCTTTGTCAGCGCATTCGCCAGATCAGCCTGTTGGATACTTTCCGAGAGCCCCCTAACCCTGATATTTTTCCGCCTCCCACGATTATCCATATCTTCGACTCTTGACTTAAGGAAGGCTATATCTCTCCTCTGTTGGGAAATCACCTCCTGAAAACCAATTAAAGAGGATAAGCTAGCTGTCTCATGGCGTTCCAAGACATCGACACGGGTCGCTATCTGCGACATATCTTGTTGCAGCGCGGTCACTTCCCGTTTGATGGTAGACAGTAAACGGGTCTCTAAAGCTGAGAAATCCTGTTTCGTAGGAAGTGACTTAACATGTGAAAGTATCTCACCAATATCAGTTGTCAAGGATGCGGACAGTGGCGGTTGTGGGGTCGAAGGAGTCGACATGACTTCCGTTTGCGTATTAATGATTGGAGAGTCCGGGAGGGCGTGGGTAGAGGTCGGGCTTGTTATGGGTGTAGTCAAGAATTGACGTAGATCTGAGGAACGGCGGGCCGTCGAGTTTGGAGTCTCATCTGGCCTGGTCTTCGCCTTATTTTTCTTCTTGCCTCTCACCATGACATCGGATTAGAAAGAAAGGTGGTATGATGTGTCACATTTACTTATCCCAGGTGATGTAGAATTATTTGGGCCGTCGCCGTGCAGTAGCCCCCCCACATGGCTCTAAGGAAACATCAGGCCAGCAGTCACATCAGCCGAGCAACTATCTGAGGTTTCACATATTTATGCGTGGAGTTGCGACTTATGAGTGCAGCGGCCTCTCGAGGGGAGGTATAGGTTATGTCAACAAGATGGCCGGCTCTAGTCGGAAGCAGCTGGGGGGTTGATTAACAGCACCCGGAGCTGGGTGAAGTATTGCAGTCCCGTAAATACGTTTTATATTTAGGAGCCCGTGAGTCACCAGGGTCCGCTGGGGCCAGTAGCTATGTGTGGGTAGGTATCCGGACTCCAGGTCGACAGCACAAAGGTCGACACACTTTAGGTCGACGCCAATTGGTCGACACACATTAGGTCGACAGGGTCAAAGGGTCGACAGGGTCAAAATGTCGACAGGAACAAGGTCGGCATGGAAAAAGGTCGACATGAGTTTTTTCACGATTTTTTTCTTTTTTTGAACCTTTTCATACTTAACGATCCACGTGGACTACGATTGGAACGGTAAAGTGTGCCGAGCGAAGGCACCATGCCCGAAGCATGGCGAGCGAAGCGAGCCATGCGAGGGGACGCGGTGCACTAATTCGGGTTCCCGGTCACTCTACGAAGAAAACGACACCAAAAAAACATAAAAAACTCATGTCGACCTTTTTCCATGTCGACCTTGTTCTTGTCGACCTTTTGACCCTATCGACCTTTTGACCATGTCGACCTAATGTGTGTCGACCGATTGGTGTCGACCTAAAGTGTGTCGACCCTGAGTCCCAGACCCGTGTGGGTACTAGGGTGCTGAAGCAACGCTCTTGCACAATCTTACCGGGGTGAGCTTCCCAGAGAAGCAGCTCCGACACGCTGACCCCCTGCCCGGTGGTGTAATTTTGCACGATGTGTGCGATCCGCCTCCGGAGGTCCGCGGGCAGCGTGCGTCGTCAAGGTGAGTGCGGGTCTAAGCTCCAAGCCTGGAGCGAGGCTCTCCTCCCGTATGTCTGCCGGGCGCCGCACAGTTCCGGTCCACCGCCGACGGCCCTGGCCGGCCGGATCGCGAGCACAGCCGCCGCTCTTCAGTGTCCACCTCAGGTCAGTTCCAGCGTCTGTTCCATCTCTCAGAGACAGTGGGGCGATCCGCGGCACAGCCACTCCGGTCCCGGAAGGCCTGAGGTGTAAATTGAGGCCCCGGTCTAATGGGTGCCTGCAGGCCGCAATCCGCGGGAGCTCCGGGAGGTGCTCCCCGATTCCGCGGTTCTGGCAGGGATGTTCCCAGTAGGTATAGAAGGGGCTTTGGATCTGCTTAGCTTACTTAGGAAGTGCAGAAATCGACCCAGGTGAAATTCCTCTGTTGGGGCCTTCCTGGCCTTACACCACGCAACATATTTTCGCCAAATACGGTGATAATTGTTTGCAGTTACTTCTTTCCTGGCTTTTATCAGCGTAGGAATGACTTCATCCGGAATGCCCTTTTCCTTTAGGATCCGGTATTCAACCGCCATGCCGTCAAACGCAGCCGCGGTAAGTCTTGGAACAGACAGGGCCCCTGCTGTAGCAGATCCTGTCTGAGCGGTAGAGGCCATGGGTCCTCTGATATCATTTCTTGAAGTTCTGGGTACCAAGCTCTTCTTGGCCAATCCGGAACCACGAGTATCGTTCTTACTCCTCGTCTTCTTATTATTCTCAGTACCTTTGGTATGAGAGGCAGAGGAGGGAACACATAAACCGACTGGTACACCCACGGTGTCACTAGGGCGTCCACAGCTATCGCCTGAGGGTTCCTTGACATTGCGCAATATCTCTCTAGTTTTTTGTTTAGGCGAGACGTCATCATGTCCACCTGTGGCCTTTCCCAACGGTTTACCATCAGTTGGAAGACTTCTGGATGAAGTCCCCACTCTCCCGGGTGTAGGTCGTGTCTGCTGAGAAAGTCTGCTTCCCATTTGTCCACTCCCAGAATGAACACTGCTGACAGTGCTAAGACGTGATTTTCCGCCCATCTGAGAATCTTTGTGGCTTCTGCCATCGCCATCCTGCTTCTTGTGCCGCCCTGTCGGTTTACATGGGCGACTGCCGTGATGTTGTCTGATTGGAACAGAACCGGCTGGTTTTGAAGCAGGGGCCTTGCCTGACTTAGGGCATTATAAATGGCCCTCAGTTCCAGAATATTTATGTGTAGGGACGACTCCTGACTTGACCAAAGTCCTTGGAAATTTCTTCCCTGTGTGACTGGCCCCCAGCCTCGTAGGCTGGCATCCGTGGTCACCAGGACCCAGTCCTGTATGCCGAATCTGCGGCCCTCTATAAGATGAGCCGTCTGCAGCCACCACAGCAGAGATACCCTAGTCCTTGGAGACAGGGTTATCAGCCGATGCATCTGAAGATGCGATCCTGATCACTGGTCCAAGAGGTCCCACTGAAAGGTTCTTGCATGGAACCTGCCGAATGGAATTGCTTCGTAGGAAGCTACCATTTTTCCCAGGACTCGTGTGCAGTGATGCACCGATACCTGTTTTGGTTTCAGGAGGACTTTGACTAGAGATGACAGCTCCTTGTCCTTCTCCATCGGGAGAAACACTTTTTTCTGTTCTGTGTCCAGAACCATCCCCAAGAACAGTAGGCGTGTGGTAGGAACCAGCTGTGACTTTGGAATGTTTAGAATCCATCCGTGCTGTTATAGCACTTCCCGAGGTAGTGCTACCCTGACCAACAACTGCTCCTTGGACCTCGCCTTTATAAGGATATCGTCCAAGTACGGGATAATTAAAACTCCCTTTTTTCGAAGGAGTATCATCATTTCTGCCATTACCTTGGTAAACACCCTCGGTGCCATGGACAGTCCAAACAGCAGCGTCTGGAATTGGTAATGGCAATCCTGTACCACAAATCTGAGGTACTCCTGGTGGAGGATGGTAAATGGGGACATGCAGGTAAGCATCCTTGATGTCCAGAGATACCATGTAATCCCCCACGTCCAGGCTTGCAATAACCGCCCTGAGCGATTCCATCTTGAACTTGAATTTTTTTTATGTATGTGTTCAAGGATTTCAAATTTAAAATGGGTCTCACCGAACCGTCCGGTTTCGGTACCACAAACAGTGTGGAATAGTAACCCCGTCCTTGTTGAAGTAGGGGCACCTTGACTATCACCTGCTGGGAATACAGCTTGTGAATTGCCGCTAGCACAGCCTCCCTGCCTGAGGGAGTAATCGGCAAGGCAGATTTGTGGAAACGGCAGGGGGGAGGCGCCTCGAATTCCAGCTTGTACCCCTGAGATACTACTTGGAGGATCCAGGGATCCACCTGTGAGCGAGCCCACTGATCGCTGAAATTTTTGAGGCGGCCCCCCACCGTACCTGGCTCCGCCTGTGAAGCCCCACCGTCATGCGGCGGACTTGGTAGAAGCGGGGGAGGACTTTCTTTCCTGGGAACCTGCTGTTTGTTGCAGCCTTTTTCCCCTACCCGCCTTTTCCCCGCCAGTTTTTCTGGGGTCGAAAGGACTGTACCTGATAAAACGGCGCTTTCTTAGGCTGTGAGGGAACATGGGGCAAAAAAGCTGACTTCCCAGCTGTTGCTGTGGAAACTAGGTCTGAGAGACCATCCCCGAATAACTCCTCACCCTTATAAGGAAAAACTTCTATGTGCCTTTTCGAATCTGCATCCCCTGTCCACTGCCGAGTCCATAAGCCTCTCCTAGCAGAAATGGACAATGCACAATGCACTTATCTTAGATGCCAGCCGGCAGATCTCCCTCTGTGCATCTCTCATGTATAAGACTATATGCTCTATGGTTAGCAGAATAGTGTCCCTGTCTAGGGTGTCAATATTTTCCGACAGGGAATCTGACCACGCAGCTGCAGCGCTGCACATCCATGCCGAAGCAATAGCTGGTCTAAGTATAATGCCTGAGTGTGTATATACAGACTTCAGGATCGCCTCCTGCTTTCTATCAGCAGGCTCCTTTAGGGCGGCCGTATCCGGAGATGATAGTGCCACCTTTTTTGACAAACGTGTGAGCGCTTTATCCACCCTAGGGGGTGTTTCCCAATGTGACCTATCCTCTGGCGGGAAAGGGTACGCCATTAGTAACTTTTTAGAAATTACCAATTTTTTATCGGGGGAAGCCCACGCTTCTTTACACTTCATTTAATTCTTCAGATGGGGGAAAAACTATTGGTAGTTTTTTCTCCCGAAACATAATACCCTTTTTTGTGGTACCTGGGTTTATATCAGAAATGTGTAATACCTCTTTCATTGCCTCAATCATGCAATGAATGGCCCTAGTGGACATTAAATTTGACTCCTCATCGTCGACACTGGTATCAGTATCCGTGTTGACATCTGTGTCTGCCATCTGAGGTAGCGGGCGCTTTAGAGCCCCTGATGGCCTTTGAGACGCCTGGGCAGGCACGAGCTGAGAAGCCGGCTGTCCCGCATTTGGCATGTCGTCAAATTTTTTATGTAAGGAGTCTACACTTGCACGTAATTCCTTCCATAAGTCCATCCACTCAGGTGTCTGCCCCGCAGGGGGTGACATCACATTTATAGGCAACTGCTCCGCCTCCACATGTTCCTCATCAAACATGTCGACACAGCCGTACCGACACACCGTACACACACAGGGAATGCTCTAACAGAGGACAGGACCTCACAAAGCCCTTTGGGGAGACAGAGAGAGAGTATGCCAGCACACACCAGAGCGCTATATAATACAGGGACTAACTGAATTATATCCCCTATAGCTGCTATAATCTTTATACTGCGCCTAAATTTAGTGCCCCCCCTCTCTTTTTTACCCTTCTGTAGTGCAGACTGCAGGGGAGAGCCAGGGAGCTTCCTTCCAGCGGAGCTGTGAGGGAGAAATGGCGCCAGTGTGCTGAGGGAGATAGCTCCGCCCCTTTTTCGGCAGACTTTTCTCCCGCTTTTTTATGGATTATGGCAGGGGTAATTATCACATATATAGCCTCTGGGGCTATATATTGTGATTATTTAGCCAGCCAAGGTGTTTTTATTGCTGCTCAGGGCGCCCCCCCCCCCAGCGCCCTGCACCCACCAGTGACCGGAGTGTGAGGTGTGCATGAGGAGCAATGGCTACTTTGGCTACCTTGGTGAAGACTGAAGTCTTCTGCCGCCGATTTTCCGGACCTCTTCTTGCTTCTGGCTCTGTAAGGAGGACGGCGGCGCGGTTCCGGGACCGAACATCAAGGACGGGTCCTGCGGTCGATCCCTCTGGAGCTAATGGTGTCCAGTAGCCTAAGAAGCCCAAGCTAGCTGCAAGCAGGTAGGTTCGCTTCTTCTCCCCTTAGTCCCTCGTTGCAGTGAGCCTGTTGCCAGCAGGTCTCACTGTAAAATAAAAAACCTAAAATATACTTTCTTTCTAGGAGCTCAGGAGAGCCCCTAGTGTGCATCCAGCTCGGCCGGGCACAAAAATCTAACTGAGGCTTGGAGGAGGGTCATAGTGGGAGGAGCCAGTGCACACCAGGTAGTCTAAAAGCTTTCTTTTAGTTGTGCCCAGTCTCCTGCGGAGCCGCTATTCCCCATGGTCCTTTCAAAGTTCCCAGCATCCACTAGGACGTCAGAGAAAAACAGTTACAGCTTATACACTACAGACCTAACATTAATAACTAAACAGAACAACATGAAACAAATATAAACAATAGCGAACGATCGTAAACACAAGTACACAGAGTGAGAATGAATGGCATACACAAAAGGTAACAAAGTGGCTACAGAGAACATACCATACGTGGGAATACTTGCATGCGCAACCCGGACCCAGACCTCCGATATCAAGCAGATGATCGTTGATGAGAGAGAGTACTGGCCGGTCAGGGAACAGTGGCCTTTATATACACACCCTACAGTACAATACAATGGTCCCTACAATCTCATTGTCCATTGGACACAGGAATGTGTCTCTGCATTATAACAAAAGGTCATAGGTGGATTCGAACAGGTGGGCTGTGACTATTACAAACTGCTCAGGTGGGAGGTATCCTCAGGCTTCCCGCCGCATGGATAATGAACTGCAAATACAGTAAATGTCTGTAAACTACTTTTATACATAACTATACGCAGCAGCGAACAATCTCTTCCTAACCAACAGCGGAATGTTTCTAATAAAATACTCTGCAGATTGATACTAAACACCATAGTTCAACCTTTGTCTGACCCTTCGTATCATGCAAAGAGGAATCCCCATGTCCACGAACCATTTACACTATACATACTCGCAGACATTATTTAGGGGAATATTATCTACAAAACACACTATATTGGTTAAATATGTAGCGATCGAGTCGCTCGCTAGACGCTCACAAACTCCACCGTAAATACACATCTCAATGTGCAGGAGACGTAGGAGCGTCCCCTACGCAACCTGAGGGGATGCGTACGCACGGGGGAGTGGGTGCACGAGCAGCGGGCATGTGCATTGGGGTTAGTACAAGGCATTGTGAATCACAATATTTTTCGACTTTGACAAGAAATAGATTTACCGGTAGGTTTAAAATCTTATTTTCTCTTACATCCTAGAGGGACTCTGTAAGGACCATGGGGATTATACCAAAGCATCCAATCGGGCGGGAGAGTGCGTATGACTCTGCAGCACCGGCTGAGCAAACGCTAGGTCCTCATCAGCCAGGGTATCAAACTTGTAGAATTTAGCAAAAGTGTTTGACCCCGACCAAGTCGCCGCTCGGCAAAGTTGTAATGCCGAGACGCCTCGGGCAGCCGCCCAAGAAGAGCCCACCTTCCTAGTGGAATGGGCCTTAACCGAATTTGGTACCGGCAATCCAGCCGTAGAGTGAGCCTGCTGAATCGTGTCACAGATCCAGCGAGCAATAGTCTGCTTCGAAGCAGGTGTGCCAATCTTATTGGCCACATACAGGACAAACAGGGCCTCTGTTTTCCTAATACTAACCGCCCTGGCTACATAAATCTTTAAGGCCCTGACTACGTCCAGGGATCTGGAATCCTCCAGGTCACTTGTAGCCACAGGCACCACAATAGGTTGATTCACATGGAATGAAAAAACCACCTTAGGCAAAAATTGCGGTCGTGTCCTCAATTCAGCTCGATCCACATGAAAAATCAAGTAGGGGCTTTTGTGTGACAAAGCCGCCAATTCTGATACTCGCCTTGCTGATGCCAAGGCCAACAACATGACCACCTTCCAAGTAAGAAATTTCAACTCAACCTTGTTTAGCGGTTCAAACCAGTGTGATTTTAGGAACTGCAACACTACGTTGAGGTCCCATGGTGGAGGCACAAAAGGGGGCTGGATGTGCAGCACTCCCTTTACAAACATCTGGAAGAGAAGCCAATTCCTTCTGAAAGAAAATCGAGAGGGCCGAAATCTGAACCTTAACAGAGCCTAATTTCCGGCCCATATCCACTCCTGTTTGTAGAATGTGGAGAAAATGACCCAGATGAAAATCTTCCGTAGGTGCATTCTTGGTCTCACACCAAGACACATACTTTCGCCAGATACGGTGATAATGTTTTACCGTCACCTCCTTCCTAGCCTTTATTAAAGTATGGATGACCTCTTCCGGAATCCCCTTTTTTGCTAGGATTCGGCGTTCAACCGCCATGCCGTCAAACGTAACCGCGGTGAGTCTTGAAATAGACAGGGCCCCTGTTGCAACAGGTCTTCCCTCAGCAGAAGAGGCCAGGGATCTCCTGTGAGCATCTCTTGTAGATCTGAGTACCAGGCCATTCGTGGCCAGTCTGGGACAACGAGTATCGTCTGTACTCTTCTTTGTCTTATGATCCTCAACACTTTTGTGATGAGAGGAAGAGGAGGAAACACGTAGACCAATTTGAGCACCCACGGTGTTAACAGAGCGTCTACTGCTACTGCCTGAGGGTCCCGAGACCTGGCACAATACCTCCGAAGTTTTTTGTTGAGGCGTGACGCCATCATGTCTAATTGAGGAGTTCCCCAAAGATGTATTATGTCTGCAAAGACTTCTTGATGAAGTCCCCACTCTCCTGGATGGAGATCGTGTCTGCTGAGGAAATCTGCTTCCCAGTTGTCCACTCCCGGAATGAAGACAGCCGACAGAGCGCTCACGTGATTTTCCGCCCAGCGAAGAATCCTGGTGGCTTCCGCCATCGCGACTCTGCTTCTTGTCGCGCCTTGGCAGTTCACATGAGCCACTGTGGTGGGATTGTCTGACGGAATCATAACCGGTAGGTTTTGAAGAAGACTCTCCGCTTGTCGAAGGCCGTTGTATATGGCCCTGAGTTCCAACACATTGATGTGTAGACATGACTCCTGGTCTGACCAAAGTCCCTGAAAATTTCTTCCTTGTGTGACTGCTCCCCATCCTCGGAGGCTCGCGTCCGTGGTAACCAGGATCCAATCCTGAATTCCGAATCTGCGACCCTCCAGTAGATGAGCACTTTGCAACCACCACAGGAGAGACACCCTGGCCCGGTGACAGAATAATTTTTCGATGTAAGTGTAGATGAGACCCGGATCACTTGTCCAGAAGGTCCCATTGAAAAGTCCTTGCATGGAACCTTCCGAATGGAATGGCCTCGTTGGCCGCCACCATTTTTCCCAGAACTCGAGTGCACTGGTGAACAGATACCCTTTTCGGTTTCAGCAGGTCTCTGACCATGTTCTGGATGTCCTGGGCTTTCTCCATTGGAAGGAAGACCTTCATTTGTTCCGTATCCAGTATCACACCTAGGAACGGTAGTCGAGTTGTCGGAATCAACTGTGACTTCGGTAGATTTAGAATCCAACCGTGTTGCTGGGAGCACTCTCAGAGAGAGCGCCACACTGCTCAGCAATTTGTCTCTTGATCTCGCTTTTATCAGGAGATCATCCAAGTATGGGATAATTGTGACTCCATGCTTGCGCAGGACCACCATCATTTCCGCCATTATCTTGGTGAAAATCCTCGGGCCATGGAAGTCCAAACGACAACGTCTGAAACTGATAATGACAATCCTGTACAGCAAATCTCAGGAATTCTTGATGGGGGGCATATATGGGGAAATGAAGGTACGCATCCTTTATGTCCAGAGACACCATAAACTCCCCCTCCTCCATGTTGGCTATTATCGCACTGAGCGATTCCATTTTGAATTTTAATCTTTTTATGTACAGGTTTAGGGATTTCAGATTCAATATAGGTCTGACCGAACCTTCTGGTTTCGAGACCACAAAGAGGGTTGAGTAGTAACCTCTTCCCTGCTGGTTCATGGGAACCCCGATTATCACTTGCTGTATACACAGCGTTTGAATTGCAGCTAACACTACATCCCGTTCCGACGTGGAAACTGGTAGAACCGACTTGAAAAATCGGCGCGGGGGCACCTCTTTGAATTCCAGTTTGTAACTCTGGGAAACTATTTCTAACACCCAGGGATTCAGGCCTGAGCTGACCCAGACCTGGCTGAAAAGTTGAAGACATGCGCCCACCGGCGCGAACTCCCTCAGGGGAGTCCCGGCGTCATGCTGTGGGTTTTGGAGTAGCCGGGGAGGACTTTTGTTCCTGGGCCCCTGCCGAAGCAGGTGCTCTTTTGCCTCTGCCCTTACCTCTGGCAAGGAAGGAGGATCCCCGACCTCTTCTGGACTTGTGCGACCGAAAGGACTGCATCTGATAGGGTGGCATTTTCTTTTGCTGTTGGGGAATATATGGTAAAAAATTTGATTTACCTGCTGTAGCTGTGGAAACCAGGTCCGTCAGCCCATCCCCAAACAATATATCACCCTTATAGGGTAGTACTTCCATATGCTTTTTGGAATCCGCATCACCCGTCCATTGGCGAGTCCATAAGGATCGTCTCGCTGAGATCGACATGGCATTGGCCTTAGAAGCCAGCAATCCAATGTCCCTTTGAGCATCCCTCATAAATAAGACTGCATCTTTTATATGGGCTAGAGTTAAGAATATAGTATCCTTATCCATATTTTCAAAATTATCTGTCAGCTCATCTGTCCAAGCTGCAATTGCGCTACACACCCATGCCGACGCAATCGTCGGTCGTAGTACAGCACCCATATGAGAATAAATACACTTTAAAGGTAGTTTCTTGCCTGCGATCTGCAGGGTCCTTAAGGGCAGCTGTGTCACGAGACGGTAGCGCCACCTTCTTGGACAAGCACGCCAGGGACTTGTCCACAGTGGGAGGTGATTCCCAAATCTCCCTGTCCTGTTTAGGGAAGGGGTATGCCATATAAATTCTTTTGGGGATCTGCAGCCACTTCTACGGAGTCTCCCAAGCTTTTATAAAGAATTCATGTAATTCATGAGATGTGGGAAAATGAATAATCTGTTTCTTTTCCTTAAACATGTGTACCCTTGTGTCGGGGACCGAGGGTTCATCCTCAATATGCAAGACATCCCTAATAGCCACAATCATACACTGAATGGTTTTAGTCACCCTAGGGTGCAATTTTACTTCGTCATAGTCGACACTGGAATCAGAGCCCGTGTCGGTAGTAGTGTCGTGTTAAGGGACGTTTTTGAGACCCCGACAGGCCCTGTGAATCGGTCCAATCCGAGGATTGACCCCCTGATGTTCCCCTTAATTCAGCCTTATCAAGCCTTTCATGTAAAGATGTCACACTTGCATTTAACCTATGCCACATGCTCATCCAATCCTGAGTCGGCACCAGCGATGGGGACACACCACTCATTTGCTCCACCTCCTCCTTGGAGAAGCCTACCGCTTCAGACACGTCGACACACTTACCGACACCCCACACACACAGGGGGTTACCTATAAGGGGATAAATCCCCAACCAGGCCCTTAGGGGAGACAGAGAGAGAGAATGCCAGCACACACCCAGCGCCCAAACACTGGAATATATGACCAGACAGCGCTTTTATATATTTATAATGTTAATCTCCACTCACTGCGTCGCCAATGTGCCCCCTCCTCTTTTTTCCAGCCTGTGAAGCTCAGCAGGGGAGAGAACAGGGAGCCAGCGTTTTCTCATGCAGCCTCTGCGGAGAAAATGGCGCTGATTAGTGCCGGCGGCGGGCTTTGGTCCCCTCATGATATTGTAAGAAAATGGAAGGGGTCTGTGGATTTACTGTCCCACAGCCTAATCCAACATATTTATGCCCAAATTGAGGTTTATTGCTGCCCAGGGCGTGCCCCCCCCCCCCCTGCACCCTACAGTGCCTCTTGTGTGTGTGTGTGTGTGACTGGGAGCAATGGCGCGCAGCTTACCGCTGCGCGCTTACCTCATGAAGATCTGATGTCTTCTGTCGCCTAAAGTATTTTCCTCAATACTCACCCGGCTTCTATCTTCGGCATCTGTGAGGAGGACGGCGGGGCGGCTCCGGGACGAACCCCAGGTGAGACCTGTGTTCCGACTCCCTCTGGAGCTAATGGTGTCCAGTAGCCTTAGAAGCAGTGCCCAAATCTTCAAAGCCCTGACCACACCTAGTAACTCGGAATCCTCCAAGTCACGAGTAGCCACAGGCACCACAATAGGTTGGTTTATATGGAAAGATGACACCACTTTTGGCAGAAATTGTGGACGGGTCCGCAATTCTGCCCTGTCCATATGGAAAACCAGATAGGGGCTTTTATGACAAGGCCGCTAATTCTGACACACGCCTAGCTGAAGCTAAGGCTAATAGCATGACCACCTTCCACATGAGAAATTTTTACTCCATGGTTTTAAGTGGCTCAAACCAGTGTGACTTCAGGAAACTCAACACCACGTTAAGATCCCAAGGTGCCAATGGAGGCACAAAAGGGGGCTGAATATGCAGCACTCCCTTTACAAACGTCTGAACTTCAGGCAGAGAAGCCAGTTCTTTTTGAAAGAAAATAGAGACAGGGCCAAAATCTGGACCTTAATGGAACCCAATTTTAGTCCCTCCTGTAGGAAGTGAAGGAAACGGCCCAGCTGGAATTCCTCCATGGGGGCATTTCTGGCCTCACACCAAGCAACATATTTTCGCCATATACGGTGATAATGTTTAGCCGTCACGTCCTTCCTAGCCTTTATCAGCGTAGGAATGACCTCATCCGGAATGCCTTTTTCTGCTAGGATCCAGCGTTCAACCGCCATGCCGTCAAACGCAGCCGCGGCAAGTCTTGGAACAGACAGGGCCCCTGTTGCAACAAGTCCTGTCTTAGAGGCAGAGGCCATGGGTCCTCTGAGAGCATTTCTTGCAGGTCTGGATACCAAGTCCATCTTGGCCAATCCGGAACAATGAGTATTGTTCTCACTCCTCTTTTTCTTATGATTCTCAGCACCTTGGGTATGAGAGGAAGAGGAGGGAATACATAAACCAACTGGAACACCCACGGTGTCACTAGTGCGTCTACAGCTATTGCCTGAGGGTTTCTTGACCTGGTGCAATACCTTTGTAGCTTTTTGTTGAGGCGGAATGCCATCATGTCCACCTGTGGCAGTTCCCACCGACTTGCAATCTGCGTGAAGACTTCTTGATGAAGTCCCCACTCTCCCGGGTGGAGGTCGTGCCTGCTGAGGAAGTCTGCTTCCCAGTTGTCCACCCCCGGAATGAACACTGCTGACAGTGCTCTTACGTGATTCTCTGCCCAGCGAAGAATTCTGGTGGCTTCCGCCATTGCCACCCTGCGCCTTGTGCCACCTTGGCGGTTTACATGAGCCACTGCGGTGATGTTGTCCGACTGAATCAGCACGATTGGTCGCGAAGCAGAGTCTCCGCTTGACGTAGGGCGTTGTATATGGCCCTTAGTTCCAGGATATTGATGTGAAGGCAAGTCTCCTGACTTGACCACAGACCTTGGAAATTTCTTCCCTGTGTGACTGGCCCCCACCCTCGGAGGCTTGCATCGGTGGTCACCAGGACCCAGTCCTGAATGCCGAATCTGCGGCCCTCGAGAAGGTGAGCACTCTGCAGCCACCACAGGAGAGACACCCTGGCCCTGGGGGATAGGGTGATCAGCCGATGCATCTGTAGATGTGATCCGGACCACTTGTCCAACAGATCCCATTGAAAGGTCCTCGCATGGAACCTGCCAAAGGGAATGGCCTCATATGATGCCACCATCTTTCCCAGGACTCGCGTGCAGTGATGCACAGACACCTGTTTTGGTTTTAATAGGTCTCTGACCAGTGTCATGAGCTCCTGAGCCTTCTCCATCGGGAGATAAACCCTCTTCTGGTCTGTGTCCAGAATCATGCCCAGGAAGGGCAGACGAGTCGTAGGAATCAACTGCGACTTTGGAATATTTAGAATCCAGCCGTGCTGTTGTAACACTTCCCGAGAGCATGCTACGCTGATCAGCAACTGCTCTCTGGACCTCGCCTTTATAAGGAGATCGTCCAAGTATGGGATAATTGTGACCCCTTGCTTTCTCAGGAGCACCACCATTTCCGACATCACCTTGGTAAATATTCTCGGTGCCGTGGAGAGACCAAACGGCAACGTCTGGAATTGGTAATGACAATCCTGTACCCAAAATCTGAGGTACGCCTGATGAGGTGGATAAATGGGGACATGAAGGTATGCATCCTTTATGTCCAGAGACACCATAAAATCCCCCCCTTCCAGGCTTGCGATGACCGCTCTGAGCGATTCCATTTTGAACTTGAACCTTATCAGGTATATGTTCAGGGATTTTAAATTCAATATGGGTCTGACCGAACCGTCAGGTTTCGGTACCACAAACATGGTCGAATAATAACCCTTCCCTTGTTGAAGGAGGGGAACCTTGACCACCACCTGCTGAAGATACAATTTGTGAATTGCAGCTAACACTATTTCCCTCTCTAAGGGGGAAGCTGGCAGGGCCGATTTGAGGTATCGATGAGGGGGCCTCTCTTCGAATTCCAGCTTGTATCCCTGAGACACAATCTCTATTGCCCATGGATCCACCTGGGAGTAAACCCACTTGTGGCTGAAATTTCGGAGATGCACCCCCACCGGGCCTAGCTCCGCCTGTGGAGCCCCAGCGTCATGCGGTGGATTTAGTGGAAGCCGGGGAGGACTTCTGTTCCTGGGAACTAGCTGTGTTGTGCAGCTTCTTTCCTCTGCCCTTGCCTCTGGCAAGAAAGGACGCACCTCGGACTTTCTTGTGTTTTTGTGATCGAAAGGACTGCATTTGGTAATACGGTGCTTTCTTAGGTTGTGAGGGAACATATGGCAAAAAGTTTGACTTTCCAGCAGTAGCTGTGGAGACCAGGTCTGAGAGACCCTCCCCAAACAACTCATCACCCTTGTAAGGTAAAACCTCCATGTGCCTTTTTGAGTCAGCATCGCCTGTCCATTGCCGAGTCCACAGGACCCTTCTGGCAGAAATCGACATTGCATTTATTCTAGAGCCCAGAAGGCTAATGTCTCTTTGAGCATCTCTCGTATATAGGACAGCGTCTTTTATATGCCCCAGGGTCATTAATATAGTATCCTTGTCCAAGGTATCAAGTTCCTCAGATAAGGTATCCGTCCATGCTGCTACAGCACTACACACACAGGCCGACGCAATTGCAGGCCTTAGTAAGGTACCTGAATGTGTATAAATGGACTTCAGGGTACCCTCTTGTTTTCTATCCGCAGCATCTTTTAGGGTGGCCGTATCCTGTGACGGCAGGGCTACCCTCTTGGATAAGCGTGTTAGAGCTTTGTCCACCCTAGGGGAGGATTCCCAGCGTAACCTGTCCGTTGGCGGGAAAGGATACGCCATAAGCATCTGTTTGGAAATCTGCAGTTTTTTATCTGGAAATTCCAAAGCCTTTTCACATAACTCTTTTAGCTCATGTGAAGGGGGAAAGGTCACCACCTGCCTTTTTTCCCCATACATATGAACCCTCTTGTCAGGGACTGGGGTTTCCTCTGTGATTTGCAACACATCCTTCATTGCTATAATCATATAACGGATGGCTTTAGCCAATTTAGGCTGTAACTTTGCATCATCGCAATCAACACTGGAGTCCGAATCCATGTCGGTATCTGTGTCAACAATTTGGGATAGTGGGCGCTTCTGAGACCCTGACGGCCTCTGCGACATAGGATCAGGCATGGGCTGAGACCCCGACTGTCCTAAGGTTTCAGCTTTATCTAATATTTTATGCAAGGAATTAACATTATCATTTAAAACCTTCCACATATCCATCCAATCAGGTGTCGGCGCCGTCGGCGGCGACCCCACATTCATTTGCTCCCGCTCTGCTTCCACATAGCCTTCCTCGTCAAACATGTCGACACAAGCGTACCGACACACCACATACACAGGGGATGCTCTTTTTGAAGACAGTTCCCCCACAAGGCCCTTTGGAGAGACAGAGAGAGAGTATGCCAGCACACACCCCAGCGCTATATGTTCCAGGAATCACACAGTAACTTAGTGTTAACCCAGTAGCTGCTGTATAATATGTTTTTGCGCCTAATTTATGTGCCCCTCCTCCCCCTCTCTTTTTACCCTCTTCTACCGTGAATCTGCAGGGCAGAGCCTGGGGAGCTTCCTCTCAGCGGAGCTGTGGAGAGAAAATGGCGCTGGTGAGTGCTGAGGAAGAAGCCCCGCCCCCTCAGTGGCGGGCTTCTGTCCCGCGTTTCTGTACACAATTATGGCGGGGGCTCATGCATATACACAGTGCCCAACTGTATATATGCCCAACTTTTACCAAGAGGTCCTAATTGCTGCCTAGGGCGCCCCTCCCCTGCACCCTACAATGACCGGAGTATGTGGGTGTAGTGTGGGAGCAATGGCGCACAGCTGCAGTGCTGTGCGCTACCTCAGTTTGAAGACTGGAGTCTTCTGCTGCCGATTTTGAAGTCTTCTTGCTTCTTTCAGCCGGCTTCTGTCTTCCGGCTCTGCGAAGGGGACGTCGGCGCGGCTTCGGGATCGGACGACAAAGGGTGAGATCCTGTGTACGATCCCTCTGGAGCTAATGGTGTCCAGTAGCCTAAGAAGCAAGACCTATCTGCAGAGAGTAGGGCTGCTTCTCTCCTCTCAGTCCCACGTAGCAGGGAGTCTGTTGCCAGCAGATCTCCCTGAAAATAAAAAAAACCTAACAAAATACTTTCTTATAGCAAGCTCAGGAGAACTCACTAAACAGCACCCAGCTCGTCTGGGCACAGATTCAAACTGAGGTCTGGAGGAGGGACATAGAGGGAGGAGCCAGAGCACACTAGTATCCAAATTCTTTCTTAAAGTGCCCTGTCTTCTTTACGGAGTCCCCAGCATCCACTAGGACGTTAGAGAAATACGGGGGACCTACGTCTTTTGTCCCCCATATTTTTGGCACCAGGACTAACCCATTCCAACAGAAAAACATGCTCAGATCTCTCCATAATATTTTAGTCAGTTTAAAAACTAAAAATATTTAAAAAAATATATTAAATAATACTTGTGGCTCCTAAATAGACAAACCAAGTAGATAATCCCTTCTAATGTAAATAGATATGCTATTACCAATAAAAAAAAAACACCAAAAAAAAAATGTTTTTAAAATTTGAATATACTTTTGTCGAAAAGCCGCAATTTAACCATTGCAGACATGTCGAATTGCAAAAAGTCGAATCTGAAACGGACGTTTTTTTGTCGAAAAGTACTGTATTGCAATGTTGAATCAGATTTGTTTTTGCCCCGTTTTTCGACATTTGCGGCAATTCGACCGCAATTGCATATGGCCCTATATCTATCTCACTTGGGCTCTGCACTCACTATAATAACTAACAATAATAAACAGGGGAGATTTAGTTCACCTACTGACCAATGCATTTAAGCCTGCAGCCCCCGACAAGGGACCCCACTATACTGCAGGCTCTGCTCTATTGCTCAAAATAATTACCAGAAAAACAGCTATCACATTAGTGTTACACTTTAGGTATGCTGCTACCTGGTGTAAAGCTCACAGCAGCTTACCTTATATAGGTGAGACAGTTACCTACACACCTAATGTAAAGCACCCAGGAGAACAGCGGACACAATCTATAATTAACTTAAATCAGAGTGCATGAGAGAAGGTGACCACAAAAAGATTAATGAAAAAGCTAATCTAATAAACAAAAAGAATATATATATATATATATATATATATATATTCATTCTCCTATGTAACCTGTAGATCTGCACACACCAGGAGATAGACATTTATGTATGTGGTAAGGCTACTGGGAGACCTTGAATTGAGCAATATTGGATCTGGCCATTACATTCTCTAAAGTCATAACCTCAGAACTGCACAGAGCAGTAACTATTATTCACAAGTAATTAGGAATGTGTTCATCAGGAACAAGTCCACAATTACCGTCTGAAGGTTACACAATCATTTCAAGTCTACACAATTGATATTTGAAGATAACAAGACTTATGGTCGACTTACCAGGGTTAACTCTTTTTCTTTGAGAAAAAAGGTACTACCACCTATACGCGCTATCCAATACAGGCCCTCATTCCGAGTTGATCGCTCGGTAAATTTCTTCGCATCGCAGCGTTTTTCTGCTTAGTACGCATGCGCAATGTTCGCACTGCGACTGCGCCAAGTAATTTTGCTATGAAGATAGGTTTTTTACTCACGGCTTTTTCATCGCTCCGGCGATCGTAGTGTGATTGACAGGAAATGGGTGTTACTGGGCGGAAACACAGCGTTTTATGGGCGTGTGGATAAAAACGCTACCGTTTCCGGAAAAAACGCAGGAGTGGCCGGAGAAACGGGGGAGTGTCTGGGCGAACGCTGGGTGTGTTTGTGACGTCAAACCAGGAACGACAAGCACTGAACTGATCGCAGATGCCGAGTAAGTGTGGAGCTACTCTGAAACTGCTAAGTAGTTTGAAATCGCAATATTGCGAATACTTCGTTCGCAATTTTAAGAAGCTAAGATACACTCCCAGTAGGCGGCGGCTTAGCGTGAGCAACTCTGCTAAATTCGCCTTGCGAGCGATCAACTCGGAATGAGGGCCACAATACATAAATGATACAGTGAATGATGTACAAACAATGTAATATCAATGATGGATATCCAAATGATGTGAAAATATATATAGAAGGACATCTTTTTCTTTGAGGTCCACAGGATCCACAGTCCTTGTATTGGGGTGTAGGTGGTAGGAGTTAACCGAGGACCACACAGTTAAGATTTTAGCTCCCATGATGCACCGGACCTCCTTCTCATATACCCCGCCTCCGGCCTAGGGAAGCTAGTTTTGTTAACAAGTCAAAAGGCAGGAGCTGGATTTCAGGAGAAAAGGAAGACCTGAACATACAAGACACACTATCCTGCAGAGTAGAAAAAATCAAAGGGGGGAAAAAATTGGAATTTAATTAACTGCCGGTAAATCCTTTTCTCGTAGTCCGTAGAGGATACTTGGGTCCACATTAGTTCCATAGGGTATAGACGGGTCCACTAGGAGCCATGGGCACTTTAAGAAATTAATAATGTGGGCTGGCTCCTCCCTCTATGCTCAGTCTACCAGACTCAGTCTAGAAACTGTGCCCGAGGAGACGGACATACTTCAAGAGAAGGATTTAACTGAACAGTAGTGAGATTCGAACCAGCACACACAACCAAGAGGAAAGACATGCTAACCAAACTTGAAAACGAACAGGAATGGCTGAACCAACAATAAAAATACTTAACCAAGTAACAGTGCAGAAAAATGAAGCACCGGGCGGGTGCCCAGCATCCTCTACGCACTACGAGAAAAGGATTTACTGGTAGGTAATTAAAATCCTATTTTCTCTTACATCATAGAGGATACTGGGGTCCATTTAGTACCATGGGGATGCACCAAAGCTCCCAAAACGGGTGGGAGAGTGCGGAGGTTCCTGCAGAACTGATTGATCAAACTGAAGGTCCTCAGCGGCCAAAGTATCGAACTTGTAGAACTTAGCAAACGTGTTCGACCCTGACCAAGTAGCCGCTCGTCAAAGCTGTAAAGCCGAGACACCCCGGGCAGCTGCCCAGGAAGAAACCACTAACCGAGTAGAGTGGGCCTGAACCGATTTTGGAACCGGCAAGCCTGCCGTAGAATAAGCATGCTGGATAGTAAGCCTGATCCAGCGAGCAATAGACTGCTTTGAAGCCGGGCACCCAATTTTATTGGGATCATAGAAAACAAACAGCGAGTCAGATTTTCTGTGACAAGCCGTCCGCTTCACATACATTTTCAAAGCCCTCACAACATCTGAGGACTTTGAAGAAGCAGAGGTGTCGGTAATCACCGGAACCACAATAGGTTGGTTGATGTGAAATGCAGACACCGCCTTAGGAAGAAACTGCTGACGAGTTCTGAGCTCAGCGTGATCCTCATGAAAAATCAAGTAGGGGCTCTTGTGAGACAATGCCCCCCAGTTCCGACACGCGCCTGGCTGAAGCCAGGGCCAACAGTGTAAATGTCTGCCACATAAGAAACTTTACGTCCACTGCCTGTAAATGCTCAAACCAATCCGATTGGAAGAACTGCAACACCACGTTGAGATCCCAAGGTGCCATAGGAGGCCCAAAGGGCAGTTGGATGTGCAGAACACCCTTCAAAAAAGTATGAACCTCAGGAAGAAACGCCAATTGCTTCTGGAGGAAAATGGACAAGGCCGAAATCTGGACTTTCAAGGAGCCCAAACGGAGGCCCACATCCACTCCTGCCTGCAGAAAAAGGAGAAACTGTCCCAGCTTAAATTCCGTCGCAGAAATTTTCCTGTTCTCACACTAAGAGACTTATTGCTTCCAAATACGGCGGTAATGTTTAGACGTTACCCCCTTTCTGGCTTGGATCAAGGTTGAAATAACCTTATCCGGAATCCCTTTCTGGGCTAGAATTTGACGTTCAACCTCCATGCCGTCAAACTTAGCCGCGGTAAGTCTTGATAGACGAACGGCCCCTGTTGCAGAAGATCCTCTCGAAGAGGAAGAGGCCACAGGTCCTCCAGGAGCAACTCCAGTAGATCCGCGTATCAGGCCCTTCTTAGCCAGTCCAGAGCAATGAGAAATGCTTGAACCTTTTCCCTTTTTATTCTTCTGAGAATCCTTGGGATTAACGGAAGTGGTGAAAACACGTAGACCATCTGGTAGACCCACGGAGTCACCAGAGAGTCCGCCTCCACTGCTTGCGGGTCTCTCGACCTGGAACAATATGGCTTGAGCTTCTTGTTGAGACGAGAGGCCCTCATGTCGATTTGGGGAAGTCCCGACGTGCCAGGGACTCAAACACCTGCGGGTGAAGGTCCCACTCTCCTGGATGGACGTCGTGTCTGCCGAGGGAGTTCTTTTCCCAGTTGTCCACTTCCGGAATGAAGATTGCCAACAACGCCACCGCATGTCTTTATGCCCAGAGGAGAATCCTTTTTACCTCCAAAATTGCCGCTCTGCTTTTCGTTCCGCCTTGTCGGGTTATGTACGCTACTGCCGTCACATTGTCCGACTGAACTTGTATGGCCTGATCTTGAAGAAGATGGGATGCCTGTAGAAGGGCGTTGTATATGGCTCTGAGTTCCAGAATGTTGATCGGAAGAATAGATTCTTGACTTGACCATTTTCCTTGGAACTGTTCCCCTTGGGTGACTGCTACCCAACTGAGGCTTGCGTCTGTGGGTAGCAGAATCCAATTTTGAATCCCGAACCTTCGGCCTTCGGTTAGGTGAGAAGTCTGAAGCCACCACAGAAGAGAAATCCTGGCTCTTGGCGACAGACGTATCCTCTGGTGCATGTGGAGATGCGATCCGGACCATTTGTCCAACAGATCCAGCTGGAAGGGCCTTGCATGAAACATTCCATATTGCAGAGATCAGTAAGAGGCCACCATTTTCCCCAAGAGGCGAATGCACAGGTGCACCCAAATTCGGGTCGGCTTTAGAACATCCCGTACCATCAACTGGATCACCAATGCCTTTTCCATTGGGAGGAATACACTCCGCGCCTCCGTATCCAGTATCATTCCCAGGAACGAAAGCCTCCGTGTTGGTTCCAGGTGAGATTTAGGCAGGCTTAGAATCCACCCGTGATCCTGGAGTAACATCGTTGAGAGGGCAATGCTGTGTAACAACTTCTCCCTGGACGGTGCTTTGATTAGTAGGTCATCAAGGTACGGTATTATGTTCACTCCCCGCAAGCGGAGGAGCAACATCAACTCTGCTATTACCTTGGTTAACACCCGTGGAGAGTCCAAATGGCAGTGCCTGGAACTGGTAGTGGCATTCCTGTAACGCAAACCTGAGATAAGCCTGATGAGGCGGCCAAGTCGGGACATGAAGGTACGCATCCTTGATGTCCAGAGACATCCGGAAATCCCCATCCTCCAGACCTGAGATCACCGCTCTTAGAGACTCCATCTTCAATTTAAACACCTTTAAATATGGGTTCAGAGACTTGAGGTTTAAAATAGGTCATACCAAACCGTCCGGTTTCGGCACTACAAACAGTTTGGAATCATAACCCTTATTTTGTAGGTGAGGTGGAACTGGAACAATGGCCTGAGCCTGTACCAGTTGTTGAATTGCTGCCTGTAAAGTCAAGGTTGCTTCTGCAGAAGCTGGTAAACCGGATTTGAAGAATCTGGGAGGTGGGAGTTCTTGAAATTCCAGTCTTTATCCCTGTGCGATAAGATATTTCACCTAGGTATCTAGGCATGACGTTGCCCAGATGTGAATGAAATAACGTATCCGGGCTCCCACCTGCCTCTCTTCTAGGCAGTGTGGTCCACTGTGATGCTGAAGGCTTTGAGGAAGCAGAACCAGAGGTCTGTTCCTGAGAACCTGCAGCTACGGCTATTCTGGGTTTACCTTTAGCGCCTCTGAATGCTATAGAAGAATCCTTGGACTTGTTTTTAAATTTAGCTGTCCGAAAGGACTGCAAAGTCAGAGCAGAGGGTCGCTGCAGAAGGAAGGTATGTAGACTTACACGCAGTGACCTTAGATATCCAAGTATCTAGTTAATCTCCAAACAGAGCCGCGCCCGTGAATGGCTCTCCACACCTTTTCTGGAATCTGCATCCGCAGTCCACTAGTGTAGCCACAAGCCCCTGCGTGCTGACACTACCATGGCAGTGGTGCATGCGTTGAGTAAACCAATTTCTTTTATGGCCTCCACCATAAAGTTAGCAGCATCTTGGAGGTGCTGTAGGAGTTAATGTCATCCCTGGTTAGTGAATCTAAATCTTCAATTAGATTATCAGACAATCTTGCAATTGCCCTAGTGATCCATGCACAAGCAATATTGGGTCTCTGGGCTAGCCCAGCCGACAAGTACATAGATTTGAGAGTGGTCTCACTCTTACAGCCAGCCGCGTCCTTTAAGGACACCGCCCCGGGAACCGGTAAGACTATCTTACGTGACATCCTGGACACAGATGCGTCCACTATCGGCGGGTTTTCCCATTTTTTACTATCCTCCAAAGTAAAGGGGAAGGAAGAAGTTAACCTTTTTGGGATCTGACATTTTTGGTCAGGGTTCACCCAAGCTTCTTCAAAGAGGACATTTAACTCATTTGAAGACGGAAAAGTAGCTGAGGATTTCTTTTTTGTATTAAAGTAAGATTCCTCAATTACTTCCTCTGCCCTGACAGGAATATGTAAGACAGTTCTAACCGCCTCTATGTGGGCCTGGATACTCTGTGCCAGGACAGCACACCCCCCCCACTGGCATCCATATCATCCGGATCCGGATCAGTGTCACCCTGCATGAGTTGGGCCAGAGTACGCTTTTGTGGGCAAATGGCGAGGGATTGAGACACAGGTATGGGAGCTGAATCTTTGTTGATCAGGTCATCCATAGACTGCCTTAAGAATTGTGTCTCCCTTTCATTATGAGATAGCTTAGTGCAAATATTAGAAATCATCCCTTTAATGGAAGCCAACCACGCGGGTTCAGCCCCACTAGCTGGAGAGGGAGCACTATCTTGGGTGCAGGGTAGTGAGTCCTCAGGGGATGAGAGACATTCTGCAGTACAAGAGATACAGTCCATGGACATGATTGTGAAAGGGACACACACACACACACACACACACACACACACACACACACACACACTATATGTAGGCAGGGTCCTCAGAAATCAGAGCCAGCCACACAGTGCCCCTTTAGCAAAGTTAAACTGAGCTGGGTCGCAATAACAAGCACTTTAGTAGAGCTTTATAAATTTACACCCCCCCTTTCACTAAGACCCCCTGGTACCACTGAGGGGACCTGGAGTCCTTGTGGAGGAGCAGCGCTTCCCTGTGAATGCTTCCTGTATGAGCTGCAGAGGGAAAATGGTGCTGGAGAGCTGTAGGATCCGCTCTGGGTGAAGCCCCGCCCCCTGTAATGGCGACAGCTTCCCGCATTTTTTATACTGGCCTAAGGAACTAAATGTCTAACCAAGTGATTAAAATCCCTGTTAGCACAGTATGGACATTATAGGAGTCTCAGTGCGGCCCTCTCAGTGGGACCCGCTGCAGCGTGCGTCCTTCTGAGCCTCCCTGGAGCACAGCCTGCATGAAGAGCTGCGCTCCTACCCTTGTGCCGCCATTCCTACCGGCGACCCACTAACCGGGACGCCAGCGCTGTACTCACCACTCTTCTGTCTTCAGGCTCTGTTAGGGGGTGGCGGAATGCTGCGGGATGGTACGCTGTGCCGTGGTGTGGCTTGCGAATGGCTCCCTCAGGAGCTCAGTGTCCTGACAGCTGAGAAACGGGACCATTAACTCTCTAGGAATTTGGGCCGTTCTCCCCCCTAAGTGCAACGAAGAAGTCAGTCTGCTGCCTAAACAGACCTGACTGAAAATAAACATTAAATAAAAAAAATGGAAATCTCTTCAGGAGCTCTCCAAAGCGTGACCGGCTCCTCCAGGCACATTTTCTAAACTGAGTCCGGTAGGAGGGGCATAGAGGGAGGAGCCAGCCCACACTATTAGTTTCTTAAAATGCCCATGGCTCCTAGTGGACCCATCTATACCCCCATGGTACTAATGTGGACCCCAGCATCCTCTAGGACGTAAGAGAAAAGTATTTCCCCAAGACAGGTGTGTCTTGGTGGGCACCCTCTAGATCCTATGGACCTTAAAGAAAAAGAGTTCACCATGATAAGTCTAACATAATTATTTTCTTCATCAAGATCCATGGTGATCCACAGTCCTTACATAGGGGATGTCCTAAAGCAGTTTCCCCTAAGGGTGGGGACGCTCCTGAGTAGACAGGAGAATCCAACGTCCTAAGGAAGCTTCCCGAGAGGTAAAGGTATCAAAAGGCATAAAAACCTCAGGAACGTGTTAATAGAAGACAACATAGCTGCCTTGCAGAGTTGTTCAGCAGTAGCACCTCAGCGAGCCACCCATGAGGGACCTGCTGAACGTATCGAATGAGCAGAGACCAGAACAGGAAGATCAGCTTGAATGTAAGCCTCTGCAATAGTCATGCAAAGCCACCTGGACAGCGTTTGTTTACTAGCTGGCCAGCCTTGCTTATAGAATCCATACAGGACAGATAGAGAATCCGTTTTCCTGATCACTCTGGTACTTTCCACATAAATCCTTAGTGCACGAACCTCATCCAATAAGGCCTCACCAATAACAGGACTAAAAGGCTGGAACCAATATCTCTGTATTTAGATGAAACTTGGACACCATCTTAGGAAGGTGACCCACCTTGGTCCGGAGAACTGCCCTATCTTGATGGAAGGTCAGAAACGAAGGAGGACAGGAAAGCACTCCTAAATCAGACACTCTTCTCGCAGAGGTAATAGCCAGGAGAAATAACACCTTTACAGCCAGCCACTTAAGGTCCACTGACTCTAAAGGCTCAAATGGGGAAGTCTTAAGAGCTTGCAGGACTAGGGATATATCCCAGGAGCCACTGGATGTACAAAGGGAGGCTGGATATGGAGTATTCATTGAAAAAAGGTACGCCCATCTTGTAGTGGAGCGATCTGTCATTGAAACCACACTGATCGTGCAGAAACGTGTACTTTCAGGAATGCTAGGCAAAGACCAAGGTCTAACCCTGCTTGTAGAAAGGCCAGTACCCTGGAGACCCTAAGAAGGTAGGAGGGTCATAGCGCCTAGGCGCACACCTCTGAAAATCAGCGTGCCAAATCTGGTAATAGATGTGGGTTGAAGACACAGATTTTCTATATCACTGCATCCGAGAACCCCTTCGCTCTAAAAACTGATGACTCAAGAGCAAAGCCGTCAAAGACAGTGGAGCCAGGTTCCAATGCAGACAGGGACCCAGAGACAACAAGTCTGCTCGCTGTGGCAGTAGGAATGGCATGTCTATGGATAGATTTTGGAGATCGGCGAACCAATGGTGCCTGGGCCATACAGAGTAATCAGTATAATGGGGCCTCCTTCCTGTTTAAACTTGCGAAGAAATCTGGGTAACAGAGATACTGGAGAAAACAGGTATCTCTGAAGGAAGGTCCACCGTACTGCTAAAATGTCCACGAAAGCTGCCTGCGGATCTTTGGTCCTGGATCTATAGATTTGGACCTTGTGATTGTGACGCGAGTCCATCAGGTCTACATCCGGCAGACCCCATCTGTTTACCAGGTTCTGGAACACTTCAGGGTGCAGAGACCATTCGCCGCTGTGGACATCCTGCCGACTGAGGAAGTCTGCTCCCCAGTTGAGGATTCCTGGCAGAAACACAGCTGAGATGGCCGGAAGGCGAGTTTCGGCCCACTGGAGCATGCGCTCCACCACTGCCATAGCCAGATGGCTGTGAGTGCCCCCTTGGTGGTTTAGATAGGCAACTGCAGTGGCATTGTCGGACTAAATCTGAACAGGCCTGCCTTGGAGGAAATCCTGAGCCTGAACGAAAGCTCTGTAGACTGCCCGAAGTTCCAGGACATTGATTGGCAAGCAACTTTCGTCTGGAGACCACCGACCCGGAAAGACGTGAGGACCACCCAATTTAGAATCCATAAAAGGACAGCCTTTGTCCAAGTGTGACATCTCTAGCCACCAGGTGAGAGACAGATGTACCTCCAGAGATAGTACCATCTTCTCAGCCCTGATCCAACGATACTGCCTGTTCCACCTGGAAAGGATCATATGTTGTAGGAGCCTGGAGTGAAACTGAGCATACTCCACCATATCGAAGGTGGAGACCAAGGACCCCAGAACCTGCATTGCGGAATGTATGGACACCCGGAGATTGTGCAGTAAGTTGTGGACCATTGACTGCAGTTTGGTAACTTTGTCCACTGGCAAGAAGAGCCTCTGTTCCCACAAATCCAGGAGAGCCCCTAGATGCAACATCTGTTGTGAAGGGACAAGGAAGGGCTTTTGCCAATTGATCAGCCACCCGTGGGTCTGTAGAAAGGCAATGGTTATTTGAAGATAGCAGTGCAAAACTTCCTCAGATTGTGCCAGGAGCAGCAATTCGTCCAAATATGGGAGCACACTGATCCCTTGACGACGCAGCTGAGCACCAATCACCGCCATCAGCTTGGTAAATACCCCTGGAGCCGTAGCCAGCCCAAAGGGTAGTGCCTGAAACTGGTAATACTGTGGCAGAACAGCAAAGCGGAGGAATCTCTGATGAGTAGGTTCTATAGGAACATGTAGGTAGGCATCCTGAGTATCCAGGGATACCATAAAGTCCCCTGGCTCTGACATCAGAGCAATAGACCGTATTGTTTAAATACAGAATCTGGGCACCCGTAAAACCTTGTTAAGAGATTTCAGATTGAGGATAGGCCGATAGGTCCCATTGGGTTACTGAATCAGGAAAAGGGGGTAGTGAAAACCCTTCCTCTGTTGTTCTTGAGAAACAGGGATAATAACCCCTATGTTCAGTAAAAAATTAACAGCTCCTTGGAGCGCCATGGCTATGCCTTGATCCAATGGAGGAGTCGTGCAAAAAAACTGCTGGGGTGGCGGACTCACAAATGAGAGGGGATACCCGTGAGGCCACTTCTCGCACCCAGGTGTCTATAGTTGACTGGAGCTATGAGACTGCGAATCGCAGAAGTCTGCCTGCCACCCTGGGGTCACACAGGAGTAGGCCCGCCTTGTCAGGTGGAGGGCTTATCCCTCTGCTTGGGGTTCGGGGAATCTGGCCATCCAGGTTTACTTAGTCTGCGACTTAGCTGCCTTGCTGGAGACAACCTACCATGGAAAAGCCTGCCCTTTCACTTTGCCTTGAAACCGAAAATTCCAAAAGAAAGACTTCCCAGTCTTCGGGTTAGTTGCTGACGGCAAAAAAGCAGATTTAGAAGCTGACAGTGTAGACACAATATTATCCAATTCTGCACCAAACAGAATGTTTCCAGCGAAAGGCAGAACTTCCAACGCCCTTTCAGACTCTGAATCCGCCATCCAGGAGTGTTGCCAGAGTACACAGCGAGCTACCACTGAAGTAGTCGAGGCCCTGGAAGCCAACAGACTCGTATCCCAGGATGCCTCTTCTATATATCGGGCTGATTGCTTGAGGTTAGCAATAAGAGACAGGTGGTCTATGGAACCATCTAACTTCAGACTGTCCTCTAGTGCATCAGCCCAATTAATGTGGAGGAGTGCACCAGGCGTGCCACGTGAACATCCACACGAGGGGGAATTTCCCATTTAGCATACTCTCCTTGTGGTAAAGGGTAACGAGATGCTCTTAGGCACCAGGACCTTCTTACTAGGAGCATTCCAAGCTTCCTGAAGGAGTTCAGCATGATACTCAGTGAGGGAACTCAGCCTTAACCACCTTCTGACGCTTAAAGATGATCCTCCTCACCCGACAAAGAGCCAGAGAGAGAGAGGTGTCCAACTCTTCCTCTGAGGACTCCAGAGTCTGACCACTGTGTAGACTGTAAGGATAAGAGAGAGAGAGAGAGAGAGAGAGAGAGAGAGAGAGAGAGAGAGAGAGAGAGAGAGAGAGAGAGAGAGAGAGAGAGAGGTGTCCAACTCTTCCTCTGAGGACTCCAGAGTCTGACCTCTGTGTAGACTGTAAGGATAACAGAGAGAGAGAGAGAGAGAGAGAGAGAGAGAGGTGTCCAACTCTTCCTCTGAGGACTCCAGAGTCTGACCACTGTCTAGATGGTTCTAGACAAGGTCCTGTGGAGATAATGCAGCCGCACAGGCCTAACATGGACCCAGCACAGGTGCTATATCCTATTTCTTACACTTTGGAAGACCAGAAGCTAAGCACACACAATGTCCAGCTCTAGCAACTGCAGATGTGACGGCCTTCACAAACCACAAAGTCATTGTGAAGTACCACAGCCCGGAACACCTGCACTCACATGTAAGGGATAGATACAATGCAGTCACACAGCCCGGAACACCTGCACTCACATGTAAGGGATAGATACAATGCAGTCACACAGCCCGGAACACCTGCACTCACATGTAAGGGATAGATACAATGCAGTCACACAGCCCGGAACACCTGTACTCACATGTAAGGGACAGATACAATGCAGTCACACAGCCCGGAACACCTGCACTCACATGTAAGGGATAGATACAATGCAGTCACACAGCCCGGAACACCTGCACTCACATGTAAGGGATAGATACAATGCAGTCACACAGCCCGGAACACCTGCACTTACATGTAAGGGATAGATACAATGCAGTCACACAGCCCGGAACACCTGTACTCACATGTAAGGGATAGATACAATGCAGTCACACAGCCCGGAACACCTGTAGTCACATGTAAGGGACAGATACAATGCAGTCACACAGCCCGGAACACCTGCACTCACATGTAAGGGACAGATACAATGCAGTCACACAGCCCGGAACACCTGCACTCACATGTAAGAGATAGATACAATGCAGTCACACAGCCCGGAACACCTGCACTCACATGTAAGGGATAGATACAATGCAGTCACACAGCCCGGAACACCCGCACTCACATGTAAGGGATAGATACAGTGCAGTCACACAGCCCGGAACACCTGTACTCACATGTAAGGGACTGATACAATGCAGTCACACAGCCCGGAACACCTGCACTTACATGTAAGGGATAGATACAATGCAGTCACACAGCCCGGAACACCTGTACTCACATGTAAGGGATAGATACAATGCAGTCACACGGCCCGGAACACCTGCACTCACATGTAAGGGACAGATACAATGCAGTCACACAGACCGGAACACCCGCACTCACATGTAAGGGATAGATATAATGCAGTCACACAGCCCAGAACACCTGCACTCACATGTAAGGGATAGATACAATGCAGTCACACAGCCCGGAACACCTGCACTCACATGTAAGGGATAGATACAATGCAGTCACACACAGAGCTAGCACCAGTCACACACAATACAAGTACATAACAATTACAATGGGCACTGACGTCATCTCCTCACACCACAGTGGTAGGTAGGACTAGTGCATGTATAACCTGGCCACTTCTGGAGACAGAACCCAGCATTCCCAGAGCCCGGCATCACACTCATTCCCATTGGAATGTCACTCAGAGACTCTTATAAGGGAAGCATGTGGGGGAGGGGCAGCCGAGAGGGAATCCCAGCTGTGGAATCTGGCTCTGGGAGAGGACCTACCTCCCCTGGCTGACATCACCCACCAGGTACCCTGGCCTCCATTATCCTATATATGTATTATATGCATGCCCTGGTGGTCTAGTGTAACCCGTAGCAGCAGCCAGGGATCACATCAGAGCCTGCGGAAGCATGGACTGCATGTATTGTGGGTCCCACGTGCCGGAGAATGCCTTACCTGACCTCCGGCTGCAGTCCGGGGCACTGGACGCTGCACTAGCGTGGCGATCAGGAAGTAACCACGCCGGAATCATCAGTCTCTTAGCCTCACTGACGTTGCGGCACCAGCGGGGGATTGTTGGAGCAGCAGCGGTAGCGCTCAGAGAGACTCCCAGCGCTGCTCATTCATTCCTCTCCGCTGTGTGACCGGTGCTCCGGCTTCTGCCAGCACCATCACTAAAACTGCCCACTGGCCAGGGGCGGGGAACATGGGGAGGAGGTCCGGAGCATCCTGGGAAATAAAAGCTTAACTGTGTGATGCCCGGTCAACTCCTACCACCTACACCCCGATGTAAGGACTGTGGATCACTATGGACCCTAAAGAAGAAAACGCCTTTAACAGAAAACACCCGATACAAATGTTGCTGCTGACGGGCGCAATATCAGCATTTCAGATCACCACCCCCGGGGGAGGCGAGCTGAAATGCGCAAAACATTTTGTGATTGCGCCCATGATGTTAGTTGGGTTAAGTAGCTTTACAAAGCTAATCCAGACTGCTATGGGCGCGATATGACCAAAAATGGGGGACAATTGAATATTGCCCCGAAAACTCCTGTCACTGTAGACGGGAGATCGGGCGCGATATTAGAATTGAATATCGCCCCTTGTGTTATAAACACCCAACTGAGAACAGGGCTGATGGTCCTAGACTACATCACTGGGCAGATACATTTCCATCATTAGTCTGTAATAAGAGAGGAGGGTGTAGGATAAGAGATTGCTGTAGTGACTGAGCAATGAGAATATGTGACTTCTGTAATAAGTGTTTATTACTCACCTGTGCTGATATCTGTAGGGATCTCCTCCTCCTTACACTGCTGATCACCCCTCACATACGTCTCTTCTTCTTCCTCTATATCTTCTGCCTTTATATCAGTCACATACGTCTCTTCTTCTCCCTCTGTATCCTCTGCCTTTATATCAGTCACATACGTCTCTTCTTCTCCCTCTATATCTTCTGCCTTTATATCAGTCACATACGTCGCTTCTTCTCCCTCTATATCTTCTGCCTTTATATCAGTCACATACGTTTCTTCTTCTCCCTCTATATCTTCTGCCTTTATATCAGTCACATACGTCTCTTCTTCTCCCTCTATATCTTCTGCCTTTTTATCAGTCACATACGTCTCTTCTTCTCCCTCTATATCTTCTGCCTTCATATCAGTCACATACGTCTCTTCTTCTCCCTCTATATCTTCTGCCTTTATATCAGTCACATACGTCTCTTCTTCTCCCTCTATATCTTCTGCCTTTATATCAGTCACATACGTCTCTTCTTCTCCCTCTATATCTTCTGCCTTTATATCAGTCAGGCAGTCATCCTAAATAGCCCACAAAACAATATCCATTAATAATATCTGATTTCAGATAGTGTAATATCAGTGTATAAAACACACAGCTTCTCTACAGATCATATTGTGACAGTCACTTTGGTATATTGGGGAGACCCTAGATCCCACCTACCTGATCCTCCTGTGGGGTCCTGTGATTCTCTTCTGTACAGTCCTGGGAATACAGAGGACGGGGACATCTCTCTGGGGTATCTCTGTTACTGGGCCCATCTGTAGGAGACACATAGTGACTGAGTACAGTGTATATATGTGATTATCAGTTGATGTGTGTATATAGGGGGCCCCCATACCTGCTCTCCCCTGTACAATACATGACAGTCTCCTCTTACCCAGTGATGTGAGGGGCCGGTGATTCTCCATCATCACGTCCTTGTACAGACCCCTGTGTTCCTCTGTATACTCCTCCTCCTGCATGGAGACATAGACAGTGACATCCTGACACCTTATAGGCACCTGACACACACAGTGATACAGTCATCACCCAGACACGTCCCCTGGTGTTACTGTATAATGCCCCATTCCCAGCAGTGACCTCTCCAGTCATCACCCAGACACATCCCCTGGTGTTACTGTATAATGCCCCATTCCCGTCAGTCACCTCTCCAGTCATCACCCAGACACATTCCCTGGTGTTACTGTATAATGTCCCATTCCCAGCAGTCACCTTTCCAGTAATCACCCAGACACGTCCCCTGGTGTAACTGTATAATGCCCCATTCCCGGCAGTCACCTCTCCAGTCAGCAGCTGAATGATCTTGTTGGTGAGTTCCAGGATCTTTTGATCATTGTGTCTCTCATGTGTCAGTGACTGAGATGGAGGCACCGTGATGGGGCTCTGGGTCCTGCTCAGTCCTACACACAATGTGATGGCTGCTGGGTGTCTCACACTCACCGGAAGTCTTCTTCACTACTGTGTTAACCTGCAAAATGGAGGAGACATGAATATTAATGTAAATGCTCCGAGATCCCTCACCTCCCCAGTCATGTCCCTGTAATATTACTGTAGATATTAGTAATGTCACTGTGACACTCCCAGATCCCCTCACCTTCCTAGTCATATCCCTGTATTATTACTATAGATATAAGTGACGTCGCTGTGACACCCACAGATCCCCTCACCTCCCCAGTCATGTCCCTGTATTATTACTATAGATATAAATGACGTCACAGTGACACTCCCAGGAGTGTGATATACATTTGCTTCATGCTGCTCCAATTATCATCTGTTACACATGCCAGGGATATTATGGTCTCTGCTTTAATATAATCTAGAATTTTAGCAATATTTTCAATCCCTACAATTACATAATAAATTAATAATAATAGTGACACTAATGGCTGCACCCAGTATACAAATAATAACGTGTCTTTAAAAGCAGGACACCTCAGACCATTCCTCCTGTATTGTAGGACATTACCACCAGTCCCAATGTATAATAATAATACCAGGACTCCACAAGCTGCTGTCCCTGTATAATAACCGTACAAAAAAAAACTGCTCCCCCTGTACAGCACTAATAACGACAGGACTCCCCATTCTGCTCTCCTTTATAGTAATAATAAAATGACATTACAGGATGCTCCCCCTGTATAATAATAACAACAGGACACTACAGGCCGCTCCCTCTGTATAATAATAATAATAATAACAACAACAACAACAACAACAACAACAACAACAGGACACTGCAGGCTGCTCCCCTTGTATAATAATAATAATAACAACAACAACAACAACAACAGGACACCACAGGCCGCTCCCTTTGTATAATAACACGATACTTAAGGCTGCTCTTCCTGTATAATAATTACAGGACATCACAGTCTGCTCATACTGTATAATAATAACAGGACACCAAAGGCTGTTGCTCCTAAATAATAATAATAACAACAACAACAACAACAGGCAGCTCCCCCTGTATAATAATAACAGGACACAACAGATAGCTCACACTGTATAATAATAGTAACGGGACACCACAGGCAGCTCCGTCTGTATAATAACAGTACACCACTGGCCACTATCCCTGTATAATTATAACAACAACAGTACAGTACAGGCCGCTCCACCTGTAAAACAATAACAGGAAACCCCAGACTGCTCCTCCTGTATAATAATAATAACAGGACAACATAGACTGCTCCCGCTGTATAACAACAACAACAACAGGACACCACAGGTAGCTCCCCCTGTATAATGAAAATAACAGGACACCACAGGCTGCTCCTCTTGTATAACAATAATAAGAGGACACCATAGGCTGATCCCGCTGTATAATAACAACAACAACAAAAGGAGACCACAGGCCACTTCCCCTGTATAATAATAATAGGACACCACAGGCTGCTCCACTTGTATAATAATAATAATAGTAATAATAACAACAACAAGAGAACACAGGCCACTTCCCCTGTATAATAATAATAGGACACCACAGGCTGCTCCCCCTGTATAATAATAATAATAATAAATAATAATAATAACAGGACACCACAGGCTGCTCCCCCTGTATAATAACAACAACAGTGCACCACAGGCTGCTCCCCTGTATAATAACAGGACACCACAGGCTGCTCCTCCTGTACAATAATAATAACAACAAGACATCACAGGCCGCTACTTTTGTATAATAATAACAACAACAACAACAACAGGACACCACAGCCCCCCCCCCTGTATAACAATAATAACAGGACACCACAGGTTGCTCCCCCTGTACAATAATACAATAATATTAACAGACAACAGGCTGCTCCTCCTGTACAATAATATTAACAGACTACAGGCTGCTCCCCCTGTACAACAATAGTAACAGGACACAACAGGCTGCTACCCCTGTAAAATAATAACAGGACACCACAGGCTACTCCCCGTGTATAATAATATTAACAGAACATCACAGGCTATTCCTCCTGAATAAAAATAATACCAGGACACCACAGGCTGCTCCTCATGTATAATAATAATAACAATAACAGGACACCGCAGGCGACTCCCCCTGTATAATAATAACAACAACAACAACAACAGGACACCACAGGCTGCTCCCTCAGTATAATAACCACCACAGGCTGCTCATCCGTTATAATAATAATAGGACACCACAGGCTGCTCCTCCTATATAATAATAACAACAACAACAACAACAACAACAACAGGACACCACAGGCTGCTCCCTCAGTATAATAAACACCACAGGCTGCTCATCCGTTATAATAATAATAGGACACCACAGGTTGCTCCTCCTATATAACAACAACAACAACAACAGGACACCACAGGCTGCTCCCTCATTATAATAACCACCACAGGCTGCTCATCCGTTATAATAATAATAATAGGACACCACAGGTTGCTCCTCCTATATAATAACAACAAGACACCACACGCCGCTAATAAAGACACCACAGGCCGCTCCCCTTGTATAATAATAACAACAACAACAGGACACCACAGGCTGCTCCTCTTGTATAATAATAATACCAGGACACCACAGGCCACTATTCCTGTATAATAATAACAACAACAACAACAGGACACTACAGGCTGCTCCTGCTGTATAAAAATAATAATAACAGGACACCACAGGCTCCTCCTCCTGTATAATAACAACAACAACAGGACACCACAGGCTGCTCCTCTTAAATAATAATAACAACAGGACACCACAGACCGCTCCCCTGTAAAACAATAAAACAGGAAACCACAGGCCGCTCCTCCTGTATATTAATAATGACATGACACCAAAGGCTGCTCCCCCTATATAATAATAATAACAACAGGACACCACAGGACGCTCCTTTTGTAGAATAATAACAACAGGACACCACAGGCCGCTCTCCCTGTATAACAATATTAAAAGGCCACCACAGGCTGCTCCTCCTGTATAACAACAACAACAACAACAGGACAACATAGACTGCTCCCGCTGTATAATAGGACACCACAGGCTGCTCCCCCTGTATAACAATAACAACAGGGCACCACAGGCTGCTCCTCCTGTATTATAATAATAATAATAGGACACCACTGGCTGCTCCTCCTGTATAACAATAATAGCAGGACCTCACAGACCACTCCCTCTGTATTATAATAACAACAATAATAACAATAATAATAAGATACCACAGGCCACTCCCCCTTTATAACAATAATAACAGGACACCATAGGCTGCTCCCCCTGTATAATAATAATAATAATAATAATAATAATAATAATAACAATAACAACAAAGGGACACTACAGGCTGCTCGTCCTGTATACTAATAACAACAACAGGACACCACAGGCAACTACTCCTGTATAATAATAATAACAGGACACTACAGGCTGCTCCCCCTGTATAGTAAGACGCCATTAGCTGATGGTAGCTGCTAGAACCGCGATTTAGAACCAACCATCACGTGATCTTCCTGTGTGTGGAACGGAATGCAGTGACCGGAAGTAAGGTGGAACGCACAGGCCGGAAGTAGGGAATGATTGGCACAGGCTGCTTCCTAGCGTTTGGCCCTCCCATCCCATGCCCCGCCCTCAACTCCGCCCTATGTAATCACTATTACCGTACATGTCCTCAGTACAGGAGGCCGGCGGCCATTTTCTTGTAGACAAGGCCTGCATCAGCTTCAGCAGCAACTATAGGTTCCCTGGCCGTGTAGTGACGTCAGGAGCGGCGGCCATTTTCCCCTGGTCTGAGCTCCGCCTTCCTTCTATCATTCCCACAAGGCAGCAGGAGCAGAGAGCAGCCATTGCTGTGTCTGGCAGCAGGTAATGATATTATTATTATTATTATTCTATAGGCTGAGCAGCTCTGGTGTCAGGTTCTGTACTACAGGGGGAGCAGCCTCTGGTGCCTTGTTATAGTGCAGCTGGAGCAGCCTCTGGTGCTGCATTATCCCTGTACAGGTGGCTGACACTCTAGTGTCCTATTACTGTAATACAGGTGGCGCAGACCCCGCCGTTACCGTAATACAGGTGGCGCAGACCCCGCCGTTACCGTAATACAGGTGGCGCAGACCCCGCCGTTACCGTAATACAGGTGGCGCAGACCCCGCCGTTACCGTAATACAGGTGACGCAGACCCCACTGTTACCGTAACCAGTGGCGTAACTACTGCCCCCGCAGTCCTCGCGGTGGCTTGGGGGCGAGGGGCTGCGGGGGCGCCACTGATTACAGCAGACTGACATGCGGACGAGCGCCCGCATGTCAGTCTGCTTTCTGCTTCCCGCCGCCGCTTGTTGGAGGGACACGGACGGCACAGCGTGTGCCTCCCTGTGTCCCTCCTGCATCATCTCCGGCGGCCGCGGGTCTAATAGGGGGAAGTGCCGTCCGTGAGCTCTAATTGGCTCACGGACGGCACTTCCCCCTATTAGACCCGCGGCCGCCGGAGATGATGCAGCAGGAGGGACACAGGAGAGGCGAGCTGTGCCCTCCGTGTCCCTCCAAAAAGCGGCGGCGGCACTGGGGGGAATATCTGGCACTGGGGGGGGGGATGTCTGGCACTGGGGCATATATGGCACTGGGGCATATATTGCACTGGGGGGGGATATCTGGCACTGGGGGGGGGATGTCTGGCACTGGGGGGGATATCTGGCACTGGGGGGGGGATGTCTGGCACTGTGGCATATATGGCACTGGGGGGGAGATGTCTGGCACTAGGGGGGATATCTGGCACTGGGGCATATATGGCACTGGGGGGGGATATCTGGCACTGTGGGGGATATCTGGCACTGGGGGGGGGGATATCTGGCACTGTGGCATATATGGCACTGGGGGGGAGATGTCTGGCACTAGGGGGGATATCTGGCACTGGGGCATATATGGCACTGGGGGGGGGGGGGATATCTGGCACTGGGGGGGATATCTGGCACTGGGGGGGGATGTCTGGCACTGGGGCATATATGGCACTGGGGGAGAGATGTCTGGCACTAGGGGGGATATCTGGCACTGGGGCATATATGGCACTGGGGGGGGGTATCTGGCACTGGGGGGGATGTCTGGCACTGGGGGGGATGTCTGGCACTGTGGCATATATGGCACTGGGGGGGAGATGTCTGGCACTAGGGGGGATATCTGGCACTGGGGCATATATGGCACTGGGGGGGGATGTCTGGCACTGGGGGGGATATCTGGCACTGGGGGGGGATGTCTGGCACTGTGGCATATATGGCACTGGGGGGGAGATGTCTGGCACTAGGGGGGATATCTGGCACTGGGGCATATATGGCACTGGGGGGGGATATCTGGCACTGGGGGGGGATGTCTGGCACTGGGGGGGATATCTGGCACTGGGGGGGGGATGTCTGGCACTGGGGCATATATGGCACTGGGGGGGGATGTCTGGCACTGGGGCATATATGGCACTGGGGGGGGATGTCTGGCACTGGGGGGGATATCTGGCACTGGGGGGGGGTGTCTGGCACTGGGGCATATATGGCACTGGGGGGGGATATCTGGCACGGGGAATATCTGGCACTGGGGGAATATCTGGCACTGGGGGGGGAATATATGGCACTGGCGGCATATCTGGCACGGGTGGAATATCTGGCACTGGGGGCATATGTGGCACTGGGGGGGAATATCTGGCACTGGGGGCATATGTGGCACTGGGGGGCTATATTTGGCACCGGGGGCATGTGAGTACCTGGCACCGTGGGGGAATATCTGGCACTGGGGACATATGTGGCACTGGGAGCACAGCCCTAGCAACAAGGACTACCTCCTAGCAACGAGCATGACACCCAGTGCATGAAACACCTGACAACGAGCATGACACCCAGTGCATGAAACACCTGGCAACGAGCATGAAACCCCTGACAACGAGAAGGTAATTGAAAAGTAATTAGAAGCCTTACTGTAGGACTTAATGTGTAATGGGCATTACGGTGTGTGGCATAATGTATCACGGACATTGCGGTGTGTGTCATAATGTGTCACAGGCATTACGGTGTATGGTATACTATATCACGGGCATTGTGATATGTGGTATAATGTCTCAGGGTCATTGCAGTGTGTGGCATAATGTATCACGGACATTGCGGTGTGTGTTATAATGTGTCAGGCATTACGGTGTGTGGTATACTATATCACGGGCATTGTGGTATGTGGTATAATGTCTCAGGGTCATTGCAGTGTGGCATAATACATAACGGGCATTGCGGTGTGTGGCATAGGGTATAACGGGCAGGGCATTGCGGTATGTGTCACAGGCATTACGGTGTATGGTATACTATATCACGGGCATTGTGGTATAATGTCTCAAGGTCATTGCGGTGTGTGTCATAATGTGTCACAGGCATTGTATGTGCTATAATGTATCAGGGGCATTGCAGTGTGTAGCATAATGTATAACGGGCATTGTGATTCCTGTCATAATGTGTCGGGGGCATTACGGTGTGTGGCATAATGTGTCACAGGCATTACGGTGTGTGGCATAATGTGTCACAGGCATTACGGTGTGTGGCATAATGTGTCGGGGGCATTATGGTGTGTGGCATAATGTGTCATGTGCATTATTGTGTGTGGAATAATGTCTAAGGGCCATTGCAGTATGTGGCATAATGTATACTGGGCATTACTATAATGAGGAAAAATGACAAATAATGTAAGGGGCATGAATCAGGATTATTTTTCTTTCCTGTGGTGGCTAATGTCTGGGCATGCAGGATGCAAAACTGGGGTATAAGGTAGTCTTTTCCTGCAATACCACGCCCCTTTATGAGAAACCACGCCCATTCCAACAAAACCACGCCCCTTTTTGCAGCGGACGCCTTCGGCGCGCACATATTTATCCCTTTCTTGCTCCCAATTATGCGGCGAGTTGGGGGGGGGGGCGCCAAAGAATTTTTTGGCTTGGGGGAGAAAAATTTCTAGTTACGCCACTGACCGTAACGCAGGTGGTGCAGACCCCACCGTTACCGTAATACAGGTGGCGCAGACCCCGCCGATACCGTAATGCAGGTGAAGCAGACCCCGCCGTTACCATGATACAGGTGGCGCAGACCCCGCCATTACCGTAATACAGGGGGAGCAGACCCCGCCGTTACTGTAATACATGTGGTGTAGACCCCGCTGTTACCGTAATACAGGTGGCGCAGACCCCGTCGTTACTGTAATACAGGTGGTGCAGACCCCGGTGTTACCGTAATACAGGGGTAGCATCCTGTGCTATTATAGTATACAGGAGGAGCAGCCTGTGTTGTCATAATATACAGTTGTAGCATCCTGTGCTGTCATGGTATACAGGAGGAGCGGCCTGTTTTGTCATAATATACAGGGGTAGAATCTTGTGCTGTCATAGTGTACAGGTGGGGCGGCCTGTGTTGTCATAATATACAGTTGTAGCATCCTGTGGTGTCATAATATACAGGGGTATCATCCTGTGCTGTCATAGTATACAGGTGGAGCGGCCTGTGTTGTCATAATATACAGGGGTAGCATCCTGTGCTGTCATAATATACAGAGGGAGCAGCCTGTGGTGTCCTGTTATTATTATTATTATACAGGGTGATCAGCCTGTGGTGTGCTGTTATTATTATACAGGAGGAGCAGCCTGTGGCATCCTGTTGTTATTATTATTATTATACAGGAGGAGCAGCCTGTGGTGTCCTGTTATTATTGTTATACAAGAGGAGCAGCCTGTGGCATCCAGTTATTTTTATTATACAGGGGGAGCGACTTGTGGTGTCCAATTATTATTATTCTACAGGAGGAGCAGCCTGTGGTGTCCAGTTATTATTATTATTATTATTATTATTATTATTATTATTATTTTTATTATACAGGACAAGTATCCTGTGGTGTCCTGTTGTTATATTTATACAGGGGGAGCGGCCTGTAGTGTCATGTTGTTATTATACAGATGGAGCGGCTTGTGGTTTCCTGTTATTATTATTATTATTATTATACAGGGGGAGCAGCCTGTGGTGTCCTGTTATTATTATTATACAGGGGGAGCAGCCTGTGGTGTACTATTATTATTGTTTCTGTAGCATCCATAAGGGATATTGGGGTAATCTAGTACGATGGGGTATAGATGGGATCCAAAGGAGCCAGTGCACTTTAAATTTCTTCCACTGGGTGCGCTGGCTCCTCCCCTCTATGCCCCTCCCACAGGCAGTGTAGAAAATGTGCCCTCAGGAGAGGATGCCACTCTGGGGATCCAGAGAGTATTCTTTAGTTTCTTTTCAATCTTTGTTATTTTCTGTATACTGTATACCAGAGATGGGTAACAGTATACCTGAACCGTGGGAGTTAGGAGGGGGGCGGGTGCGGTCACCGGCCTTGCGAGGTGTCAGAGCCGCTTCCCCGCTGCAGGACCACCGTCCTGAGAGGTTGTTGTACAGGAGGCACTGCGCCTTAGCGGTCACAATCGCCGCACACCCCTAATAGTAGCCTGAATGTGACGAATGTGGTGATTACAAACCGCGGCCCCACTAGGGGGGTCTCCCGGTTCATGGTGCTGCAAACACGCAGGGGTGTCATATGGGACCCTCCTGGGGCAGACCCACTATAGCCGCCTGTGTACACTGGCAAGCAGTAGTGGAAACAGGTATTTATATTATGTTTCTCTTACGTCCTAGAGGATGCTGGGGTCCATTTAGTACCATGGGGTATAGACGGGTCCTTTGGGAGCCACTGGCACTTTAAGAGTTTAATAGTGTGTACTGGCCCCTCCCTCTATGCCCCTCCTACCAGACTCAGTTTAGAAAATGTGCCCAGAGGAGCCGGTCACAGCTAGGGGAGCTCCTAGGAGTTTTTCTAGTTTTAGTATTTTCTAAGAGTTTGTTAGGTACAGGCAGGCTGCTGGTAACAGTCTCTCTGCTTCGTGGGACTTAGGGGGGGGGTAGGAACCAACTCTAGAAGTTAATGGTTCTCTATCTCCGCTGACAGGACACTGAGCTCCTGAGGGTGCTGATCACAAGCCCACGAGGCGACCGCTCACTCCCGCAGCACGGCCGCCACCCCCTAACAGAGCCAGAAGAAAGAAGAGTGGTGATTATAACGCCGGTGCCCCGGGAAACGGGTCGCCGCGAGAATGGCGGCACAAGGGTGGGAGCGCAGCTCTGACAGGCTGTTCTCCGGAAGGCTCAGCGGACACACGGTGTTAGGCGCAGTGAGGGGCGTCCTGGGCCAGCGCAATACCCTACACTGGTCAAAATAACTTTCAAGGTCTAATCCACTGTTTGCTGCAGAAATATCTCAGACCAGTATAATTTCTAAGTGCGGGAAGACGCGCCATTACAGGGGGCGGAGCTTCTCCTCATAGTGGATCCAGCACTCACAAGCGCCATTTTCTCCCTGCAGATCATAGGAACAGAACGCTGCCCTCCACATAAATCCAGCATACCTCTGCGGTACCAGGGTGTTATAGACAGGGAAGGGGGGGAGGGTGATTATAGTACTGAGTACCCTATTAAGGTTAGTTAGTCAGCGCCGGGCTTTTATCATAATAACTGCCTACAGGGGCGCTGTGTGGCTGCTCCTTATACTCTGTGACTCTCTGAAGGTACTCTGGGGGAAACTGTGTCTGACATTTTCCTGTCTCTGTGTGTAAATATGTATATCTCACATAATCATATCTAGGGACTCTGAGTCTTGTGCTGCAGAGTGTGTATCTTCTACCGGGGAGTCTATACTATCCTCAAAACTGTACTGATCAGGCTTCTGGGGCAGAACCCCCAGGGGTGGCCTCAGCAAGGTGTACTATACCGTATTTTTATACACATATATCCCATACTGGGAAGGAGCCACAGCTGTGCCTCTCACCCCAACTCTGTACCCTAGAAAGCGTAGCCTTGCCCAAATAATGCATATGAGGGGTGTAACATAAGATTGAGGCTATTAGGGATGAGGAATCTTATTAAAAATAATTTGACTGTCGAATTGTCAAATGTCGAAACGGATCCAACGTTTTTTTGTCGAAAACGTGTTGAATTGTCGAATCCAATTTAACAATGTTTTTTCGTCGAAAGAGCCCCGGTTTCGACAATACGAAGGATTTGACACCAATTGAATACACCCATATTTCATATCCCTAAAGAGTGTCTAAATTGTCAAAGAGGGTTGTGTTACCTATCCATAAGGTACAACCTCCATAAGGGATTGGGCTGATCGCAGATTGAGACTACTCTCTAACACTGTACATACAGGTGTAACTCAGTAACTTGGTCAGGCTCCTTACTTGATGATTTAGGTTCTAGGTATGACTGTGACATTTCCTTGTTTCTATGTCACATACAGGATTCTACAGACTTCTCGGCTGGTGGCCGTGATGGAGTTTGGCCTGCATGACGCAGGGTCTTCTGTCCTGGCGGCTTAGACATGCAGGGGACGGTGACGACACCAATGGACTGCGGATACAGAGTAAGGTATGGCGAGTCTGTCCTTCACAGGTGAGACCCTGGTGGGGACGTGCTGGATAACTAACTATCCCAGCCGACTGTGGGTAAGTCGACATGTCTTCCTTCAGTACTAACCAGAATATTGTATCCTCCGCATACACTGCAACACATTTGAACCGCAAGGGTTACACATAAATCCAAGGGTTCCTCCACTTCCTTTAGAGAACATTGGGGAAAATCCAGAAAACCTGCACCGCCAGGTTCCCAGGGACAGATTCGGGTTCTGCCTTCTCAAAGCCTTCGGTTTGATGGTGGACCTCGCTGCCTGGGGATCAGGCAGGTGGGGGAAATGGTTTCACTCAAACATCCCGGTGATATCATGCCTAGGCCGCTAGAATGAGTTAGGTTGCCAAGGGAGTGGACTAGAGTTTCTAGTTTTCCCGCCTCACGGATTCTTCGGGATTACTAGCTTCTCAGGCGAAGGGTACGATACTGCTGGTAGATATTCAAACATTTTACAAACAAATGTCGTTATCCGGTTCCACCTCATGTCCTGTACTGGCTCAACTAGGACTCTAAACTTCAGCAAAGCCAACTTTGACATGATGAAGGAAGCATTGAGGGACATTGAATGGGAAATCTGTTTCAAGGAAAAAATAGGATTTTAATACCTACCGGTAAATCCTTTTCTCTTAGTCCGTAGAGGATGCTGGGGACATTCAAAGAACCATAGAACCATGGGGTATAGACGGGATCCGCAGGAGACATGGGCACTTTAAGACTTTTAAGGGGCGTGAACTGGCTCCTCCCTCTATATCCCTCCTCCAGACCTCAGTTATAGGAACTGTGCCCAGGGTGGCTGCAGACCTCTCACCTACTAGAGGGCCGCAGGTTCGGGATTCAGAATTGGATCCTCCTAACCACGGATGCAAGTCTCAGAGGTTGGGTGAGCAGTCACCCAAGGGGAAAACTTCCAAGGAAAGTGGTCAAGTTCGGAATCCATCCTCCCAATAAACATTCGGGAACTAAGGGCTGTGTACAACGGTCTTCTACAAGCGGCACATATTCTGAAAGATCAGGCCATTCAGGTTCCGTTGGACAATGTAACGACTGTGGCCTACATAAACCAACAAGGCGGAATGAAGAGCAGAGCTGCAATGTCAGAGGTAACAAGAATCATCCTCTGTGCGGAAAAGCACGAAGTGGCGCTGTCAGCGATCTTCATCCAGGAGAGTGGGGCCTCCACCCAGAGGTGTTCGCAGAGGTGACAAGTCTTTGAGGCATACCTCAAATAGACAAAATGGCCTCCCGCCTCAATAAGAAGCTTGGTAGGTACTGTTCCGGGTCGAGAGACCCACAAGCAGTGGCAGTGGACGCCCTAGTAACTCCGTGGGTGTTCCAGTCAGTGTATGTGTTCCCTCCACTTCCACTCAACCAAAGGATTCTCAAACTAATCAAAAGAACAAGAGTTCAGGCGATCCTCTTGGCTCTGGACTGGCCAAGAAGGGCTTGGTACGTGGATCTTCAGGAGTTACTGCTGGAAGATCCAAGGCCTCTTCCACTTTGAGAGGACCTTCTACAACAGGGGCGGTTCGCTTATCAAGACTTACCATGGCTACGTTTGACGGCATATAAATTGAACGCCAGATCTTAGCTCGGAAGGGCATTCCGAACAAGGTTATTCCTACCCTGAAACAGGCTATGAAAAGAGTAACATCTAAACATTACCATCGAATTTGCAAAAAGTACATGTCTTGGTGTGAATCCAAGTAGTTTCCTACGGTGGAGTTTCAACTAGGGCGTTTTCTCCTCTTTCTGCAAGCAGGTGTGGATGTGGGCCTGCGTTTGGGCTACATTAAAGTCCAGATTTCGGCTTTGTCCATTTTCTTCCAGAAACAATTGGCTGTCCTCCCTGAGGTTCAGACTTTCTTGAAAGGGGTTCTGCTCATCCAGCCTCCCTTTGTGCCTCCTACGGCACCTTGGGATCTTAATGTGGTGTTGCAGTTCCTCCAGTCGGATTGGTTCGAACCTTTACAGGAGGTTGAAGTCAAATTTCTCACTTGGAAGGCAGTCACACTTTTGGCATTGGCATCTGCTAGACGTGTGTTGGGGGCATTGTCCTGCAAGAGCACCTACTTAATTTTTCAGGAAGATAGAGCTGAGCTCAGGATGCGTCAGCAATTTCTGCCGAAGGTTGTGTCTGCTTTTCATATCAACCAACCTATTGTGGTGCCAGTGGCTACTGACTCCTCAATTACTTCAAAATCCTTGGATGTTGTGAGGGCTTTGAAGATTTATGTGAAGAGAACTTCTCGTCACAGAAAGTCGGACGCTCTGTTTGTCCTGTATGATCCCAACAAGATTGAGTGTCCTGCTTCTGAGCAGACGATTTCTCGCTGGATCAGGTTTACTATCCAGTATGCTTATTCTATGGCAGGCTTACAGTGTCCAAAATCTGTTAAGTCCCACTCTACTCGTAAAGTGGGTTCTTCCTGGGCGGCTGCCCGGGGTGTCTCGGCTTAACAACTTTGCAGAGCAGCTACTTGTTCTGGTTCGAACACGTTTACTAAGTTCTACAGTTTCGAATATTTGGCCTCTGGGAAACTAAAGTTTGGTCAAGCGGTTCTGGAGGAACCTCAGCCCTCTCCCTCCCGTACTGGGAGCTTTGGTACATCCCCATGGTACTAATGTGGACCCCAGCATTTTCTAGGACGTAAGAGAAAATAGGATTTTAATTACCTACCGGTAAATCCTTTTCTCGTAGTCTGTAGAGGATCCTGTGCTTCGTATTGGTTCAGTATTGTTGGTTCAGCCATTGCTGACTTGTTTTAAGCTGGTTAGCTTGGTTTTTCTGTTATGTGTGAGCTGGTGTGAATCTCACCACTGTCACCACTATATATATTTCCTTCTCTCAAAGTATGTCCGTCTCCTCGGGCACAGTTTCTAGACTGGGTCTGGTAGGAGGGGCCTAGAGGAAGGAGCCAGCCCACACCAATAAACTCTTAAAGTGTCCATGGCTCCCAAGGGACCCGTCTATACCCCATGGTACTAATGTGGACCCCAGCATCCTCTACGGACTAAGAGAAAAGGATTTACCGGTAGGTAATTAAAATCCCATTATTACTATTATTAATTTTATTATATGTAGTTGTGGGGATTGAAAATATTGCTCAAATTCTAGGATATATTAAAGCAGAGACCAAAATATCCATGGCATGTGTAACAGATGATAATTGGAGCAGAATGAAGCAAATGTATATCACACTCCTGGGAGTGTCACTGTGACGTCACTTATATCAATAATAATAATATAGGGACATGACTGGGAAGGTGAGGGGATCTGGGTGTGTCACAGTGGCATCACGTATATCTATAGTCATAGTCCAGGGACATAACTGGGGAGGTGAGGGGATCTGGGAGTGTCACAGTGACATCACATATCTATAGTCATAGTACAGGGACATGACTGGGGAGGTGAGGGTATCTGGGAGTATTTTCAGTGATATTGATGTCTCCCCCATTTCGCAGGATTACACAGTAGTAAGGAATACATCCAGTGAGTGTGAGACACCCAGCAGCCGTCCCTGTGTGTCAGTAGGACTGAAAAGGACACAGAGCCCCATTACGGTGCCTCCATCTCACTCACTGATGATAGACACAGTATCAAGAAGATCCTGGAACTCACCAACAAGATCATTCAGCTGCTGACTGGAGAGGTAACTGCTGGGAATGGGGCATTATACAGTAACACCGGGGGATGTGTCTGGGTGATGACTGGAGAGGTGACTGCCGGGAATGGGGCATTAAACGGTAACACCAGGGGACGTGTCCGAGTGATGACTGAAGAGGTGACTGCTGGGAATGGGACAATATACAGTAAAACCGCGGTATGTGTCTGGGTGATGACTGGAGAGGTGACTGCTGTGAATGGGAAATTATACAGTAACACCAGGTGACGTGTCTGGGTGATGACTGGAGAGTTGACTGTTGGGAATGGGACATTATACAATAACACCAGGGGACGTGTCTGGGTGATGATTGGAGAGGTAACTGCTGGGAATGGGAAATTATACAGTAACACCAGGTGACGTGTCTGGGTGATGACTGGAGAGCTGACTGTTGGGGATGGGACATTTTACAGTAACACCAAGGGACGTGTCTGGGTGATGACCGGAGAGGTGACTGCTGGGAATGGGGCATTATACAGTAACACCAGGGGATGTGTCTGGATGATGACTGGAGTGGTGACTGCTGGGAATGGGACATTATACAGTAAGACCAGGGGATGTGTCTGGGTGATGACTGGAGAGGTGACTGCTGGGAATGGGGCATTATACAGTAACACCAGGGGATGTGTCTGGGTGATGAATGTATCACTGTGGGTTCAGGTTCCTATAAGGTGTCAGGATGTCACTGTCTATGTCTCCATGCAGGAGGTGGAGTATATAGAGGAACACAGGGGTCTGTACAAGGACGTGATAATGGAGAATCACCGGCCCCTCACATCACTGGGTAAGAGGAGACTGTCATGTATTGTACAGGGGAGAGCAGGTATGGGGGCCCTATATACACACATCACCTGATAATCACAAATATACACTGTACTCAGTCACTGTGTGTCTCCTACAGATGGTCCCAGTAACAGAGATATCCCAGACAGATGTGCCCGTCCTCTGTATTCCCAGGATTGTACAGAGGAGAATCACAGGATCCCACAGGAGGATCAGGTAGGTGGGATTTAGGGTCTCCCCAATATATCAAAGTGACTGTCACTATATGATCTGTAGAGGAGCTGTGTGTCTTATACACTGATATTATACTGTTTCACCTCAGTTTAATCTGACTGTATGCAAATGTCATTATAGTGTTTCTTGTTTTTTTTCAAGGTACAACGTCTGTCTGATATTAAAACAGAAGATGTAGAGGGAGAAGAAGAGATGTATGTGACTGATATAAAGACAGAAGATATAGAGGGAGAAGAAGAGACGTATGTGACTGATTTAAAGGCAGAAAATATAGAGGGAGAAGAAGAGACGTATGTGACTGATATGAAGGCAGAAGATACAGAGGGAGAAGAAGAGACGTATGTGACTGATATAAAGACAGAAGATATAGAGGGAGAAGAAGAGGTGTATGTGACTGATATAAAGGCAGAAGATACAGAGGGAGAAGAAGAGACGTATGTGACTGATATAAAGGCAGAAGATATAGAGGGAGAAGAAGACACGTATGTGACTGATATAAAGGCAGAAGATATAGAGGGAGAAGAAGAGATGTATGTGACTGCTATAAAGGCAGAAGATACAGAGGTAGAAGAAGAGACGTATGTGACTGATATAAAGGCAGAAGATATAGAGGGAGAAGAAGAGACGTATGTGACTGATATAAAGGCAGAAGATATAGAGGGAGAAGAAGAGACGTATGTGACTGATATAAAGGCAGAAGATATAGAGGGAGAAGAAGAGACGTATGTGACTGATATAAAGGCAGAAGATATAGAGGGAGAAGAAGAGACGTATGTGACTGATATAAAGGTAGAAGATACAGAGGGAGAAGAAGAGACGTATGTGACTGATATGAAGGCAGAAGATATAGAGGGAGAAGAAGAGACGTATGTGACTGATATGAAGTCAGAAGATATAGAGGGAGAAGAAGAGACGTATGTGAGGGGTGATCAGCAGTGTAAGGAGGAGGAGATCCCTACAGATATCAGCACAGGTGAGTAATAAACACTTAATACAGAAGTCACATATTCTCCTTGCTCAGTCACTACAGCAATCTCTTATCCTACACCCTCCTCCGCCATCAGCCCTGTTCTCAGTTGGGTGTTTCTAACACAAGGCTATCCATGACAAATATCACATGTAGAGAGTTATTACACACAACACTATAATGTTATTAAAAGTAACAAGCATAAGTTTATTATTAGTGATTATATATAAATGTGTATATATGTATGTATATAATATAATTAGTATTGTTTTTTGTGGAGTGCCTAATTTATATGCATTTTGTTAGATGATGCAGGTATGAAATATTTCCTGCTATACAGTAGACTTGAGGTCACCAAATACAATTTGTATAAGATTCAGAAATAAAATGAAATTTGAATCTAGAACTTCAAGTAAAACAAAGTAAAAGCTTATCACAGGTACATATCTGTATAATCATAAGACAAGCGTTTTGCACTTGTTGTCACCCTTGCATGGGCTGGCTTGTTCTTATCCACTGCCAATTCACTCTAAATACAAATTGCGTACACCAACGCATTTTGTCAATAGTGACTTCTTCAGGGGTGTTTTCTGTTAAAGGCTTTATCCGCAAATATCAATTGTGTAGATTTTAAATAATTGTGTAACCTTCAGATGGTAATTGTGGACTTTTTCATGAGGGACACATTCCTAATTACTTGTGAATAATAGTTCCTGCTCTGTGCAGTTCTGAGGTTATGACTTTAGGGAATGTAATGGTCAGATCCAATATTGCTCAATCTAAGGTCTCCCAGTAGCCTTGCTACATACATAAATGTGTCCTGCACTCACTATAATAACTAACAATAATAAACAGTGGAGTTTTAGTTCATGTATTGCTCAGTGCATTTAAGCCTGCAGCCCCCGTCAAGGAACCCCACTATACTGCAGGTCCTACTCTATTGCTCAAAATAATTACCATAAAAACAGCTATCGCATTAGTGTTAACCTTTAGGTTTGCTCTCAGCGGCGGAACAGTGGCCAAAAGGCTTGGATAGATTTTCAGAGCGCCAGTCTGACGTGCCACCACATCTCACGTGGCCCTCCAATTCACCAGATCTGGGACTGCTTGGCTGGGTCCGGCATTGTACTGTTGGTGCAGTTCCTGATGCGTTTGGAATGATTGGTGGTTGCTAAGCGCCCTAAATGCCTGTGGTTCCGATTTGTCATGATCTACTTTCGCCACTGTTCTGCCTCTGAGATTCTTGGTGTCCAGGCTTCTTCCACTGTAGATGGATACTACTCACTGTCTACAAGGGATCACCAACAAACAAAAGCCGGTCTCGGGCAAAACCAATGGCTCCCTTTTGCCAGTTGCATCACGTGCACGACCCATGGTTCCATCTGAAAAAGAAACAATGTCTCAACAAATTTGCATTGTATCAATACCTCAGACATTTACAATGATCATCCAGTAGTTTTAGTGTCACCATCTACACGCATGTGCACGTCCCGTGTCATTAATATACCCGGTGGAACTGCCCATGTCGCCATCCGTCGCTCACTCCAGTACATCAAAGTGACGTCATCTGACACATGCTATGTCCGGGGACATGGAGAGAACCTCGTCCACGTGACCTATAGTAACCAATGGGGACAAAAGTATCAAGTAACCTGCTAACAAAACAGTGTAACAACACCGATCAAATTCTATCCTCTTAGATAGATATATATGTTCCTCTGGCAGGATCCACAGGTTATCCACAGGATAACATTGGGATATGATGACGTGACAGCGGATTTGCAACAAACGGTCAAAGCTTTCAGCCTCCCAGTATGCAACGGGCCTGTCCATATATCCCCGCCTCCTGGCTCAGGCAAATCAGTTTTTCTCCGGCTGGTTCCACAGGTTATCCACAGGATAACATTGGGATATGCCGGAGGGACAGCGGAAATGGCACCAAACAGTCACAAGCTTTCCAGCCTCCCAGGATGCATCGGGGCTCTTGCATATAATCCCGCCCACTGACTCAGTCAAATCAGTTTTTTGTTTGTTGCGGCAGGAGCCGGACCATGGTCACAGGGCTGCAGTTAGGGCAGCCCTAAGCTTTTATTATTTTATTTTTATAGTCTGTTTTGAGTGATCTTTCTTAACAGCATCTTAAACGCATACTAGAAAGAGTCGCTCCAACAACTCCCCACCGGGTCGCAACAATGCTTACCTTCGCGGTACAGTGCTGTCTCGGCGGGCGTCTGTGACTGATGTTCTATCAGGTCCAGCAGATGTTACCAGGCTGTGGCCGGAGCATGGGGGGACGGTAAGTACATCGGTTTCCTTTGACTAGGGATTTCCGGACACAGCCGCACTGTATTGGAGGAGACTACAAATAGTAGCTGATGCGCCACCACTCTTAAGTGCGACAGCGCTACGCTTTAGGGACCATAGGCGCCAGGACTAGGTAGAGGCCGCGATCCCTAGAGTTTATGTCAACAAGGGGAGTCAGGCGCTCTCCTGGTCGCCCCTCCCCCAGTTCATGACCAGTTTCCGTGCGTCTCCCGCCCATGAACTGATGGCCTCACTTCCTTCTCAGACGCTACCACGAGGGTACTCGGTCGCAGCTTGGGCCGCTGTGGTTGTGTACACTAGAGTTTCCGCCTAGACCGGGTCGCAGACAGGAGCGTCTGCATACACTTATCGTTCACTGAGCGTCTGTGTCCGTTATTGAGCGTCTGTGTCTCTCATCAGTTACCGGAGCGGTAGTGTACACTAGTAGCATCTGAATCTACTCAGCGTCTTTCGAGCGTATTGATCGATCATGGAAGTGGGGTGAGTCTCCCTGTATCCCACTCTACTGAGTAAGGGTTATACAGTACTAAAGTTCCTTCTACTTGTTAGTATGAATTGTTAATTTTGGTACATATTGCATATGAGGCCTGTACACTACTGTTGTTTTCTACTAAAATGTCTGAAAAACTTGTTATAATAGCTGTTAAAACATAAATACAGTAATTGTACTCCTACTTGTAAAGTAATTGTTTGTGGTTGATTATATTCTCATATGACAATGTTTAATATATAACATGTGACTGACTGCTAGTATGATTGCTGACTTTTAAATGTTGTCAGTTTTATTCTGAACCTCAATTCAGGTGCACGGTTGTGGTCAGATTGATTTCACTTCTATATATATGTGTGTGTGTGTGTGTGTGTGTGTGTGTGTGTGTGTGTGTGTGTGTGTTTCTCAGTCACAAATTGTGTAGTTGGTAAACACTGAAAAATTGACTATGTCTGTGAGCGGCAAAAGTGACGAGGATAATTTATCAGGCACTCCTACATCCATAACATGTTTATCTTGTAAAATGGGGATTTTAGATGGAATGGAACAGTTTATTACTTATGATGGGTTATGTACAAACTGTTATGCGTATCGGCAAAGTAAAAAGCAGACTCTGGTTCAACAACCAGTAGAACCACCATGGAGTATGTTCGCGCAAACCTTGTCTGCAATATTGTACAGATTAACTCCTGCAGTTCCACCCCAGGGAATAGGTTACACTATTAACCCATACATGCAGCTCCCACCTTATGGTTTGGTTCCAGTAGCTTCTACAAGTAGCCAGGCTGTTAGGACCAGGGTAGATACATCCATGTTGCAGACTACACAAGATGATACAACAGATGAGGATACAGTGTATTCTAATACTCCATATGATGATCAGTCGCAGGGTTTTAGCTCAGAGGATATAGCTGAACTTATTGATGCAATGAAGGCTATTCTCTCTTTGGAGGAATCAGCCAAGACAGTGTCAAAATCTAAAGCACCTGTGTTTAAATGAACAAAGACAGTTAGGACTGAATTTCCAGTATCAGAAGATCTGACGGAAATGATGGAATAACCTTGGGATACGCCTGGTAAAAAATATAAGATTCCGAAAAAATGGGATTCTTGTTATCCTTTTCCAGCTGCGGATTGTTCAACAAGAGAAGTTCCTCCTAAAGTAGATGCACATGTTGTGCGACTTGTGCGTAAATCTATTTTACCATTGCCGTCTACTTCACTGTCTGATGTTACAGATAGAAGAATAGATGGTTTATTGAAAAATATTTTTTTCTCTCTCGGGGGCTGTAGTAAGGCCAGCTATGGCTTCAGCCTGGATGACGAGAGCGATGGTAGAATGGGCGGAGAAACTAGAAAAAGGCCTCTCCCCTTCCACAGGGGAGGCGGAATCTCTTTTAGGTCGTATAAAACAAGCTGCGCAATATTTGGAAGAAGCAGCAATTGATATGGGTACAATTGCTTCTAAAGCATCAGCCTTGACAGTAGCTGCTCGCAGAGCAGTTTGGCAACGTAATTGGAAAGCGGATGCAGAATCCAAGAAGGTTCTGGAAGCTCTGCCTTTCGCTGGTGATATTCTGTTTGGAAAACAATTGACAGATATTCTAGAATCGGAAGCTGAATCCAAGAAGGTCAGACTTCCGGTTAGTTATTATAACCCTAAGACTAGGGGTTTGAAATTTCTGCCATTTCGATGGCAAGACAGAGCAAAAGGGAAAAGGAACCTAAGCAGCCCCAGTTCAATAAGTCAACTAGGGGTAGGAAGCAGTGGGCCAATAGACGGCCGGCTTCCAAGCCAGAACAGAAGCCATCAGTCTGAGGGTACTGGCCTCCAGCTGGAGGATTCCAGGGTTGCACATATATGGCAGCAGTCGACGACATATGCTTGGGTGCAGAAGGTGGTATCTCTCGGTTATGGTTTCCCCTTCAAGAGGCAGTCTCCTCAAAGATTTTTATGCACCAGTCCGTCTCGAATAGATTCGAAGGCAGTGCCCTGCAGGAAGCGGTTCAGAAACTGCTTCAGTCTGGTGTAATTATCCCAGTACCCCCGACACAATGGGGACAGGGGTTTTACTCCAATCTATTTTTGATGCAGAAGCCAAATGGGTCATTCCGACCCATTCTCAATCTCAAAATGTTAAACAAATACATTTGGTTTCCAAGGTTCCACATGGAGACATTATGCTTCATAGTTTTGGCCATGGAACCGGGAGATTACATGGTATCTCTGGATATACAGGATGCTTACCTACATGTGCCTATAGCACAGTCTCATCAGTGTTACCTCCGGTTTGCCATCCTCCAGCAACATTTTCAGTTCCAGGCTTTGCCCTTCGGGCTAGCAACAGCCCCCAGGGTGTTAACCAAAATTATGGTGGTTATGGCAGCTTATCTCCTCAAGCAGGGGATAAGAATATTTCCATGCCTTGACAATCTTTTAATCCTGGCACAATCTCAGGAATTACTTTTGAGCCATCTTCAACAGACAATAGTTTGTCTACAAAGACACGGGTGGCTCATAAACTGGGAAAAGTCGTCTGAGTCCGTCACAACGGATGGTTCATGTGGGGCCATATTGGATTCAGGTCTACAGAGAATTTTGTTACCATGGAAAAAGATATCGAAGGTGCAAGTAATGACTCTGGAGTTGCTGCAGTCAGACTATATCAGTCCATGCAGCAATGTGACTGATGAGTCTGATGGTGTCTACCTTCGACATGGTGGAATATGCACAATTCCACTCCAGACCTCTACAGCATCTCATTCTGACCCGATGGAACGGAAGACATCAGACAATAAAAAGACAGATGATTAATCTTCCAGTAGACGTAAGAAGGTCTCTAGCTTGGTGGCTACAGACAGACCATCTAAGCAAGGGGAGACCTTTTTTGGGTAACAGATTGGCAAATCCTGACAACAGATGCCAGTCTTCAGGCCTGGGGAGCGGTGTTCGAAAGCCTCTGGTTCCAGGGAAAATGGACCATAAGGGAAAGTCGCCTGCCAATAAATCTGTTGGAAATAAGGGCCATATACATTGCTCTAGTTCAGGCAAAGGACAGTCTGCAAGGAAGACCAGTCCAGATCCGTTCAGACAATGCTACAGCGGTAGCGTACCTCAATCATCAGGGAGGAACTCACAGCAAAAGATTGATGGAGGAAGTAACTCACATACTAAGGTGGGCAGAGCTCCATCTCCCAGCATTGTCAGCAGTGTTTGTTCCAGGAGTGCTGAACTGGGAAGCGGATTTTCTCAGTCGACAACTATTCAGGAAACCGAATGGGCATTATACCCAGAAGTATTTCAGACCATAGTAAACAGATGGGGGTTGCCAGAGATAGATCTTCATGGCATCCCATCTGAACAACAAAGTTCCGATATACGGATCAAAAACAAAGGATTCCGGAGCAATCCTTGTAGATGCACTGTCAGTGAATTGGGAGTTTTGTCTAGCATATCTGTTTCCTCCAGTCTCCCTGTTACCCAGGGTAGTGAGGAAAATAAAGCAAGCAAAGGGAGCCATAATTGTAATAGCTTGGCCCAGAAGGCATTGGTACACAGATCTGCTAAGGATGTCCGTGGAAGCTCCAATACTGCTCCCTCAACGTCCAGATCTACTAATGCAGGGTCCTTGTTATCACAGTCATCTGGATTGTCTGTCTTTGACGGCATGGCTGTTGAGACCTCTATCTTAGAAGCAAGAGGATTTTCAAAACAAGTAATTCAAACTATGCTTAGAGCAAGAAAACCTTCTTCAGCTCGTATTTATCATCGAATATGGCAAGCCTATACTCATTGATGTAGCGAAAGAAGTTTGGATCCAAGATCTTTTAAAGTATCCAGGATTTTGGATGGCTTCCTTGAGAGTTCAGGTATCAGCATTAACTTTATGGTTTCAGAAAAAGATTGCTGACTTACAGGATGTGCGTACTTTTTTTCAGGGAGTGATACACATTCAACCACCTTTTGTTCCTCCTGCAGTTCCCTGGGATTTGAATCTGGTTCTTAAAATCCTTCAGGGACCTCCGTTTGAACCTCTTAAGAGAGCAGATCTTAAATGGTTGACGGCTAAAGTTCTCTTTCTACTGACAATGGCGTCAGCTAGAAGAGTGTCAGATTTAGGAGCACTATTGTGTAAGTCTCCTTTTCTGATTTTTTTTCCAGATAAAGCAGTTCTCAGAACTAGATCTGGTTATCTTCCGAAGGTGGTCTCAAAATTGAACCTTAACGAAGAGATTGTAGTCCCGGCTTTTCAGGTATCGGGACTTTCTGCGGGAGAAGCGTCGCTGGACGTGGTCTGTGCGTTAAGAATCTACGTGGATCGTACTAGTGCCATTAGAAAGACAGATTCTCTCTTCATTCTCTACGGATTTCACAGAAGAGGATGGCCTGCTAGTAAACAGACGCTGGCAAGATGGCTCCGAATGGTAATTTCAGAAGCTTATTCTCGTGCTGATCTCCCTGTTCCGGCCAATGTCTCTGCACACTACACATAAGGTAGGTCCTTCTTGTCTGCACAACATGGTGCTTCAGCAGAACAGATTTGTAAGGCAACCACATGGTCTTCCATTAACACTTTCATTAGACATTACGCCTTGGATACTTTTGCCTCTCATGACGCTAAATTCGGACGAAAGGTTCTCCTGTCTAATCAGGAGCGTACCCACCACTAAAAATGGCTTTGGGAATCCCAGTGTTATCCTGTGCATAACCTGTGGACCCAGCCGGAGAAGTAGACGTTATGGTAAGAACTTACCGTTGATAACGTGATTTCTCCTATGTCCACAGGAATCCCACCCTGACGCACCTGATTTGAGGATCTTTACAATCACTAAACCTCTTCCCTCTTGTATGGAAGGGTGTGCATGTGTGTTCTTATCGCCTGAACAGGGTTCTACATGATGTTCCTGCCTAAATTGCTGTGGAAACAACTTATTTGACTGAGTCAGTGGGCGGGATTATATGCAAGAGCCCCAATGCATCCTGGGAGGCCAGAAAGCTTGTGACTGTTTGGTGCCATTTCCGCTGTCGCTTCGGCATATCCCAATGTTATCCTGTGGATACCTGTGGACATAGGAGAAATCACTTTATCAACGGTAAGTTCTTAGCATAACGTCTATTTTGTTTGGTGCGGCAGGAGCCATAAGTTTTCTTATTTTATTTTTATAGTATTACTAATTTTTTTGAGTGATCTTTCTAAAAAAGCATCTTATACGCACCATAGAGTCGCTCCAACAACTCCCCGCCGGATGGCGACAACGCTTACCCACGTGTACAAGTGAGGCAGGCACAGGTTCTGGTAAACCTTCATGGGCTACTTTGCACAGACATTATCCAATGTAGCTATTCCCTATTAACCCATACATGCAACATTCATTCTGAGGTTTATACACCTAGGGAATTGTCAGCCTCTCAAAACAGCAGGCTGAAAGGCTGGTGGTAAGTAAATCACATAGACATGATACAACATCTTCACAGTCTACACATGTTTTAGATGAGGATTCGTTGGAGGATGAGGACTCATTGCACTTCGGAAGGTCTGGACATACCTGACATACCTGAGCTAATTAGTTCTATGTAAGCCATTCCATCTTTAGAAAAGGCAGCGGAGCCTGTGTTAAAAACTATAAAAACTAAGACAACTGTGTTTAAACATCCCAAAACAGCTGATGGAAATTTTGGGTTACGCCCAGTAGGAAGTTAGAATTCCAAGAAATGGAATTCCAATTATCCTCGTCCAGTTAGCGACTGTTTAAAAAAAAAAAAAAAAAGAGGTGGCTTCCAAAGTAGATTCGCAGGTCTTAGATTGGTCCGAAAATCTACATTACTTTTGTTTTCAACATCAATAAAAAATGTCACGGGGGGTGTGGCCTGACTGGAAAGGCAGCAGAAAGCAGGATAAAGGAGCACCTGCTTATATAGGTCCTTTCTGCCTTTTACAGCTGTCATACGGGTTCTTCAAGGCCCTTTCTTTTCTTGTCCCTCTGTGTGTTTTGACACCCCGGTGTGTAGGTTGCGGCCTACACCCGCATCCGAAGCTGCGGACTGAAGTTGTGCAGTGATCCCACCACAGACTGGACCTCAGCGAGGTAGCGCTGCTACTCACCATGGGCTGTGTGCCCTGTCCACTCTTGTGCCTAGCCGTGCTGATGGAGTCGTGTGGAGAGGCTGACTGGGGATCAGCAGGGACTGCGGCGGGAGACACAGAGCGGAGCTGCTTTCCCGGCATCTGATGCGGTGCATACTACGGGGATTGGTGGCCTCAGCAGGGACATGTCAGGTTAGTCAGCTCACCCGCCTGCAGCCTGCCTTCTCCTACTGTCCGGCCGTTGAAGCCCTGAGTCGTGGCACCGGGGAATACATGGAGCACTTGCCTGTCATCACTTCAGCAGTGTCCCGGCATCTCCCCCTCTCCTCCTAACCCATGATGCTATGGGGGAATCTGGCGGAGCTGTGAATTATAGAGGACATACACGTGGGGTTCCTACGCAGCCAGATACGCTACCCTGTGCCACTGTATCCTAGTACCCTCTCCTCTCCTGCCTTATTACTGACCTGGTTCACCCACCCAGTTTTTTTTTATTTGGACTTCCCTGCCAGAAGTGGCCATCTTGAAAACTGGCAATTTAGCCACATGCCCTCCTGAAACCAGCCGCTTCTCTGGGAGCTACAGACACTGACAGCCCATGATCAGTGCCCTTCACTACAGCCTCAGTGATTTCCGGCAGGGACTTCTGCCGCTGCGGCAATACCTGGGCAGTAAGTGGTCCCCTGAGCTGCTTTTATTATTATTATTGCCTGGCCTCCACTCCTGCTCTGTCGGCTCCCTCTGGTGGCAGACTGTGCTGACTACATCCTCCATACTGTTTGCTGCTGGGTTTTTTTTTACTCCTGCTCCGCTCAATCACCGTAAGATCCAATTAGAGCTTTTGGGGGGCATCAGTATAGTTACGACGTAACAATCCAGGTGTCCAGGACAGTAGCAGGCTCCAGTTGCTGGCTCCTATAAATTACTTTACCGCTCAAGGATGGCATCTTCTTGCTATTACCCATAAACAACTGACCTCACAATGTTTCTGTAACCGATGGCCACTGGGGTCTATGCTCACTGATGTCTCCCTATTTCCACAGTTCAATACTTCATATGTTGCTACTGGCCTCCTGACCTTGTTCTCTAATCTCCGTAATGTTATGCTGAAGAATGGGCAGAGCTGGAAAATCATCTCATAAGAAAGCTAAACCTCGTCCTCAACAGGAAACCTCTCAAACTGACTTGAAACCTTTTCTTCTTCCTAATCAACTAACATTGAGCCCCAGTCCTGATCATTCAGAATCTTCTCCCATCCCGTCTTCTCCTCCAAGCCTCCCATGATGGCTTAAACCCATTGTTTAAACTGGTTGTTTAAACCGATGGCAAGCCAGGTGGGCTCTCTTCTTCTCTCGGTTCTCCTTTAAACTCTTTAACCGCCCAGGAACCTTATATCAAAGAGCAGATGAACTTTCTCGTTCTTTTCAAACGGATGATTAACTCAACTCCTCTGAGAAACCGTTTATTCTGAATCCAGCTTCATTTGCTTCAACTCGTACTGTTCCTCTACCTCTTCCAGGGAGAACTTTTGTAGCACAAAAATTTTGCAGGAAATTGCTTAAGTGGGCTCATTCTTCATTTTTATGGGTCATGCCGGTGGTCTTAAGACTCTCAAGTTCATTCAGCGATTCTACCGGTGGCCTCATCTTAAAACGGATGTCTTTGAATTTGTAGCAGCCTGTTCGAAGTGTGTTCAACATAAAAGTCCACAAGCATCTCACTCAGGTCTTCTTCATCCACTTCCAACACCTCAAAAGCCTTGGACTCACATCTCTATGGATTTCATAACCGATTTGCCAGTCTCCACAGGAAATAACACCATTTGGGTCATTGTGGAATGGTTTTCGAAAATGGCTCACTTCATACCCCTCACCAGTCTTCCCTCTGCTCCTCAGCTATCCCTCCTCAGCTATCCAAATAGTTTTTCTCATAGATTTTTCATTTGCATGGCCTTCCACAGGAAATAGTTTCTGATCAGGTGTCAGGAATCTGCATTTTCCATCGCATCACTGCTGTGGAACTACAGGTACCAGCAGTTCAGTTCTGTTCCAGTCTTCAGTCTCCTGCAGCCCACAGCTCTCCGTGCTCCACCTAACCAGTTCAGTTCAGTTCTGTTCCAGTTCTAGTTTTCAGTCCTCTGCAGCCTGGAATGCTTCAGCTAACTCACAGCTGATCTGGACACCTAATCCAGCTAGTATCTCTGCCTGCAGTTTGTGTCCAATCACTTCTGGGCAGGAGGTATAACTTCCAGTTTGTGGCTCTCTCACATTGCCTTGGACAACACGTCACATCCCGTGAACAGGTGGCTCCTGTTTGCAATCCTCTGTCTTCAGAGATTTCCTTGTGTGTTAGACCTGTGGAACAACAGGTCCCAGCCGTTCCAGGTTCCAGCAGTTCCGGTGTTCCTGTGGAACTACAAGTTCCAGCAATCACTCCAGCTCTCCTGCTACATTCGGTGTGTCAAGTCTCCAGTGGTTCCCTGTGTTCCAGTCTCCAGTGGTTCCCTGTGTTCCAGCCTCCAGTGGTTCCCTGTGTTCCAGCCTCCAGTGGTTCCCTGTGTTCCGGTCTCCAGATCCCCTGTGTTCCTGGATATTCTCCTGTACCTGTTACTTCCGTGGAACTACAAGTACCAGCACCAGCAATACCTTTCTGGCTTCACACCTTCTACATCTGCAGTGTGCTCCAGCCTACAGCAGTAGAGACTCCCTCTCCAGGTGCATTCCGTCATCTCACCTGTGATTCAGCCTGCATGCTGATTGTGCACTTCCAACAGCACAGTGAACATTACCATCCAGTCTCCTGCATTTCTACCAGGTTTGCTACCATCATTTCACCTCTGCTGGCTCCACGTTTTAATTACTCTGGTTCCATTTCTGCATTACAAACTCTGCCATAGACTTTCAGTTTCAAACCATACTATTCCATTGCCATTACCATTGCCGTTACCATTGTCATTTCCATTGCATTCGTTTGTTTACTTTCTGCTGCATTATTATCTGGACTTTTCTGTTATTAATAAATCTACATTGTGCACATGCGCAGAAACCCAGTACTGCCTCCTCACTTCATTCTTCCATCCTACCTCCACTGACCCACTAGCGCCCCCTCCGGGGACACAAACCAGACCGAACCTGACATCAGGGTCCTCAATTCGTCGCCAAGCTCTGGAAAGCTCTCAGCTCTGTCCTAGGAATCAAGTTGAACTTCTCTTCAGCCTACCATCCCCAGACTGACAGACAGACTGAAAGAGTCGACCAAGATCTGGAAACTTTCTTACGGATGTTCATGTCCCCTGCTCAGGAAGACTGGATGGATTACCTCCCATTTGCTGAGTTTGCATACTATAACCTATATCATTCTTCTACCAATTCCACTCCTTTCTTCATTACCTATAGTTTTCATCCATGAGTTCCTTCCTTCTAATCTCTAACATCTCTTGAGGTTCCTGCTGGTGAATCCACTCTTCATCAGTTCACTAAGATTTGGAGACAAATTCATAAGGCGCTACTAAAGACTTCCCAGAAATAAAAGACCTGCGCTGATCGGAAACGTAGGGCTGTTCCTAGTCTCAAAGTAGGAGATCGTGTTTGGATATCCACCAGAAACCTCAGACTCAAAGTTCCTACAAAAAGTTTGCTCCAAGATTCATCGGTCCGTATCCTATTAAGAGTGTTGAATCCTGTTTCTTACAAGGTGAAACTGCCTTCCTATTTGAAAATTCCCAATGCCTTTCACATTTCTCTGCTAAAGTCTCCTATACTAAATCATTTTCGGGCAGCTTTCCCTTAACCTCCTAAGGTTCAAGCTGCTCAAAATGAGGAATTCGAGGTTCATAAGTTTCTTGACTTCCGCAAGAGTTGGGGTCATCTCCAGTGTCTCATAGATTGGAGGGGATATGGTCCGGAGGAAAGATATTGGGTGGCTGCAGAGGATGGTCATGCTCCAAGACTGAGTTGTGCCTTTCATGCCAAGAATCCCACTAAGCAGCGTGGGTGTTCGGAGACCACCCTAAAAAGGGGGGTACTGTGAGCATCTGTAGTCTTACCACCGGTTCTGGTCCCTGCGGCCTTCCTCTTAGCTGGCTGGTGTCGCTGCAATGGATAGGAACTACAGCAGCAAGGTCCTCCGGTGTGGCTGCCGGGTGTCTGGTGTCCAGGGTCCGGGTCCTGGTGAGCGGAGTATGGCAGCCGGAGGTGTCTGTTTCCAAGTGTCCTGTTGCTGGAGTGCAGCGTCTGGGAGGCTGAGGCCAGAGGTAGTGGCTGTGTGCTGGTTCCACATGTGTCCTCTGTGCAGGGAGCCACCATGTTGGAGACCAATCCAAGACAATAGGTATCCTATTTCACGTCCAGCCAATCCGGTACAGGCTTCACTTATAAAAAGGGGTTGATGCTTAGCTATGTTGCCTGTGCTTCAAGTTACTTGCTGCTGTAAGGTGCTCTGAACTCTGTGCTCCCAGGTTAACCCCTGGTATCCTAGTTCTGTTGTTTCCACCTAGTGGTCAGTTCTGTTATTGCAGTCCTTTGCTCCCAGTCCACCTGCTCTTATGATTTAACCACTGGGCCCTCTATCTGGTAGAGGGTCTCCATTTGCTGATGGTGCTCACAGTGATCCTCTCTTCAGCATTGTTTAAAAATCACAAGTAATCTCCATTCCATGTTCTTCAGCATTGTTTACAAATCACAAGTCACTTCTTCATTCAGTATTCTTCAGCATTGTTTTCAAGTCATGAACCTTTCGTCTTTCATAATTCACTCAGACTCCTCTCCTAGTCATTGTGTATGATTGAGGTCTCAAAACTGAATTCCTCTTTCTTCAGTGTATCATTCTCGGTCATTGACCTCATTGCCTACATCTTCGGGGCTAAGGCTTCAATCCATGAGTAAGAACTACATTCAGCCACCTTGTTTCCTTCCTTTGCCAATAGCTGCTCCCTCAGTCAATTATCAGTCGTCAGATCCCCAACTCAAGCCAAGTGCGACATGGAAGAAGGGGAATTCCTGGTTTCTCCGGATATTAAGGATGCGTATCTTCACAACCCAATATGGCCACCTCTTCAGGCTTACCTCAGGTTTGCACTGCAGGACAGTCACTACCAGGTCCAGGCCTTGCCTTTCGGTCTCTCAACGGCATTGAGGGTGTTATCAGGGGTGATGGCAGAGATGTTGCTACAACTCCGCAAGCAGGACGTGAACATCGTTCTATACTTGGATGATCTCCTCATAATGGCTATATTCAGAGCACCGTTGATGGAAAAGATCAGCCTTCCAACACTCACGGATCATGGGTGTATTCTCAATCTGCAGAAATCCCACCTAGAACCTACACAGAGGCTTCAGTTCCTGGTAATGATAGTGGACACGGTGTCTCAGAAGGTGTTCCTTCCTATGGACAAGGCAAAGATAATTCAGATGATGGTACGTTCCATTTTGAAGCTGGACAAAATCTCAGTACATCTTTGCATACGCTTACTGGGAAAGATTATGGCCTCCTACGATGAAATTCGGTACAGAAGATTTCATGCATAACCATTCTAGCTAGATCTGCTGAACAAATGGTCTGGATCACATCTGCACATGCGCCAGATGATATGCCTTTCACCAAATGCCAGGATTTCCCTCTAATTGTGGTTGCTGATCTTCCTCCTGGAGGGTCGACACTTCGGAATTCAGAATTGGATTCTGTTGACAATGGATGCAAGCCTCCATGGTTGGGGTGCAGTGACCCTAAGGGCTCAGTTCCAATGAAGGTGGTCTGATCAAGAGGTTTCCCTTCCGATAAAAGTTTTAGAACTCAGGGCGATTTACAATGCCCTCCTGCTGACCTCTTTATATCCTTCAGTATCAAGCCATACAGGTATGGTCGGAAAATGCACTAACTTTGGCGTACATAAACCAACAAGGAGGTCCAAACAGCAGAGCTGCAATGAGGGAGGTGTCAGATACTCCTCTGGGTGGAGCGGAATCCCAAGGCCATTTCTGCCATATTAATTCTGGGAGTAGACAATTGGTGAGCAGACTTCCTCAGTAGACACTATCTGCACCTGGGGGAATGGGGCCTCTACCCGCAAGTGTTTCAGCAGATATTTCATCGGTGGGGCTACCCGCAAATCGACTTGTTGGTTTCTCAGCTCACCAAGAAGCTTCTGCATTACTGTTCTGGGATCCACATTTTGCAGCAGTGGACACTCTGGTGACACCGTGGATTTACTAGTTGGTGTACTTGTTCCCTCCAGTTCCTCTAATTCCAAGAGTTCTCAAAGGACTTAAAGGGACAGGGTTCAGGCAATTCTGATTGCCCCAGACTGGCCCCGCAGGGCCTGGTATGTATACATTCTAGCCTTATTACTCGTAGGCCCCTGGCCTCTGCCAATTCAGGATGATAGTCTTACGCAAGAGCCGTTCGTCTATCCAGACTTACCACGGCTACGTTTGATGCAATGGAAGTATATTGTGAGGATTTTCGCCAGGAAAGAGATTCCGAGGCAAGGTTATCTCGACTATGCTCCAAGCCGGCCAGATGGTCGCATCGAAACATTACCATCACATATGGAAGAAATGTCTCTCTTGGTGTGAGGGTCAACAGTATTCTGCTGTGGATTTTCATCTGAGACATTTCTTGCACTTCCTGCAGGCTGTTGTGGATGTGGGCCTACGTTTAGGCTCCATAAAAGTTCAATTTTCAGCATTGTCTTTTTCTTCCTGGAAACAATTGGCTGTTCTCCCAGTGGTCCAGATGTTCTTGACAGGTGTTCTTCATATTCGACCACCCTTTGTGCCTTCCACAGTGCTGTGAGTTCTCAATTTGGTTCTGGCCTTTCTCCAGTCAGTTTGCTTGAACCTTTCCACAAGGTGGACATGGAGTATTTGACATGGCAGGCTATCATGTTGTTGGCCTTGGCCTCAGTGAGGATTGTTTTGGAATTAGGGGCCTTATCATGTAAGAGTCCTTATTTGGTGTTTCATGAGGATAGAGTGGTGCTTAAAACTCGCTAGACATTCTTGCCTAAGGTGGTGTCGGCATTTCATATCAATTGGCCGATGGTGGTTCTGGTTGTCACTGACACGTCTGTTACACCAATGTCCTTAGACGTGTTTCGGGCTTTGGAGATTTATGTCAGCTCTTTTCAGAAAATCAGACTCGCTTTTTGTTCTCTATGATGCCTCAAAGATTGGTTGTCCTGCTTCAAAGCAGTCTATTTTGTGTTGGATCAGGCTTACGATCCAACAGGCTCACTCTTCGGTGGCTTTGCCGCTGCCGAGGTCTGTTCAGGCCCACTCCACACGGTCAGTGGTTTCTTCTTAGGTGGCTGCCCGGTGGTGTCTCGGCTTTGCAGTTATGCTGGACAGCTACTTGGTTGGGTTCGAACATGCTGTAAAGTTTTAAAGGTTTAATACCTTTGCTATTGAGCACCTTCAGTTTGGTCAATCAATTTTGATGGGGTCTCAGCACTCTCCCACCCGGTTTGGAGTTTTGGAACTTCCCCATGGTACGAAGACCATCCCAGTATCCTATTGGACATTAGTGAAAATAGGATTTTAATACCTACCAGTAAATCCTTTTCTCATAGTCCATAGGGGATACTGGGTGCCCGCCTCTGTGCTTTGATATTTTCCAGCAAGAGTTGTTCTTGTGTGTTGTAGTTTGGGTCTGCTTTTGCTGTCCCTATTTTCAAGTTGTGGTTAGAGTTCCTATCCTCTTGTTATGTTGTGTGCTGATTCGTTCTCTCACCACTTTCTTGTCTCTTCCTCCTTTCAAAGTATGTCCATCTCCTCGGGCACAGTTTTGCTAGACTGAGTCTACAGGAGGGGCATAGTGGGGAGGAGCCAGTACACGCTGAAGTTTTAAAGTGCCAGGCTCCAGTGGACCCCATCTATACCCCATGGTACTAAGACAATCCCAGTATCCCCTACGGACTACGAGAAAAGGATTTACTGTTGGGTATTAAAATACTTTTTTTTCAGTATAGTAGGGCCATCCTCTGTTGAAGGTATCACTGCGAAGGCGCTGTGTCCCATTACAATAACCTTAGTAGGAAAGCCCCATTTGTATTGTACATTTCCTTGGGTGGAATAGACGCCTTTTGGCCAGCGTCACAGGAGAAATATCTGGAAATATCTACAGATTATCCAGGCACTCAGCTGTGGATGAGGAAGGCAAAGCAGCCTGGTTGGACTTTGGGAGTCTATGGATCCTATCAATAAGAAGGTCAGCGGCAGAAGCCTTTGGTAAAAGTTTCTGAAAAGAGGACCGTGGCATTATCATAAAACTCAGCATTTGTAACAGAATCCGGAACGCCCATTATTCTGATATTATTTCTCCAAGACCTGTCTTCTAAATCAATGACTTTATCACGAATAGAGACCATGGCCAGTATTTACTAAAAATCCGAGTTTGTCCGATTTGTGTTTGTTCCCAATCCGGGAATTCACTAAGCACAAATCTCGGCAGTGTTTGGACTATTCGTAATGGTTTGAATGACAACGTTCAGAAATACGAATGAATAGACCATCGGTCAAACGTGGGTGTTATTTCATAGAATACGGGAATTCACTATTCATTCGTATTTGGGTGTTAGTCTCTGAGGGCTCAAGTGCGTGTCTATTTTTTTTCCAAATCATTAAAAAAATGCAGCAAAAAAATAGACCTGCTTTTTCCAGTCAAATATGGGAAAGGGTGTGTTTAGTGTAAAAACAGAAAAAAAATTGCGTGGGGTCCCCCTCCTAAGCATAACCAGCCTCGGGCTCTTTGAGCCGGTCCTGGTTGACAACATATGTGGAAAAAAATGACAGGAGGGCTGATAGCCAAGTGTAAAATAAAAGAATATTGTTTTTTGCACAAGAACTACAAGTCCCTGCAAGCCTCCCCCGCAAGCTGGTACTTGGAGAACCACAAGTACCAGCATGCGGGGGTTAAACGGGCCCGCTAGTACCTATAGTTCTTCTGCAAAAAAATACCCAAATAAAAACAGGACACACACACCTTGAAAGTACAACTTTATTACATACATTCCGACACAAACATACTTACCTATGTTCACATGCCGACTCGGCCCATGTCTCGATGGAGATTCCAGGGTACCTGAAAATAAAATTATACTCACCTAAATCCTGTGTGTCGTGTCCTTTTGTAATAATCCAGGTACTTGGCAAAACAAAAAAACGGAAACCCGACCACGCACTGAAAGGGGTCCCATGTTTACACATGGGACCCCTTTCCCTGACTGCCAGGACCCCCCCCGACTCCTGTCAAAGAGGGTCCCTTCAGCCAATCATAGAGCGCCACGTCGTGGCACTCTCCTGATTGGCTGTGTGCTCCTGTAGTGTCTGTGAGGCAGCACACGGCAGAGAAACAATGTAGCGCCTATGCGCTCCATTGTATCCAATGGTGGGAACTTTGCGGTCAGCGGTGAGGTTACTTTCGGTCAACCGCTGACCGCAAAGTTCCCACATTATATCTCTGCCGTGTACTGCCTGACAGACACTACAGGAGCACACAGCTAATCAGGAGAGTGCCACGACACACTGTTAAAGTCGAAAAATATCATAATGCATATGTCTTGTACTAACCCCATGCACATGCCCGCTGCTCGTGCACTCAGTCCGCCGTACGTGCACATATCCGCAATTTGCGTAAGATCGCTCCGGCGCATGATATGAGTATTTACGGCGGAGTTTGTGAGCGTGTAGCTTGTTATTAGAACACAGCATAGGGTATTTTGTAGATATGGTTCCCCTAGACCATGTCAGCGAGTATTATTAGTTTAAACAGTTCCTGGACAGAGAGATTCACCTTTGCATGATAGGAAGGGTCAGATAAAGGTTGGAAGGTGATGTCTAGTGTCCAGCTGTGGGGTATTTTGAGGGTAACATTCCGGTGTTAGTTAGAGAAAGATCGCTTGCTCCTGCGTATAGTTATGTACAAAAGTAGATTAACTGTAATTACTGTAAATTACATATGCGGCGGGAATCCAGAGGATACCACCCACAAGAGCAGTTGGAAGAGACATCGACTACCTTTTCAAATCCACCTATGACCTTTGCTGTAATGTAGAGACACATCTCTGTGTCCAATGAACAATGAGATTACAGTGACCATTATATTGTGTATGCATGTTGTGTATAAAAGGACCATTGTTGCCTGGCCGGTCAGAAGACTCTGAACGCTCTCTACCTGATGAGCGGAGGACCGAGTTCGGGTTGCGCTTGCGAATACTCTCACGTACGTACATTCTCTGTAGCCATTATTCTGTTTAGATTTATTTGTTAGTCTGTAGTGTATAACTTGTATTGTTTTACTTTTTTTGGAATCAATCCTCGGAGACCTTAGAACCCTGTGGTTTCAACAACAAACGGTGTTGTGTTTTCACTTTCCTGCCTGGGCTTTAAAGTAGATTAACCTGTTTATGGTGTATAAGCATTGTTAAGGTGTACGCACTGCGTGTACTTTATACCGCCAGCGCTACTTAAGGTTTAAAGGTATTACATCGTTGCAGTACTTTGCTGCTAAGGTTTAAATTATAAGCATATCATTACATTGTATCATTAACAAGGTTTAAAGGTTATCAATTGTGTGTGCGCTCACTGTGTGTACTCCATACACTCAGCGCAGCGTGCGTACGCCAAGTGCGTACCACGTGCAGGACTCTGTACACAAATAGCATACAAAGTGCATAGCACATGCACGTAGTCTAGCGGCCATAGCGGCTCAACTGTAATAGTGTACAAAGGGGTATAGCTTTGCGGTCTAAGATAATACCGGCATTATCAACACACACACACACACACAAAATGTCAGACACAGTTTCCCCCAGTAAAACAACAAAAAGGCTGCGCTTAGAGATGAATTGTCATAACAACTAATAAAATTTATTGTACTTAAAATCTGTCAGTTAAGACAATTAAAATGCGTGTACATTAGTTAAGATAACCTCTGATCATATTGTTAACAACACATGAGCCTGTTCCAAATTGGCCGTGAGACCCTGTATATTTGAAACCAAATGGATCCTGGGGCTATAGCATAGTCCCTGGGCTGGAAAATATGTCCCAACGCTGGAGGATTGGCAGTTCCAAAAAGATGCAAGATTTATGGAAAGTCCTCACCAGTATTGCGTGTGGATGAATAAAGTCCAGTCCTTAATTGTGGATATGGTTCCAATAAAGCGGTCTGTAGGGTCCACGGTGGTCCAAGCTGAGGTGATGGGCTGTAGTAGGTTGATCAGAGGGCTCACACCTGACGCGTTTCACAGCTTATCTGCTGCTTTCTCAAAGGTGCTTTGAGAAAGCAGCAGATAAGCTGTGAAACGCGTCAACCTACTACATTAATAATTCATCTCTAAGCGCAGCCTTTTTGTTGTTTTATTGGTTTGCTATTCTATATTGGTGTAACTGACCTACCCAGGCAGCTGCTGTACACACGTTTAATTGGAATCACACTCGCAGCGCCCTTTCCAACCTAGGTTGGCTTGTTCCACATTTTTTACAGTTTCCCCCAGAGTACCTTCAGAGAGTCACAGAGTATAAGGAGCCAGCCACACAGCGCCCCTGTAGGCAGTTATTATGATAAAAGCCCGGCGCCTACTGACCTTAATATGGATGGCAGCGCTCCCTGTCAGTGTCCTAGTTCCTATGATCTGCAGGGAGAAAATGGCGCTGGTGAGTGCTGGATCCGCTCTGAGAGGAAGCCCCGCCCCTTGTAATGGCGCCCGGCTTCCCACACTAATTGTTTATACTGACCTGATGATTTTAATGCTAACAGGAGCACCCTCAGGAGCTCAGTGTCCTGTCAGCGGAGAGAGAACTCTTCAGGAAGTTGGTTCCTATTCCCAACCCCCCCTAAGTCCCACGAAGCAGGGAGGCTGTTGCCAGCAGCCTTCCTGTAACCTAACTCTAGAAAATAAAAAACAAAAAAACTCCTAGGAGCTCCCCTAGCTGTGACCGGCTCCTCCGGGCACATTTTCTAAACTGAGTCTGGTAGGAGGGGCATAGAGGGAGGAGCCAGCCCACACTATTAAACTCTTAAAGTGCCAGTGGCTCCCAAAGGGCCTGTCTATACCCCAAATGGACCCCAGCATCCTCTAGGACGTAAGAGAAAGTAGAGTATAACCTAGCAGATGATGATTACAGGGTATTATATGGTGTATTGCATGTAAAGTACCTTGTTCCACACCTACTCTGCTGTAGCAATATACGTTATATAAGGGTGAGTAACACATGTACAGGCCTACCAGCGTATGAGCACACACATAAAGGAATGCTACCTTACCAATGCTTCCAGGAGTAACGTTAGGAGACTTTTCTCTGATCCATCAGCTCATATGACTGATATTATTGTTCATCTAGAATCTCCAATTCATACGATATGTTCCCCATCCATTGTTTTACATTGGTGCTGACATAGGACTTGGCGAGTGACTACATCTCCATTTATACTTCATGGTTAGTTACCAGTACAAGAGAGAGATATATCGAAGTCTTATTATAATATTACATTTGTTATTGTGAGTGTTCTCAGGAGGGTGGACACAATGATAGTCTGAGACACAATATTATAAAGCCTTCAGTAAAAGTTATGTTTTATTATACACACACATTTACAATTAAGTGTCCCAGAGAGTCGTCTTCTCCTATTGTTTGCAAGATTAATATTGTTACAGAAAATGTCACATTTCCATAATGTATTTTATTTCCAGCAGATGGACACAAAAGCAGGAATATCTCAGAAGGACATCTAATGTTATCCCCGGATTGTGAAATAAAAGATAATGACAGTAGACAGGATTCTCCAGGAGATAACCCCATTACCCCAATTATACATCCAGCTCTATCAGCTGATCCCCCTGATCCTGGGGAATGTTCTCCTGATCACTCTGATATTGGTGCATCTGTTACGGCTCTAACAGTAGATACAGTGTTTCCCTGTTCTATAGATGCCAAATGTTTTACACAGAACACAAAGCCTATTAACCCACACACAGGTAAGGTAGGTGAAAGGCCACTGATATGTCTGGAGTGTGAGAAATGTTTTACATACAAATCAGATCTTGTTATACATCAGAGAAGTCACACAGGTGAGAAGGCATTTCCATGTTCTGAGTGTGGGAAATGTTTTGCACGGAAATCACGTCTTGTTAGACATCAGAGAAGTCACACAGGTGAGAAGCCGTTTCCATGTTCTGAGTGTGGGAAATGTTTTGCACAGAAATCAGATCTTGTTAAACATCAGAGAAGTCACACAGGTGAGAAGCCATTTCCATGTTCTGAGTGTGGGAAATGTTTTACACGGAAATCAGATATTGTTATACATCATAGAACTCACACAGGTGAGAGGCCATTTCCATGTTCTGAGTGTGGGAAATGTTTTACACAGAAATCATATCTTGTTATACATCATCGTACTCACACAGGTGAGAAGCCATTTCCATGTTCTGAGTGTGGGATATGTTTTGCACACATATCAAATCTTGTTATGCATGAGAGAAGTCACACACGTGAGAAGCCATTTTCTTGCTCTGAGTGCAGGAAAAGTTTTACCTGGAAATCCCTACTTGTTATACATCAGAGAAGTCACACAGGTGAAAAGCCTTTTCCATGTTCTGAGTGTGGGAAATGTTTTGCAAACAAATCAGATCTTGTTAAACATCAGAGAAGTCACACAGGTGAGAAGCCATTTCCATGTTCTGAGTGTGGGAAATGTTTTGCACAAAAATCAGATCTTGTTAAACATAACAGAAGTCACACAGGTGAGAAGCCATTTCCATGTTCTGAGTGTGGGAAATGTTTTACACAGAAATCACAACTTGTTACACATCAGCAAAGTCACACAGGTGAGAAGCCATTTCCATGTTCTGAGTGTGGGAAATGTTTTGCACACAAATCAGATCTTGGTAGACATAACAGAAGTCACACAGGTGAGAGGCCATTTCCATGTTCTGAGTGTGGGAAATGTTTTACACGAAAATCACATCTTGTTGGACATCAGCGCAGTCACACAGGTGAGAGGCCATTTCTATACTCCGAGAAATAAATCATCTCTTTTTGCACACTATAGACATCACTCAGGTGAGGAACCATTTTATTCTTCTGGAGTATACTCATCATTGCCATGCATTGTTCTTCAAGGTTCTTATCCTATCTCCTATGCTTTTTGCAATATACATGCTACCGCAGGGTGAAATAATCAGCTGTCATGCCCTCATCTACCACTGCTATGCAGATGACCTGTCTCTTGCTCCAGGTACTGAGAACCTAGTACCAATCCTAAATGGTTGTCTAGCTGAGCTCCAGGTGTGGGTGATGCCAGTTGGCTGTGACTCAGTCCTGGTGAAACAGGTCTTTATGGTAGAATCTCACCAACAAAGGGCAGGGCTACAGCTCAGCTTTGCAAACCAACCAGAATTACGCTTGGGGGTTCAGAGTTACAAAATGCTGATCATGGGGGTGATTCCGAGTTGTTCGCTTGCTAGCTGATTGTAGCAGCATTGCACACGCTAGGCCGCCGTCCTCTGCGAGTGTATCTTCGTTTAACAGAATTGTGAACGAAAGATTAGCAGAATAGCGAATAGAAAATTCTTAGCAGTTTCTAAATAGCTCCAGATTTACTCCTACACTGCGATCAGCTCAGGCCGTTTCGTTCCTGGTTTGACGTCACAAACACGCCCTGCGTTCGGCCAGCCACTCCCCCTTTTCTCCAGACACTCCCGCGTTTTATCCTGGCACGCCTGCGTTTTTCTGCACACTTCCAGGAAACGGTAATTTTTCGGCCAGAAACACCCACTTCCTGTCACTCCCACTCCGATCACTTCAACTATGGAAATTCTTCGTTCTGCCATGAGTAAATCTACAAAGTTTTGAGCTAATATACTTAGCGCTCTGCATACCATGCGCATTTTCGCATTAATCGCTCCGTTGCGAAAATCAGCAACGAGCGAACAACTCAGAAATTACCCCCCATATGCGAAATCTTGGTGTCCTGGATGGTGTTGTCACACTTAGACATCAGGTATCAGCCACAATCATTTCCTCATCTGAGGAACATAGCCAGACTCCAGCACTTATTTCCCTCAGAAGATCTACCTACCGTCATACATGTACTTGTATCATCATGCATAGACTACTGCAATGTCCTCTACCTGGGTCTCCAAGCAATAGAATTGCACCGGTTGTAGCTTGTACAGAATGCAGCAGCCAGGCTGTTACCTAACCAGCCCGTTCCTGTCACATAACACCCATTCTCTGCTCCCTTCACCGGCTGCCTGTAAGATGGTGACTCTATTACATAATCTTACTGACTCTCCCAGCCCTACATGACCAGGGTCCATGGTACCAGAAGCAGCTTCTGCCTCCTTACTGCCCTGCTTTCTTACTTCCATCTGCAGATGAAGGACTGTTACCAGCAGTACCAAGAATCCCCAAGCAGTGCTGAGATGTCAGGGGGGAGACAGGGTGGTGGCACTAGTGCTGTAGTAGGGGCTGCCAGAGGCAGTGTCTGTGGGTAATATTGTCCCCAAGCAGTGCTAAGGTGTCAGAGGGTAGACGGGGTAGTTGCAGTAGTGGGGGAGGACAGGGTGGGTGGCAGTAGTGTGGGGAGACAGGGCGGGTGGCAGTAGCGGAAAGAGAGGGTGGATGGCCGCAGTGCAGTACCAGGGGCTGCTGGAGACAGTAAAGAGGTGTATGGGTCCCGCACAGAACCAGTTGATAATTAGACTTAATGATGATTATGCTTCCTTATGTCTAATTAATCCCTTGTATGTGTTACTGTTATTTGCTGTGTCAGCCTTTATGTGTGTTCTGTGTAATAATCCTGAAAGTAGTGCTGCTACCGATCTCATATCATTTGTAGTAACTTGGAAAAGATGAGATATGATGTGCACTCTGGAAGCTTATAGGGGGTTAATCAGAGATGAACACAGATGTGACATCATGCAGCCCCTGGAAAATGGTCCCGGCCCACCCACGTTCACCCCTCAGGGATGCTGCCACAATGTGTGTGTCTCTGCGGCCTCTACACGTGCATTTTGTCACCACCGGCAAACCGCTGCGGGCCACTATTGCGGTTGGGTCTGAATGACCCCCATAGTGTTTTGGATCTCCTGATATGTAGCTGTTTTACTTACCTGCAATACTATAATGTAACTTGAATTGTTTCTGTGATTTAAACGATATTTTATCCATGTTGTGCAGAGTAAAGTATTTTTTAAGTTTAAAATATAGAGAAAAATCTGTGTATTAAAGATATGAAATAAAGTTTTTTTTTAAAACAAAAGATTTCTGTTGAGTCTTTTTATGTGTCTGTGTATTATCTTATTTCCAAATAATTGTTGCTATGGTGACAGAAACAATTTCCTGTTAATGTGTCATTTGCATTGTTACTTTTGTGTCCAGCGGGTGGGCTCGGAAATGTTATCCTTTTCCTCACAACCCAAGTTGCTGGAGAAAATGAAGAAGGAGCTGTTGACGGGTCACGTTCCGCTTGAGCTGACAATTTTCTCACCAGCAGGTCTTTCCACCTCTGCAGACTTGTGTCCGGAGAGACAGATACAATGTAGGCTTTAAACCTAGGACCGAGCACGGTAGCCAAAATGTAGTGCTCTGATTTCAACAGATTGACCACCCTTGAATCCTGGCAAAGCGAATGAAGGGCTCCATCCACAAGTATTTCCAGGGAAGACGCTAAGTCTGAGGGACTATGCACAGGCCCAAATGATAATTGTTTTATGATCCTTCTATGTATGAACCAAGCGATAGAGGGAATAATCCAAAACTGTTAATACCAAAGATTAGCTAATCTGGTTGGAGGTGCGCCATTAAGCAAATTGCAATGACTGGTTAGGGGGTTTAGAAAAAAACGCTAGTGGTCTTATATCTAAAGAAGCCTTAATGTGTGGCGCACTCTTTTTTCTTTATGTTTCATGAATAAATTAAAACATAACTTTATTTTTATTTATGAAAGATTTTTCAATAGACATGACAAAAGGCAATTGATTGTCAGCCTGGAAAGACAAAAAATTAATGAAAGATATAAAATAATTTATATACCAGCAATACCTATGTATGGGTATATGGGTAGAGCAATAACTGATATAAGCAAGTGAAATATAAAAGGGATTTAAACACACGTTTTATTTATCAAATTTATGAGATCCTTTCACAACTGGAGCACTTAGGTTGTATGCAGTAGTAACCCTCTGCAGGGGGCACTTAGGTTGTATGCAGTAGTAACGCTCTGTAGGGAGCACTTAGGTTGTATGCAGTAGTAATGCTCTGTAGGGAGCACTTTGGTTGTATGCAGTAGTAACGCTCTGCAGGGAGCAGCTTTAAAAGAGTATTTTTCTGAGATCACAATCCCGTTGTGAAAGGATCTCATAAATTTGATAAATAAAACCTGTGTTTAAATTCCTTTTATATTTCACTTGCTTATATCAATTATTGCTCTACCCATATACCCATACATAGGTAGTGCTGGTATATAAATTATTTTATATCTTTCATTAATTCTTTGTCTTTCCTGGCTGACAATCAATTGCCTTATGTCATGCCTATTGAAAAATCTATCTTAAATACAAATAATAAAAGTTAGGTTTTCATTTATTCATGAAACAAAAAAGAGTGCGCCACACATTAAGGCTTCTTTAGATATAAACCCTTCTTCCATAAGTCCCATATACTTAATGGAATCGCTCCATCTTAGCGCCTCCTTTAATTTCTCCAGCTGCTTCGCAAAAGCCTGATGAGGGGAATGACCTGACTCAAACTGGCAGAGTCTGAACTGACTTCACGTGTGGCAAATTTGAAGGGTTTGAGAAACTTGCAAAACACAGAAATCATTCTCCATTGCGCTTGAGTCAGGTGCATTCCCCCTCCTTTGCCTGTATCATAGGTGGATGTGTTGGTTTGAATGGCATTTTGCTGCTCCTCCATCCTCCGAAGCATATAGAATGTTGAATTCCCCCTCTTGCTTCAGCTGATGGCAGGGCATGTTCAGGAGTGTTTGCTGGTGCTCCAGTCTTCAGCACGTGGTGGCTGAATGTCGAAAGTGGCCCGTAATTTTTCGGGCCACCAACAGCATCTCGTACACGCCCCTGTCGTTTTCAAAAAAATTCTGCACCACCAAATTAATTGTATGTGCAAAACATGGGGCGTGCTGGAATTTGCCCAGATGTAATGCACGCACAATATTGGCGGCGTTGTCAGATATCACAAATCCCCAGGAGATTCTAAGTGGGGTAAGCCATTGTGCGATGATGTCCCTCTGTTTCCGTAAGAGGTTGTCGGTGGAGTGCCTCTTATGGAAACTGGTGATACACAGCGTAACCTGCCTAGGAGCGAGTTGGCGTTTGTGAGATGATGCTGCTGGTGCCGACGCTGTTGTTGCTGTGGGAGGCAATACATCTACTCAGTGGGCTGTCACAGTCATGTAGTCCTTAGTCTGCCCTAGTATACATGTCCGTGGTTAAGTGGACATTAGGTACAACCTCATTTTTCAGGACACTGAGGACACTTTTCTTAATGTCCCTGTACAGTCCGGGAATCACTTTCCTAGTGAAGTGGAATGTAGATGGGATTTGGTATCAGGGACACAGAATGTCATCAGCTGTCTAAATCCCACTGCACTAATGGAGGATACCGGACGCACGTTTACCACCAGCATAGTTGTTATGGCCTCAGTTATCCGCTTTACAGCAGGGTGACTGCTGTCATATTTCATCTTCCTCACAAAGGACTGTTGGACAGTCAATTGCTTAGTTGAAGTGGTACAAGTGGTCTTCTGACTTCCCCTCTGGGATGACGATCGACTCCCAAAAGCAACAACAGCTGCGGCGGCAGCAGCAGTAGGTGTACCACTCAAGGATCCCCCAGAGGAATCCCAGATCGGAGAGGACTCGTCAGTCATGCCAGTGACATGGCCTGCAGGACTACTGATGTTCCTGACTGAGGAGGAAATTGACATTGAGGGAGTTGGTGGTGTGGCTTGCAGGAGCTTGGGTACTACAGGAAGAAGGGATTTAGGTGTCAGTGGACTGCTTACGCTCTTGCCCAAAGTTTCTGAACTTGACAATGACTTCTGATGAATGTGCTGCAGGTGACGTATCAGGGAGGATGTCTCTAGGTGGTGAACATCCTTACCCCGACTTATTACAGATTGACAAAGGCAACATATGGCTTGACACCTGTTGTCCACATTTGTGGAGAAATAATTTGACACCGAAGAGGTGGCTTTCTTGTATTTTTCCCAGGCATGTCAATGTGCTTTCTCAGCCCATGGACAACAACTGTCTCCACTGGTGCCTTATTCAAACCAACCACATCTCCATCAGAATCCTTATAATAAACTTCCTCCTCAGTGCCAGCTACACCAATATCCTGCTCATCCTGGTGTACGTCTACAGTGACATCCTCAATCTCAGCAACTGGACTGGTGGTGCTCCTCCCAGCACTTGCAGGGGGCATGCAAATGGTGGTAGTATCCTCTTTCCATACAGTCTTGGGAAGGTCAGGCCTAGACATCGCAACCGCGGACACACTTGGACCCTCCTTGGGTATTTGCGATATCTCTGAACGCACAGATGTGTTTTCCTGTGCTTTAACAAGCTTAATTTTATTCGAGAGGCTGGAGGGCTTCCAGCCTCATGAGAAGCTGAGCCACCAGTCATGAACATAGGCCAAGGCCTTAGCCTTACCTTGCCACTTCGTGTCGTGAATGGCATATTGCAAATTTTGCCAATTTTACGTTTCTCGTCAGATCATGTTTTTATTCTTCTGATTATTAATTTTTGCTTCTTGGATTTTACACGCCATCTATAACATTGGGCATCTGCCTTAGCAGATTAAGTTGATGGAATTAAATCGGCAATGTCATGACTGGTGGCAGCAGCAGCAGCTTCAGCACTGGGAACTGCAAGTGGTTCCTGATCTTGCACAATTTTTTCCTCCAAATTGTTCTCCATTTCACAGGACAGCACCCTTTATTATTACAGCACACAGAACAGTGCCCCTTTATTTTCACAGCACCCCTGTATACTTACAGCATAGAAAGGCAGTGTAATGTTATTTGACCAGCAACACCCCTATATTTTACAGCATACAGAAGTGTGCTTTTAATTTTACCCACTGCACCCCTGAATTTTTATGACATACAGGGCCAGTGTAATGTTATTTGAACATCAACACCCCTACATTTTACATTATACAGGAGCAGTGTGCTTTTAATTTTTAACTACACCCCTGAATTTTTACAACATACAGGACCGGTGTATTGTTATTTGAACAGCAACACCCCTATATTTTACAGCATACAGCAGTGTGCTTTTAATTTTTAAAAACTGCACCCCTGAAGTTTAACAACATACATAGCCAGCAGCACCCCTATATTTTACAGCATACAGCAGTGTGATTTAAATTTTTAACAACTGTACCGCTTAATTTTATAGCATACAGGGCCAGTGTAATGTTATTTGAACAGCAGCACCCCTATATTTTCCAGCATACAGGAGGACAGTGCCCTTACACCCTGTATACACAGTGACAGCCAGGACAGCAACAGCCATGTACAGCTGCAGCACATGAAACACCAGTGACAGCCAGAACAGCACTCCTAACACAGCACAGGTACACCACAGTGTTAGGCCAGGACGCTGTGCGCACTAAGCCGCTGGTCCCTTGGCAACGGGGATGCCACAGGCAGGCCGCGTTCCCCGTTGCCATATAATTAATTATCACCTGTCAGTGTGTGGTTGTGCAGCAGGGCAGCTGCACGACATTATCAAATTAGGTTCACTGCAGTGATTGGTGCAGATACCTGTTATATTCTCCCTCAGTGCCTTACACTGACGCCGGTGATAGCTTCTTGTGAGCTGTTCCTGCTCTGGAGAATTCCCTGTTCGGTGTTCTGTGATCTGGTCTACCTGGTTCCAGTGGTCCTGTGTCCTGGTGTTCAGAAGTCTTTCGTTGGAGTCCTTCCAGTCCTCCAGTCAGTAGAAACCAGTGTCTGTGATGTTGGGGTTCTCGTGCACCTGCGGTAGTTCCCCCCCCGGTGTTGTGAGTAGCGGCCGTAGTATTTTCATTATGCTTGTTGCTGGTGCTTTTGTGGATATTTTCCACCCTAGCTGTCCTCCCTGGTACACGAAGGTGCCGCGTAGGGTGTGGACAGAGTTACCTTTGTTCTCTTTTTCCATTGGCGGCCGTGCCACACATACATTTCTTTTGAGTTCTGTAGTAGCCCCTAGCTCTGTGTTTTATTTAGTTAGAGGTCCCCTTGTTCTCACCCCTTCTCAGTTTACGCCTTGTCTCCAATTAAGACCTTAAGACCGGGGGGCATCAGAGGTGGGCAGACTTAATCCGCCCTTCAAACACGGCTACCGCGGGCCCAAGAAAACATAGTCTTGCATGCGTAGACTGACCACGTGGGTGGAACAACGGAGTTAGGGTCCTAGGGGTTGCTGCTGAACTGCCCTCTTAGTACAGCATCACATTCCTGTGCCTGGGACTTACCCACTCAGAATCTTACGTTCAGAGCACAGAGAACCTAACATTATCACCGGCCCAAAAACCAAACAAAAAACAAACTGAATCTGATACTCAAACCAGGGTGGGCTTGAAATTCTGTCCTCATGAATACGGCAGTTCTAGGACAGAATTCCAGACAGCTTTTAGCCAATCATATTCAGGAATTCACTCAGATGGTGCAGGATCTTACCCTTCAGGTGAGGTCACAGGAAGATCTTTTACGAGCCTCCCCGGGTATGATTCCTGAGCCTAAGATGCACCTTCCTTACCGCTTTTCCGGTAACCGAAAAGATTTTTTTAACTTTAAGGAAGGCTGTAAACTTTAACATAGAAACATAGAATTTGTCGGCAGATAAGAACCACTTGGCCCATCTAGTCTGCCCCTTTTTTTTTTTTATATTCTTTTTATCACTAACCTTATTTGATCCTTATTTCTTTGTAAGGATATCCTTATGTCTATCCCATGCATGTTTAAATTGCTCTACTGTCTTAGCCTCTACCACCTCTGATGGGAGGCTATTCCACTTGTCCACTACCCTTTCTGTGAGATAATTTTTCCGCAAATTTCCCCTGAACCTCCCCCCCTCCAGTCTCAGTGCATGTCCTCGTGTCCTATTGCTTCTCTTCATTTGGAGAATGTTTCCCTCCTGGACTTTGTTAAAACCCTTCATATATTTGAAAGTTTCTATCATGTCCCCCCTTTCCCTTCTCTGCTCCAAACTATACATATTGAGATTTCTTAGTCTTTCTGGGTATGTTTTGTGATGTAGGCCATGCACCATTTTAGTTGCCCTCCTTTGTACAGTTTCTAATGTATTAATATCCTTTTGAAGATATGGCCTCCAGAACTGAATACAGTATTCTAGATGAGGCCGTACCAATGACCTATACAGTGGCAATATTACTTCTTTCTTTCTGCTGCTGATTCCTCTCCCAATGCAGCCAAGCATCTGACTAGCCTTCCTCATTGCCTTGTTACATTGCTTACCTGCTTTTAAGTCATCTGAAATAGTGACTCCTAGATCCCTTTCCTCTTCAGTAGTTTCCAGTATAGTGCCATTAATACTGTATTTAGCTTTAGGATTTTTGAGACCCAAGTGCATGATTTTGCATTTTTTGGCATTAAACTGTAATTGCCAGACTCTTGACCATTCCTCTAGTCTACCTAGATCCTCAATCATTTGTTTTACCCCACCTGGTGTGTCTACCCTGTTGCATACCTTTGTGTCATCTGCAAAAAGGCATACTTTCCCTTTAATGCCATTTGCAATGTCACCAATAAAGATATTAAAAAGCACTGGTCCAAGTACAGATCCCTGGAGTACTCCACTGGTAACATTTCCCTCCTGTGAATGCACTCCATTTACCACAACTATCTGTGTTCTATCCTTCAACCAAGATCTTATCCAGTCAATAATCCTAATATCCAATCCCAAACTTTCAAGTTTATTTAGCAGTCTGCGATGTGGAACTGTGTCAAAAGCCTTACTAAAGTCTAGATAAGCTTTATCCATGGCTCCACCTTTATCCATCACTTTAGTCACGCAATCAAAAAAGTCAATAAGATTTGTTTGACATGATCTCCCCCCAGTGAATCCATGCTGTTTGGGATCCATTAAATTGCCGGATTTCAGATAATCTACAACTCTTTCTTTGAAGAGTGTTTCCATCAATTTCCCTACTACTGATGTAAGACTCACTGGTCTGTAGTTGTTTGCCTCTTCCTTGCTTCCACTTTTGTGCAGTGGGACTACGTTTGCTCTTTTCCAGTCCCCTGGAATTTCTCCTGTAGCTAATGACTGGTTGAATAATTCTGTCAATGGTGCTACCAGCACCTCTTTAAGTTCTTTTAGTATCCTTGGATGTATCCCATCTGGCCCCATAGATTTGTACACTTTCAGCTTTGAGAGTTCTGTTAGGACCTTCTCCTCTGTAAATGTACTTGTTTCATTTTCCTGAATATCCCTGCAACTTAACTGTGGCCCCTTCCCCTCTCTTTCAGTAGTAAATACTGAGCAAAAATAATCATTAAGATGATCTGCTATTAAATTGTCTCCTTCAACAAGACTCCCAGTGTCAGTCTTTAGTTTTATAATTCCGCCTTTTGTTTTTCTCTTTTCGCTTATATACCTAAAAAAAGTTTTGCCTCCTTTACCCACTGACTGGGCCATTTTCTCCTCAGCTTGTGCCTTTGCACATCTGATTACCTTCTTTGTCTCCTTCTGTCTAACAAGATATATCTTTTTGTCTTCACTATTTTGTGTCTGCTTATATTTCCTAAAAGCCATCTTTTTTGCTCTCACAATATTTGCTACTTCTTTTTCAAACCACACTGGCTTCCTTTTCCTTGTGTTTTTCCTAACAGTTTTGATACAAAGGTCTGTTGCCTTCAATATTGCACATTTGAATGTTTTCCACCTCTCCTGCACTGTTTCCAAGTTCCTCCACTCTGCAAAAGAATCGCTTACACATTTTCCCATCCCTACAAAATCAGCCTTCCTAAAATCCAACACCTTTGTTTTTGTATGGGACGAGTCAGTCTCTGTCTTAATGCTGAACCATACTGCTTGATGATCACTGGATCCCAGGTTTTCACCCACTTTTACGTCCGATAATCTGTCTCCATTTGTAAGTATTAAGTCTAATATTGCTTCTTTCCGAGTGGGCTCCCTCACCAATTGGTGGAGGGATGCTCCCTGAAGGGAATTTAAAATGTTCCTACTTCTAGTGGAACTAGCAACAGACACCTCCCAGTTTACATCAGGAAGATTAAAGTCTCCCATGATTATTACCTCTCCTTTTAATGCCATTTTAGTTATGTCCTGCAATAGGTTCTTGTCAAGTTCCTCTTCCTGACCTGGTGGCCTGTATATCACGCCAATACGAATAATCAACTTTTCCCCTGTTTCTATGGTCACCCAAAGGGCCTCAGTTTTTTCTTTAATACTTTGTATTAATGTAGTATGTATGGCATTTTTTACATACATTGCTACCCCTCCTCCGATTTTTCCAATTCTGTCCTTCCTAAATAAAGTATATCCCGGTATAGCTATGTCCCAGTCATGATTTTCATTGTACCAGGACTCTGTAATTGCCACAATGTCTAGATCATCCCTTGTCATTATTGCAGTTAGTTCTGGGATTTTATTTCCTAAGCTCCTAGCATTTGCACACATAGCTTTTAGAGTTTTGTTTGTGCTTTTTCTGTTCCTAGCTATGTTCTTCTCTCTGCCTATTTTTATTTGGTTTTGATCTGAATTATCTTCTGTTGCTGTGGATATGCTTCCTATTCCCTTTGCCTGCAGAAACAATACCTCTGTTTTGGGGGAGCAGATTTCTTTATTCCTATTTGGTTCACTGCCCCCCTTTGTTAGTTTAAATAGTTCTTGATGAAGCATCCAAACTGTTCAGTTAGTATTCTCGTTCCCCTTGAAGATGAGTGCAGGCCGTCACTTTTGTATAAGCTCCTATCTTGCCAGATGGTGTGACTATGGCCTATAAATCCAAAGCTCTCCTCATTGCACCATGTCCTTAGCCAAACATTGAAGTTTCTGATGCAATGAGTTCTGTCTTCCCCTCTGTGTACTGGCAATACTTCTGAAAAAGATACAGTGGTTGCCACCTGCTTCAGAGCAGTCCCTAACTTCCTAAATTCATCTTTTACAGCCATGAGTTCAGCATTTGCCAGGTCATTTGTCCCTAGGTGGACAATGACATCCACCTCCCCATCTTTTCTTGCTGCCTTCACAATTCTTAGCATGCGCTCTTTATCCCTTGGAGCTGTGGCTCCAGGTAAGCACCTTACTTGTTTCTCTACTTCATTTGCATTTCCCAGATGTATTCCTCTAATAATGGAATCTCCCAAGAGAACTGCAGTCCTTTTTGGAGATTCAATTTTCCTGTTCCATTTCCTGTTCCTATAGTTGGTAGATGTCCCCATATCCTCCTGTTCTGTAGTGCCTCTATTAGTTGTATCTTCCAGCCCTGCAAGAGTAGCATACGAGTTTTGCAGTGTCACCGCTTGCGGAAGTGTCTGTGTCCCTCTGGAAATCTCTGCCCTTGAAAGCCCACAGTAGTCCAGGCAGAATGTCTTCTGGTGGCTCTCTGAGGCAGTGGAGGCTTCAAAGACACAGACATCCTACAAATCTCAGCATGCAATTTTGCTATCTCCTCCTTCAGCAGAAAAAATTGCTCACAGATTGGACAGCAGCTGAGTCTCCACACTGCCTCTTTCCAAACAAATGCTTTACATCCATTGCACTGCACAAGGCCAAACATTGTATCAGATGTGAATGGTATTGCAAATTTGTGTTACTTGGTGTATTTTAAAACTCACCTGTTGCTGTATTCTAACTCACCTGCTGCTGTTTCAAACTCACTTAATAAGCCAAGCCTCACTTTATAATGCACGCCTCTCACAAAGAGAACTTTATTTTCGTTTAAGGCCCCGGTCCTCAGGTACAGAGTCTCAGCAGGTGGGCATTGTGATGTCTCTGCTTCAAGGCGATCCACAAACCTGGGCTTTTGGGTTGAAATCTGATGAGGCAGCCTTGCTAACAGTAGATGCCTTCTTTAAGTCATTAGGCCTTATGTATGATGACCCAGATAGGGAAGCGTCGGCCGAGAGCCACCTACGTGCACTTAAACAAGGTAAAAATCCAGCTGAGGCGTATTGTACAGAGTTTTGCCATTGGTCAAACGACTGTGGCTGGAATGATCCTGCCCTGTGCAGTCAGTTTTGCCTCAGTCTGTCGGAAGAAATCAAGGATAGTCTCATTCAGTACCCAGTTCTGGAGACTTTAGATAAGCTCATGGAGCTTGCTATCAAGATTGATCACCGTCTCCGAGAGCGGAGGGCTGAAAGAGGGGCTAATATCAGGTCTAGTCCATGTGTGTATGCTCTCCCTGAAGACGTGGAGGAACCCATGCAAGTGGGTCTCTCCCGGCTGTCCCCAGAAGAGAGAGCCAGAAGGCTAAATTCTGGGCTCTGCTTATATTGTAGTGGCAAGGGACATGTTGCGTGTAACTGCCCAAATAAACAGGGAAACGCTCTGACCAAGTGAATTGTGAGGGGGTTCACTTGGGTCTGCAGTTAATCTCAAATGATTCCTTGTTAGTTCCTGTAAAAATTTCTTCAGGAAATCTCAGTTAATTTGTTTCAGCCTTCATTGATAGCGGAGCTGCCGTGAACTTTATGGATCGTGCTTGGGCTCAGGCTCTAGGGGTTCCACAGCTTCAATTGGATAGACCTATCACTATGCATGGACTAGACGGTGTTCCACTTTCTAATGGGGTAATAACCCATCGAACCCCCCCCCCCAGTACAATTGACAGTAGGGGCATTACATTCCGAAAAAATTTAGTTATTCCTCACCCATTGTCCGGCTGTGCCTGTCGTCTTAGGTCACCCCTGGCTTGCCCTTCCTAATCCCACCATAGTTTGGCGATCTGGGGAAATTTCCCGGTGGGGTTCCTTCTGTGTTAAAGGATGTATGTCTCGTCCAGTCCGGGTCGCGGCTGTCACTCCGGAACTCATACCTTCAGCATATCAGGATTTTGCTGAAGGGTAACGCTGATATCCTGCCGCCCCACCGGTCATATGACTGCACCATTGACCTTGTCCCTGGTGCCACTCTGCCAAAAGGGAGACTTTATGCACTATCTGGGCCCAAGACTAAGGCCATGGATGATTATGTGCAGGAAAGCCTGAAGAAGGGGTTTATTAGACCCTCAAAATCTCCATTAAGTGCAGGTTTTTTTTGTTTTTTTTTAAAAGGACGGATCTCTAAGGCCATGCATAGACTATCGGGCCTTGAATAAGATTAAAAACACCTACCTCTTGCCGTTGATTTCGGTGTTGTTTGATCAGCTCCGCACTGCGGTTATTTTCTCAGAGTCTCCTGAACAGCATGTTGTCCATGTGCGGCAAGTGCTTCAAAGGTTGCGGGAGAACCATTTGTACGCTAAATTGGAGAAGTATGATTTCCACATTACTGAGGTGTCCTTTTTAGGGTATATTATTTCTCCTAAGGGGTTTTTTATGGAACCTAAGAAGCTCCAGGCTATCCTAAGCTGGACGCAACCCACTAACTTGAAGGCTATTCAGAGATTTTTGGGTTTTGCAAATTATTATAGACGTTTTATTCATGCCTTTTCAGATTTAGTTGCTCCTATTGTGGCGTTAACAAGAAAGGGAGCTGATCCGTCCAACTGGTCGCCTCAAGCCGAGTCTGCCTTCTGGGCCCTAAAACAGGCCTTTGTCTCAGCTCCAGTTCTCAGACACCCCAACCCTGATCTTCCCTTTATTGTCGAGGTGGACGCCTCAGAGGTTATTCTTTCTCAGGAAGACCCCAAGTCTCTGGTGTTACACCCTTGTGCCTTCATGTCCAGGAAATTCTCCTCAGCAGAATCCAACTATGATGTTGGTAATTTAGAGTTGCTGGCAGTCAAATGGGCTTTTGAGGAGTGGAGGCATTGGCTTGAAGGAGCTAAGCATATCATTACTGTGTTCACTGACCACAAGAACCTACAGTATATTGAATCAGCAAAGCGGCTTAATGCTCGGCAGGCGCGTTGGGCGCTGTTTTTTACACGATTCAAGTTCATCATCACCTACAGGCCCGGTTCTAAGAACACCAAGGCCGATGCCCTGTCTCATTGTTTTCTTCCGGCTCACAATAACCACTTTTCCGCAACTCCCATTGTTTCAACATCCATCATCTGGGCCGTCCTCACACAGGATTTGTTCACACAGCTCGTCCAGGTTCAACAGCGGACTCCCAGTGATACTCCTGTTGATCGTCTCTTCGTTCCTGAGTTCTTGAGAGGCAGTGTCCTCGCAGAGTTTCATGATAGTAAGGTTGCTGGCCATCCAGGTATTGCTAAGACCTTGGAGTTAATCTCTTGCTCGGTGTGGTGGCCTAATCTTTCTAAGGATGTTAGGGAATTTGTCCTTTCCTGTCAAAATTGTGCTAAGCACAAAGTATCCCGATCCTTGTCGGTCAGGCAACTCATACCTCTTGCAATTCCACTCAGGCCATGGTCACACATTTCTATGGATTTCGTGGTGGATCTTCCTCTTTCATCCAGGTTCCAGGTGATTTGGGTAGTTGTAGACTGTTTTAGCAAAATGGCCCACTTCACTGCTCTTCCCCGATTACCCTCCGCTCAAGTTTTGGCAGTTCTGTTCCTCTGCCATGTCTTCAGGCTCCATGGTTTACCTGTGGATATAGTCTCAGACCGGGTACCACAGTTTATTGCCCGTATTTGGAATCGTTTTTGTGCCTCGTTAAACATAAAACTCTGTTTAACATCTGGATACCATCCACAGTCTAACGGGCAGACTGAACGTGTGAATTAGTCACTGAAACAATATTTACGTCTTTATACTGCCAAACTTCAGAACGATTGGTCAGATTTTCTTCCTCTGGCCGAGTTTGCCTACAATAACTCTTGCCATTCATCCACCAAAGAGTCTCCATTATTTTCGGTTCTGGGCTTTCACCCTAGAGCCAATTCCTTTACTCCTCATTATCCAGCTTCTTGTTTGACCTTAACCTCCCGTCTCAGAGTTATTTGGAAGAAGGTACACCTTGCTCTTAAGATAGCTGCTTTCCGAATTCGGACTTCCGGTTCCGGCTGCGATGCACTAGCAGCGTGTGGAGAGAGCTCCGCTGCCGCCCGCTGGGAAAACACTTTTAAAAAGTTGTAAAACCTCCATTACGGCCCGGTCTTCTCCCCCACACCACTGGTGGAAGCCCCCTGCTCACCATAGACCGCTATTTAGCCCCGCTATGCTCTCGAAAAAAGAGCAAAAGTGAGAAAAGGAAAAGCGATGCCTGGAACTTAAAATGGCGCTGGACGCGGAGGTACCGGCGGCGGCTTCCCCCTCCTCCTCTTCAGAAACACTGACAGCGGAGGCTGTGATGCCTGCAGCAGCTAGTGAATCTGCTCCAACTGCGCGGACCGCAGATCATGTACTTTTTACACCTGCAGTACCTGTTACATATGATGACATGGTGGGGGCGATACGTAAGGCTATGGGGCCCCTAATTAAAGCCCAGACAGAAGATATAAATGAACAATTGACTCAGCTTACGCACTGTGTCCTGTAAACTGAACAAAGGGCAGGAGAAATGTTTCATCACATATCTGAGCTTAAACAAGATATGGCCCATGTTACCCACTCTCACCACCAGATCTGGAACAAGCTAGATGATTTTAAAAAGAGGTCACGCAGGTCGAATTTATGGGTGGTGGGGCTCCCTGAAACCCTTCGGGGTGCGGCACTGTATACCTTTCTCCATATCACCCTCACAGAACTGTTGAGTATCACTGATTCTTGTCGGGACATGGTTATAGAGAGAGCACACAGAGTGAGTGCCCAGAAAAGTTATGAGGGAGCCAGACCCAGAGTGGTGTTGTTTAAATGCCTTAATTTCCTGCACAAGGAAGAAATTTGGAAAGCATCCCGAAAAATCCGGAATCTCATGTGGGAATCACATAAAGTTTTAATTTTTCAGGATTATTCGGTGGAACTCTCGAAAGCACGGAAAGCGTTCTCCCCAATATGCTCTAAGCTGGTACAACTCAGCAGGAAATTCTCACTATTATACCCTGCAAGGCTCCGTATTTACTCAAGCACCTCCTTTACGGATTTCTTCTCGGCAGATGACGCGGATGCTTTCTTAAATGAGGAGGAAGATTCTGTACGACCACATGGAGATGCATCTGTGGACATATGACCTCTCATAATTAAGCTCCTCTGCTAATTGGAGTGCTCTCCTTATATTATTACATGGGTTTATTGTGACTGCTTGCTTAGATCTAATTCTCTATTGCCAATTTTGCTTTATACTGCTACCTTTAGACCTTGTATTTAAGAGATCCGGGAAATCTACAGACTTTCTACTTGTATTATGGCCCTCATTCCGAGTTGTTCGCTCGCAAGGCGAATGTAGCAGAGTTACACACGCTAAGCCTACGCCTACTGGGAGTGAATCTTAGCTTCTTAAAAGTGCGACCGATGTATTCGCAATATTGCGATCACTAACCTCGTAGCAGTTTTAGAGTAGCTTCAGACTTACTCTGGCTGTGCGATCATTTCAGTGCTTGTCGTTCCTGGTTGACGTCACAAACACACCCAGCGTTCGGCCAGACACTCCCACCGTTTCTCCGGCCACTCCTGCGTTTTTTCCGGAAACGGTAGCGTTTTCAGCCACACGCCCCTCAAACGCAGTGTTTCCGCCCAGTAACACCCATTTCCTGTCAATCACACTACGATCGCTGGAGCGATGAAAAAGCCGTGAGTAAAAATACTTTCTTCATAGTAAAGTTACTTGGCGCAGTCGCAGTGCGAACATTGCGCATGCGCACTAAGCGGAATTTCACTGCGATGCGATGAAAAACACAGAGCGAACAACTCGGAATGAGGGCCTATGTGCGGTAATGGACTGTTGTACCTTGCTGCATGTGGGTCTTTATTGCTGAAACCGTTTATTTTTGAGAGGGACGGCCGTACTGGTCTATTTCTTACTACCCGGCGGGGTAGGCGAGGAGCTTCTCCTCCTTCCTTATGGTTATGTTATTACTTCCTTCGTGTAACCCTGGAAGTTATTTAATTATGTTAAGAATGTTCTTCTTGACTGCTATTTTTCTGACTTGTAATTTCGTTATCTCGCTGCTAGACGGGCGGCAACGATTACTTCTTCTATGGTTTCGCTGCGATACGTGGATTATTCTACGTCTCCTTTTCTCTGCTTTTCAATTCTCTTTTTCTCTTTCTCCTCTCTCCCTTCCCCAAATACTGATTTGTCACAATGGAGTATTGTGTACCAATGTTTAGTCGTGTATCTGATATCTGCTGCTTATATATTATCATGCCCACCTGTATCCACCTTACTACAAACTGATAATTAGAGGACTATGATTAAACTAGGGTCTTGGAATATTGGAGGGATCAACTCTCCACATAAAAGGTTTTGTTATACCTAAACAAATTGAAGAGAGATGTGGTATATGTGCAGGAGACCCATTTAAAAGAATCTGAGATGCTCAAACTGAATTCTCTGTCGTGGAAACTGATTGCATCCTCACCATATACACCCAAGGCTGGAGGTGTAGCTATATTAGTTATACAACATATTAGGATGGAATTTAAGGAAACAATAGTGGATCCTGAGGGTAGATATGTGGTATGTAGAGTTCTTCTGGATAATAATGCCTATTGCCTATGCAATTTGTATGCCCCAAATACGAATGTGCAGCCCTTCTTGCAGGGTGGTCTTCTGTATGCCGGCGGTCGGGCTCCCGGCGCTCAGTATACCGGCGCCGGGAGCCCGACAGCCGGCATACCGACACTTATTTTCCCTTGTGGGGGTCCACGACCCCCATAGAGGGAGAATAAAATAGTGTGGCGCGCGTAGCGCGCCACCGTGCCCGTAGCGTGGCGAGCGCAGCGAGCCCCCAAGGGGCTTATTTGCGCTCGCCACACTGTCGGTAAGCCGGCGGTCAGGCTCCCGGCGCCGGTATACTGGTCGCCGGGAGCCCGACCGCCGGCCAGCCGTAGTGAACCCCTTCTTGCAAAATATATTGCAGATTCTCACGCCTTATTCAGACATCCTATTATCGGAGGGGGTGACCTCAATGCGGTGTCCTCTTTGTTGCTAGATTGACCTTCCTACATTGGGGCAATTGTCTAACTACCCACAAAAGGTGTTCCCTGGTTTACAGGATCAATGAACTTGATAGATTTATGGAGAACTCTTAATCCGACGGATAAGGTATATACGTGCCTCTCGGCGGCGCATAACACGCTATCTAGGATTGACTACTTGCTGCCTTCCATAACAATAATGCCCAATATAACGACAGTAGGTATTGTGCCCATCACAATATCCGATCATGCAGTAGTGTGGTTGGACATGACATTACAGACAGACAGGGGTCCTTTCCGATCTTGGAGATTCCCATCGTCAATGGCATTATCTCTTTATTTTAGAGGAATGCTTATTGAGGCCTGGGACTCTTACTTGGCTAATAATGATAGTACTTTAATAGAATCACCACAGTTATTCTGGCAGGCTTCTAAAACAGTCTTACGAGGTGAAATTATTTTCTATACCTCTAAAGTTTATAAAAAATTGCAGAATGACTTTCTCCAAGCCCAGCAATCATTGACAGACAACTTTCAGGCTTATAAAACTTCCCCGACAGCAGTGAACAGGGACAATTACTCAAAGGCGAGGGTGGAGTTTGAGAGTTTGTTTGCCAAAATGGAATCCCATCATACTTTTAAAAAAGGCGCCAAATTCCACCGTTTTGGCAATAAATCAGGGAAACTCCTCTCCAGTTTACTGAGAGGACAAAGGTCACCTATGCTTGTACATCCTCTTAAGACTAGCACGGGTTCGGTTACAATGGATAGTATACCAACTCTAATACTCATGTTTTATGCAATGGTTACCTGTCACCAGCGTTCTCTATTTATCGGGGCACCAGACAGGGCTGCCCACTCTCACCTCTCCTGTTCTTGCTGGCCTTGGAGCCCCTAGCTATTGCCATCCGGCAGACACTTATACCAGGGTATGAAGATTAGGGAAGTGGATCTTGGCATCTCATTGTTCGCAGATGACATGTTACTATTCGCCTGGAATCCTCATGAAACATTGCCTGTGGCATTTAGTTTGATTACTGACTTTGGTAAATTCTCGGGTTATAAAGTAAATATCAAAAATCTGAACTCATTCCTTTAAATGGAGAACCCACATATCTGGCATCACTGGGTCCACTCCACAATCTAAGAGGAGCCACTACAGCAATAAAATACTTGGGTATTCAGATCCCTGTAAATATACATGACTTATATAGACTCAGCTACACCCCTACAATACTTGCCATGTCCAGAAAAATTCACACATGGAGATTTCTGCCGTTGTCAATGTCAGGACGGAACGCACTGATTAAATCGGTACTCTTCCCCCAGCTATCATATCTGATTCAGATGTTACCGATGCGTCTGTCCAGAGCGGATGTCATCCTCGTCCAGAAATGATTTAGTAAATGTATCTGGAAGGGAGGAAAGAGTAGGATTTCTAATGCGCATCTGAAATGACCACGTGCAATAGGCGGGATCGGCTTGCCAGATGTTCTGCCATTTTCACACTCTGTCCATTATCCATACATATTACAGAGAAGTGTTTACACATTATATCCCTTGGATTGCGCTGTGATGGCTCCATTTTCCCCAGGGGCTTTACTGCATATGCCCGAATCTAAAATCCCCCTTACCGCCCGCAACCATTTGCTGTTCCGGGACACATACGCTTCCTGGAAGGCTCTAAACAAGAGATTAAATAGAAATCCTAAGTATCCTCATTTGTTACCCTTGTGGGGTAACCCTATGTTTCTGCCTGGATTGTGTGATGCGGTCTTTTACCGTCTACAACTAAAAGGTATTAAAAAGATAACAGACGTGTTCGATCCAGGAGGGGTTATGCTTTCCTTTATAGGTGTACAGGAACGATATGGCGTACATAGATCCTCTCTATACGCATACTTACAGATTAGGCATTATATTTTATCACTGTCAGTAGATATGACTAATTTGTCACGCTCAGACCCTTTGTTCTCTACACTGCAAGGAGCAGGGACTCGACCATACAAAACAAGACTGTTACATCATAAGCTGGTTGCTACGAATAATGAAAAAATACAAAGTCAGGTCGTGCTGTCATGGACACAGTTTATTTCCACTATAGGTGACTCAACATGTATATTTGATCAGTTTGACAAGACGTTAGGATTATTACAAGCTTCCTCTTTACAGGGGGTACACATTAAAACAAGTTACAGAGCAAACATCTTACAAGCTCAGAGGAAACATTTTGTTCCGGAAGAATCTGGAAGATGCTTGAAGTGTTCTCACTCTTCAGCTACATTCTTTCACAACTTCTGGGAGTGTGGAGTTATAAAGAAATTCTGGAACAAAATAGTTCAATATATTAAGTGTACTTATGGTATTAGAGCTACTTTTCTTCCGCAAGCTTTACTATTAGCAGATTTTACACCTTGGAATCTCGACAGGAGACATACACACTGTGACAGGAACACTGGAATAGTGGTGGTGGTGTGGACTAGATGGCGCTATCGCTCAAGCAGTGGTGGTAAAGGTGAGAGTGTTAAATAAATACTTAACTTAGCCGTTTCCAAATGAAAAGTCAAGGATGTTCTGTGTCCAATATTTGTTGAAAAACTCGCCGTATTCAAAGGTAAGGGAAATAAAACAGAGGTAGGCAATGTGTAATATCGTCGTATACAAGAAAAAATGAGTACATTTTTCTATATGCTAGCCGGTAGGCTTCCCTAATCAATGATCAGGGAATTGATGGTCTTTTTGACTCGATTAATATGAACACACCTGACTTACACAAAAGACAGGTGTTGTGAAGCCCATAAAGGTATCTTTTCAAGGTGTGACGTTCTCTTTATCAGTTAATTGTTGAAGGCCAACACTTGAAATGCTGTCTACTAGTATAAGAAGGGGGCGTACCTAACACTCACGTGAAAGACAGTGGGTATCCTCATATAACGGTTTCTTTCAAAGGCATCGTTCCAAAGGGGTTACCATGGTGGTTGTGTTTGCCCAAATATGAAAAAATGAAACAAAAATACACAATGTGCAGTATCGTCGTATTTCAAGGAGGAAAGTGTAATGTCTTTTATCACTTAATCAGTGTACCTAAGATATAATATTTGGTATACTTCTATAAAGGTAATGGAACAATAGGGTTCCTATGGACACACCTGACTTACATAGAGGCAGGTGTCTGGACGTTCATAAAGGTATCTTTCATGAAGTGTTGGATTCTCTATCAGTTAGTAGAGGATACCCAAAATTTTACAGTGGAAAGCGTACATAACACTCACGTGTGAAGTGGTTGGTGTCCTCATGTAAAGGTTTCTTTCAAAGACCTCAATCCAGAAGTGGTAAAAATAAAAATAAATTTATTCAAAAATACATGACGAAAAAACAATCACTAATCCAAGCATCAGAGTCCGGCTCTGATGGAAGTAAGAACCGTCTTGGAACAATAAGTGGCCAACTTTGGGGTTCCAAAATAAATAAATAAATATGACAAGGTCCTACCTTCCTTCAGAGTCTGAGGACAAATCCGCTGTAGTAGTGTCCCCTCTAAGCCGACGCGTTTCGAGTCAGGAGACTCTTTTTCAAGGCATGAGGGTCTAAACAAACATGTTGCCCTATTTATAGCAAAATGTGGTTACATCACTTCCGGTCACATGACCGGGAGTGCATGCTAAAATTTCAAAGAAATAATAAAAATTCTCCTTACAGTTTAAATTGCAAGTGGTCAAATAAAGAGCCCCATTAATGATATAACACAATGTTGATTTAAAAAGGCGATTAGAGATCAACTATCACTAAGAATTCTGGGATATGTAGTCAATTCATTAATCTAAAAGGCGTCCGTAACCGGAAGTAGATAGGCTTCCTGGGTAATGTAGTCATTTGCAGTTAAAACAAACACAAAATTTAAGTTAAAAACTTATCCATGCAGTCACCCCTATTTGAAAGGATTACCTGTCACTGGGGATAACTCAGTATACAGTGTCACAACTTATTATTAGAATCGTAAAGCCGTCCGCGACCGGAAGCCGCTCGGCCTGCTGGGTAATGTAGTTTTTTTGCGTGTACAGGAAGTCGCGCTTTCAATAACTGGAGCGGAAGTCCATATAAGGCGTATCTTTACTCCCGGAAATGTCAGCCGCGGCGGAAGTGACGTGATAGTTCTGGGTAATGTAGTTCCCAGGTGGATGTGTTCAATGCGGTTAAAATGAAAGTGTGAGAGCCGCTCCATTGCTGGGGATTGTAGTTCTTAATCACAGTCACAAGTTTGCCCCAAGCTATGCTAATCTTTTCATGAGTTTTTGGATAGATAGAGCGATTCATGGTAGCATAGCTTGGGGAGGACCCCTTACAAATTGGTTTCGTTACATAGACTATGTTCTCCTTTTTTGGAGGTCTCCACTAGAAGATCTGGAAACATTTTTTGAATCAATGAATGAACATGACTTTAATCTAAAATTCACTTTGGTAACCAGCAATGAACAAATCAATTTCTTGGATTTGACCATCTATCAGAAAAATAATGTCTTGAACACTATGACCTACCAAAAACCAACAGATGTCAATACGTACATTCCGTCTGATAGCCAACATCATTCCCTATGGCTAAAAGGGGTACCTAAAACCCAATTTTTAAGAGTGCGTAGGAATTGCAGTGACCAACAGGTCTTCAAACAACAGTCAACACAAATGAAAGAGAACTTCCTTAAAAAAGGATATAAAGAAGAAGAACTCGATCAAGTTATCAGTGAGATAGAAACGATTGATCGCACATCTTTACTAGTAACCAAACCAGAAAAGAAGAAATAAGAAAATAAAACGGATAAACTCCAGTGGGCATTCATTTCCCAATATGATGGGCAACACAAACAAATAGAAAAAATTATCAACAAAAATTGGTATCTTTTAACAAAAGATCCCATTCTCACGGACATTATTCCCAAAAAAAAACAATTTCATTTACAGGAAATCCAGAAATCTAAAAAACCAACTGGTAAAAAGCACATTACCTATGCCATTCCGCAACCTTATTAGAACCAAAGGATTCCATCGTTGTGGCTTATGCATTGGGTGCAAAAACATCAAAGACTCCACCAACAAATACTGTGAAGTAACGGTTAATAATGTAACATTGAAAATCAAAGACTTTATTACGTGCCATACTGCTAATGTTATTTATTTAGTCGAATGTTCCTGCGGATTCTGTTACATTGGACGAATGACCAGACCCTTAAAAACCAGGATAGGAGAACATTTAAGAAATGTCAAAAAAGGGATAGAGATCCATCATCTTTCTAATCATTTTAAAATTAAGCATGTATGTTCTACTCAACATATAAAAAAATTCATCGGGATCAAACACATCAAAGCCACATGGAAGGACAAGAACACAGAGAAAAACCTAGCGATGTCAGAGATGAGAACTATTTTCTTACTGAATACCCTAACCCCAGTCGGGTTGAACCATGACTTTGAACTGAAGTGGTTCCTTTAAAGAAAATATCACACCTACTGTGAATAAATACAGATGCATCAATTTTTCATATTCTCAACCAATCATTATCCCGTTTAATACAAGATTGTTATTTTTCGATAGGGCATGCTGTATATAAAGATGACCTCTATCTGTTGAGCACAACATGGTGAATTTTTCTGTCTTCTATATCTGTCTATTAGAGGTTCACTTTTAAATAAAAATAACAGCATGCCTTATTTGCAAAGCACAGCATGTTCATTTTCACTTTTAAAGCACAGTATATTTTTATATACACCGGCCCTTTAAAGATTATCATCATTTGGGTCACATCTATTTCTTCTATGTTTAATTGTTCTTTATTTATTGAACATTGCTATTTTAAGAACCAGCATCTAATCTTTTAATTTCTGCAGTGATTAAGCTACAAGTATCTTTCTCAAGGAAAATTATTCTGTTTGAGACTGCATATCAACTTTTTTCTGCTGTGACTGTGATTAAGAACTACAATCCCCAGCAATGGAGCGGCTCTCACACTTTCATTTTAACCGCATTGAACACATCCACCTTCATTGAGCTTTGGCACTCAGATAATGTGTGGGTGTATCGTTTTCTCTCATGGGATGCTGTGGTATGCTTATGAGGTGTTGTGCGATGTAAGCGCACATTTATGGGATTTGGTAATAAGATGTGCAGGCATTTACAATATATATATATATTAGAGCGGGCATCTTAAATATTTGTGAGAAATCTAAAAATGACATTCATATACATTACCCAGAACTATCACGTCACTTCCGCCGCGGCTGACATTTCCGGGAGTAAAGATACGCCTTATATGGACTTCCGCTCCGGTTATTGAAAGCGCGACTTCCTGTACGCGCAAAAAAACAACATTACCCAGCAGGCCGAGCGGCTTCCGGGTGGCGGACGGCTTTACAATTCTAATAATAAGTTGTGACACTGTATACTGAGTTATCCCCAGTGAAAGGTAATCCTTTCAAATAGGGGTGACTGCATGGATAAGTTTTTAACTTCAATTTTGTGTTTGTTTTAACTGCAAATGACTACATTACCCAGGAAGCCTATCTACTTCCGGTTACGGATGCCTGTTAGATTAATGAATTGACTTCTTATCCCAGAATTCTTAGTGATAGTTGATCTCTATTTCTAATCGCCTTTTTAAATCAACATTGTGTTATATCATTAATGGGGCTCTTTATTTGACCACTTGCAATTTAAACTGTAAGGAGAATTTTTATTATTTCTTTGAAATTTTAGCATGCAGTCCCGGTCATGTGACCGGAAGTGATGTAACCACATTTTGCTATAAATAGGGCAACCTGTTTGTTTAGACCCTCATGCCTTGAAAAAGAGTCTCCTGACTCGAAATGCGTTGGCTTAGAGGGGACACTACTACAGCGGATTTGTCCTCGGACTCTGAAGGAAGGTAGGACCTTATCATATTTTTTTTGGAACCCCAAAGTTGGCCACTTATTGTTCCAAGACGGTTCTTACTTCCATCAGAGCCGGACTCTGACGCTTGGATTAGTGATTGTTTTTTCATCATGTATTTTTGAATAAATTTATTTTTATTTTTACCACTTCTGGATTGAGGTCTTTGAAAGAAACCTTTACATGAGGACACCAACCACTTCACACGTGAGTGTTAGGTACGCTTTCCACTGTAAAATTTTGGGTATCCTCTTCTAACTGATAGAGAATCCAACACTTCATGAAAGATACCTTTATGAACGTCCAGACACCTGCCTCCATGTAAGTCAGGTGTGTCCATAGGAACCCTACGGTTCCATTACCTTTATAGAAGGATACCAAATATTAAATCTTAGGTACACTGATAAAGTGATAAAAGACATTACACTTTACTCCTTGAAATACGACGATACTGCACATTGTGTATTTTTGTTTCATTTTTTCATATTTGGGCAAACACAACCACCATGGTAACCCCTTTGGAACGATGCCTTTGAAAGAAACCGTTATATGAGGATACCAACTGTCTTTCACGTGAGTGTTAGGTACGCCCCCTTCTTATACTAGCAGACACCATTTCAAGTGTTGGCCTTCAACCATTAACTGATAAAGAGAACGTCACACCTTGAAAAGATACCTTTATGGGCTTCACAACACCTGTCTTTTGTGTAAGTCAGGTGTGTTCATATTAATCGAGTCAAAAAGACCATCGATTCCCTGATCATTGATTAGGGAAGACTACCTGCTCGCATATAGAAAAATGTACTCATTTTTTCTTGTATACGACGATATTACACATTGCCTACCTCTGTTTTATTTCCCTTATCTTTGAATACGGCGAGTTTTTCAACAAATATTGGACACAGAACATCCTTGACTTTTCATTTGGAAACGGCTAAGTTAAGTATTTATTTAACACTCTCACCTTTACCACCATTGCTTGAGCGATAGCGCCATCTAGTCCACACCACCACCACTATTCCAGTGTTCCTGTCACAGTGTGTATGTCTCTTGTCGAGATTCCAAGGTGTAAAATCTGCTAATAGTAAAGCTTGCGGAAGAAAAGTAGCTCTAATACCATAAGTACACTTAATATATTGAACTATTTTGTTCCAGAATTTCTTTATAACTCCACACTCCCAGAAGTTGTGAAAGAATGTAGCTGAAGAGTGAGAACACTTTAAGCATCTTCCAGATTCCTCCGGAACAAAATGTTTCCTCTGAGCTTGTGATATGTTTGCTTTGTAACTTGTTTTAATGTGTACCTCCTGTAAAGAGGAAGCTTGTAATAATCGTAACGTCTTGTCAAACTGATCAAATATACATGTTGAGTCACCTATAGTGGAAATAAACTGTGTCAATTACAGCACGACCTGACTTTGTATTTTTTCATTATTCACCACAACCAGCTTATGATATAACAATCTTGTTTTGTATGGTCGAGTCCCTGCTCCTTGCAGTATAGAGAACAAAGGGTCTGAGCGTGACAAATTAGTCATATCTACTGACAGTGATAAAATATAATGCCTAATCTGTAAGTATGCGTATAGAGAGGATCTATGTACGCCATACCGTTCCTGTACACCTATAAAGGAAAGCATAACCCCTCCTGGATCGAACACGTCTGTTATCTATTTAATACCTTTTAGTTGTAGACAGTAAAAGACCGCATCACCAAATCCAGGCAGAAACATAGGATTACCCCACAAGGGTAACAAATGAGAATAGTTAGGATTTTTATTTAATCTCTTGTTTAGAGCCTTCCAGGAAGCGAATGTGTCCCGGAACAGCAAATGGTTTCAGGCGGTAAGAGGGATTTTAGATTCGGGCATATGCAGTAAAGCCCCTGGGGAAAATGGTGCCATCACAGTGCAATCCAAGGGATACAATGTGTAAACACTTCTCTCATACAACCAATCTAATATGTATCGATAATGGACAGAGTGTGAAAATGGCAGAACATCTGGCAAGCCGATCCCCCCTATTGCACGTGGTAATTTCAGATGCGCATTAGAAATCCTACTCTTTCCTCCAGATAAATTTACTAAATAATTTCTCGACGAGGATGACATCCGCTCTGGACAGACGTATCGGTTACATCTGAATCAGATATGATAGCTGGGGGAAGAGTACCGGTTTAATCAGTGCGTTCCGTCCTGACATTGACAACGGCAGAAATCTCCATGTGTGAATTTTTCTGGACATGGCAAGTATTGTAGGGGTGTAGTTGAGTCTGTATAAGTCATGTATATTTACAGGGATCTGAATACCCAAGTATTTTATTGCTGTAGTGGCTGCCCTTAGATTGTGGAGTGGACCCAGATATGTGGGTTCTCCATTTAAAGGGATGAGTTCAGATTTTTGATATTTACTTTATAACGCGAGAATTTACCAAAGTCAGTAATCAAACTAAATACCACAGGCAATGTTTCATGAGGATTCCAGGCGAATAGTAACATGTCATCTGCGAACAATGAGATGCGAAGATCCACTTCCCTAATCTTGATACCCTGGTATAAGTGTCTGCCGGATGGCAATAGCTAGAGGCTCCAAGGCCAGCGCAAACAGGAGGGGTGAGAGTGGGCATCCTTGTCTGGTGCCCCGATAAATAGAGAACGCTGGTGACAGGTAACCATTGCATAGAACATGAGTATTAGAGTTGGTATACAATGTTTTGATAAAATGGGGATGCCAAAGCGTTGTAGTGTGTCATACAGGTGTTCCCAATGCCCCATGTCAAAGGCTTTTTCCGCGTCCAATGACAAAATCACTGCAGGAATCTTTGGCACTCACGCTGGGATATATCTGTTAACACTTTCCTGATGTTGACCACAGAGAATCTGCCCGCTATAAAGCCTGTCTGATGACAGTGGATCAAAGTGGGTAATACTGATTTAAGCCTTTCCGCTAATATTTTGGTTAGAAGTTTATAATCTAAGTTGAGCAAGGAGATTGGTCTATACGACCCCGGATCAGATAAGTTTCTTCGCACTTTGGGAAGGACATTAAGCACTGCCGAATTAAAGTATAGTGGCATATTCCCGGTGGTCAAGATACTGTTAAACACTTTAGTAAGTAGAGGGATCAGCCTAGGGGCCAGTAATTTATATTATTCGGATGTAAGGCCGTCCGGGCCCGGTGCTTTGCTGGTTTTAAGGTTCGCGATGGCCTTGGATACCTCTGCCTCAGAGATGGCCAGGATCAGCTGATCCCTATGTCCATCCGATTACTGGGGGACTAGTAAGTTCTCCCAAAATAATTTTGCATCTGGGTTTGGCGGTGGGGGTTCTGAATATAAGTCCGCGTAAAATGTTTGCATTATCTGGGAAATCTGAACACTATCCATTGTAACCGAACCCGTGCTAGTCTTAAGAGGATGTACAAGCATAGGTGACCTTTGTCCTCTCAGTAAACTGGAGAGGAGTTTCCCTGATTTATTGCCAAAACGGTGGAATTTGGCGTCTTTTTTAAAAGTATGACGGGATTCCATTTTGGCAAACAAACTCTCAAACTCCACCCTTGCCTTTGAGTAATTGTCCTGTTCACTGCTGTCGGGGAAGTTTTATAATCCTGAAAGTTGTCTGTCAATGATTGCTGGGCTTGGAGAAAGTCATTCTGCAATTTTTTATAAACTTTAGAGGTATAGAAAATAATTTCACCTCGTAAGACTGTTTTAGAAGCCTGCCAGAATAACTGTTGTGATTCTATTAAAGTACTATCATTATTAGCCAAGTAAGAGTCCCAGGCCTCAATAAGCATTCCTCTAAAATAAAGAGATAATGCCATTGACGATGGGAATCTCCAAGATCGGAAAGGACCCCTATCTGTCTGTAATGTCATGTCCAACCACACTACTGCATGATCGGATATTGTGATGGGCTTAATACCTACTGTCGTTATATTGGGCATTAATGTTATGGAGGGCAGAAAGTAGTCAATCCTAGATAGCATGTTATGCGCCGCCGAGAGGCATGTATATGCCTTATCCGTCGGATTAAGAGTTCTCCATATATCTATCAAGTTCATTGATCTTGTAAACCAGGCAACACCTTTTTTGGGTAGTTTGACCTTCCTAGGTTGGGGCAATTGTCTATCTAGCAACAAAGAGGACACCGCATTGAGGTCACCCCCTACGATAATAGGAATGTCTGAATAAGGTGTGAGAATCTGCAATATATTTTGCAAGAAGGGCTGCACATTCGTATTTGGGGCATACAAATTGCATAGGCAATAGGCATTATTATCCAGAACTCTACATACCACATATCTACCCTCAGGATCCACTATTGTTTCCTTAATTTCCATCCTAACATGTTATTTAACTAATATAGCTATACCTCTAGCCTTGGATGTATATGGTGAGGATGCAATCAGTTTCCATGACAGAGAATTCAGTTTGAGCATCTCAGATTCTTTTAAATGGGTTTCCTGCAAATATACCACATCTATCTTCAATTTGTTTAGGTATAACAAAACCTTTTATGTGGAGAGTTGATCCCTCCAATATTCCAAGACCCTAGTTTAATCGTAGTCATCTAATTATCAGTTTGTAGTAAGGTGGATACAGGTGAGCATGATAATATATAAGCAGCAGATATCAGATACACGACTAAACATTGGTACACAATACTCCATTGTGACAAATCAGTATTTGGGGAAGGGAGAGAGGAGAAAGAGAAAAAGAGAATTGAAAAGCAGAGAAAAGGAGACGTGGAATTAATAATCCACGTATCGCAGCGAAACCATAGAAGAAGTAATCGTTGCCGCCCGTCTAGCAGCGAGACAACGAAATTACAAGTCAGAAAAATAGCAGTCAAGAAGAACATTCTTAACATAATGAAATAACTTCCGGGGTTAAACGAAGGAAGTAATAACATAACCATAAGGAAGGAGGAGAAGCTCCTCGCCTACCCCGCCGGGTAGTAAGAAATAGACCAGTACGGCCGGCCCTCTCAAAAATAAACGGTTTCAGCAATAAAGACCCACATGCAGCAAGGTACAACAGTCCATTACCGCACATAATACAAGTAGAAAGTCTGTAGATTTCCCAGATCTCTTAAATACAAGGTCTAAAGGTAGCAGTATAAAGCAAAACTGGCAATAGAGGATTAGATCTAAGCAAGCAGTCACAATAAACCCATGTAATAATATAAGGAAAGCACTCCAATTAGCAGAGGAGCTTAATTATGAGAGGTCATATGTCCACAGATGCATCTCCATGTGGTCGTACAGAATCTTCCTCCTCATTTAAGAAAGCATCCGCGTCATCTGCCGAGAAGAAATCTGTAAAGGAGGTGCCTGAGTAAATACGGAGCCTTGCAGGGTATAATTGTGAGAATTTCCTGCCGAGTTGTACCAGCTTAGAGCATATTGGGGAAAACGCTTTCAGTGCTTTCGAGAGTACCACCGAATAATCCTGAAAAAAATAAAACTTTATGTGATTCACACATGAGATTCCGGATTTTTCGGGATGCTTTTCCAAATTTCTTCCTTGTGCAGGAAATTAAGGCATTTAAACAACACCACTCTGGGTCTGGCTCCCTCATAACTTTTCTGGGCACCCACTCTGTGTGCTCTCTCTGTAACCATGTCCCGACAAGAATCAGTGATATTCAACAGTTCTGGGAGGGTGATACGGAGAAAGGTATACAGTGCCACACCCCGAAGGGTTTCAGGGAGCCCCACCACCCGTAAATTCGACCTGCGCGACTTCTTTTTAAAATCATCTAGCTTGTTCCAGATCTGGCGGTGAGAGCGGGTAACATGGGCCATATCACAGTGCGTAAGCTGAGTCAATTGTTTATTTATATCTTCTGTCTGGGCTTTAATTAGGGGCCCCATAGCCTTACGTATCGCCCCCACCATGTCATCATATGTAACAGGTACTGCAGGTGTAAAAAGTACACGATCTGCGGTCCGCGCAGTTGGAGCAGATTCAATAGTTGCTGCAGGCATCACAGCCTCCGCTGTCAGTGTTTCTGAAGAGGAGGAGGAGGAGGGGGAAGCCGCCGCCGGTACCGCCGCTTCCAGCGCCATTTTAAGTTCCAGGCATCGCTTTTCCTTTTCCCGCTTTTGCTCTATTTTCGAGAGCATAGCGGGGCTAAATAGCGGTCCATGGTGGGCAGGGGGCTTCCACCAGTGGCGTGGGGGAGAAGACCGGGCCGTAATGGAGGTTTTACAACCTTTTAAAAGTGTTTTCCCAGCGGGCGGCAGCGGAGCTCTCTCCACACGCTGCTAGTGCATCGCAGCCGGAACCGGAAGTCCGAATTCGGGAAGCAGCTATCTTAAGAGCAAGGTGTACCTTCTTCCAAATAACTCTGAGACGGGAGGTTAAGGTCAAACAAGAAGCTGGATAATGAGGAGTAAAGGAATTGGCTCTAGGGTGAAAGCCCAGGACCGAAAAGAATGGAGACTCTTTGGTGGATGAATGGCAAGAGTTATTGTAGGCAAACTCGGCCAGAGGAAGAAAATCTGACCAATCGTTCTGAAGTTTGGCAGTATAAAGACGTAAATATTGTTTCAGTGACTGATTCACACGTTCAGTCTGCCCGTTACACTGTGGATGGTATCCAGATGTTAAACAGAGTTTATGTTTAACGAGGCACAAAAACGATTCCAAATACGGGCAATAAACTGTGGTCCCCGGTCTGAGACTATATCCACAGGTAAACCATGGAGCCTGAAGACATGGCAGAGGAACAGAACTGCCAAAACTTGAGCGGAGGGTAATCGGGGAAGAGCAGTGAAGTGGGCCATTTTGCTAAAACAGTCTACAACTACCCAAATCACCTGGAACCTGGATGAAAGAGGAAGATCCACCACGAAATCCATAGAAATGTGTGACCATGGCCTGAGTGGAATTGCAAGAGGCATGAGTTGACCGACCGACAAGGATCGGGATACTTTGTGCTTAGCACAATCTTGACAGGAAAGGACAAATTCCCTAACATCCTTAGAAAGATTAGGCCACCACACCGAGCGAGAGATTAACTCCAAGGTCTTAGCAATACCTGGATGGCCAGCAACCTTACTATTATGAAACTCTGCGAGGACACTGCCTCTCAAGAACTCAGGAACGAAGAGACGATCAACAGGAGTATCACTGGGAGCCCGCTGTTGAACCTGGACGAGCTGTGTGAACAAATCCTGTGTGAGGCCGGCCCGGATGTTGAAACAATGGGAGTTGCGGAAAAGTGGTTATTGTGAGCAGAAGAAAACAACGAGACAGGGCATCGGCCTTGGTGTTCTTAGAACCGGGCCTGTAGGTGATGAAGAACTTGAATCATGTAGAAAACAGCACCCAACGCGCCTGCCGAGCATTTAGCCGCTTTGCTGAGTCAATATACTGTAGATTCTTGTGGTCAGTGAACACAGTAATGATATGCTTAGCTCCTTCAAGCCAATGCCTCCACTCCTCAAAAGCCCATTTGACTGGCAGCAACTCTCGATTACCAACATCATAGTTGGATCCTGCGGAGGATAATTTCCTGGACATGAAAGCACAAGGGTGTAACACCAGAGACTTGGGGTCTTACTGAGAAAGAATGGCTCCCACTCCAACCTCTGAGGCGTCCACCTCGACAACAAAGGGAAGATCAGGGTTGGGGTGTCTGAGAACTGGAGCTGATAAGATCCTGAAACACAGCAGGAGCGTTAGACAGACCGAACGACATCACAAGATATTCGTAATGTCCGGACTTTGTACTGAAAGCTGTCTTCCACTAATCCCCAGATCTTATTCGGATGAGGTTGTAGGCTCCTCTGAGATTGATTTTAGAGAAAATAACCGCAGTGCGGAGCTGATCAAACAACACCGAAATCAACGGCAAGGGGTAGGTGTTTTTAATCTTATTCAAGGCCCGATAGTCTATGCATGGCCTTAGAGATCCGTCCTTTTTTTCAACAAGAAAAACCCTGCACTTAATGGAGATTTCGAGGGTCTAATAAACCCCTTCTTCAGGCTTTCCTGCACATAATCATCCATGGCCTTAGTCTCGGGCCCAGATAGTGCATAAAGTCTCCCTTTTGGCAGAGTGGCTCCAGGGACAAGGTCAATGGTGCAGTCATATGACCGGTGGGGCGGCAGGATATTAGCGTTACCCTTAGAGAAAACATCAGCAAAATCCTGATATGCTGAAGGTATGAGTTCCGGAGTGACAGCCGCGACCCGGACTGGACGAGACATACATCCTTTAACACAGAAGGAACCCCACCGGGAAATTTCCCCAGACCGCCAATCTATGGTGGGATTAGGAAGGGCAAGCCAGGGGTGACCTAAGACGACAGGCACAGCCGGACAATGGGTGAGGAAAAACAAAATTTTTCGGAATGTAATGCCCCTACTGTCAATTGTACTGGGGGGGGGGGGTTCGATGGGTTATTACCCCATTAGAAAGTGGAACACCGTCTAGTCCATGCATAGTGATAGGTCTATCCAATTGAAGCTGTGGAACCCCTAGAGCCTGAGCCCAAGCACGATCCATAAAGTTTCCCGGCAGCTCCACTATCAGTGAAGGCTGAAACAAATTAACTGAGATTTCCTGAAGACATTTTTACAGGAACTAACAAGGAATCATTTGAGATTAACTGCAGACCCAAGTGAACCCCCTCACAATTCACTTGGTCAGAGCGTTTCCCTGTTTATTTGGGCAGTTACGCGCAACATGTCCCTTGCCACTACAATATATGCAGAGCCCAGAATTTAGCCTTCTAGCTCTCTCTTCTGCGGACAGCCGGGAGAGACCCACTTGCATGGGTTCCTCCACGTCTTCAGGGAGAGTAGGCACACATGGCCTAGACCTGAAATTAGCCCCTCTTTCAGCCCTCCGCTCTCGGAGACGGTGATCAATCTTGATAGCAAGCTCCATGAGCTTATCTAAAGTCTCCAGAACTGGGTACTGAATGAGACTATCCTTGATTACTTCCGACAGACTGAGGCGAAACCGACTGCACAGGGCAGGATCATTCCAGCCACAGTCGTTCGACCAATGGCGAAACTCTGTAAAATACGCCTCAGCGGGATTTTTACCTTGTTTAAGTGCACGTAGGTGGCTCTCGGCCTACGCTTCCCTATCTGGGTCATCATACATAAGACCCACTGACTTAAAGAAGGCATCTACTGTTAGCAAGGCTGCCTCATCAGATTTCAACCCAAAAGCCCAGGTTTGTGGATCGCCTTGAAGCAGAGACATCACAATGCCCACCTGCTGAGACTCTGTACCTGAGAACAGGGGCCTTAAACGTAAATAAAGTTTACAGCCTTCTTTAAAGTTAAAGAAATCTTTTCGGTTACCCAAAAAGCGGTCAGGAAGGTGCATCTTAGGCTCAGGAATCATACCCGGGGAGGCTCGTAAAAGATCTTCCTGTGACCTCACCCGAAGGGTAAGATCCTGCACCATCTGAGTGAATTCCTGAATCGGATTGGCTAAAAGCTCGCTGGAATTCTGTCCTAGTACTGCCGGATTCATGAGGACAGAATTTCAATGACACCCTGGTTTGAGTATAAGATTTAGTTTGTTTTTTGTTTGGTTTTTGGGCCGGTGATAATGTTACGTTCTCTGTGCTCTGAACGTAAGATTCTGAGTGGGTAAGTCCCGGGCACAGGAACGTGATGCTGTACTAAGAGGGAAGTTCAGCAGCAACCCCTAGGACCCTAACTCCGTTGTTCCACCAGCGTGGTCAGTCTACGCATGCGAGACTATGTTTTCTTGGGCCCGCGGCAGCCGTGTTTGAAGGGCGGATTAAGTCTGCCCACCTCCGATGCCCCCCGGTCTTAAGGTCTTAATTGGAGACAAGGCGTAAACTGAGAAGGGGTGAGAACAAGGGGACCTCTAACTAAATAAAAGACAGAGCTAGGGGCTACTACAGAACTCAAACAAAATGTATGTGTGGCATGGCCGCCAATGGAAAAAGAGAACAAATGTAACTGTCCACACCCTACGCGGCACCTTCGTGTACCGGGGAGGACAGCTAGGGCGGAAAACATCTGCAAAAGCACCTGCAACAAGCATAACGAAAATACTACGGCCGCTACTCACAACACCGGGGGGAACTACCGCAGGTACACGAGAACCCCAACATCACAGACACTGGTTTCTACTGACTGGAGGACTGGAAGGACTCCAACGACAGACTTCTGAACACCAGGACACAGGACCACTGGAACCAGGTAGACCAGATCACAGAACACCGAACAGGGAATTCTCCAGAGCAGGAACAGCTCACAGGAAGCTATCACCAGCGTCTGTGTAAGGCACTGAGGGAGAATATAACAGGTATCTGCACCAATCACTGCAGAGAACCTAATTTGATAATGTCGTGCAGCTGTCCTGCTGCACAACCACACACTGACAGGTGATAATTAATTATATGGCAACGGGGAACGCGGCCCGCCTGTGAAGTCCCCGTTGCCAAGGGCCCAGCGGCTTAGTGCGCACCGCATCCTGGCGTAACCAGGCGCCGTGCGGGGAGCAGGAGCTGCCGCGCCTAACACTGTGGTGTACCTGTGCTGTATTAGGAGTGCTGTCCTGGCTGTCACTGGTGTTTCATGTGCTGCAGCTGTACATGGCTGTTGCTGTCCTGGCTGTCACTGTGTTGCACAGGGTGTAAGGGCACTGTCCTCCTGTATGCTGGAAAATATAGGGGTGCTGCTGTTCAAATAACATTACACTGGCCCTGTATGCTCTAAAATTAAGCGGTACAGTTGTTAAAAATTAAAATCCCACTGCTGTATGCTGTAAAATATAGGGGTGCTGCTGGCTATGTATGTTGGTAAACTTCAGGGGTGCAGTTGTTAAAAATTAAAAGCACACTGCTGTATGCTGTAAAATATAGGGGTGTTGCTGTTCAAATAACAATACACCGGTCCTGTATGTTGTAAAAATTCAGGGGTGTAGTTAAAAATTAAAAGCACACTGCTCCTGTATAATGTAAAATGTAGGGGTGTTGATGTTCAAATAACATTACACTGGTCCTGTATGTCATAAAAATTCAGGGGTACAGTTGGTAAAATTAAAAGCACACTTCTGTATGCTGTAAAATATAGGGGTGTTGCTGGTCAAATAACATTACACTGCCTTTCTATGCTGTAAGTATACAAGGGTGCTGTGAAAATAAAGGGGCACTGTTCTGTGTGCTGTAATAATAAAGGGTGCTGTCCTGTGAAATGGAGAACAATTTGGAGGAAAAAATTGTGCAAGATCAGGAACCACTTGCAGTTCCTAGTGCTGAAGCTCCTGCTGCTGCCACTAGTCATGACATTGCCGATTTCATTCTATCAACTTAATCTGCTAAGGCAGAGGCCCAATGTTATAGATGGCGTGTAAAATCCAAGAAGCAAAAATTAATAATCAGAAGAATAAAAAAAAATATCTGACGAGAAACGTAAAATTGGCAAAATATGCAATATGCCATTCACGACACAAAGTGGCAAGGTAAGGCTAAGGCCTTGGCCTATGTTCATGACTGGTGGCTCAGTTTCTCATGAGGATGGAAGCCCTCCAGCCTCTCGAATAAAATTAAGCTTGTTAAAGCACAGGAAAACACATCTGTGCGTTCAGAGATATCGCAAATACCCAAGGAGAGTCCAAGTGTGTCCGCGGTTGCGATGTCTAGGCCTGACCTTCCCAAGACTGTATGGAAAGAGGATACTACCACCATTTGCACGCCCCCTGCAAGTGCTGGGAGGAGCACCACCAGTCCAGTTGCTGATATTGAGATTGAGGATGTCACTGTAGATGTACACCAGGATGAGCAGGATATTGGTGTAGCTGGCGCTGAGGAAGAAGTTGACCATGAGGATTCTGATGGAGATGTGGTTGGTTTGAATAAGGCACCAGTGGAGACAGTTGTTGTCCATGGGATGAGAAAGCACATTGACATGCCTGGGAAAAATACAAGAAAGCCACCTCTTCGGTGTGGAATTATTTCTCCACAAATGTGGACAACAGGTGTCAAGCCATGTGTTGCCTTTGTCAATCTGTAATAAGTCGGGGTAAGGATGTTCACCACCTAGGAACATCCTCCCTTATACGTCACCTGCAGCGCATTCATCCGAAGTCATTGTCAAGTTCAGAAACTTTGGGTAATAGCGTAAGCAGTCCACTGACACCTAAATCCCTTCTTCCTGTTGTACCCAAGCTCCTGCAAGCCACACCACCAACTTCCTCAATGTCAATTTCCTCCTCAGTCAGGAACATCAGTAGTCCTGCAGGCCATGTCACTGGCATGACTGACAAGTCCTCTCCGATCTGGGATTCCTCTGGGGGATCCTTGAGTGGTACACCTACTGCTGCTGCCGCCGCAGCTGTTGTTGCTTTTGGGAGTCGATCGTCATCCCAGAGGGGAAGTCAGAAGACCACTTGTACTACTTCAACTAAGCAATTGACTGTCCACAGTCCTTTGTGAGGAAGATGAAATATGACAGCAGTCACCCTGTTGTAAAGCGGATAACTGAGGCCATAACAACTATGCTGGTGGTAGACGTGCGTCCGGTATCTTCCATTAGTGCAGTGGGATTTAGACAGCTGATGGACATTCTGTGTCCCCGATACCAAATTCCGTCTAGATTCCACTTCACTAGGCAAGCGATTCCTGGACTGTACAGGGACATTAAGAAAAGTGTCCTCAGTGTCCTGAAAAATGAAGTTGTACCTAATGTCCACTTAACCACGGACATGTGTACTAGGGCAGACTAAGAACTACATGACTGTGACAGCCCACTGAGTAGATGTATTGCCTCCCGCAGCAACAACAGCGGCGGCACCAGCAGCATCATCTCACAAACGCCAACTCGTTCCTAGGCAGGCTATGCTATGCATCACCGGTTTCCATAAGAGGCACACTACCGACAACCTCTTACGGAAACAGAGGGACATCATCGCACAATGGCTTACCCCGCTTAGACTCTCCTGGGGATTTGTGATATCTGACAACGCCGCCAATATTGTGCGTGCATTACATCTGGACAAATTCCAGCACGTCCCATGTTTTGCACATACAATTAATTTGGTGGTGCAGAATTTTTTTTAAAACGACAGGGGCGTGTAGGAGATGCTGTCGGTGGCCCGAAAAATTGCGGGCCACTTTCGACATTCAGCCACCACGTGCTGAAGACTGGAGCACCAGCAAACACTCCTGAACATGCCCTGCCATCAGCTGAAGCAAGAGGGGGAATTCAACACTCTATATGCTTCAGAGGATGGAGGAGCAGCAAAAGGCCATTCAAACCAACACATCCACCTATGATACAGGCAAAGGAGGGGGAATACACCTGACTCAAGCGCAATGGAGAATGATTTCTGTGTTTTGCAAGTTTCTCAAACCATTCAAACTTGCCACACGTGAAGTCAGTTCAGACTCTGCCAGCTTGAGTCAGGTCATTCCCCTCATCAGGCTTTTGTGAATCAGCTGGATAAATTGAAGGAGGAGCTAAGATGGAGCGATTCCATTAAGTATGTGGGACTTATGGATGGAGGGTTTATATTTAAAGAAGCCTTAATGTGTGGCACACTATTTTTGTTTCATGAATAAATGAAAACCTAACTTTTATTATTTTTATTTAAGATAGATTTTTCAATAGGCATGACATAAGGCAATTGATTGTCAGCCGGGAAAGACAAAGAATTAATGAAAGATATAAAATAATTTATATACCAACACTACCTATGTATGGGCCGCTTGCCGCGGCTAGTGGTTTCCTACCTGCTCTCGGCTCCCACCGCGGCGAGGACCCGGCGGCTCATCAGACGGGACGACAGAGGAAGACGCCCGGCGGCCATCTTTAGTTCAGTGAAAGGTACTGTAACGTGCCTTCACTGCAGCTGCAGCACTGTGCATAAAAGAAAGAGGGGGGACGCACAAAGCTGGGCCATATAGGCTTGCTCTCATTACACAATACAAAATATTATAAAAACAATCACAGTACTGCCCCCACCCATCCATCCATTTAATAATTCTATATATTTGCTGGCTGTCTCCTTACCCAGTGGCCTGGGGTACTGTAAATACACCCCGATCGGGCTATATCAGAAGCACCACCACTACAAGTGAAAGAATGGGCCCTTAGCCTCGAGCATGCCTGCCTGATGCTACCCTAAGACCACGAGGGGGGTTCTTGCACGACGACGGCCCTCATGCTACATAATACTGAGGAAATGTGAAAGTGTAATTCTACACAACTTTATCTATAGACCGATCTCATGGTGAAAGGGATAAAGAAAAAAAAGAAGGCCAAGACTAAGCCGGACGAGATCCCACCCCCCCGCGAACCGACGTTCATCAGATCTCCGTAAGTTCCTAACTTCTCCAACCTCGACCCCCTCTGCTCCTTCTAACGTCCCGACCTTCTCGAGTGTACACGACCCGGTGGACGACATGGCCTCCCCTGGGACTCCAGAGTCCTCACAGGCCCTCTCCCTATCTGCGGAGATAAGTGAAATATTGTCTCATGTACGATCACTTCCTACGAAACAAGACTTCTCAGCATTGGAGACTCATCTACTATCCACCATCACTCAGGAAGTGACAGCGCTCCGACAAGATATGTCTCAAATTGCGACTCGAGTTGATGTCCTGGAACGCCATGAATCGTCTACTGTGGACTCTTTGACTAAATTTCGGGAAGTGCTATTTCACCAACGGGACGATATCTCCTTCTTAAAGTCACGCATTGAGGACATGGATAATCGCGGCTGGCGAAATAATATTAGAGTCAGGGGCATGCCGGAGAGCGTCCAGCAAACAGACCTGGTAGACGCATTATCTAAGATATTTGGGGAACTTATTGACCTGGACCCGAACAAAGACATTATATTCGATAGAGCACACAGAGCCCTTCGTCCTCGAGGCTTGCCCTCCGACAGACCACGGGACGTGATTTGTAGGCTCCACTATTACGCCCAAAAAGAGGATATAATGAGGTCGGCCCGTCAATTAGACAGCATTGAATTTCAAGGCGACAAGATTCAGATATTCCCTGACCTTGCCTGGTTAACCTTACAACAACGTCGCGCCTTGAAACCTCTTACAGACTCCCTCAGGAAGCTCGAGCTGAAATACAGATGGGGCTTTCCATTTTCCCTCCAGGTCTCTCATGGCGGCAAAATTGCGAGTCTTTCTAGACCTTCGGACTTACAGGCTTTCTTCACGATTCTGGGTATCCCCCCGGTCCCGACTCCTGACTGGGACGCCTTTCACCACCTTCCGGAATTGCCTGTTGTACTCCCTCCAGATGACGCGTGGCAGCAAGTTCGCACCCCACGGTTGCGGGGATCCACTCCTGGCCCACGACTTTCGAAGCCTCCTTGAATGAGATGCCTTATCCCGAGTGGATGTAAATTTGCTTGCTGAATATGTTATACATTGAGTTTTTCTCTTTCTTTATAGTGCAATGTGTTGTTCACCAATGTGATCGGTTTTTGTTTTTGTTTGTATTCTCTTTTTTCCCTTTTATCTCTTGTTGTTTTTGTTTAGGCAGATGGATAACAGTGTACAGACACTAAAGCCTATTTGAAACCCGACTTGATAACTTGAGGTTTGTCTGTACGCTCTTATGCCAATATATATACCCATATATATGTATGCTTTATTTTTCATGTTTCACATATGCCTAGTGCACACCTCGGTAATACCGTATATTTAACGAGTTTCTATTTTGGGAGTAGTCGTTGTCCTGAAGCCCCCGCAGGACCCCAATATGCTGCATCCCTTGTTTCTTTGGACTGGGAGCCGGCAGGATTCCGCTCCTGTCCTTCTTGCAGCAGTTTTGGTAGTAATACCACTTATGTTTAATGTTAAAGTACTTTTTGGCGGGGATTCCCCCGCCGCAGCTTTTTCTTTCTATTTCTTTGCTCTTCCTTTTTTCCTATCTCCCCCCCCCCCCCTGTTATCTTTCCCTCACCTTTCCCAGGGTCTGCCGAAGAAAAGACTATCGTGAAACGATTGGACCTGACTGATAATGGGGGTGAGTGATTTACACGTAACTACCCTTAATGTCAAAGGGCTGAATGTCCCTGAAAAAAGGTCTAAACTTCTTAAATGGCTTAGAGACGAGAAAATAGACGTTGCTTTTATTCAGGAAACACACTTCAAGATGGGACACGTGCCGTCCCTAAAATGTCACTATTACCCGCATGTTTTCCTGTCCAATAATTCGTCTGGTAAGACATTAGGTGTAGCCATCCTACTTGCCCGCCATCTGCCTATCCTCAATGTAGCCTCCCACAGAATAGCTGAGGGTAGGTGGTTGCTGGTGAAATGCGACATACATGGCCAACGTTTCTCTTTCTTAAACATATATGCCCCTAACGCTAAACAACCCTCCTTTTTATCCTCAGTTCTAGAAGACGCGGAATCTCTATTGGAGGGGGTGGTGGTGATGGGAGGTGATCTGAATTGGACCCTGGATCCTCGCCAGGACAATTCTAAAAAGATCTCCTGCAAGCCAGAAAGGGAGCATAGGGGAGTGAGACGTACTCTGCTCGACCACCAGCTGATCGACACTTGGAGATTGACACACCCTACTGATATAGATTACACCCATTTCTCACACCCACACCAGACATATTCCAGGATTGATTACTTATTTTTGAGTCACCGACACTTACACCTTCTGTCTGATGCCTCTATAGGACAGATTGTATGGTCCGATCATGCCCCAGTCAACCTTACCATACGCTTACCTCCCAACGCACATCGCCAATGGTCCTGGCGTTTCAACAACACTTTCTTACAAGATGCAGGCTGTAAGTCCCGAATTGATAACGCTCTGGACTCTTATATTTGTACCAATGACTTAGATGACATCTCCAAAGTCTCAGTATGGGAAGCACACAAATGTGTCATCAGGGGGGTTTGTGTTCAAATAGGATCCTTTCGCAAAAAGCAGAGGGAGAAACTCAGAGAGGATTTACTGTCTAAAATACAATCTCTAGAGCTTCTACATAAAAAATCCCAAACCCCACAACACTACGCCGATCTCGAAACTGCTAGGGCGGCTCTGAATAAGTTACTCTCAGATAGAGTCAAGTTTTCCTATCGGAAGTGCCGTAGCAGATACTATCAATGGGGCAACAAGCCTGGAAAATTACTGGCTAAAGCACTTAGAGAACAACGTGCTCTTACTTTCATTCATACAATTAAAGACAATCATGGCCAACCCCACCACCAGACATCTCACATAGCCAGGGCCTTCAAGACATATTACTCTACTCTGTATAACCTCTCCGGCCCAACTGGCAGAATTGACAGGCCGTCCCATCAAAAAGCCATAGCTGACTATTTAAGGACCTTACATTTCCCTACACTGACCGCAACAGAAGTGGAAGATCTAGACGCCCCTTTTTCCACTGAGGAGGTTCAGAGAGTTATTGAATCCTCTCCTAATGGCAAGAGTCTCGGCCCCGACGGATATACTATTGCCTATTACAAAGCTTTTAAAGACAAATGAATACCCATACTCACAAGAGCCTTCAACACTATATCTGATGAATCGCCCTTCTCCCCACAATCTCTCGAAGCCCATATTGCAGTTCTACCCAAAGAGGGTAAAGACCCCAGTCTGTGCTCCAGCTACCGCCCAATCTCCCTATTAAATATTGATATAAAGCTTTTCGCTAAATTGATCGCAAACCGCCTTAAACTACTGTTGCCTGGCCTGATACATGGAGATCAAGCGGGGTTTGTTTTAGGGCGAGAAGCCAGGGACAATACCACCAAAGTGCTCAGTATAATCCACTATGCAGGTCAGCTCTCATCCCCATCTATCCTACTGTCAACAGATGCAGAAAAAGCTTTTGACAGAGTGGACTGGGATTTTATGGCCGGAATATTGAGACATCTGGGACTTGGTGGCATCTGTCTCCACAGAATCCTATCCCTCTATACCTCCCCATCCGCCAAAATTAGGATTAATGGCACCCTTTCTGACTCCTTTCCAATTTTCAACGGTATGCGACAGGGATGCCCGCTATCCCCATTGCTCTTTGTCCTCTGCATGGAAGCACTAGCCCGAAGCATTAGGGCTAACCCAAATATTTCGGGCTTGTTAGTAAGGGGGACCGAATACAAATTGGCATTATATGCCGATGATCTACTCGCAATAATCACGAATCCGGTCACCTCTCTGCCAAATTTAATGGTGGAGTTTGAGAAGTTTGGAGTCCTCTCTAACTTCAAAATAAATTATTCCAAATCTATTGCTATGAACTTAACTACACCTCCTGCTATAGTAGAAAGGCTGAAACAAGCCTTCCCCTTCACCTGGCATGATTATAAATTAAAATATTTGGGGGTGTTACTGACCAATGACTTATCCAAAGTGTTCTCCCTAAATTTTAAACCCTTATTGTCTAGGCTTCGTTTAGACTTCCTGTTGTGGAAAAAGCTGAGACTGTCCTGGTTCGGAAGGATCAACGTAGTAAAAATGAATGCCCTCCCCAGGATTTTATTCTTTCCCCAGACCCTTCCGATACTCATCCCCCTGCTATGGCTTCGAGATGTCCAGAGGCTTATCCGTACATTTGTATGGGGTAGAAATACACCTAGATTTAAACATGATACTTTGTTCAGGAGAAAACATCAAGGGGGGCAACAACTCCCACATATCCCTAACTATTACCACGCAGTACACCTGAACAGGATACTGGAATGGACACGTGCCAAGGATCGCAAACAATGGGTCCTCCTAGAGGAGGGCTGTCTCCCATATTATATAGAAATTGCATCTTGGCTCCCTACCCTCCCGAAGGTGTCACACCCCACGGTTTCTCCCACGCTCAGATTATGGGCCAAACTGAGATCCCAGAGTTATATATCCTCCAAATGGTCCCCCTTAACCTCTTTTCTTTATAACTCCGAATTTGCCCCGGGCCTTCAAGGGACTGCTTTCACCCCATGGGCGGAAGCTGGGATCTTTAGAGTCGGTCAGCTGGTGAGCTCGGGTAGGGTGCGCTCTATTTCAGATGTTCAATCCTCTTGTAACCTACACAGTGCTGAGTTTTGGAGGTTCCTGCAGGTCCACCATTTCATATCATCTCCCAAGAACTTCTCTGATGTAACTAGAGACCTCACTGGATTTGAGAGACTATGGCCCTCATTCCGAGTTGATCGCTCGCAAGGCGATTTTAGCAGAGTTACACACGCTAAGCCTACGCCTACTGGGAGTGTATCTTATCTTCTTAAATGTGCGACCGATGTATGCGCAATATTGCGAACACCAACCTCGTAGCAGTTTTAGAGTAACTCCAGACTTACTCTGCCTGTGCGATCATTTCAGTGCTTGTCGTTCCTGGCTGACGTCATAAACACACCCAGCGTTCGCCCAGGCACTCCCACCGTTTCCCCGGCCACTCCTGCGTTTTTTCCGGAAACGGTAGCGTTTTCAGCCACACGCCCCTAAAACGCCGTGTTTCCGCCCAGTAACACCCATTTCCTGTCAATCACATTACGATCGCCGGAGCGATGAAAACCCCGTGAGTAAAATTACTATCTTCATAGTAAAGTTACTTGGCGCAGTCGCAGTGCGAACATTGCGCATGCGCACTAAGCGGAATTTCACTGCGATGCGATGAACAACTCCGAGCGAACAACTCGGAATGAGGGCCTATGTATCTCCCCCAGTTCACCCACACATACTATTTCACAAATTTACACGTTGATTATGGAAAATTTCTTCCCACAACCTCCTACCTTCTTGGCTTCCTGGGAAAGGGAATTGTCGGGGCTACCTACTCAAATTAACTGGGAATCCGTGTTTAGGAACGCTCAGGCGAGTTCTTTATGCATTTCGACATTAGAGACCCTATATAAACTTATATATAGGTGGTATAGGACCCCTCGTGTTCTCAATAGAATGTTTCCCTCTCTTTCGAATATGTGTTGGAGATGCAAAAATGCCCCGGGGAGTTTTATACATATTTGGTGGGATTGCCCTCTTATAACTCCATTCTGGACAGAAGTATTTAAATGCACCGAACAGATAGTAGGTGACGAAATCCCGAGAGACCCAGATTTCTGGCTCCTTAATCACACCCCCGCAGGATCACACTCCTACAAACATTCCCTGTTAAGACACATTTGCAACGCTGCTAAAGCGGTGATCCCAATTCTTTGGAGATCTACCTCTCCACCCTCAATTAAAATGTGGTTTACAAAGATTGATCACTTCTTGGACATGGAAGACCTGATTTCCTTCTCATCCGGGAAAACAGTTAACTTCATAGCTATTTGGTTTCCCTGGTACGACTTATATTGCGACATAACCCCCCTCATGTTGGTGAACGGGCCCATATTCATATCTGTATCATTATTTATACCCATACCCATATTCCAACAACGCTGTTTCTGTACTATGGCCCAGACTCAGGATTGGTGGAGATCACCCATACGCTCCCCAAATAGTCTGCCCGCACCATGCAGACCGTCACACCTGACCCTGCCCACCCTAACCTTCCCTTGCTCATCCTCTTTTCCTCTTCTCTCTTCTCCTTTTTTCTTTTACCTCTTTCCCATTCATTGATGCTTTTTTGATATTATGCTCTTCACTTATAAACTTTAATGATGACAGAAATACAGACAGATATTCATCGGCTAAGGGCGCTCTATGTGTGGTGTACTGATGGATATATGCTACGCGATATTTTGTATGCCCTCCTTTTGTTTTTGAAAATGTTTCTGTAATGTTCTTGAATATTGCTTTGACTAATAAAAACAGTTTACGCACAAAAAAAAAAAAGACTCAACAGAAATCTTTTGTTTTTAAAAAAAACTTTATTTCATATCTTTAATACACAGATTTTTCTCTATATTTTAAACTTCAAAAATACTTTACTCTGCACAACATGGATAAAATATCCTTAAAGCACAGAAACAATTCAAGTTACATTATAGTATTGCAGGTAAGTAAAACAGCTACATATCAGGAGCCAAAACCCTATGGGGGTCATTCAGACCCAGCCGCAATAGCGGCCTGCAGCAGTTTGCTGGTGGTGGCAATATGCACATGCGCAGCGGCCGCGCAGACACACACTTTGCGGTCGCATCCCTGAGGGGTGAACGCGGGCGGGCCGAGACCATTTTCCAGGGGCTGCGTGATATCACATCTGCATTCATCTCTGATTAACCCCCTATAAGCTTCCAGAGTGCACCTCATATCTCATCTTTTCCAAGTTACTACAAATGATATGAGATCGGTAGCAGCACTACTTTCAGGATTATTACACAGAACACACATAAAGGCTGACACAGCAAATAACAGTAACACATACAAGGGATTAATTAGAAATAAGGAAGCATAATCATCACTAAGTCTAATTATCAACTGGTTCTGTGCAGGACCATACACCTCTTTACTGCCTCCAGCAGCCCCTGGTACTGCACTGCAGCCATCCACCCTGTCTCCCCCACTATTGCCACTGCCCCATCTCTTCCCGCCACTACCACATCTTCCCCAACTGCCACCCGCCCCGCCTCCCCCCACTACTGCCACCACCCTGTCTCCCCTCTGACACCTTAGCGCTGTTTGAGGACAAGATTCTCACAGACAGTGCCTTCGGCAGGCCCCACTACAGCACTAGTGCCACCACCCTGTCTTCCCCCTGACCTCTCAGCATTGCTTGAGGATTCTTGGTACTGCTGGTAACAGTCCTTCATCTGCAGGTGGCAGTAAGGAGGCAGAAGCTGCTTCTGGTTCCATGGACCCTGGTCATGTAGGGCTGGGAAAGCCAGTAAGATTATGTAATAGAGTCACCATATTACAGGCAGCCGGTGAAGGGAGCAGAGAATGGGTGTTATGTGGCAGGAACAGGCTGGTTAGGTAACAGCCTGGCTGCTGCATTCTGTACAAGCTACAACCGGTGCAATTCTATTGCTGGGAGACCCAGGTAGAGGACATTGCAGTAGTCTATGTGTGATGATACAAGTACATGTATGACTGTAGGTAGATCTTCTGAGGGAATAAAGTGCTTGAGTCTGGCTATGTTCCTCAGATAAGGATCTGATTGTGGCAGATACCTGATGTCTAAGTGTCACTCCACCATCCAGGACACCAAGATTCCGCACATGATCAGCATTTTGTAACTCTGAACCCCCAAGCGTAAGTCTGGTTGGTAGGTAAAGCTGAGCTGTAGCCCTGCTCTTTGTTGGTGAGCTTGAAGACCTGTTTCACCAGGACTGAATCACAGCAAACTGGCATCACCCACACCTGGAGCTCAGCTAGACAACCATTTAGGATTGGTACTGGGTTCTCAGTACCTAGAGCAAAGACAGGTCATCTGTATAGCAGTGGTAGATGAGGGTATGACATCTGATTATTTCACCCAGTGGTAACATGTGTATTGCAAAAAGCATTGAGATAGGATAAGAACCTTGAAGAACAATGCATGGCATTGATGAGTATACTCCAGAAGATTAAAATGGTTCCTCACCTGAATGATGTCTATTGTGTGCAATCTGAGTGATGTCTGTTGTGTGTTTATATCTATAGCTTCAGCCATGCACAGCTGTGCGTTCCAATACTCAAAGCGTTTGAAAATTAACAGTTAAAAAAACAGTTGAACAAACATTGAACAACATCAAGAAAGAAATCCAGACCATTATGTGGACTCATTAAACCTCGGAAATTAAATCACCAGGACTATGCCCACTAACCCTCTGGCAGAGAACATCAGTAGTACCTTACAGGCCTACCCCTCGAGGATGGACTTCACCCAGGGTAATCCTACACAGTACGCCAAAGATGGCTGCCGCACCTGGTACCCTGTGAGGGTGGAATACACAACCCATGGAAGTTATTACCCAAAATGCCTACACCAATCCTGCATTATTCTTTCTGTATCTTTTATTTTTGTCTGTGTAGTTTATCGTTTGATGTGTAATACTTAAATCTTCTGTATTATGTGCATTGTTTGAGTTCTAGTTGGCGCTGCGGATGGCTGCCTCGGTGCTGCTCTGCCATGCAGCCTTCGTCTTTAGTCTTACATGTATAATATGTTGAGTCTATTGTACAGTGGCAATGTGCAGTATGAACGCATATGTGTAATGTATGCTATGTTTTCCCCCTTCTTATGCCATGTATTCCCCTTTCATGTTGCTGCTTGGCGATGCATTGTACCACACACAATTCCTAGTGTACGCGAGTATACCTGGCCAATAAAGCTGATTCTGATGATTTATTTCTCAGAGCATGGAAATGGCTTCTCACCTGTGTGACTTCTCTGATGTCTAACAAGAACTGATTTGTGTGTAAAACATTTCCCACACTCAGAACATGGAAATGCCTTCTCACCTGTGTGACTTCTCTGATGTGTAACAAGATGTGATTTGTATGTAAAACATTTCCTACACTCAGAGCAAGAAAATGGCTTCTCACCTGTGTGACTGCGCAGATGTGTAACAAGTTGTGATTTACTTACAAAACATTTCCCACACTCAGAACATGGAAATGGCTTCTCACCTGTGTGACTTCTGTGATGTATAACAAGATGTGATTTACTTACACAACATTTCCCACACACGGGTAAATTTACTAAGGTGGGAGATTTTTAGAACGGGTGATGTTGCCCATAGCAACGAATCAGATTATAGCTATTATCTGCTAGAAGCAGCTAGATAAATGGTAAGTAGAATCTGATAGGTTGCCATGGGCAACATCACCAGTTCTAAAAATCTCCCACCTTAGTAAATGTACCCCACAGAGCAAGAAAACAGCTTCTCACCTGTGTGACTTCTCTGATGTCTAACAAGATGTGATTTCTGTGCAAAACATTTCCCACACTCAGAACATGGAAATGGCTTCTCACCTGTGTGACTTCTGTGATGTATAACAAGATGTGATTTACTTACACAACATTTCCCACACACAGAGCAAGAAAACAGCTTCTCACCTGTGTGACTTCTCTGATGTATAACAAGATCTGATTTGTGTGCAAAACATTTCCCACACTCAGAACATGGAAAAGGCTTCTCACCTGTGTGACTGCGCAGATGTGTAACAAGTTGTGATTTACTTACAAAACATTTCCCACACTCAGAACATGGAAATGGCTTCTCACCTGTGTGACTTCTGTGATGTATAACAAGATGTGATTTACTTACACAACATTTCCCACACACAGAGCAAGAAAACAGCTTCTCACCTGTGTGACTTCTCTGATGTCTAACAAGATGTGATTTGTGTGCAAAACATTTCCCACACTCAGAACATGGAAAAGGCTTCTCACCTGTGTGACTGCGCAGATGTGTAACAAGTTGTGATTTACTTACAAAACATTTCCCACACTCAGAACATGGAAATGGCTTCTCACCTGTGTGACTTCTGTGATGTATAACAAGATGTGATTTACTTACACAACATTTCCCACACACAGAGCAAGAAAACAGCTTCTCACCTGTGTGACTTCTCTGATGTATAACAAGATCTGATTTGTGTGCAAAACATTTCCCACACTCAGAACATGGAAAAGGCTTCTCACCTGTGTGACTGCGCAGATGTGTAACAAGTTGTGATTTACTTACAAAACATTTCCCACACTCAGAACATGGAAATGGCTTCTCACCTGTGTGACTTCTGTGATGTATAACAAGATGTGATTTACTTACACAACATTTCCCACACACAGAGCAAGAAAACAGCTTCTCACCTGTGTGACTTCTCTGATGTCTAACAAGATGTGATTTGTGTGCAAAACATTTCCCACACTCAGAACATGGAAAAGGCTTCTCACCTGTGTGACTGCGCAGATGTGTAACAAGTTGTGATGTACTTACAAAACATTTCCCACACTCAGAACATGGAAATGGCTTCTCACCTGTGTGACTTCTGTGATGTATAACAAGATGTGATTTACTTACACAACATTTCCCACACACAGAGCAAGAAAACAGCTTCTCACCTGTGTGACTTCTCTGATGTATAACAAGTTGTGATTTGTATGTAAAACATTTCCCACACTCAGAACATATCAGTGGCCTCTCACCTGCCTTACCTGTGTGTGGGTTATTAGGCTTCGTGTTCTTTGTAAAACATTTGGCATCTATAGAACAGGGAAACACTGTATCTACTGTCGGAGCTGTAACAGATGCACCAATATCAGAGTGATCAGGAGAACATTTCCCAGGATCAGAGGGATCAGCTGATAGAGCTGGATGTATAATAGGGGTAATGGGGTTATCTCCTGGAGAATCCTGTCTACTGTCATTATCTTTTATGTCACAATCCGGGGATAACATTAGATGTCCTTCTGAGATATTCCTGCTTGTGTGTCCATCTGCTGGAAATAAAATACATTATGAAAATGTGACATTTTCTGTAACAATATTAATCTTGTAAACAATAGGAGAAGACGACTCTCTCGGACACTTAATTGTAAATGTGTGTGTATAATAAAACATAACTTTTAATGAAGGCTTTATAATATTGTGTCTCAGACGATCATTGTGTCCACCCTCCTGAGAACACTCACAATAACAAATGTAATATTATAATAAGACTTAGATATATCTCTCTCTTGTACTGGTAACTAACCATGAAGTATATATGGAGATGTAGTCACTCGCCAAGTCCTATGTTAGCACCAATGTAAAACAATGGATGGGGAACATATCGTATGAATTGGAGATTCTAGATGAATAATAATATCAGTTATATGAGCTGATGGATCAGAGAAATGTCTCCTAACATTACTCCTGGAAGCATTGGTAAGGTAGCATTCCTTTATGTGTGTGCTCATACGCTGGTAAGCCTGTACATGTGTTACTCACCCTTATATAAGGTATATTGCTACAGCAGAGTAGGTGGAACAAGGTACTTTACATGCAATACATGCAATACACCATATGATACCCTGTAATCATCATCTGCTGGGTCCTTTGGGAGCCATTGGCACTTTAAGAGTTTAATAGTGTGAGCTGGCCCCTCCCTCTATGCCCCTCCTACCAGACTTAGTTTAGAAAATGTGCCCGGAGCCGGTCACAGCTAGGGAAGCTCCTAATAGTTTTCTTAGCTTTTTATTTTCTAGAGATAGTTAGGTTACAGGAAGGCTGCTGGCAACAGCCTCCCTGCTTCGTGGGACTTAGGGGGAGGGGGGAAGGAACCAACTTCCTGAAGAGTTACTGGTTCTCTACTCAACTGACAGGACACTGAGCTCCTGAGGGTGCTGATCACAAGCCCATGAGGCGACTGCTCACTCCCGCAGCACGGCCGCCACCCCCTAACAGAGCCAGAAGAAAGAAGAGTGGTGAGTACAGCGCCAGCATCCCGGTTAGCGGGTCACCGGAGGAAATGGCGGCACAAGGGTGGAAGCACAGCTCTGACAGGCTACGCTCCAGGTAGGGTCAGCAACACACAGTGTAGGCGCTTTGAGGAGCGTCCTGAGCTAGCACGGATAAACCCTACACTGGTCACACAGCTAACAGGGGCTAATCCCCCTGTTAGCACTAAAATCCTCAGGCCAGTATAAACAATTAGTGCGGGAAGCCGCGCGCCATTACAATGGGCGGTGCTTCCTCTCAGAGCGGATCCAGCACTCACCAGCGCCATTTTCTCCCTGCAGATCATAGGAAATAGGACACTGACAGGGAGCGTCCTGTGCTGCAGAGTGTGTATCTTCTCCTGTGGAGTCTATTCCATGTACTCAGGACTGCAATGTGCTGTCTCAGCCTTCTGAATCCAAACCACCATGGGTGGATTCTTTAAGGGGAATGATATCCCAGATTTCAACAAGGATGTCACATACTGAGAAAGAGACGCAGTTTTTGAGACAATCTGTAGTGGGTTTGAAGTATTCAGCTCCCACTACTTCATCTAAAACCTCACCTACATACCCAAAAAACGTACACCTGCCCAGATAATGCAAGCTGACACTGATACCGACTCTGATACAGGGGACGGTGATGGGGATATGAAGGGGGGAATGCATCCCTTGCTAAAGGGGTGCAACTAATGACTGAAGCCATTAGGGATGTTTTGCATATTTCTGAGAAAGTTCCGGAAACAAGTAGAGGAAACTTATTTTACAGTAAATAAGAATACCTCGCTTACCTTCCCTGCTTCTAAGGAGTAAAACTGCCTGGTTTAAAAAATCCAGGAAGAAGTGGGAAAACCCACCTATAGTAGACACTTCTGTATCTAGGCTGTCTAAAAAGGTGGTTTTACCTGGCTGTCTAAAAAGGTGGTTTTACATGTCCCTGGTTCAACGCCGGCTGACCGCAAGATTGAGACTACGCTCAAATCACTATACACTGCTACAGGTGTGGCTTTAAGGCCCACTATTGCTTGTGCATGGATTTCTAAAGCCATAGTAAAGTGGCCAGGCACCTTACTAGAGGACTGAGATACTATGGATAGGAGTAACATTGAATTGTTTTTAAGTCACATACAGGATTCTGCAGGTTTCATGGTGGAGGCCATGAAGGACATTGGCCTGCTACTTCCATGGCTGTCTCGGCACGCAGAGGACTCTGGCTACGCCAATGGACTGCAGATGCAGAATCCAAGAAAAGTGTAGAGAACCTGCCATTCACAGGTCAGGCACTATTTGGGGACGCATTGGATGTGTGGATATCCACGGTGACTGTGGGTAAGCAGACATTTCTTCCCTCTGCAGCACCACCGGCTAGGAAATCTTATCCAAACCCCCTCCAACCTTTTTTAGAGGAGATCGGGGAAGATCCAAAAAACTGCACCAACAGGTTCCCAGGAACAGAAACCAGGTTTTGCTTCCTTCAAATCTTCAGCATGACGGTGGACCTCCCAGCCTGGAGATCAGGCAGGTGGGAGCGAGACTAAGAGATTTCAGTCACGTCTGGGCGTCATCATGCCTAGACCCCCTGGGTGACGGATATTGTTACCCAGGGGTACAGACTGGAGTTTCAGCAACTCCCAACTCACAGATTCTTTAAATCAGGCTTACCAGCTTCTTTGACAGAAAGTGATATCCTACAGGAAGCCATTCAAAAATTGGTACGAACAAATGTTATAGTTCCAGTTCCACCTCACCCAAAAACCAAGGGTTATTACTCAAACCTGTTTGTGGTACCAAAACCGGACAGTTCGGTAAGGCCTATATTGAACCTGAAGTTGTTGAACCCCTACTTAAGGGTTTTCCAATTCAAAATGGAGTCTCTGAGAGCGGTGATCTCAAGTCTGGAGGAGGGGGAATTCCTAGTATCCCTGGATATCAAGGATGCGTACCTTCACATTCCGATCTGGCCACCTCACCAGGCCTATCTACGGTTTGCACTACAGGACTGTCACTATCAGTTCCAGACGTAGCCATTTGGCTGATAGAGTTGATAATTAGCCATTATATTGGGTTATAATAATCAAATTCTTTATATATGAAAAGCTGTGTTTAGGCAAGGTTTGGACATATTTCAGACTGATATATAGAATATTGGAACTATAAGTTAGTCACGCACACCATTGTTTGAAAGGGAAGTAGCTAGCGTCCTGTTCTCTCATGAGAAACAGAAATGCATCTAAATGTAGTTCTCAGAGGAAATTGAGAATAGATAGGCGGATGTGAAAGGATGTTGGCAGGGCGTAGTGGAGCTAGGAATGTATGACGTTATTAAGCTATACATTTACGGGAAATTATGTATTGAATGTTACAAAATGGAAGGGATGTAGCTTACGCTGAACCAATGTTTAGACTGTAACCCCTCCTTTTGGGGAAGAGATGTGGGCTGGCCAGCTATGGCTGAATGTGAAATGTGTGTATAAAAATGCTAACAGACCAAAATAAATTCAGAATACTTGTGAGACATATCCTGTGTGGTTGTTTCATTTAAGTGTTCTCCCAACGCGTTGGCCCCTGCTTCAAAGAGGTGACTTGATACTTGAAGGATTATTTCTTTAGTGACCAGACGGAGCTGATGAGGCCAGCTCCTTCATTACATGGGGGCATCGTTGCCGGAATGACTGATTCAAGAAGAGACATCTAATGAATAATTTCTGTTTTGGAATTGACCGGCTCTCAGACTCTGATAATACCCGGGGTGAGTAATAATTGTTACTCAAAATCAGATTCTCTGAGTGTCGTTCTAAGTACATTATAGAGAAAAATCATTTATGTCCTTTTTGACCGTCATCATAGAACCCGATTATCTTGTCACACATCCCCTAGACTAACTGAATTATATTGTATTGCTTGTTGCAGCTTAAAGCAGATAAGGTGTATTGCTTGTTGCAGCTTAAAGCAGATAAGGCGTATTGCTTGTTGCAGCTTAAAAGCAGATAAGGCGTATTGCTTGTTGTTGTTTATATGTTTATGTGTTGTATATGTGTATGAATGTTGGTTCGGCCTTTATGGGAACTGTTTGTTTTAGCTGGAATTTGGGGTATCGCCGACCAACGGTTGCCGCCTCAATGAACAGCTTACTGTCTTGTCTGTGTCACGCATCTGTCTGTTAAACTGTCTGTTTTAAGTATAAAAAAAATAAATAAATAAAAAAAAAAAGTGTGTAAAGTGTATAAAGGTGGTTAGTCCATAAGATCATCAAAGACGACCCTTGGCATTTGCTATCAAAGGCTTGTCCTGTCCTCTGTCAATGGTAGCCCCTGGGTGACTTATGAGAAAACAAAAAACCAAACCTGGCCTTTACAATTGATCAACTCAGTGTTATATGTTGTATAAGTATATTGTGGTTGAAAGTTTGTTTCAAATTTGTTTGTCAAATGCTTTATTAGCGCATGCGATCGCAGAGCAACCAGTGCTGTGTTAGGGTACAAAGGAATACCTTGGTTGAAACTTTATGCAAAACTAACCAGTGAATTTTTTGCAATATAGATAAGCATCTCAGCATGAGAAAGGTGTTTTTTACAGAATTGTGATTATTGTGGAATGTCATTTAAATGCTCAAATGTTATCAGTGCATATAAATGAACCATATCCTTTATGCTTAGCTGATTAACCCACTGATCATTTAAAAAAAAATACCAGCAGTGTGTCCAACAAGTTTTCAGTAATGTTAGAAGACTGAATATGGTGTTTAGATTGCATGTATTGTAAATGTGATATATTACAGTCAGACAAGTTAAATTAATCTTCAGAAGAAACAGGAAAAAGGAGATAAAAGTGTGTGTCCAGACAAAACCTAAGCCAGTGATACATAGTTAACTTCTCACACAACTAGACATATCCCTCGTCGCCGCAAGTGGATACGGCCACACCCAAAGGGCTTAATTACCCCAATGGGAGGGACAGGGAGTAGAATGGAAACGCATTCACCTATAGAGATTGTTGTGATGAAAGAAGGGAGGAAAAGCATCAAACACATTGATGCCATTCTTAAAAGGGCCAATTTCCCAAAAGACGGAATATTGGATCCACAGGCTTGGAAAAGATTTCAAGTCACAGACGGTCACTGGTTACAGAGAAAGGGTTATCTGGACACTGTAAATATATGGCAAACTGTTTCACAGGAAATTGAAGATGAAAAAACAATGAGAAGGGAAGATGATTTGTCTGATGTAATGCCACCACCCTATGCTCCAATAATACATAATACCATTAACAGTGGTATACCCACTGAAGGTGTAGCAGGGGGGTCAGCTCCCTCAGTAGTGCCAGTACAAGCAGAACAAAAGACACCTGCTGTTACAGGAGCCTTATATCCCTCACTAATACCAATGCATGCAGAACAAAGTGCACCTGAAAAACGTTATTTAAATGCTTTAAGTTTTGTAGAGAACCCAGAAGGTACGCTGGTCCTTAGAGATGGTGTAACCAGTATGTGGATGATATACCTTTGTGCTATAAATTATTTGAAGTGTTGGTGTCAGATACTAAACAGTTGTGTTTTCTTGCAGAACAGGACACAAGGTGTCGCAAGACAAAATTCGACGGTGTGCTGACATAGTTAACTACCTAGGTCATATTTGGCAGTAGGCCAAAGACAGTTAAAACCCTCAGAGGGTTGAGCCTTGGTATACATTTATTAAGAGATACACATGTATGACCAGATGATAAATCTCTGAATACAGTAATTTTTTTTGGTAAATGATATGTGCATGCATTCAAGTTCATATCCAAAGAAAGTATAGAAGGTAATACAAATATTACACTTTATCATGAATAGGACATTATGGATACACAGTCAGAGCCAAACCATCAACTTATGTATAAATCAAGAAGAAAAAAAAAAATATATATATACATTTAGAACTGTGGTTAAGCAGTAGATTTTGTATGATGTGTACATCTTACCTCTGACAGTATACAACTTTGATACAGCTGCATACTTGTCTTCCTCACCCCCAAAAGTGGGGAGTATACGGAATATAATGTGGATGAGTAAGACAATTACAATTATTACATTGCATAATTTCTCTAGCATCCATAGGGAATAATGGGATGGTGAATTACAGTGTGTTAACTGAAATTAGTGTGTTAATTAGTGAATTAGTAGTAATAATAAAGTGTTGCTGCCAACTTTTATTAAGGGGAAATGTCATGAGTTATGCAAATCTAAGGGTAACTAGCATGAAATAGATTCACAAGCTTTCTATGGTAGGATGAAGTTTAATGGAGAAGTATACATTGTGCTTTGGCATGGGACCAAAATAACAAATTATGTGATAATGAGAGGGATCGTGATGGTGATAAAGAAAGCTATAGCATGTTTACCGCAGATGTTTGGGTTGATTAAAAACAACATTGTTTTAATACAACATAGTGTAATGCTAAAAAGGAACTATAGTATGTGTAACAGGTGTTAAGGGGTTATTTGAGAAATGAATAACAAGGCCAGATGTGTGATCTATTGTTTCAAAGACAGTAAAGTTTCTTTACTGATAGAAAGAGTTTATAGGAGTGTGGAAAATATTTTTCAATTAATATGTGTAATGTTGAGAATAAAAAAATAAATAAAAAAAAGGGTCATAATTTGACAGGGAAGGTTTAAAGAGTTAAGCATTATTAATCTACAAAAGAGACAGGAAAGGCAGAATTTGAATCATGGCATGGTCCAATCATTGGTTCAATAGTGGTAGAATTACACCCAAGCCTCTGCTCAGCCTCTCTTCTATATAAATCTATTTTGTTGTTGTTGGTTTTTTTTTGTTTGTTTGTTTGTTTTTTGGTATCCAGCAAAGATATATTATCCAGAGACTGATTCAAAACTACAAAATGATTTGATGATTCAAATGTGTCACACAAATTATTTAAACAGTTACAAGAATATCAAAAGCTGCAAGAACCTTGGAAAGATATTTAACCAACACTAAAACACACAGTCCGGCACAGGACAAATCACTGAGAGTTATGGTGAGAAGTTGCTTATGTTTTGGTTCCATTACAGATCGCATAGGATGGTCCTGGGCAAGTACCGCTGACTGCTGATACAGCCGTTGCAAAGGCTGCAGAAGAAGGACATCTAGATCCATGAGCTTGCAATGAAATGAGAAGGTCAGAGACCAGAGCTTAAAGGAACCTAAGACTAAAATAAATAAAACAAGTGTATGGAGATACAGAGACTGTTACTACTGTTACTACCACAGAGTTGTATTTGAATGAACCCATCAATCAAGATGGAGATGATTATGATCATTGATAATAGACTATGTGCTTATAAGCTAATATCCTACAGAACTTTTAACATTTCTGAAAGTATACAGGAGCAATGTTATCTATAACAGCATTAGGACTTGTTTTCTTTTTATTTGAAGAGAGAGCGAGCAGACGTGTGGTGTAGGTATAAGTACTCATCCATTATTGTGGTTGTGAGTATTATACTACACTTGAAGATAGATGTATAGATTAATGCATGGATAATTTAATAATTTATATTATTCCAAGGAGTATCCAGTCCAGCAATACCATTAATTGTTGGAAAGATTTTGGGTACTGCTGCTATATAAATTGTATTGCTAATTATTATTATAATTGTTAGATATGTATACAAAGACATCAGCATTGTATAGTAACAGACCAAAGTTCTCTATGTAAGTTACATTTGAAGTGATTACCAAAACTTTATAGAGTTGTGATAATAGTGAAACAGCTACATGTGTATAAGATACAACAGTATCTCAAGAAAGAACCACTAGTGATAATATCAGCTACACATATCGGGTGTATTTCAGTTAATGGAAATAAAATAGGTCAATAATACAGGAAAAATGAACTTATGTAGATAGAAAAGGTTGATTTAACAATACACAAACCTAATGTTTCTAGATGTGCTAGATATAATGAGCTAGGTATATAAAAAGTAATGGTCACATAGGATGTTCATTAAAGTTTATGATTTAGTAAATGTATTTTACCAGGAGTAGATTTAAAGGTTAAAAGAGATATCATACATAATGGAGAATGTTAGTTGTCACTATGTCCTTAGGATATGATATACAATTGGTTACCTATTAATTCTGAAGATGTTTGTTATTTAAGAAGATTAATTTAGCAATTTTATACAAAAACACATAATAACTTAAGAAAAGTTTTCTTGCAGGATGAACTATTCCTAAATAGAGTAATTGACTCAGTAATCAGGAACATGTTCCTGCCACCAGAGCATCAATAAAACCTCGAATTGGTAAAGGTGGATAATAAGTTCTCCTATGGCTAATGAAGTCGTATGATTAATCAACTGGGAGTTGACATTTTACTTCAGTTAAAAGTTATTGATAACATGATTGAACTTTATGATAGGATATTCCAGGACAGTGGATATTTCTGATGATTCCAGGACATTGGACATGAACTATTATACTACCACATTGTTCTACATTCTCTAATACCACAAATGGAGGATATTGTTGATTTCCAGAAATAGCACTTTGAGTTCACTGCTGTGCTTATTTGACCAAAGACATTACAGATCCTGATACGCGTATTGCCAAGTATATAAAAGAGGCCCATGATACAGTTACAACACAGGTTTCTGATCGATTACTTAACAGCACAGACAGGAGGCTATTGTATGACCTTGTATACACAGACAGGAAAGTTGTGTTGTACTTTTATTACCAATGAAACAGACAATGCTCAAGAAATAGTGGAAAAACATGTACAAGAGATAGAAGATGCAAAACTGACATATGCCAATAAACATAACAGCCCTGACACTCTAGAGGGTGAATGGGGTTGGTTATCATGGCTAAATCCAGTTTCATGGTTTAGTGGAATTAAAGGATGGATTGTAGGAATACTAATGTTCCTTCTAAAAGCTATTGGAATTGCAATTATATTATATTTGTGTTTTAAGATACTGCTTTGTTGTTTTTCAGTCTGTCAGAAACGAATAAGGAAAGCCTTTGAATCTTCCAGATATAAGACATTGCAGAAGAGTCTGGCAAAAAAAGTCCAACAACAGTCTTCCCTAATGGATATGAGTCAACGGTCTACCAACCAAGACCAAGAGAAAGACATCAACCCTGTTGCAGATAGGGTGTAGCTTCCTAACTATAGGAGATGGGTAGCCATTGTATCATTAGAGAAGACTGTTATTGCATAGACTTTTTAGGAAAATGCCAGATAAGGTTGAAATATTTGTTTATTATAAAAAAGGAGGGAAAATGGTAGAGTTGATAATTAGCCATTATATTGGGTTATAATAATCAAATGCTTTATATATGAAAAGCTGTGTTTAGGCAAGGTTTGGACATATTTCAGACTGATATATAGAATATTGGAACTATAAGTTAGTCACGCACACCATTGTTTGAAAGGGAAATAGCTAGCGTCCTGTTCTCTCATGAGAAACAGAAATGCATCTTAATGTAGTTCTCAGAGGAAATTGAGAACAAAAGATAGGCGGATGTGAAAGGATGTTGGCAGGGCGTAGTGGAGCTAGGAATGTATGACGTTATTAAGCTATACATTTACGGGAAATTATGTATTGAATGTTACAAAATGGAAGGGACATAGCTTACGCTGAACCAATGTTTAGACTGTAACCCCTCCTTTTGGGGAAGAGATGTGGGCTGGCCAACTATGGCTGAATGTGAAATGTGTGTATAAAAATGCTAACAGACCAAAATAAATTCAGAATACTTGTGAGACATATCCTGTGTGGTTGTTTCATTTAAGTGTTCTCCCAACGCGTTGGCCCCTGCTTCAAAGAGGTGACTTGATACTTGAAGGATTATTTCTTTAGTGACCAGACGGAGCTGATGAGGCCAGCTCCTTCATGGCCTCTCCACAGCACCGAGGGTGTTCACCAAGGTCATGGCGGAGATGATGCTCCTCCTACGCAAACAGGGAGTGAACATAATTCCATATCTGGATGATCTGCTGATAGAGGCATCTTCCAAGGAGAAGCTGTTGCAGAGTATTACGCTCTCACCTCAACTAATGTGGGTTCATGGGTGGATCCTGAACCTTCCAAAGTCACATTTGGAACTGACAAGGAGACTGCCCTTCCTGGGGATGATACTCAACACAGAAGTGCAGAGGGTGTTTCTACCGGTGGAGAAAGCGTTGGTGATCCAATCAATTGTCAGGGATGTCTTAAAACCTCCCTGGGTATCGGTTCATCAGTGCATTCGCCTTTTGGGGAAGATGGTAGCCTCCTACGAGGCTCTACAATACGGAAGATTCCATGCACTGTTCTTCCAGCTGGATCTCCTGGACAAGTGGTCGGGATCGCATCTTCACATGCACCAGCAGATACGCCTGTCGCCGAAAGCCAGAATTTCACTCCTGTGGTGGCTGCAAACTTCTCATCTGCTCGAGGGCCGCAGGTTCAGGATTCAGAATTGGATTCTCCTAACCACGGATGCAAGCCTCGGGGTTGGGGAGCAGTAACCCAGGGGGAAAACTTCCAAGGAAAGTGGTCAAGCCGGGAATCTGTCCTTCCAATAAACATTCTGGAACTAAGGGCCATATACAACGGACTTCTACAGGCGGCACATCTTCTGCAAGATCGAGCCATTCAAGTTCAGTCGGACAATGTCACAGCGGTGTCCTACATCAACAGGAGTGGTCTTCCTCAGCAGACACGATCTCCATCCATGGTGGGTGGGGTTTCAGAGGGTGGGTGCTGTTGGCAATCAAGCCTATATCAATGTGTGCATTTATATTTAATCAGTACATATTTGGCTACAAAGTATCCTAGCTGCATAGTGTGTTAGTGTTAAGGATGAAGATATGACCTTTGGAGATACTCGGAGATAAACAGGAGAGGAACAGAAGGACAGCAGACTATCTTCCCCACCTGCAATTAACATCCTACAGAGAGTAACCTAATCCAGTACCACCAACGCCTGCAGCCCGCACAGCCTGGACACTGACCTCCCTGTCTGATTAAGTAACAGCCATACTGCTCTCACACGTTGCTTTCTGCTCCTCATTTATACTCTCTACAACCACTGTGTAACAATCTCAGCCTTTCCGATTCTTCCATTTACCAAAAAAAACTTTTTCAATGTCTCTGCTTTTACTACAACACCCTTCTCATTGTCCATTCTATATTACACCCACTTCGTTCTATATTATTCCTCTGAACAACACTACTGTACTGGAATTATGGCTCCGCGATCCTATCCCATACCAATCCTCACTGCTAGGTCACCCCCCAATTTCCAGACCGCCCACACGCATTGAGAACCCAGCCAGCCTGATCCCCATCTCCCCTGTCCCCTCCCTTCCCTTCTCCTGTGCACTCTGAAATGCTATATCAATCTGCAACAAGCTGCCAACTATCCACAACCTCTTCATCTCCCACTCTTTTAACCTTCTCGCCATCACTGAATCCTGGCTCTCCTCCTCTGACACCACCTCCCCTGCTGCCCTCTCCTACGGAGGCCTCTCCTTCACCCACACGGTCAGACCTGATGGCCGCCAGGGTGGAGGCGTGGGCATCCTTTGCTCCCCAAACTGCAACTTTCGTGTCATCCCACCTGAGCCCTCCCTCACCTTCTCCACCTTTGAGGTCCACACTATCCGCCTCTTCTAACCCATTCACCTCCATGTGGCAGTGATCTACCACCCCCTGTCCGCTGTTCCCCTTTCCTTGACAACTTTGCTGCCTGTCTTCCCCACTTTCTCTCCTCCGACCTCCCCTCTATCATCCTTGGTGACTTTAACATTCATATCGACATCACTAATGCAGCTTGTACTAATCTTCTTGCCCTTTCCACCACCTTTGGACTTTCTCAATGGTACTCCACCCCTACTCACAATATCGGCTACTCCCTCGACCTTGTCTTCACCCACCGATGTGATCCCTCCTATTTCTCAAACTCTTCCTTCCCTCTCTCTGACCACCATCTACTTTCTTTCACCCTCTCATCTTCTCCTCTCCTCTCCACGCCCAGACCCACCATCACCAGACACAATCTCGGGTCTTTCAACCCCGCTATCCTGTCCTCCCTCGAGACCTTCCTCTCTTCTCTTTCCACTATGACTTGTCCCAATCAGGCAGCCTCCTTCTATAACTCTTCTCTTACCGCTGCTCTCGACTCTGTGGCCCCCCCCTCTCCTCTGTCCCCTCCGCCGCTCCAAACCCCAACCCTGGCACACCAAACTAACACGATTCCTACAAAAATGTTCACGCTCCGCAGAGCGCTCCTGGAGGAGATCTCACTCTCTGGCGGACTTCCTGCATTTCAAGTTTATTCTCTCCTCCTACAGCTCTGCTCTCTCTCGCCAAGCAATCCTTTTTCCAAACACTCATCTCTTCTTAGTCCTCCAGTCCACGCCGACTCTTTGAAACTATCAACACTCTCCTTCACCCCCCTCCTCCTCCCCACCTCCCTCACTGCCACTGACTTTACCTCCTTCTTCATCTCCAAAATTGTGGCTATCCAAAATGACATCTCCTCCCGTCACTCCTCTGCTGCCCCCCTGCCCCCATCATCCCTCCCCTCCATCTATTCCACCCTGTCCTGCTTCTGTCCCACCTCAGACAAGGAAGTCAACTCCCTCAACTTATCCTCCCCCCACTCAACCTGCCCCTTGTACCCACTCCCTTCCCGTCATCTCTGCTCCCCCCCCCCCACTGCCTGCTCACACCTTACTCACCTCTTTAACCTATCGCTCTTTACCGGCATCTTTCCCACACCATTGAAACATGCTCTGGTGTCCCCTATTTTCAAAAAAACCAACCTCGACCCTTCATCACTCACTAGCTACCGCCCCATCTCTCTTCTCCCATTTACCTCCAAACAACTTGAACGACTGGTCTACAGCCATCTCACAAGCTACCTCTCTGACAACTCCATCCTTGATCCACTACAATCTGGCTTTCGCCACTCCACGAGACTGTCCTGGTGAAAGTCATCATTGACATGCTTTCGGCCAAATCCAGGGGCCACTTCTCTCTGCTTATCCTTCTGGAGCTCTCTGCTGCCTTTGACACTGTGGATCATCATCTCCTCCGCACACTCCAAAACATTGGCCTCTCTAGCACCGTCCTTGACTAGTTTACCTCTTACCTCACTAACCGCTCCTTCTCTGTGTCTGCCTCTGGAACAACCTCACATCCTTCCATCCTTCCTGTTGGTGTCCCTCAGGGTTCTGTCCTAGGCCCCCTTCTGTTCACCCTGTACACCTCTTCCCTGGGTGCGCTCATTAACTCATTTGGCCTTCAATACCACCTCTATGCTGATGACACACAACTCTACCTCTCATCTCCTGATCTGTCCCCCTCTGTCCTCTATCAGGTCTCCAGCTGCCTCTCTGCAATCTCCTCCTGGATGTCCGAGCGCTCTCCGAAGCTCAACATGGACAAAACTGAACTCATTATCTTTCCCCCAGCCAGAGCAACACCCACTACAAATATCTCTATCACTGTTGACAACACAATCATATCCCCCGTTCCCTAGCTCCGCTGCCTGGGTGTCACTCTTGACTCCTCCCTCTCCTTTGCACCCCACATCCAAGCTCTGGCGCAATCCTGTCGGTTCCAGCTATGCAACATTGCTCGCATCAGGCCATTTCTCTCCCAGAGTGAAACTAAACTTATCATCCACTCACTGGTCATCTCATGACTCGACTACTGCAATGTTCTCCTCACTGGCCTCGCTTGCTCCCATCTCGCTCCCCTCCAATCTGTCCTCAACTCCGCAGCTAGGCTCATCTTCTTCTCCTGCTGCTCCACATCTGCCACTCCCCTTCAACAAAATCTACACTGCCTCCCATTCCCCTACAGAACCTCTTCACACTCCTCACCCTCACATACAAGGCCATCTCTAACTCCACTGCTCCCTACATCTCCAACCTCCTCTCATACTCCCTCCCGCCCACTACGGTCGGCCAATGACCGTCGCCTCTCCTCTGTCTTGGTCACTGCTTCCCATGCACGAGTTCAAGATTTTGCCCGTGCTGCACCCCTTCAGTGGAACGTGCTCACCCGCTCCATTAGACTCTCCCCGACCTTGCAAAGCTTCAAACGGTCACTGAAAACCCACCTATTCATCAAAGCGTACCGCTCCGATGCATAACCTAGTCCTTAGGCTGCTCCTCCATCCCCCTGCCCCATGCCTTGAACATCTCTGCTTTGCTTGCATACTGCCATCAGGCTTCCTCCCGCTTGCTTGCACCTCATGTCATCTGTCTGTCGCCCCTCCCCAATAGATTGTTAGCTCTTCAGAGCAGGGCCCCATTTCCTCTTGTTGTCTAAGCCCTCTTCTCGACACATTTCACTCAGCGACCATCTTTACCTGCTTTTTCTCCTACTGGTAAAGGCTCCTCTCTATCTATGGCCGCCAGCCCCTAGTAGTACAATGATTACTCCCTCGCTACTTACATCTAAGCTGTATTATGTCTGAGAACGTGTGCTGCTCTTTGTTACCTGTACTCTATTTCTGTTATTTATTTACTGTAATGATAAGTTCTGTCTCCCTGTACTGTCCTGTGTACGGCGCTGCAAAACACTTGTGGCGCCTTATAAATAAAATGTAATAATAATAATAATAATACTGTGTCTGTCTCCTTATCAGGGATACTCAGGACATCTCAAATAGAGTAGATAAGAGCTTCCACTCCCTGAGACATTAGCGTCCCCCATATTTACATTCACCTCCCCCTCTTCCAGATCTGGCATCTCCACATCACAGACAGACTGGAGAACCTGGGGTGATGTACCTTTTTTGGGAAATAAGTATAGGGGGCTGAGAGGATGGTCTTCGGTCTGAATTCTTAATCATAAAATCAGCCATAGACTTCTTTTAAAATCCTGCCTCTCCTGCCTGGCAGTATCCAGTACAGGGGATATGTCTGTAATCATTCCTTTTATTGAGTCCAGCCACGCTGGCTCCTGAGTGCTGCTTCCTTGTGAAGGAGGGCTGCACTGTGCACACAACAGAGATGCCCCGGGGAAGGGGAAAACCTTGTGCTGCAGGACTGGCATATATGACCTTCTTACCTGACATACTGTACAGCATAATACACACACAGGAACAGGTTACATAACACAGTAACCCAGAGAGCCTGCTAGGAATGAGAGAGAGAGAGAAACCAGCACACCTTGCCTCTACAGCCAAAGCAGTGCTTTGCCGGGCAGTAACTAGGAACCTTAGATAAGAGATCTAGATTATTATATACACATACAGAATATCGCTCCACCGTACAACAAACCCCCTTGTACCAAACAAGGTGCTTCTGAGGGTCCCTAGGAGGTAGGAAATAGTGCACTGAGCCACTGGTCCTGCTCTCCAGAAATGCCCCGCCTCCTTAATGGCATGCAGTGTTCCCACAATAGTTTATACTGGCAGGGTAATTTTTGCAAAGAAAATGGGGTTAAAACCCCTTTTCAGCGTCAGTGCCAGTGTGGGCTTTCATAGAGGGACAGCAGCCCTAACACCGCCATCTGTACCGGGGACCCCGGTTTAGTACTCAGCACTCAATTAGGGGTGGCGGCATGCTGTGAGGAAGAGCGCACACCGCTGTGGGTGAGTGAAACAACCCCATTCAGGAGCTATGTCCTGTCAGTGGGGATCTTAACCATTAACCCTTCAAGAGGTTGGTACCGGTGCCCCCCTAAGTCTCACGACGCAGGCAGACTGGTGCCAACCCGTCCTGTCTGAAAACATCAAACTAAAATACATTCTGAAGAAAACTCTCTGGAGCTCCAGAGAATGCACCCGGCTCCTTGGGCACATTTTTCTAAACAGAGTCTGGTAGATTGGGCATAGAGGGGAGGAGCCAGCATACACTAAGGATTTCTTAAAGTGCCAGGCTCCAAAAGACCCAATCTATACCCCATAGTACTAAGACCATCCCAGTATCCCCTAGAATGTTAGAGAAAGTGGACATTACTGTTGACAGTCCTTCATGACACTTTACCTAAACCAATCCCGGAGGAGTTGTCTTCCGTCTCAAAGTAATATGATAAAGGAGTAAGACTGTTACAGACACTCAGAGTCTGTTTCCTACTGTAACATGTGCCAAATGGGACTAAGTTACTGGGCATGGATCTATTTTTGGGCCAGATTTATTTGCTCTTGTTATGGGTATAAAACGTATATTTTTATCTTTATTTCCTGTGCTATGTATGAGATACACCAGAGAGTGTGGGGAGGAGACTGGTCAGATCTCTGGGCTGGTAACACACAGTGACATGATGTGAGGGGGAGAGCAGAAGTATAATAGGGGCTGATGGCTCCTGATGTATGAGATACACCAGAGAGTGTGGGGAGGAGACTGGTCAGATCTCTGGGCTGGTAACACACAGTGACATGATGTGAGGGGGAGAGCAGGAGTATAATAGGGGCTGATGGCTCCTGATGTATGAGATACACCAGAGAGTGTGGGGAGGAGACTGGTCAGATCTCTGGGCTGGTAACACAGTGACATGATGTGAGGGGGAGAGCAGGAGTATAATAGGGGCTGATGGCTCCTGATGTATGAGATACACCAGAGAGTGTGGGGAGGAGACTGGTCAGATCTCTGGGATGGTAACACACAGTGACATGATGTGAGGGGGAGAGCAGGAGTATAATAGGGGCTGATGGCTCCTGATGTATGAGATACACCAGAGAGTGTGGGGAGGAGACTGGTCAGATCTCTGGGATGGTAACACACAGTGACATGATGTGAGGGGGAGAGCAGGAGTATAATAGGGGCTGATGGCTCCTGATGTATGAGATACACCAGAGAGTGTGGGGAGGAGACTGGTCAGATCTCTGGGCTGGTAACACACAGTGACATGATGTGAGGGGGGAGCAGGAGTATAATAGGGGCTGATGGCTCCTGATGTATGAGATACACCAGAGAGTGTGGGGAGGAGACTGGTCAGATCTCTGGGCTGGTAACACACAGTGACATGATGTGAGGGGGAGAGCAGGAGTATAATAGGGGCTGATGGCTCCTGATGTATGAGATACACCAGAGAGTGTGGGGAGGAGACTGGTCAGATCTCTGGGCTGGTAACACACAGTGACATGATGTGAGGGGGAGAGCAGGAGTATAATAGGGGCTGATGGCTCCTGATGTATGAGATACACCAGAGAGTGTGGGGAGGAGACTGGTCAGATCTCTGGGCTGGTAACACACAGTGACATGATGTGAGGGTAGAGCAGGACTATAATAGGGGCTGATGGCTGCTGATGTATGAGATACACCAGAGAGTGTGGGGAGGAGACTGGTCAGATCTCTGGGATGGTAACACACAGTGACATGATGTGAGGGGGAGAGCAGGAGTATAATAGGGGCTGATGGCTCCTGATGTATGAGATACACCAGAGAGTGTGGGGAGGAGACTGGTCAGATCTCTGGGCTGGTAACACAGTGACATGATGTGAGGGGAGAACAGGAGTATAATAGGGGCTGATGGCTCCTGATGTATGAGATACACCAGAGAGTGTGGGGAGGAGACTGGTCAGATCTCTGGGCTGGTAACACACAGTGACATGATGTGAGAGGAGAGCAGGAGTATAATAGGGGCTGATGGCTCCTGATGTATGAGATACACCAGAGAGTGTGGGGAGGAGACTGGTCAGATATCTGGGCAGGTAACACACAGTGACATGATGTGAGGAGGAGAGCAGTATAATAGGGGCTGATGGCTCCTGATGTATGAGATACACCAGAGAGTGTGGGGAGGAGACTGGTCAGATCTCTGGGCTGGTAACACACAGTGACATGATGTGAGGGGGAGAGCAGGAGTATAATAGGGGCTGATGGCTCCTGATGTATGAGATACACCAGAGAGTGTGGGGAGGAGACTGGTCAGATCTCTGGGCTGGTAACACAGTGACATGATGTGAGGGGGAGAGCAGGAGTATAATAGGGGCTGATGGCTCCTGATGTATGAGATACACCAGAGAGTGTGGGGAGGAGACTGGTCAGATCTCTGGGCTGGTAACACACAGTGACATGATGTGAGGGGGAGAGCAGGAGTATAATAGGGGCTGATGGCTCCTGATGTATGAGATACACCAGAGAGTGTGGGGAGGAGACTGGTCAGATCTCTGGGCTGGTAACACAGTGACATGATGTGAGGGGGAGAGCAGGAGTATAATAGGGGCTGATGGCTCCTGATGTATGAGATACACCAGAGAGTGTGGGGAGGAGACTGGTCAGATCTCTGGGCTGGTAACACACAGTGACATGATGTGAGGAGGAGAGCAGGAGTATAATAGGGGCTGATGGCTCCTGATGTATGAGATACACCAGAGAGTGTGGGGAGGAGACTGGTCAGATCTCTGGGATGGTAACACACAGTGACATGATGTGAGGGGAGAACAGGAGTATAATAGGGGCTGATGGCTCCTGATGTATGAGATACACCAGAGAGTGTGGGGAGGAGACTGGTCAGATCTCTGGGCTGGTAACACACAGTGACATGATGTGAGGGGAGAACAGGAGTATAATAGGGGCTGATGGCTCCTGATGTATGAGATACACCAGAGAGTGTGGGGAGGAGACTGGTCAGATCTCTGGGCTGGTAACACACAGTGACATGATGTGAGGGGAGAACAGGAGTATAATAGGGGCTGATGGCTCCTGATGTATGAGATACACCAGAGAGTGTGGGGAGGAGACTGGTCAGATCTCTGGGCTGGTAACACACAGTGACATGATGTGAGAGGAGAGCAGGAGTATAATAGGGGCTGATGGCTCCTGATGTATGAGATACACCAGAGAGTGTGGGGAGGAGACTGGTCAGATCTCTGGGCTGGTAACACACAGTGAGATGATGTGAGGAGGAGAGCAGTATAATAGGGGCTGATGGCTCCTGATGTATGAGATACACCAGAGAGTGTGGGGAGGAGACTGGTCAGATCTCTGGGCTGGTAACACACAGTGACATGATGTGAGGAGGAGAGCAGGAGTATAATAGGGGCTGATGGCTCCTGATGTATGAGATACACCAGAGAGTGTGGGGAGGAGACTGGTCAGATCTCTGGGCTGGTAACAGACAGTGACATGAGGTGAGGGGAGAGCAGGAGTATAATAGAGGTGATGGCTCCTGATGTATGAGATACACCAGAAAGTGTGGGGAGGAGACTGGTCAGATCTCTGGGCTGGTAACACAGTGACATGATGTGAGGGGAGAGCAGGAGTATAATAGGGGCTGATGGCTCCTGATGTATGAGATACACCAGAGAGTGTGGGGAGGAGACTGGTCAGATATCTGGGCAGGTAACACACAGTGACATGATGTGAGGAGGAGAGCAGTATAATAGGGGCTGATGGCTCCTGATGTATGAGATACACCAGAGAGTGTGGGGAGGAGACTGGTCAGATCTCTGGGCTGGTAACACACAGTGACATGATGTGAGGAGGAGAGCAGGAGTATAATAGGGGCTGATGGCTCCTGATGTATGAGATACACCAGAGAGTGTGGGGAGGAGACTGGTCAGATCTCTGGGCTGGTAACAGACAGTGACATGAGGTGAGGGGAGAGCATGAGTATAATAGAGGTGATGGCTCCTGATGTATGAGATACACCAGAGAGTGTGGGGAGGAGACTGGTCAGATCTCTGGGCTGGTAACACACAGTGACATGATGTGAGGGGGAGAGCAGGAGTATAATAGGGGCTGATGGCTCCTGACTCCACTACTGGGCAAATACAGTTCCCTAATTTGTACTGACAGAGGAGGTTGTAGGGTAAGAGATTGCTGTAGTGACTGAGCAAGGAGAATATGTGACTCTTTTCTGTAATAAGTGTTTATTACTCACCTGTGCTGGTATCTGTAGGGATTTCCTCCTCCTTACACTGCTGATCACCCCTCACATACGTCTCTTCTTCTCCCTCTATATCTTCTGCCTTCATATCAGTAACATACGTCTCTTCTCCCTCTATATCTTCTGCCTTTATATCAGACACATACGTCTCTTCTTCTCCTATATCTTTGACTTTAATATTATTTAATTGGGCTTCACCCTATGTAAACCATCGATAAAAGAAGACTGTAATAATTGTTGATTTCAGTAATAGATTAAACAATACAAATATAATGACACACACAGCTGCTCTACACGTTATATAGTGACTGTCACTTTGGGTGAGACCCTAAATCCAACCTACCTGATCCTCCTGTGGGATCCTGTGATTCTCCTCTGTACAATCCTGGGAATACAGAGGACGGGGACATCTCTCTGGGGTATCTCTGTTACTGGGCTCATCTGTAGGAGACACACAGTGACTTGAGTACAGTGTATATTATCAGGTGATGTGTGTATATAGGGGCCCCCATACCTGCTCTCCCCTGTACAATACATGACAGTCTCCTCTTACCCAGTGATGTGAGGGGCCGGTGATTCTCCATCATCACGTCCTTGTACAGACCCCTGTGTTCCTCTATATACTCCCTCTCCTGCATGGAGACATAGACAGTGACATCCTGACACCTTATAGGAACCTGACACACACAGTGATACAGTCATCACCCAGACACATCCCCTGGTGTTACTGTATAATGTCCCATTCCCAGCAGTCACCACCCAGACACATCCCCTAGTGTTACTGCATAAAGTCCCATTCCCAGCAGTCACCTCTCCAGTCATCACCCAGACACAACCCCTGGTGTTACTATATAATGTCCCATTCCCAGCAGTCACCTCTCTAGTCACCACCTGGACACATCCCCTGGTGTTACTGTATAATGTCCCATTCCTAGCGGTCACCTCTCCAGTCATCACCCAGACACGTTCCCCAGTGTTACTGTATAATGCCCCATTCCCGGCAGTCACCTCTCCAGTCATCACCCAGACACGTCCCCCGTGTTACTGTATAATGCCCCATTCCCAGCCGTCACCTCTCCAGTCAGCAACTGAATGATCTTCTTGGTGAGTTCCAGGATCTTCTGATCATTGTGTCTCTCATGTGTCAGTGAGTGAGGTGGAGGCACCGTGATGAGGCTCTGGGTTCTACTCAGTCCTCCTGATACAGGGGGATGGCTGCTGGGTGTCTCATACTTCTTGGATGTCTTCTTCACTATTGTGTAATCCTGTGTAATGGTGGAGACATCAAATATCAATATATACACTCCCAGATGCCCTCACCTCCCCAGTCATGTCCATGTATTATTTCTATAGATATAAGTGACGTCACTGTGACTCTCCCAGACCCCTTCAATTCCCCAGTCACGTCCCTGTATTATTTATATAGATATAAGTGACGTCACTGTGACTCTCCCAGATCCCCTCCCCTCCCCAGTCATGTCCCTGTATTATTACTATAGATATAAGTGATTTCACTGTGACGCTCCCAGATCCCATCACCTTCCCAGTCATGTCCCTGTATTATTACTATAGACAAAAGTGACATCACTGTGACACTCCCACATCCCCTCACCTCCCCAGTCATGTCCCTGTATTATTCCTATAGATATATGTGACATCAAAGTGATGCTCCCAGATCCCTTCAACTCCCCAGTCATGTCCCTGTATTATTACTATAGATATATGTGACTTCACTGTGTCGCTCCCAGATCCCGATACCTCCCCAGTCATGTCCCTTTATTACTATAGACATGTGATGTCACTGAGACACTCCCAGATCACCTCACCTCCCCTGTCATGTCCCTGTGTTATTACTATAGATATGTGACATCACTGCGCCGCTCCCAGATCCCCTTTCCTCCCCAGTCATGTCCCTGTATTATTTCTATAGATATAAGTGATGTCACTGTGACGCGCCCAGATCCCCTCACCTCCCCAGTCATGTCCCTATATTATTACTATGGATACAAGTGATTTCACTGTGATGCTCCTAGATCCCCCCATCTCCGCAGTCAAGTCCCTGTATTATTACTATAGATATAAGTTACTTATCAGTAACACTTCAAAATCCCCTCACCACCCCAGTCATGTCTCTATATTATTACTATAGATATAAGTGATGTCACTGCGATGTTCTAAGACCCCCTCACCTCCCCACTGACATCGCTGTATTATTAGTATAGATATGTGACCTCACTGTTACGCTCCGATTCCCTATCCTCCCCAGTCCTATCCCTGTATTATGACTATAGATATTAGTAATGTCACAGTGACGAACCCAGATCCCCTCACCTCCCCAGTCATGTCCCTGTATTATTACTATAGATAAAAGTAATTTCACTGTATAGCTCCAAGAGCCACACACCTCATTAGTCATGTCCCTGTATTATTACCATAGATATAAGTGACATCACTGTGATACTCCCAGATCCGCCCCACCTCCCCAATCATGTCCTTGTATTATTAATTTAGATATAAGTGATGCCACAGTGATGCTTCCAGTTCACCTCACCTCTCCAGTCATGTCCCTGTATTATTAGTATAGATATAAGGTCACTGTTACGCTCCCAGATCCACTCACCTCCCCAGTCATGTCCCTGTATTATTACTATAGATATAAGTGATGTCACTGTGACACTCCCGGATCTTCTCACCTCCCCAGTCATGTCCCTGTATTATTACTATAGATATAAGGTCACTGTTACGCTCCCAGATCCCCTCACTTCCCCAGTCATGTCCGTTTCATTAGTATAGATATAAGGTCACTGTGATGCTCCCAGATCCTCTCATCTCCCCAGTTATGTCCCTGTATTATTACTATAGATATAAGGTCACTGTGACACTCCCAGATCCCCTCACCTCCCCAGTCATGTCCCTGTAATATTACTGTAGATATTAGTGAGGTCACTGTGACACTCCCAGATCCACTTACCTCCCCAGTCATGTCCCTTTATTATTACTATAGATATTAGGTCACTGTGATGCTCCCAGGTCCCCCTCACCTCCCCAGTCATGTTCCTGTATTGTTACTATAGATATAAGGTCACTGTGACGCTCCCAGATCCCCTCACCTCCCCAGTCATGTTCCTGTACTGTTACTATAGATAGAAGGTCACTGTGACGCTCCCAGATCCACTCACCTCCCCAGTCAGCAGGTAGATGATCTCCAGGGTGATATTTATTATCCTCTCAGTCCTGTGACTCCTGTCCTTGTCCATCCTCGGTGAATCAGAGAGAATACAGAACATGTGATGTGTAATAAAGACTCCGTTCCTCACAGCTGGAGTTCCTGGAATAAATATAACACATAAAACATATTGCACATGTAAAATAGTAAATGTGGAATAGAGTGGTGATTAAGTCTCCTATTTCCCCACTGACAGAGTCCTTGTCAGTGTCTCCGAGGTTCTTTTGACCCAGCCCCATAAGTCTGCACTGCATAGTGGGCCTGATCTAGATTGTAGTGCTATTGTGGGTGGAGTCACAATGAACTGATGTTCGGTACACCGCTCATGTGCACGAGCCGTACGGAGCATGTGCTCTATGTGTCCTGATTTGCAGCCATGAAGTGGTGTAAGGGTGAGAATTGGTTGTGAAGGGACAGGGTCTCCTGAGGGAAATTTCATGGACTCATTCATGGAGCTGCGGCGTACAGTCTCCGTGACCTCAGGTTTCACACATCCAGCCGATAGTGTAGCAAAGGTGGCAGGAGACAGGCAGGGGAAAGGCGGCAGGAGACAGGCAGGGGAAAGGCTGCAGGAGAAAGGCTGCAGGAGTCAGGCAGAGGAAAGGCTGCAGGAGACAGGCAGGGGAAAGGTGGCCGGAGACAGGCAGGGGAAAGGTGGCCGGAGACAGGGAGGTGGGCAGCAGGGTGGGGGTGGCAGGAGACAGGCAGGGGAAAGGCGGCAGGAGACAGGCAGAGGAAAGGCGGCAGGAGACAGGCAGGGGAAAGGCGGCAGGAGACAGGCAGGGGAAAGGCGGCAGGAGACATGCAGGTGGGCAGCAGGGTGGGGGTGGCAGGAGACAGCCAGGGGAAAGGCTGCAGGAGACAGGCAGGGGAAAGGTGGCCGGAGACAGGCAGGGGAAAGGCGGCAGGAGAAAGGCGGCAGGAGACAAGCAAGGGAAAGGCGGCAGGAGACAGGCAGGGGAAAGGCGGCAGGAGACAGGCAGGGGAAAGGCGGCAGGAGACAGGCAGGGGAAAGGCGGCAGGAGACAGGCAGGTGGGCAGCAGGGTGGGGGCGGCAGGAGACAGGCAGGGGAAAGGCGGCAGGAGACAGGCAGGGGAAAGGTGGCAGGTGACAGGCAGGGGAAAGGCGGCAGGTGACAGGCAGGGGAAAGGCGGCAGGTGACAGGCAGGGGAAAGGCGGCAGGAGACAGGAAGGGGTAAGGCGGCAGGAGACAGGAAGGGGAAAGGCGGAAGAAGACAGGAAGGGGAAAGGTGGAAGGAGACAGGCAGGGGAAAGGGGGCCGGAGACAGGCGGGGAAAGGCAGCAGGAGACAGGCAGGGGAAAGGCGGCAGGAGACAGGCAGGGGAAAGGCGGCAGGAGACAGGCAGGGGAAAGGCGGCAGGGGAAAGGCGCAGGAGACAGGCAGGGGAAAGGCGGCAGGAGACAGGCAGGGGAAAGGCTGCAGGAGACAGGGAGGTGGGCAGCAGGGTGGGGGTGGCAGGAGACAGGCAGGGAAAAGGTCACAGGAGACAGGAAGGGGAGAGGCGTCAGGAGACAGGCAGGGGAAAGGCGGCAGGAGACAGCAGGGGAAAGGCGGCAGGAGACAGGAAGGGGAAAGGCGGCAGGAGACAGGCAGGGGAAAGGCTGCAGGAGACAGGCAGGGGAAAGGTGGCAGGTGACAGGGAGGTGGACAGCAGGGTGGGGGTGGCAGGAGACAGGCAGGGGAAAGGCAGCAGGAGACAGGCAGGGAAAGGCGGTAGGAGACAGGCAGGGGAAAGGCGGCAGGAGACAGGCAGGGGAAAGGCGCCAGGAGACAGGCAGGGGAAAGGCTGCAGGAGACAGGGAGGTGGGCAGCAGGGTGGGGGTGGCAGGAGACAGGCAGGGAAAAGGGGGCTGGAGACAGGCAGGTGAAAGGTGGCTGGAGACAGGCAGGGAAAGGTGGCCGGAGACAGGCAGGGGAAAGGCGGCAGGAGACAGGCAGGGGAAAGGCGGCAGGAGACAGGCAGGGAAAAGGGGGCTGGAGACAGGCAGGGGAAAGGCGTCAGGAGACAGGCAGGGGAAAGGTTGCAGGAGACAGGCGGCAGGAGACAGGCAAGGGAAAGGTTGCAGGAGACAGGCAAGGGAAAGGTGGCAGGAGACAGGAAGGGGAAAGGTGGAAGGAGACAGGTAGGGGAAAGGGGGCTGGAGACAGGCAGGTGAAAGGTGGCCGGAGACAGGCAGGGAAAGGTGGCCGGAGACAGGGAGGTGGGCAGCAGGGTGGGGGTGGCAGGAGACAGGCAGGGAAAAGGTCACAGGAGATAGGCATGGGAAAGGCTGCAGGAGACAGGCAGGGGAAAGGCTGCAGGAGACAGGCAGGTAAAAGGTGGCAGGTGACAGGGAGGTGGACAGCAGGGTGGGGGTGGCAGGAGACAGGCAGGGGAAAGGCGGCCGGAGACAGGCAGGGGAAAGGCGGCCGGAGACAGGCAGGGGAAAGGCGGCCGGAGACAGGCAGGGGAAAGGCGGCAGGGGACAGGAAGGGGAAAGGCGGCAGGAGATAGGAAGGGGTAAGGCGGCAGGAGACAGGCAGGGGAAAGGCTGCAGGAGACAGGCAGGGGAAAGGCTGCAGGAGACAGGCAGGGGAAAGGCTGCAGGAGACAGGGAGGTGGGCAGCAGGGTGGGGGTGGCAGGAGACAGGCAGGGAAAAGGTCACAGGAGACAGGCAGGGGAAAGGCGTCAGGAGACAGGCAGGGGAAAGGTTGCAGGAGACAGGCGGCAGGAGACAGGCAGGGGAAAGGCAGCAGATGGCAGGCAGGGGAAAGGCGGCAAGAAACAATGTGGCAGATGTATTAACCTGGAGAAGGCATAAGGAAGTGATAAACCAGTGATAAATGGAAGGTGATAAACACACCAACCAATCAGTTCCAATATGTAAATTAACAGTTAGGAGGTGATTGGCTTGTGCGTGTATCACCTTGAATTTTTCACTGGTTTATCACTTCTTATGCCATCTCCAGGTTAATACATCTGCCCCATTATTTATTCTCAGGAGATTGAATAAATTCTTAATCATTTGTTATAAAAATGTGAAGTTTTATTCTTTGAGAATATCTCATTATTTCTTCACAAGAGTGCGCCCACAAAGAAGTCCACTTTCTTTCTCTTGTCACTGTGGCACTCCCAGGTCCCCCTCACCTCCCCAATCATGTCCTTGTATTATTACTATAGATATTAGTGAGGTCATTGTGACACTCCCAGATCCCCTCACCTCTCCAGTCACATCCCTGTATAATTACTATAGATATAAGTGATGTCACTGTGACATTCCCAGGTTCCCCTCACCTCCCCAATCATGTCCCTGTATTATTATTATAGATATTAGTGAGGTCACTGTTACATTCCCAGACCCCTTACCTCCCCAGTCATGTCTCTGTATTATTACTATAGATATAAGTGATGTCACTGTAACACTCCCAGATCCCCTCACCTCCCCAATCATGTCCCTGTATTATTACTATAGATATAAGTGATGTCACTGTGACACTCCCAGATCCCCTCACCTCCCTAATCATGTCCCTGTATTATTACTATAGATATTAGTGAGGTCACTGTTACATTCCCAGACCCCTCACCTCCCCAGTCATGTCTCTGTATTATTACTATAGATATAAGTGATGTCACTGTAACACTCCCAGATCCCCTCACCTCCCCAATCATGTCCCTGTATTATTACTATAGATATTAGTGAGGTCACTGTGACATTCCCAGGTCACCCTCACCTCCCCAGTCATGTTCCTGTATTATTACTATAGATATAAATTATGTCACTGTGACAGTCCCAGGAGTGTGATATATATTTGCTTTATACTGCTCCAATTATCATCTGTTACACATGCCAGGGATATTATGGTCTCTGCTTTAATATATTCTAGAATTTGAGCAATATCTTCAATCCCCACAATTTCATATAATAAAATTAATAATAATAACAACAACAACA